>NC_067244.2:232308717-232933717 GCF_019359855.2 Lolium perenne | reverse complement strand
TACATATCATGATGAGTATAGTGAGATTTAATTGGGCATTACGACAAAGTACATAGACCGTCATCCAACTGCATCTATGCCTAAAAAGTCCACCTTCAGGTTATCATCCGAACCCCCTCCAGTATTAAGTTGCAAACAACAGACAATTGCATTAAGTATGGTGCGTAATGTAACTAGTGACTACATCCTTGAACATAGCACTAATGTTTTATCCCTAGTGGAAACAGCACAACACAACCTTAGAACTTTCTGTCACTGTCCCAGGTGTCAATGCAGGCATGAACCCACTATCGAGCATAAGTACTCCCTCTTGGAGTTAATAGCAAAAACTTGGCCAGAGTATCTACTAGTAACGGAGAGCATGCAAGATCATAAACAACACATAGCATAACTTTGATAATCAACATAACAAGTATTCTCTATTCATCGGATCCCAACAAACGCAACATATAGAATTACAGATAGATGATCTTGATCATGTTAGGCAGCTCACAAGATCCGACAATGATAGCACAATGGGGAGAAGACAACCATCTAGCTACTGCTATGGACCCATAGTCCAGGGGTAGACTACTCACACATCACACCGGAGGCGACCATGGCGGCGTAGAGTCCTCCGGGAGATGATTCCCCTCTCCGGCAGGGTGCCGGAGGCGATCTCCTGGATCCCCCGAGATGGGATCGGCGTTGGCGGCGTCTCTGGAAGGTTTTCCGTATCGTGGCTCTCGGTACTGGGGGTTTCGTCACGGAGACTTTTTATAGGCGGAAGGGCAGGTCAAGAGGCGGCACGGGGGCCCCACACCACAGGGCCGCGCGGCCAAGGGGGGGGCCGCGCCGCCCTATGGTGTGGCCCCTCCGTGGCCCCTCTTCGTCTCTCCTTCGGACTTCTGGAAGCTTCGTGAGAAAATAGGCCCCTGGGCTTTGATTTCGTCCAATTCCGAGAATATTTCCTTACTAGGATTTCTGAAACCAAAAACAGCAGAAAACAGCAACGCGCACTTCGGCATCTTGTTAATAGGTTAGTTCCAGAAAATGCACGAATATGACATAAAGTGTGCATAAAACATGTAGATAACATCAATAATGTGGCATGGAACATAAGAAATTATCGATACGACGGAGACGTATCAATATGTTTTAACCAAGTGTCACAAAGGGGTACCTCTATGCCGCCTGTACAAAGGTCTAAGGAGAAAGCTCGCATTGGATTTCTCGCTATTGATTATTCTCAACTTAGACATCCATACCGGGACAACATAGACAATAGATAATGGACTCCTCTTTTATGCATAAGCATTCAACAATTATTAATTTTCTCATATGAGATTGAGGATATTTGTCCAAAACTGAAACTTCCACCATGGATCATGGCTTTAGTTAGCGGCCCAATGTTCTTCTCTAACATTATGCATGCTCTAACCATTCTAGCGGTAAATCTCCCTTACTTCAGACAAGACGGACATGCATAGCAACTCACATGATATTCAACAAAGAGTAGTTGATGGCGTCCCCAGGAACATGGTTATCGCACAACAAGCAACTTAATAAGAGATAAAGTGCATAAGTACATATTCAATACCACAATAGTTTTTAGGCTATTTGTCCCATGAGCTATATATTGCAAAGATAAAGAATGGAAATTTAAAGGTAGCACTCAAGCAATTTACTTTGGAATGGCGGAGAAATACCATGTAGTAGGTAGGTATGGTGGACACAAATGGCATAGTGGTTGGCTCAAGGATTTTGGATGCATGAGAAGTATTCCCTCTCGATACAAGGTTTAGGCTAGCAAGGTTATTTGAAACAAACACAAGGATGAACCGGTGCAGCAAAACTCACATAAAAGACATATTGTAAACATTATAAGACTCTACACCGTCTTCCTTGCTGTTCAAACTCAATACTAGAAATTATCTAGACCTTAGAGAGACCAATTATGCAAACCAAATTTTAGCAAGCTCTATGTATTTCTTCATTAATAGGTGCAAAGTATATGATGCAAGAGCTTAAACATGAGCACAACAATTGCCAAGTATCACATTATCCAAGACATTATAGCAATTACTACATGTAGCATTTCCCGATTCCAACCATATAACAATTTAACGAAGAAGAAACTTTCGCCATGAATATTATGAGTAAAGCCTAAGGACATATTTGTCCATATGCAACAGCGGAGCGTGTCTCTCTCCCACACAAAGAATGCTAGGATCCATTTTATTCAAACAAAACAAAAACAAAAACAAACCGACGCTCCAAGCAAAGTACATAAGATGTGATGGAATAAAAATATAGTTTCACTAGAGGAACCTGATAATGTTGTCGATGAAGAAGGGGATGCCTTGGGCATCCCCAAGCTTAGACGCTTGAGTCTTCTTGAAATATGCAGGGGTGAACCACCGGGGCATCCCCAAGCTTAGAGCTTTCACTCTCCTTGATCATATTGTATCATCTTCCTCTCTTGATCCATGAAAACTTCCTCCACACCAAACTCAAAACAACTCATTAGAGGGTTAGTGCACAATTAAAATTTACATGTTTAGAGGTGACATAATCATTCTTAACACTTCTGGACATTGCACAAAGCTACTGAAAGTTAATGGAATAGAAAAATCCATCAAGCATAGCAAAATAGGCAATGCGAAATAAAAGGCAGAATCTGTCAAAACAGAACAGTTCGTAAAGAAAAATTTCTAAGAGGCACCAGACTTGCTCAAATGAAAATGCTCAAATTGAATGAAAGTTGCGTACATATCTGAGGATCACTCACGTAAATAGGCATAATTTTCTGAGTTACCTACAGAGAATTAGACCCAGATTCGTGACAGCCAAGAAATCTGTTTCTGCTCAGTAATCCAAATCTAGTATGAACCTTACTATCAACGACTTTACTTGGCACAACAATGCACAAAACTAAGATAAGGAGAGGTTGCTACAGTAGTAACAACTTCCAAGACTCAAATATAAAATAAAGGTGCAGTAGTAAAAACATGGGTTGTCTCCCATAAGCGCTTTTCTTTAACGCCTTTCAGCTAGGCGCAGAAAGTGTGTATCAAGTATTATCAAGAGATGGTGCACCAACATCATAATTTTCACAATTTGTCCCATTGGGTATCTTAGATGCTCCCCTATCTATAGTGGTTTTAAGAGCTTTATCAATTTTAGGCCTATAATAGCTTTTTGGTTTAGGCCCCTTAGAGACATACATGAACTTTTGCTTCTTACCCACATAAGCTTTCTCTCTAAACTTTATAGATGAAAAGGTCGAACCCAATGTTCCCATAGCCTCTTCAAGTTCACTAACCCTTTGGGTTTGATTATCATGAATAGCACAAGATTCTAAGATGGCGATTCTCTCATTAATTCCACCTAGAGATTTATCAAGTTTATCAGTGCTATCAAGTAATGCTCCCAAAGTAGTATCAATACTTAGAAGGTTTTGCTCTATGGTTTCCAACTTTTTCATGACATCTTCAAGAGAGGTTTCAATTTTAACTTCATTAACAGGTGGTATTCCAAATAAACTCTCAATAATGCAACTAGCTTCTAAAGCAGGAGTACCTAGGAAGTTACCTCCCGCGAGACAATCAAGAACATACCTATTCCAGCTAGAGATACCAACATAAAAATTCCTGAGTAAGATAGCGGTGGAGTGTTTCTTAGTGCACCTATTATGGGCATCACTAATTCTATACCAAGCATCTTTTAAACATTCTCCCCCTTGTTGCTTAAACGAACGAACTTCAACTTCAGGATTACTCATTTTAGCGATAGTAAATAAAGCAAACTAGATAAAGTAAATGCAAGTAACTAATTTTTTTGTGTTTTTAATATGGAGTTTGCAAACAACACAGTAAATAAAGTAAAGCTAGCAACTAATTTTTTTTGTATTTTGATATAATGCAGCAAACAAAGTACTAAATAAAATAAAGCAAGACAAAAACAAAGTAAAGAGATTGGAATGTGGAGACTCCCCTTGCAGCGTGTCTTGATCTCCCCGGCAACGGCGCCGAGCTTGATTCTTTGGCGTGCAGTTGACGTGGGAGTTAGAAATATTTGTGGTGTAACTTTTCTTCAGATCCCCGGCAACGGCGCCAGAAAACAGTCTTGGTACGCGTACAGCACGCGACCGTTGGGAACCCCAAGAGGAAGGTGTGATGCATACAGCGGCAAGTTTTCCCTCAGTAAGAAACCAAGGTTTATCGAACCAGTAGGAGCCAAGAAGCACGTTGAAGGTTGATGGCGGCGAGATGTAGTGCGGCGCAACACCAGGGATTCCGGCGCCAACGTGGAACCTGCACAACACAACCAAAGTATTTTGCCCCAACGAAACAGTGAGGTTGTCAATCTCACCGGCTTGCTGTAACAAAGGATTAGATGTATAGTGTGGATGATGATTGTTTGCAGAAAACAGTAGAACAAGCATTGTAGTAGATTGTATTCGATGTTAAGAATGGACCGGGGTCCACAGTTCACTAGAGGTGTCTCTCCCATAAGATAAATAGCATGTTGGGTGAACAAATTACAGTTGGGCAATTGACAAATAGAGAGGGCATGACAATGCACATACATGATATGATGAGTATTGTGAGATTTAATTGGGCATTACGACAAAGTACATAGACCGCTATCCAGCATGCATCTATGCCTAAAAAGTCCACCTTCAGGTTATCATCCGAACCCCTTCCAGTATTAAGTTGAAAACAACAGACAATTGCATTAAGTATGGTGCGTAATGTAATCAATAACTACATCCTCGGACATAGCATCAATGTTTTATCCCTAGTGGCAACAGCACATCCACAACCTTAGAACTTTATGTCACTGTCCCAGATTTAATGGAGGTATGAACCCACTATCGAGCATAAATACTCCCTCTTGGAGTTACTAGCAAAAACTTGGACAGAGCCTCTACTAATAACGGAGAGCATGCAAGATCATAAACAACACATAGATAATAGATTGATAATCAACATAGCATAGTATTCTCTATCCATCGGATCCCAACAAACACAACATATAGCATTACAGATAGATGATCTTGATCATGTTAGGCAGCTCACAAGACCCGACAATGAAGCATAATTAGGAGAAGACGACCATCTAGCTACTGCTATGGACCCATAGTCCAGGGGTGAACTACTCACTCATCACTCCGGGAGATCATTCCCCTCTCCGGCAGGGTGCCGGAGGCGATCTCCTGAATCCCCCGAGATGGGATTGGCGGCGGCGGCGTCTCTGGAAGTTTTTCCGTATCGTGGCTCTCGGTACTGGGGGTTTCGCGACGAAGGCTTTAAGTAGGCGGAGGAGATAGGTCAGGGGGCGTCACGGGGGCCCCACACGCTAGGGCTGTGCGGGCCCCCCTGGGCCGCGCCGCCCTAGTGTGGCGGCGCCCTGTGGCCCCACTTCGTCTTCCCTTCGGTCTTCTGGAAGCTTCGTGTGAAAATAGGCCCCTGGGCGTTGATTTCGTCCAATTCCGAGAATATTTCCTTACTAGGATTTCTGAAACCAAAAACAGCAGAAAACAGCAACTGGCTCTTCGGCATCTCGTTAATAGGTTAGTGCCGAAAAATGCATAAATATGACATAAAGTATGCATAAAACATGTAGATATCATCAATAATGTGACATGGAACATAAGAAATTATCGATACATCGGAGACGTATCAGTAACCAGGGCCGGCCCTGACCCATTGCAGCCATGGGCGGCCGCCAAGGGCCCAGGCCTGGAGGGGGCCAAGATCAGGGCTTTTTCTTTGCTATAGGCTGAAAAAATCTAATACACATAACTATTATTGAATAGGCCCACCAAGGGAGTATCAGCCAGCAAGCATGCCGATCAAGGCCGATCGGTCCAACTCCTCGTGTATGTTGTACCTGTACGCTACGATTGATTAACTTTCCTGTAGTCTAGATGATCGATTTCTCGATGGTTCGTCTTTCTTCGACCCTTCCTTTGTCTCTGGCTCTCTGCGTGTTGCCGATCGCCTTGCCTGGCTGCCCTACATGCCTCCCTGTAGCCGTGCCGGAAGATCGCCTCGTCCAGTAGCCCGTCCTATAGTCTCTAGTAAGTTCTTGTTTAAATCTCTCAACTCTCATCTAACCGGGTTCGAATTAGATGTAAATTCATTCAAAATCATAGGTGTTACAATGCCAAAACAATTGTCCGGTGCTGTGAAAAATAAAAAAGAGAAAACTAGAGAAAGCTATCCAAATGTGTCAGTTGCATATTGCATCCTCTTGACGATTGTAGCCTCAGCTGAAAGTTTCTCTAAACTGAAGCTACTCAAAAATTGTTTGAGGTCAGCTATGTTACAAGACAGATTGAATGGCTTGGCTGCATGATGTATTGAGAAGGATATCTTGGAAAACATTGATCTTGAAATTATTGTGAATGATTTTGCATCAAGGAATGCGCGAGAAAGCTTTTTGGAAAAGCATTCAAGCATAATTGTCGAAGGACTCGTTGTAATTTGGTTTTTATTTGTGGTAATGAACTAGTAGGAAATACTTTCTAAATTTTGATACTATTTTATTATTATTTCTACTTTAATTTGCAGATAAAGTGAAAGTTTATATATCTAGTTATATGTATATATTGTCTTTAAGGGGCCCTTTTTTTGACTTCGCCCAAGGGCCCTAAAATACATTGGGCCGGGGCTGGATGTAACCCTAGATCTATTCTACTATTACATCAACTTTTTCTTACAATCAATATATTATTGGACTACCTTGTTTGTTTGACCAACTAACAAAACCATTAGCGCACCTCTTTCCCTCAAACCCTAAGTCCATATGCATGCACATTGCCAAGGTTAACCCTTGTCAACCACCACTCCCACTCTCTTCTTGTCCTCCACCATGATGACCCACAAGTATAGGGGGTGTATCGTAGTATTTTCAATAAGTAAAAGTGTCAAACCCAACGAGGAGCAGAAGGTGTTGACAAGCAGTTTCGATGTAGGAATCACTGTAAATGCTCACAGACAAGTATTCAGGGGGTTTTGATGTAGCAATTGAATAAAGTACGAGTAAGTAAAGTGCGAGAGTAACAATTGCAGCGAGTGGCCCAATCCTTTTTAGCACAAAGGACAAGCCGGTTTGTTTACTTATAATGACCAAACGTTCTTGAGGACACACGTGAATTTAGTCTAGTGCTTTCGCTTCATACAGCTGATTAATCTTCATTGTTTTGATAAGTGTTGTGTGGGTGAACCTATGCTAATGCACCGCCCTTCCTAGGACTAATACATACTTGTGATTATAACCCTTGCAAGCATCCGCAACTACAAGAAAGTAATTAAGATAAATCTAACCACAGCCTTAAACTCTGAGATCCTGCTATCCCTCCTGCATCGATATACCAACGGGGGTTTAGGTTTCTGTCACTCCAGCAACCCCGCAATTGGCAAACGAGTACAAGATGTATTCCCCTAGGCCCATAAAGGTGAAGTATCATGTAGTCGACGTTCACATGACACCACTAGAAGAATAACACCACAACTTAAATATCATAACATTGAATATTACTCAACCATAATTCACTACTAACATTTAGACTTCACCCATGTCCTCAAGAACTAAACGAACTACTCACGAGACATCATATGGAACATGATCAGAGGTGATATGATGATGAATAACAATCTGAATATAAACCTTGGTTCAATGGTTTCACTCAATAGCATCAATAACAAGTAGAAATCAATACCGGGAGAGTTTCCCCTATCAAACAATCAAGATCCAACCCAAATTGTTACAGCGGTGACGAGGTGCAGCGGTGGAGATGGCGGTGATGATGATGGAGATGATGGTGATGGTGATGGAGATGATGTCCAGCTCGATGTCGGTGACGATGGCGTCGATTTCCCCCTCCGGGAGGGAATTTCCCCGGCAAATTTCAGCCTGCCGGAGAGCTCTTTTCTCTCTGGTGTTTTCCGCCCCGCAGAGGCGGCTGTGACTCCTCGCGACTATCCTCTGGAGCTTAGGTTTTCGGGACGAATAAGTACGCAGAGGAGAGGAGGCCAGAGGGGGCTATGGGCCCCCTCCTCACAAGGCGGCGCGGCCAGGCCTTGGCCCGCGCCGGCCTATGAGGTGGGCCCATGGCGGCCCTCCTCGGCTCCTCCTTCTGGCTCCCTTCGTCTTCTGGAAAAATAGGATTTTTTATATAAATTCCGTCAATTGTTGATCTTCCAAAATATTGCATTCTGACGGCGCTTTTTCCAGCAGAATCCTGACTCCGGTGCGCGATCCTCCAATAATCATGAAACATGCAAAATAGATGAAATAACATAAGTATTACCTCTAAATATGAAATATATCAATGAATAACAGCAAATTATGATATAAAATAGTGATGCAAAATGGACGTATCAACTCCCCCCAAGCTTAGACTTCGCTTGTCCCCAAGCGAAACTGAACTCGGTAAACAGGACCACATGTTTATGGAGTGAAGAGTCGATAAATAAAATACGGACAAGAAGCATCATATTAATTCACACAAGACATTCTAGTGAACAACTTCCTCATATAATTCAACTTGAAACAAGTAGAAGGTAACCACAAATAAAGGTGCATAAGAAATCATAATTGGTGATGGCAAACTTCGTTCTTGGTCAGAGAACAATTAACTGGTTATACTTATCTATCGAGCAGCACTCTCATTTAAAGTTTATATGGCACAACTTGCATACTCAATCATAATAATCTCCTCATAATCATTGATAACTCTCAAAGCTATATTCATTCAGATAAAACTTGTACTAAACAAGGAAGAGTAAAAGGCATGATGAAGTAAATCACAATATAGATGGTTTGATCACAACAACTCAAATGCTTGCTTGAGATGGAGGGAAATAGGTTTACTGACTCAACATAAAGTAAAAGACAGGCCCTTCGCAGAGGGAAGCAGGGATTAAATCATGTGCTAGAGCTTTTTTAGTTTTGAAATAATAAAGAGAATAAAAGTAAAATTTTGAGAGGTGTTTGTTGTTGTCAACGACTGGTAGCGGGTACTCTAACCCCCTTGCTAGACAAATTCTCGAAGAGCGGCTCCCATAAAGTTTTATTTTTGGTTGGCACTCCTCCCAACCTTTGCTTTCACAAACCATGGCTAACCGAATCCTCGGGTGCCTGCCAACAATCTCATACCATGAAGGAGTGCCTTTTTATTTTAGTTTTATTTAGATGACACTCCTCCCCTCCTTTGCTTTCTCAAGCCATGGCTAACCGAATCTTCGGGTGCCTTCCAACAATCACATACCCTGGAGGAGTGTCTATTTGTAAAATTATGAAAATTAATTAATCGGGGCTGGGAACCCCATTGCCAGCTCTTTTTGCAAAATTATTGGATAAGCGGATGAAGCCACTAGTCCATTGGCGAAAGTTGCCCAACAAGATTGAAAGATAAAACACCACATACTTCCTCATGAGCTATAAAACATTGACACAAATAAGAGATAGTAAATTTTGAATTGTTTAAAGGTAGCACACGAAGTATTTACTTGGAATGGCAGGAAATACCATGTAGTAGGTAGTTATGGTGGACACAAATGGCATAGATTTGGGTTAAGGTTTGGATGCACGAGAAGCATTCCCTCTCGGTACAGGTTTTTGGCTAGCAAGGTTGATCAGCAAGCATAAGAGTTGAGGGAAACAAACAAATATACATGTGATAGAAACAATCATGCATCTTCCTTGTAAGCACAAACAATTTTAACTTCAGAATAATAAGCTTAAGAGCTAACAAGAAAGAAAGACAATGAAACAACATATCTACATGTATTTCTCTTTTCTACTTAAACCTCAAAGTGTTGTTGCTATTGACCAATGCTAAGTTTGCCAAAACCAAATAGATTTACTCAATGCTCCCAAAGTGATACCAATACTAATAACAAGATCAATCATATAATAGAGATTGCAAACTAAAATAAGATGTGCAATATGTAAATGATAAGACTTCTCATTAATATTCCATAACGATAACTCACACCAAGGGATACATAGACAACCAACTAAAGGAGAGATACTTCCACACTGCAACCCATCTTATATGATAACTTCCCTAATCATGATATGACACTACTTGATAGTAAAAAAAAAGTAAAAGATAGTGATGATGTGATACCGCGGCACTCCCCCAAGCTTGGAACAAACCAAGGGGATGCCAATACTGATACGTCTCCGACGTATCGATAATTTCTTATGTTTCATGCCACATTATTGATGATATCTACATGTTTTATGCATACTTTATGTCATATTTATGCATTTTCTGGAACTAACCTATTAACAAGATGCCGAAGAGCCATTTGCTGTTTTCTGCTGTTTTTGGTTTCATAAATCCTAGTAAGGAAATATTCTCGGAATTGGACGAAATCAACGCCCAGGGGCCTATTTTCACACGAAGCTTCCAGAAGACCGAAGAGTCAACGAAGTGGGGCCACGAGGTGGCCAGGAGGTAGGGCGGCGCGGCCCAAGCCCTGGCCGCGCCGGCCTGTCTCCTGGGCCCCTCGCGACGCCCCTTTCCCTGCCCTTCCGCCTACAAATAGCCTTTGTCGCGAAACCCCCAGTACCGAGAGCTACGATACGGAAAACCTTCCAGAGACGCCGCCGCCGCCAATCCCATCTCGGGGGGATTCAGGAGATCGCCTTCGGCACCCTGCCGGAGAGGGGATTCATCTCCCGGAGGACTCTACACCGCCATGGTCGCCTCCGGAGTGATGAGTGAGTAGTTCACCCCTGGACTATGGGTCCATAGCAGTAGCTAGATGGTTGTCTTCTCCTTATGTGCTTCATTGTCGGATCTTGTGAGCTGCCTAACATGATCAAGATCATCTATCTGTAATGCTATATGTTGTGTTTGTTGGGATTCGATGAATAGAGAATACTATGTTATGTTGATTATCAATTTATATCTATGTGTTGTTTATGATCTTGCATGCTCTCCGTTATTAGTAGAGGCTCTGGCCAAGTTTTTGCTAGTAACTCCAAGAGGGAGTATTTATGCTCGATAGTGGGTTCATGTCTCCGTGAATGCTGGGAGTGACAGAAACCTCTAAGGTTATGGATGTGTTGTTGCCACTAGGGATAAAACATTGATGCTATGTCCGAGGATGTAGTTATTGATTACATTACGCGCAATACTTAATGCAATTGTCTGTTGTTAGCAACTTAATACTGGAGGGGGTTCGGATGATAACCTGAAGGTGGACTTTTTAGGCATAGATGCATGCTGGATAGCGGTCTATGTACTTTGTCGTAATGCCCAATTAAATCTCACAATACTCATCATAATATGTATGTGCATGGTCATGCCCTCTTTACTTGTCAATTGCCCAACTGTAGTTTGTTCACCCAACATGCTATTTATCTTATGGGAGAGACACCACTAGTGAACTGTGGACCCCGGTCCATTCTTTTACATCGAATACAATCTACTACAATACTTGTTCTACTGTTCTCTGCAAACAATCATCATCCACACTATACATCTAATCCTTTGTTACAGCAAGCCGGTGAGATTGACAACCTCACTGTTTCGTTGGGGCAAAGTACTTGGTTTGTGTTGTGCAGGTTCCACGTTGGCGCCGGAATCCCTGGTGTTGCGCCGCACTACATCTCGCCGCCATCAACCTTCAACGTGCTTCTTGGCTCCTACTGGTTCGATAGACCTTGGTTTCATACTGAGGGAAAACTTGCCGCTGTACGCATCACACCTTCCTCTTGGGGTTCCCAACGGACGCATGCTGTACGCGTATCAAGCTTTTTTTCTGGCGCCGTTGCCGGGGAGATCAAGACACGCTGCAAGGGGAGTCTCCACATCCCAATCTCTTTACTTTGTTTTTGTCTTGCTTTACTTTATTTACTACTTTGTTTGTTGCACTAAATCAAAATACAAAAAAATTAGTTGCTAGTTTTACTTTATTTGCTATCTTGTTTGCTATATTAAAAACACAAAAAAATTAGTTACTTGCATTTATTTTATCTAGTTTGCTTTATTTACTGTTGCTAAATTGGATACTCCTGAAAATACTAAGTTGTGTGACTTCACAACCACAAATAATAATGATTTCTTATGCACACCTATTGCTCCACCTGCTACTACAGCAGAATTCTTTGAAATTAAACCTGCTTTACTAAATCTTGTTATGCGAGAGCAATTTTCTGGTGTTAGTTCTGATGATGCTGCTGCCCATCTCAATAATTTTGTTGAACTATGTGAAATGCAAAAGTATAAAGATGTAGATGGTGATATTATAAAATTAAAATTGTTCCCTTTCTCATTAAGAGGAAGAGCTAAAGATTGGTTGCTATCTCTGCCTAAGAATAGTATTGATTCATGGACTAAATGCAAGGATGCTTTTATTGGTAGATATTATCCCCCTGCTAAAATTATATCTTTGAGGAGTAGCATAATGAATTTTAAACAATTGGATAATGAGCATGTTGCACAAGCATGGGAAAGAATGAAATCTTTGGTTAAAAATTGCCCAACCCATGGACTGACTACTTGGATGATCATCCAAACCTTTTATGCAGGACTGAATTTTTCTTCACGGAACCTATTGGATTCAGCTGCTGGAGGTACCTTTATGTCCATCACTCTTGGTGAAGCAACAAAGCTTCTTGATAATATGATGATTAATTACTCTGAATGGCACACGGAAAGAGCTCCACAAGGTAAGAAGGTAAATTCTGTCGAAGAAACCTCCTCCTTGAGTGATAAGATTGATGCTATTATGTCTATGCTTGTGAATGATAGGACTAATGTTGATCCTAATAATGTTCCGTTAGATTCATTGGTTGCTCAAGAAGAACATGTTGATGTAAACTTCATTAAAAATAATAATTTCAACAACAATGCTTACCGGAACAATTCTAGTAACAACTATATGCCATATCCTTATAATAATGGCAACGGCTATGGTAGTTCTTATGGAAATTCTTACAACAATAATAGGAACACACCCCCTGGACTTGAAGCCATGCTTAAATAATTTATTAGTACACAAACTGCTTTTAACAAATCTGTTGAAGAAAAGCTTGGGAAAATTGATATACTTGTTTCTAAAGTCGATAGTCTTGCTGCTGATGTTGATCTTTTGAAATCGAAAGTTATGCCTCATGAAAATCATAATAATAAGATTTTTACTACAACAAATGCCATCCAAGTTAGAATTAATGAGAATATAAGATTGATGGCCGAATTGCGTGCTAGGTGGGAAAGAGAAGAAAATGAAAAAGAAGATAATATAGCTAAAGTTTGGACTATTACCACCACTAGTAATGTTAATGCTACACATGTTGCTGCACCTCCTACTATTAATAATAAAAGAATTGGTGTTAGCAATGTTTCCACTTCAAATGCAAAGCGCGAGAAACCGCTCGAAAGCTGCTAAAACTTTGAAACTGCACCGTGATAAAACTGCTGAAATTTTTTACAACATTGGGGATGATGATCCCATTGCTTTAGATTATAATGGTTTGAATTTTTATGATTGCCACATCTCTGAAGTTATAAAGTTCTTACAAAAACTTGCTAAGAGTCCTAATGCTAGTGCTATAAATTTGGCTTTCACGAAACATATTACAAATGCTCTCATAAAAGCTAGAGAAGAGAAATTAGAACGCGAAGCTTCTATTCCTAGGAAACTAGAGGATGGTTGGGAGCCCAACATTAAGATGAAGGTCAATGACTTTGATTGTAATGCTTTATGTGATCTTGGTGCAAGTATTTCCGTTATGCCTAAGAAAATCTATAATATGCTTGACTTTCCACCATTGAAAAATTGTTATTTGGATGTTAATCTTGCCGATCATTCTACAAAGAAACCTTTGGGGAAAGTTGATAATGTTCACATTACCGTTAACAATAACCTTGTCCCCGTTGATTTTGTTGTCTTGGATATTGAATGCAATGCATCTTGTCCCATTATATTGGGAAGACCTTTTCTTCGAACTGTTGGTGCTATCATTGATATGAAGGAAGGTAATATTAAATATCAATTTCCTCTCAAGAAAGGTATGGAACACTTCCCTAGAAAGAGAATGAAGTTACCTTTTGATTCTATTATTAGAACAAATTATGATGTTGATGTTTCATCTCTTGATAATACTTGATATACACTTTCTGCGCCTAGCTGAAAGGCGTTAAAGAAAAGCGCTTATGGGAGAGAACCCATGTTTTTACTACAGTACTTTGTTTTTATTTTGTGTCTTGGAAGTTGTTTACTACTGTAGCAACCTCTCCTTATCTTAGTTTTGTGTATTGTTGTGCCAAGTAAAGTCGTTGATAGTAAGGTTCATACTAGATTTGGATTACTACGCAGAAACAGATTTCTTTGCTGTCACGAATCTGGGCAAAATTCTCTGTAGGTAACTCAGAAAATTATGCCAATTTACGTGAGTGATCCTCAGATATGTACGCAACTTTCATTAAATTTGATCATTTTCATTTGAGCAAGTCTGGTTCCTCAATAAAATTCGTCATTACGAACTGTTCTGTTTTGACAGATTCTGCCTTTTATTTCGCATTGCCTGTTTTGATATGTTCGATGGATTTTTCGATTTCATTGACTTTCAGTAGCTTTGTGCAATGTCCAGAAGTGTTAAGAATGATTATGTCACCTCTGAACATGTATATTTTAATTGTGCACTAACCCTCTAATGAGTTGTTTTGAGTTTGGTGTGGAGGAAGTTTTCAAGGATCAAGAGAGGGAGATGATACAACATGATCAAGGAGAGTGAAAGCTCTAAGCTTGGGGATGCCCCGGTGGTTCACCCCTGCATATATCAAGAAGACTCAAGCGTCTAAGCTTGGGGATGCCCAAGGCATCCCCTTCTTCATCGACAACATTATCAGGTTCCTCCCCTGAAACTATATTTTTATTCCATCACATCTTATGTGCTTTGCTTGGAGCGTCGGTTTGTTTTTGTTTTTGTTTTATTTGAATAAAATGGATCCTAGCATTCTTTGTGTGGGAGAGAGACACGCTCCTCTGTTGCATATGGACAAGTATGTCCTTAGGCTTTACTCATAATATTCATGGCGAAGTTTCTTCTTCGTTAAATTGTTATATGGTTGGAATTGGAAAATGATACATGTAGTAATTGCTAAAATGTCTTGGATAATGCGATACTTGGCAATTGTGGTGCTCATGTTTAAGCTCTTGCATCATATACTTTGCAGCCATTAATGAAGAAATACATAGAGCATGCTAAAATTTGGTTTGCATATTTGGTCTCTCTAAAGTCTAGATAATTTCTAGTATTGAGTTTGAACAACAAGGAAGACGGTGTAGAGTCTTATAATGTTTACAATATGTCTTTTATGTGAGTTTTGCTGCACCGGTTCATCCTTGTGTTTGTTTCAAATAAACCTTGCTAGCCTAAGCCTTGTATCGAGAGGGAATACTTCTCATGCATCCAAAATACTTGAGCCAACCACTATGCCATTTGTGTCCACCATACCTACCTACTACATGGTATTTCTCCGCCATTCCAAAGTAAATTGCTTGAGTGCTACCTTTAAATTTCTAATCCTCTACCTTAGCAATATATAGCTCATGGGACAAATAGCCTAAAAACTATTATGGTATTGAATATGTACTTATGCAATTTATCTCTTATTAAGTTGCTTGTTGTGCGATAACCATGTTCCTGGGGACGCCATCAACTACTCTTTGTTGAATATCATGTGAGTTGCTATGCATGTTCGTCTTGTCTGAAGTAAGGGCGATTTACCACCTAATGGTTAGAGCATGCATATTGTTAGAGAAGAACATTGGGCCGCTAACTAAAGCCATGATCCATGGTGGAAGTTTCAGTTTTGGACAAATATCCTCAATCTCATTTGAGAAAATTAATTGTTGCTAATTGCTTATGCATTAAAGAGGAGTCCATTATCTGTTGTCTATGTTGTCCCGGTATGGATGTCTAAGTTGAGAATAATCAATAGCGAGAAATCCGATGCGAGCTTTCTCCTTAGACCTTTGTACAGGCGGCATAGAGGTACCCCTTTGTGACACTTGGTTAAAACATGTGCATTGCGATGATCCCGGTAATCCAAGCTAATTAGGACAAGGTGCGGGCACTATTAGTATACTATGCATGAGGCTTGCAACTTGTAAGATATAATTTACATAACACATATGCTTTATTTCTACCGTTGACAAAATTGTTTCTTGTTTTCAAAATCAAAGCTCTAGCACAAATATAGCAATCGATGCTTTCCTCTTTGAAGGACCTTTCTTTTACTTTTATGTTGAGTCAGTTCACCTATCTCTCTCCACCTCAAGAAGCAAACACTTGTGTGAACTGTGCATTAATTCCTACATACTTGCATATTGCACATGTTATATTACTCTATGTTGACAATTATCCATGAGATATACATGTTATAAGTTGAAAGCAACCGCTGAAACTTCATCTTCCTTTGTGTTGCTTCAATACCTTTACTTTGAATTATTGCTTTATGAGTTAACTCTTATGCAAGACTTATTGATGCTTGTCTTGAAGTACTATTCATGAAAAGTCTTTGCTATATGATTCATCTGTTTACTCATGTCATTTACATTGTTTTGATCGCTGCATTCATTACATATGCTTACAATAGTATGATCAAGGTTATGATGGCATGTCACTCCAGAAATTATCTTTTTTATCGTTTACCGCTCTGACGAGCAGAAACTAAGCTTGGGGATGCTGATACGTCTCCGACGTATCGATAATTTCTTATGTTCCATGCCACATTATTGATGATATCTACATGTTTTATGCATACTTTATGTCATATTTATGCATTTTCTGGAACTAACCTATTAACAAGATGCCGAAGAGCCGATTCTTTGTTTCTGCTGTTTTTGGTTTCGAAATCCTAGTAAGGAAATATTCTCGGAATTGGACGAAATCAACGCCCAGGGGCCTATTTTCACACGAAGCTTCCAGAAGACCGAAGAGTCAACGAAGTGGGGCCACGAGGTGGCCAGGAGGTAGGGCGGCGCGGCCCAAGCCCTGGCCGCGCCGGCCTGTCTCCTGGGCCCCTCGCGACGCCCCTTGACCTGCCCTTTCGCCTACAAATAGCCTTCGTCGCGAAACCCCCAGTACCGAGAGCCACGATACGGAAAACCTTCCAGAGACGCCGCCGCGTCCAATCCCATCTCGAGGGATTCAGGAGATCGCCTCCGGCACCCTGCCGGAGAGGGGATTCATCTCCCGGAGGACTCTACACCGCCATGGTCGCCTCCGGAGTGATGAGTGAGTAGTTCACCCCTGGACTATGAGTCCATAGCAGTAGCTAGATGGTTGTCTTCTCCTTATGTGCTTCATTGTCGGATCTTGTGAGCTGCCTAACATGATCAAGATCATCTATCTGTAATGCTATATGTTGTGTTTGTTGGGATCCGATGAATAGAGAATACTATGTTATGTTGATTATCAATTTATATCTATGTGTTGTTTATGATCTTGCATGCTCTCCGTTATTAGTAGAGGCTCTGGCCAATTTTTTGCTAGTAACTCCAAGAGGGAGTATTTATGCTCGATAGTGGGTTCATGTCTCCGTGAATCTGGGGGAGTGACAGAAACCTCTAAGGTTATGGATGTGCTGTTGCCACTAGGGATAAAACATTGATGCTATGTCCGAGGATGTAGTTATTGATTACATTACGCGCAATACTTAATGCAATTGTCTGTTGTTAGCAACTTAATACTGGAGGGGGTTCGGATGATAACCTGAAGGTAGACTTTTTAGGCATAGATGCATGCTGGATAGCGGTCTATGTACTTTGTCGTAATGCCCAATTAAATCTCACAATACTCATCATAATATGTATGTGCATGGTCATGCCCTCTTTATTTGTCAATTGCCCAACTGTAATTTGTTCACCCAACATGCTATTTATCTTATGGGAGAGACACCACTAGTGAACTGTGGACCCCGGTCCATTCTTTTACATCGAATACAATCTACTGCGATACTTGTTCTACTGTTCTCTGCAAACAATCATCATCCACACTATACATCTAATCCTTTGTTACAGCAAGCCGGTGAGATTGACAACCTCACTGTTTCGTTGG
Source organism: Lolium perenne (assembly GCF_019359855.2). Taxonomy (NCBI): domain Eukaryota; kingdom Viridiplantae; phylum Streptophyta; class Magnoliopsida; order Poales; family Poaceae; genus Lolium; species Lolium perenne. Next base: position 232,915,639 of record NC_067244.2, on the reverse strand, counting down.
GGCAAAGTACTTGGTTTGTGTTGTGCAGGTTCCACGTTGGCGCCGGAATCCCTGGTGTTGCGCCGCACTACATCTCGCCGCCATCAACCTTCAACGTGCTTCTTGGCTCCTACTGGTTCGATAAACCTTGGTTTCATACTGAGGGAAAACTTGCCGTTGTACGCATCACACCTTCCTCTTGGGGTTCCCAACGGACGCGTGTTGTACGCGTATCAAATACCGATGATGAATTACTCCTTCGGCGGTGGTGATGATGAATTCTTCCCATCATCAGACTTCCAAGGAAGAGGCTCTCCATCAACAAACGACATCTTGGTCTCGGGAATCCTGAAACTAGCAGCATGGCTTATGTGTTTAAACCTGTTTTCATACTCACAGTTTTGATTCTGAACATCATAGAGTTGAGCTTGGAGTTTGTTGGTGGTGTCGTGAAGCGAGAGGATGTCGTCCCACAGCTTTGAAGTCTCCTTCTTGTGTCCATCAATAAGTTCAGACACAATCTTGTGGAAGATGTCCACCTCACGCTCAGCCATCTTCTTGTAGTTGAAGACCTCTTGCTCTAACTTCTCCATCCTGTCTTCCAAGCTTCCTTCTCCTTTAGGACCCTGAACATCTTTGATCTGCAACTCCATATCTACGAGCAGCAACTCCTTGGGGTGCATCTTCAGCTCGTTCATGTACGGGTTGACGACGTCCTCAAGGAAGCTATCCTTCGGAGTTCCCGACGAGGACATGATGGCTCTAGATCCAAAGCAGATCCTGGCAGAAAACAGCTCGAAACAAAACACGTCGAGAAAACGATATACGGACCTCCAGGGGTCCGGGGGATTATATAGCAGGAATTTTTACGACAAAAGGAAAGTACCAGGTCGAACCAGAGTCGGAGAGGGGCAACGAGGGAGCCACCTCATAGGGCGGCGCGGCCAGGCTGGGGCCCGCGCCGGCCTATGAGGGCACGCCCTCGTGCGTCTCCTCCACTCCGTTTCGATCTCGTAATTTTTCATATTTTCCAAAAACAGCAAAAACATTGTTCGGAAAGTAGAACGCGAACTTTTTATTACCAGTACTGTTACCTATTCAAAGTCGAATTCTCACGGATCACAATTTGACCTTTGATGAAAGCTTCCGGAGTTTCCACTCGAATAACATCAACATCTTCATTATAAGAATCACCTGAGATATAATGCTTGAGTCTTTGTCCATTCACCACTTGTGAGGCATCGCCTTGGAGAGAACTAATTTTAATCGCCCCTGAACGATATACCTCCTCAACGACATAGGGTCCTTCCCATTTTGAGAGTAATTTCCCTGCAAAGAATCTGAGACGAGACCGATACAATAGGACTTTATCCCCAATATTAAATTCTCTTTTGATAATCCTTCTATCATGCCATTTCCTAACTTTCTCTTTAAAGAGTTTAGCATTCTCATAAGCTTCACTTCTCCATTCGTCTAGAGAACTCAATTGTAGCAATCTTTTCTTACCGGCTAGTTTAGGATCTTTATTTAGTTCTCTTACAGCCCAGTAAGCTTTGTGCTCTAGTTCTAAAGGTAAATGACAAGCTTTTCCATAAACCATTTTATACGGTGACATACCCATGGGATTTTAATAAGCAGTTCTATAAGCCCATAGTGCTTCCTTCAATTTACTAGCCCAATTCTTTCTAGTTTTATTAACAGTCTTTTGCAAGATAGATTTAATCTCTCTATTTGATAGTTCTACTTGCCCACTAGTTTGAGGATGATAAGCAGAAGCAATTCTGTGGTTAATACCATATTTAGCAAGAGTTTTTCTAAAACCACCATGAATAAAATGAGAATCTCCATCAGTCATAATATATCTAGGAACTCCAAATCGAGGAAAAATAATATGTAAAAGCATTCTTAAAGAGGTCTCACCATCAGCACTTTTTGTGGGTATGGCTTCCACCCATTTAGTAACATAATCAACAGCGACAAGTATATGAGTGTTACCTTCTGAAGAGGGAAAAGGTCCCATGAAGTCAAATCCCCAACAATCGAATGGTTCAATAACAAGAGTATAATTCATAGGCATTTCATTGCGTCTGGAGATATTACCAACCCTTTGACATTCATCACAAGATAAAATAAACTTCCTTGCATCTTTGAAGAGGGTTGGCCAATAAAAACCTGATTGTAGAACCTTTTGCGCGGTTCTGTCTCCGGCGTGATGTCCTCCATAAGCACTACCATGACATTTACTCAATATCTCTTGTTGTTCATATTCGGGAACACATCTTCGCAGAATACCATCCACTCCTTCTTTATATAACGGTGGGTCATCCCCAAAATAATGCCTCAAGTCATAAAAGAATTTCCTCCTTTGTTGGGCTGAAAAGGTTGGAGGCAAGTACTTGGAAACAATAAAGTTAGCATAATCAGCATACCAAGGGCTATCTCGCGAGCTCATCTTTATTACAGCCAATTGTTCATTTGGAAAACTATCATTAACAGGAACAGGATCATAAGCAATATTTTCCAATCTAGACAAATTATCAGCAACATGATTATCAGCACCTTTCCTATCTATAATATGCAAATCAAATTCTTGCAACAGAAGCACCCATCTAATAAGCCTTGGCTTAGCATCTTTCTTTTGCATCAGGTATCTAATTGCAGCATGATCAGTATGAATTGTAACTTTTGAATCAACAATATAAGATCTAAACTTGTCACAAGCAAAGACTACAGCTAGCAGTTCCTTTTCAGTTGTAGCATAATTTCTTTGAGCAGCATCAAGAGTTTTACTAGCATAATAAATAACATTCAATTTTTTATCTACTCGCTGTCCAAGAACAGCGTCTACAACAAAATCACTAGCATCACACATAATTTCAAATGGTAAGTTCCAATCAGGAGGTTCAACTATAGGAGCAGTTGTTAAGGCTTTCTTTAGAGTTTCAAAAGCTTCCTTACAATCATCATCAAAAACAAAAGGTACATCTTTTTGAAGAAGATTAGTAAGAGGTTTTGATATCTTGGAGAAATCTTTAATGAATCTCCTATAAAACCCAGCATGACCAAGAACACTACGAATACCTTTAACATCCCTAGGATAGGGCATCTTCTCAATTGCTTCAACTTTAGCTCTATCAACTTCAATACCTCTCTCGGAAATTTTATGTCCCAATACAATTCCTTCATTAACCATAAAGTGGCATTTCTCCCAATTAAGAACAAGGTTAGTTTCTTCACACCTCTGCAAAACTTTATCAAGGTTCCGCAAGCAATTATCAAAAGAATTCCCATAGACAGAAAAATCATCCATGAATACCTCTACAATATTCTCGCAAAAGCCATGAAAAATAGCAGACATGCATCTTTGAAAAGTAGCAGGAGCATTACATAAACCAAAAGGCATGCGTCTATAAGCATAAGTTCCATAGGGACAAGTGAAAGTGGTTTTCTCTTGATCCTTAGTTTTAACAACAATTTGTGAAAACCAAGAATAACCATCAAGAAAGCAAAAATGAGTATTTTTAGATAACCTTTCTAACATTTGATCAATAAAAGGCAAAGGGTAATGATCTTTCTTAGTAACCTTATTAACTTTTCGATAATCAATGCACATTCTATACCCTACAACTACTCTTTGAGGTATGAGCTCATCATTATCATTAGGCACAACAGTCATTCCTCCTTTCTTAGGAACACAATGCACAGGACTAACCCATCTACTATCAACAATAGGATATATAATACCATCTTCAAGAAGTTTTAATACCTCATTTCTTACCACATCCTTCATCTTAGGAATTAGACGACGCTGATGTTCAACAACAGGCTTTGCATCATCTTCCATATTAATGGCATGTTGGCAAATAGAGGGAGAAATCCCCTTCAAGTCATCAAGAGTGTAGTCAATAGCTCCTCGGTGTTTCTTCAATATTTCCAATAACCTTTCTTCCTCAATCTCTGAAAGCTTAGAGCTAATAATAACATGATATATTTTCTTATCATCAATATGAGCATATTTAAGATTATCAGGCAATGGTTTTAAATCAAAAACAGGATCTTCCTTAGGTGGTAATGTCGTACCTAGATCTTCTACCGGTAAATCATGTTTAAGAATAGGTTGACGAAGGAAAATTTCATCAAGCTCATTTCTTTCTTCCCTAAAAACTTCACTCTCACTGTTCTCCAAATGTTGCTGCAAAGGATTATTAGGAGCAAGAGCAATAGATGCACACTGTTCAACTCTAAAATCATTATTAGGTGAAACAGCTTTATAAGGAGTTTTGGCAAATTTAGAGAAATTAAACTCATAAGATTCACCAGCAAATTTAGTCAAAATTTTCTCTTTCTTGCAATCTATAACAGCTCCACAAGTATTTAGAAAAGGTCTACCAAAAATGATAGGACAATACTTACTAGCAGCAGAACCAAGTACCAAAAAGTCAGCAGGATATTTAATCTTACCGCATAGAACTTCCACATCTCGAACAATACCAATTGGAGAAATAGTTTCTCTATTAGCCAGCCGAATAACCACATCAATATCTTCAAGTTCACAAGAACCAATTTCGTGCATAATCTCCGTGTAGAGCTCATAAGGAATAGCACTAATACTTGCACCAATATCACATAAACCATAATAACAATGATCACCAATTCTAACAGATAGCATAGGAACACTAGTCTTTCTAGACTTATTAGGATGTGAAACAATATTAGAAGCATCTTCACAGAAAATAAAATGACCATCCTCCACATTTTCAGTCACAAGATCTTTAACTATTGCAACAGCAGGTTCAACTTTTATTTGCTCTTCAGGTTCTATAGGTTTATTTTCACTTTTATTAACCGCACTATTTATAACAGAATACTCCTTCATTTTAGCAGGGAAAGGAGTTTTTTCAATATAAGCTTCAGGAATAACATGATCAGCAGTTTCAATTACAACACATTCATTTATAGATAAATCAATTTTATCTTTATACGGTTCATGATACTTATCAAAATTCTTCTTAGGCAATTCATAATGGGAGGCAAAAGCTTTATAAAGATTTTCAGCAACTTGAGAATCAAGACCATAAGTAGCACTCATATTACGAAATTTATCAGTATCCATAAAAGCTTCAATGCATTTATAATCATAGTTTATACCTGACTCTCTATCTTTGTCGTTCTCCCATCCTTCAGTATTCCCCTGGATCCGATTAAGAAGGTCCCTTTTAAACTCTTCTTTGTTGCGTGTAAATGATCCAGAACAAGAAGTATCCAGCAAGGTCTTGTCTTGAAAAGAAAGTCTTGCATAGAATTTATCAATGATAATATTACCAGGAAGCTCATGAATGGGGCATTTGAGCATTAAAGACTTCAATCTCCCCCACGATTGGGCAATACTCTCTCCATCATGAGGCCAGAAATTATATATGCGGTTCCGATCCTTGTGAATTTCACTTGGAGGATAGAACTTAGAATAAAATCGGGGCACAATATCATTCCATTCAAGAGAATCCCCATTATCCAGTAATTTATACCAATGCGCCGCTTTACCAGACAGCGATATAGAGAATAACTTCTTCCTCACTTCATCCATAGCAATACCTGCACACTTGAATAAACCGCATAATTCATGTAAGAACAGTAAATGATCTCCAGGATGGACAGTTCCATCCCCTGTATAACGGTTATCCACAACACGTTCAATAATTTTCATAGGTATTTTGTATGGAACTTCTTGCAAACATCCGCAACTATAAGAAAGTAATTAAGATAAATCTAACCACAGCCTTAAACTCTGAGATCCTGCTATCCCTCCTGCATCGATATACCAACGGGGGTTTAGATTTCTATCACTCCGGCAACCCCGCAATTGGCAAACGAGTACAAGATGTATTCCCCTGGGCCCATAAAGGTGAAGTATCATGTAGTCGACGTTCACATGACATCACTAGAAGAATAACACCACAACTTAAATATCATAACATTGAATATTACTCAACCATAATTCCCTACTAACATTTAGACTTCACCCATGTCCTCAAGAACTAAACGAACTACTCACGAGACATCATATGGAACATGATCAGAGGTGATATGATGATGAATAACAATCTGAATATAAACCTTGGTTCAATGGTTTCACTCAATAGCATCAATAATAGGTAGAAATCAACACCGGGAGAGTTTCCCCTATCAAACAATCAAGATCCAACCCAAATTGTTACAGCGGTGACGAGGTGCAGCGGTGGAGACGGCGGTGATGATGATGGAGATGATGGTGATGGTGATGGAGATGATGTCCAGCTCGATGTCGGTGACGATGGCGTCGATTTCCCCCTCCGGGAGGGAATTTCCCCGGCAGATTTCAGCCTGCCGGAGAGCTCTTTTCTCTCTGGTGTTTTCCGCCCCGCAGAGGCGGCTGTGACTCCTCGCGACTATCCTCTGGAGCTTAGGTTTTCGGAACGAAGAAGTACGCGGAGGAGAGGAGGCCAGAGGGGGCTGTGGGCCCCCTCCTCACAAGGCGGCGTGGCCAGACCTTGGCCCGCGCCGGCCTATGAGGTGGGCCCATGGCGGCCCTCCTCGGCTCCTCCTTCTGGCTCCCTTCGTCTTCTGGAAAAATAGGATTTTTCATATAAATTCCGTCAATTGTTGATCTTCCGAAATATTGCATTCTGACGACGCTTTTTCCAGCAGAATCCTGACTCCGGTGCGCGATCCTCCAATAATCATGAAACATGCAAAATAGATGAAATAACATAAGTATTACCTCTAAATATGAAATATATCAATGAATAACAGCAAATTATGATATAAAATAGTGATGCAAAATGGACGTATCACACCATGATGTGCATCACCTCTCAACCAGTCAACCAACACCCCTAATAATGGATGTGCCTCAGTTATGGATGGTAGCAGCATACGAGGAATTTTCCAAATAGGCAAATTCGATTGCACGTGGACCCTCCCCATCTCTTTTCTTGGCTACTAATTCGTCTTCCTCTAGATATGGAAGTGATGGTAGAGGGTTATGTTATTAGCTGGAAAATAAATTTGGGACGGCCTTCATAGGAACGTGATGTGTTTTTGTTTGGTTTGTTTAAGGTAACGATGCTTAGAATATAAACAAAAAAAATCAGCACTACAGATATAAAGAACCGCAATGCACAACATTATAGTGCGAACATGCAGCCGTGTCAACTTGTGATTGTTTTATTTCGCCCGAGTCGATGAATAACCTAATTAACACGATGGAATCATTATGATTTAGTTCAGAAGAAATTCACTACTAGGCAAGTTGTAATTTGCTCTCTTATCAAGTATGAAAATTTGCTCTCTTATCTCCGGATGAGGACTTAGTGTGGGCCGTTTTTATATTTCATAAAAAAATATTAAACAATATGTTAACTAGGCGATCATCTTGGATCTAAGACCGAATAAAAAAGAACAAGGATAGTCATAAATTTCTTACTCACAGGACCTAGCTGAGGACAAGCAAGCTCGGAAGGTTCTCATAGCCTTTGACTTACTTGAGGAGAAAATAAGATCAACAAATTTATCGTATGTTTAAAAGTGATTGTTCACGTCCTACGTAAGAAGGCAACTTATAGCCAATAAATTCTTAGCTTACTACCTAACAAAGGACCAATGATTTCATGTCACTATCTACCACCCATGTATCTTATGAGTAAGAGCCTACCCTCCGCCAAATATGAATATTTTGTTACTCCTCTTATATCTTGGTTGGAATTATCCAACGATGGTTTGTGCATTATTATTTTGACTCTACAAAGAAGGGATTTAAATTCGATAGGTGTAGGCATAGGAAGCATCAAGAATTATTGGGGGATAGTAAAAATTAAAATACCTACGTTATAGCTCGCACTGCTATGGTACTTGCCGCCCCTCAAGGGAGATGCATTATTACTTCCAACATGTTCAAAAAACTTATGTATTATGATTTTCTAAATAGTAACATGGTGTCTTCATTACCTTTCCTGGTGGGATGTTTAGGCTTGCATCCTTATAGGCATGTTTCCATGCTCATTGACCTGTTTTTTTCCTGCATACTAAAACGGTGCATTTTGTGACAAGTTTGATGCTTGTAGACATGCTTCTGCAAAAATTTCTATGTTCTTCAAGAACCTCTCTATATTTTGTTTATCTTGGGATTTATATGTACTCTTTCATGTGAACTCACATAATGAAAACTTCACGGGATATTGTGTTGAACTCTTTGTTATCACTATACCACAACACTACATCCCCAACAGACAAATTGGCTGGGAAAGGGTTTTCTCGACAGACTTATTTTTACTGACCGATCATGTCTATCACAGTAAGTCCGGTTGGCAAAGAGTTTTCCTAACAGACTTATTTTTACCTACCAATAGTCTATGAACAGTGCAAAAGCTTTCCCGACCAACATATTATTCCTGACCGACATGTTTTGCCGACCCACAATCTAACGCTACAAGTATTGCTCACCAACTTTCTGCCATGTTAGCTGAGCCATGCATTCCCGACCAACAAACCGGTAAGTACTAAATGACGACCAGCATATCCTCGTTTCAGACTTAGAAATTTCATATATTAAACCGTGGCCATTATTGGCCAAACATCCATCAAATTGACATATTTCGATAATTGAACTTATCAACATGCACATGATACAAAATATCAAAAGATATTAAACCTCAACCCAATAGTAATGATAGACACTACTCATGCATAATTTTAATTTGTTCTGAATATGATTCCTAGATACAAGAGGGTTACAAAATGTAGCTAAAATGTGCATGCCTAACGAGATAGTTTACTCTATTACATTGAATATTTGAGCACATGCTTCAACAAAAACTCCACATGATAATTCTTTCTCCAAACATGACACTTGCAAACACATAACGTACACGCATGAGATTGATTAGTTTCACACGCAACGGTATTGCGTAGCTGCACTAAAGCATATGCATTGATTAGTTTCACACAACAATCAGCTTTGTAATGGTCAAGCTGTCACACAACACAACATATATAAGAAGACGCTCATGTGAGAGAACATATTGGAGGCATTGCTGCTTTCCATAGAAATAGCAATTTAACAAACTAAAAGGAGCATTAGCCGTCCTGACATGATCAAACCTGAAAATTCGCTGGTGTAAATTTGCAGGAAGGCTAGAAATAGAAAAACATAACTGATCGTCCAGAAGAACATATATCATTATATAACATGGCACTCGCATTGGCAATATAAAAGGGCAAATAGTTTAAACCAAACGAAGACTTTCATTTGATCAGTAGTTTCTGAAGCACATATACAATCTACAAGCATTAAGGAAATGACAGATCTGTGAGTTGTGAGTTTCAGTAAGGGATGACTCATGCACATTAAATGTAAACAGGAATTACATGCACATGCAGATATATCCTCTCTTTGGAAAGATTTTTGACAATTTACCTTGAAAAAAGATTTGAACCTAAGATGATATGCAAAGTTAGGATTATAATTCAGATATGACATTAAAGAAGAAGAAAAATTAAGAGTATCTACATATAGAGTGCAAAATCAACATATAAAAGATAATAACTGAACTTATTACAGATCTGACATAGGGTTTAGGAGAGTGCTATCAGGTAATAAATGGGATAGATGGGTGCATCTGGTGGCAAGGCTTATTAGGGTCCAGCTAACCAACAAGAGGATGTTTTCTAGTGGTCTTTCACTACTTTGGATTCTTTCTCCATTAGGTCATTGTATCTTGATTTGTTGAATTTTACCTTCAAAAATAAGTTTGGAGGATCAAAGTTTCACTTAAAATCAGAATTTTTCTGTGGTTTCTTCATACAGAAGTGATTTTAACTAAAGATAATCTTATCAAACGATCTTGGCATGGCTGCTTTAAGTGATGTTTTGTGATCAATATAACATCTTTATTTTCATGATCTTTTGCAAAAATCCTTTGGAGGATCGGTTTTATGACTTTTAGGCCATCGTTTTATCCGGGATCACTCGGCCCGCGAAGGCTGCCGCCCGCCGTCCCAAGTTCGCAGCCCGTTTACGTTCGATCCAGGCGACACCACGCGATATCACGCGACGCCGCGAGTCGCGACGGCCCTAAACTCCAAAAGACGAAAACCTCCTCTGCCCTTCTCCCCCAGCCGCGTCGCCGCCCCGCCGCCCTCTCGCACTGCCGCCGCGATGGAGGCCCTTCACGACGAGACGCCCTTCGACCTCGACTTCCACCCCTCCGCCCCCCTCGTCGTCACCTCCCTCATCAACGGCGAGCTCCACCTGTAAGCACCGCCGAATCGACCCTCCCCCTCCCCCTCCCGACGAACTATCCGGTTCTAATTTTCGCTGCCTCTTGCAGTTTCCGCTACGCCGACGGGTTGCAGCCCGAGAGGTACTCGCGATAACCCCTGCTCCCTTCCTAATGCTTTGTTAACTTTGTATCATGTTGCTAATTGCTCTGGCTTCATGCTTTCACTGCTTAGTGTGCCAGTTTTCATAGAGTTTACATCTTGAGCTGCCAAACAGTTTTAGCGTAGGCTCTTGCTTCCTTGACGTTTGTAACTGTTAGAGTTTTCGTTTGTTGTATCCTAAATTCCTAATTGCACGAGGTGTAGGTTTTAACTCTATTCTAATTTTTTTCGTATAATCAATTTTAGCTAGCTCGCTTTTGCAGTGCATGATAGCAAGTTTATAAAGCTGTTTACGTGTGAGACAGTGTTGGTATTTGGGTTGGATGGGTGCATGTGAGATCAAATATTAAGTGTCTCACTGATTCTGTAACTAATAACGTATACACTTCTATTGGGAATCCTTTCTGTCTTCTTATGTTAAAATACAATTCTTAAATAGTTTTCAGATATTAGAGATTGCTGATAAATGTTATTTCGCTGTAATTTTTAAGGTTGTTTGCGGTAAAAGCTCACAAGGAGTCGTGTAGAGCTGTTCGTTTTGTGGACTCAGGAACTGGTAATGAGCCCCTTTTAATCCCAGCACCCCCAGCATTGCAAACCAATTGCCGTGCATTTAATGTGTGATTCTGATCTTCTGGCAGCTTTATTTAAATTTTCTTATTCACCATACCGCTACAAAATTAGTTGCTCTACATTGTCATTTGCAATCAATACCCATCCGAGGTGAAGGCACCTCCGATTGTTATGCATGCTCTAACCAGGTCCGTTGGCTGTCTTGATTTTGTGGCTTGTTTCAGTGATTCTGACGGGATCTGCTGATAGCTCCATTCTTGCTTCTGATGTAGAAACAGGCAAAGCTATTGCCCGTCTGGAGGATGCACATGAGTATGCTTTTTTTTTCCTCCTGTTGATTTTTGCCAAATTTAATACTTTATGATTTCTTAGTGTCTTTATTTTCTTGATGTTTTCAGTAATGCAATAAACCGCGTTGTCTGTCTTACTGAAACTACAGTTGCTTCAGGCGATGATGAGGGTTGCATTAAGGTATTAAATGGTGTACCAATTATTAAATCCTATAGCCTTTGAATGTTGGCCTGTTTCTCACCATTTGTTCCAAGTGTATAATAAAATTATACCCAAGCTTATTTATACCCAGGCACCTGTTCTAAGTATATAATCATCTATGCTAGGTTGATAATATTTGTAATAGCTGCAATTATGTAACGAGTACCTACGTATGTTTTGGACTGACACAGATGCATTTGCTAGTGTTTTCGTTGTTTGTTCTTCTTATCATTTTTCGATATTAATAGCAATAATAATAAAAAAATCAGTTTACAGTAATCACTTGCAATTTTAGGTGTGGGATACTAGGCAACGATCTTGCTGCAATACTTTTCATCGCCATGAAGATTACATATCAGATATGATCTATGTAGCTGGCTCAAATCAAATATTGGCAACAAGGTACTTAATTTACATTCCTGCAATCTTGATTGCTGCATTAGTTTCATATGCCTTAATTTAATAGGAGCGTATCCTATTGTATGCATGCACAAACTTAGTGTTACATGGCAACAAGGTCTTGCTCTTTGCTCATGGACCATTCAATACCATGACATCGAGTGCTTGGAACCATTTCACTTAGTTCACTTCTCTACGGTGCTGAAATAACACTGTTATTTTGCACATGATTTTATATTTATGTCGCCAATGTTTTATGATTCCTTGAAGTTTTGAGCAGATTTTTTTGCCAATCTGACATTGTTCTTGTTATTTGCAGTGGTGACGGGACTTTATCTGTCAACAATCTTCGTGGTGGCAGGGTGAGTTGCCTTTCCATACATCAAATCTCATCCCTCTGTATTAAATAAATCCTTATTCGAAGTTTTGGGTTTAAGAGCTACTATATTTATAGTTTTACCTTCAACCTTGCATAATCCTAGTCATGCCTAATCTGCTAATAGGTAAAGGCACAATCTGAATTTTCTGAAGATGAATTGTTATCCTTGGTGATAATGAAGGTAATTACTTTCGCTGAACAACTTTTGCTGATCAACACCCTTCATCTGTAACTTAAAAGTCACTGACATAGCTTATCCTTTGTGATTCTCAGAATGGTCAAAAAGTTGTTTGTGGAACTCCGAGTGGAGCTATATTGTTGTATTCGTGGGGACATTTTAAGGACTGCAGGTAAATATGGTTTCATCATTGCACTGGCAGAAGAAATAAAATCGTACCCTTTGATTTACATCATCGCTGCACTGGCAGGAATATTATTCTTTGTAAAATGTATAGCAATGCATAATATACCTCTTCTGAAAGGCAAACCATGAAAGCATACATTATATTCTCTAGTTCTCTGTTTGTTTATCAAATTAGCCATACAATGTAATGATATTACACTTATTATCTTGATGCTTCTATGGCCCTTGACTATGCCTGCTATGGCCCTTGACTAATATTTACATCTGTAGGCGTTATGTTTGTGCATGTGAGGCTCTTATTTTCTCACGGTTAGAGAATAAGGCTCTTTTTTAATGTGGAACTCCAAGAATGTTATTAGTTATAAAGGCTCATCTCACTTTATCCTTACCGACAAAGCCTGAGAATAACCTTGACATGTAATATTCAGACTATTGTGAAAATGTGGCAGCTTACAACTAGTTTGGCTCTTAATTTCTTTGATAGTAGACCAAGTCTGTAACTGATTTTGTCTAGTTGTGTACTAACATACATTTTTGTGGCTAGTGACCGCTTTCTGGGGCACTCACATTCTGTCGATACACTGCTAAAGGTTAGACTGACTATACTTTTCATTGCTGCCTTCCTTTTCTCAATGTAATCATCATTAAGATAGTGTATTTTTGTTTTAGCTGGATGAAGAAACTCTGATATCTGGTGCAGCAGATGGTGTGATCAGGTTTGAAATATACCATTTGCCTTCCATGCCTTCTGGTTCCTGCATAGTAGCTTCATCTTATCGTGTCTCTAAAATTTCCTTGTACGCAGATTAGTGAGTATCTTACCTAATCAGATAAAACAGCCACTAGCTGAGCATTCAGAATATCCAATTGAGGCGATCGGTATGTTCAGTCCATTTCTTGGTATATAAGTAACTCCAAGAAATGCCATGTTTTCAGTATCATCTCTGCTCTGCAGGTTTCTCACATGACAGGAAGTATCTAGGCAGTGTTTCACATGACAAGATACTAAAGGTGACCTCCCTTCTAGTCTGTTCTTTATTGTGTATCCGCTGGTGATCTAACTGGGGTGACCTGTGATTTATTTTATGCAGCTCTGGGACATGGAAGAACTGTTGGCAGGTCCGCAATTAGATAATCACAATGAATTGCCTGAAGCTGCAGCTGCCGCCGAGCACGATGAATTACCCGAAGCCAACGTTGCCGTGGATCACAACGAAGTGGCTGTAGCTGATAGCGACGACGATGGGATGGATGTAGACATGGAGCCAAGCTCTTCAACCGGTAACACCCCTTCTGCCCTGTATTAAAGTGTGCAGCGTCCATTGCGGCCGCAGCTATCCTTTCTCATTCTTACTCGTCTTTTTGGGTTTCAGCGTCAAAGAGCAAGAAGAAAGGCAAGGGCAAGCGTCTGAATGGATTCCAACCAGACTTCTTTGCAGATTTGTAGCTCACGCTAGCTTAGACTCGATCGAAAGCTCCATGCTTCCTTTGGCGACGTGATTACTACTTGCGCAGTTTTGACCGCAGACCAATACTGAAGTTCTGATCTCCTGCACGGAAGTGCGAGGTTGATGTTGTATCTGAGTATATTATGGTCGTAGTAGATTGATTAGTTAGAGGACTCGTGTGTGAACGTTTCGTGGTTGAACTGGTAATCAGTAGTTACATGTTTTTCCGGATGCAAATGACTCGTGACCGTCTGATGTCGCCAGTCTTTGAAGCATATGTGTACCTGTCTTGAGTTGTGACTGTTTATGCTGTGTGTAATGCTTATTTGGTTTTGTGTTCGATCGCATGTCTTTCTAGTTTGTTTCACTCACTGTATCTGTAAAAAAATGAGCCACTTATTTGGGACATAGGGACCGTCTCCCTAATTAATGACTCAGATTTCTCTCGCTACAAATGTATTTACACATTAAAACGTGTCTAGATACATTTGTATGCAAACAAAGTGAGTTAGATACATTTGTATCCAAACAAAGTGAGTTAATTAATTAAAATGTAGGGAGTAAGGGCGTCTCTAGCCGACCCACCCATTTTGGGCATCAAATTTGTCTGTTTAACTCGGCGTAGGCGATGATGTTGCGGTGGAGTTGTGGCGCAGAAGGAGGGGTGTGACGGTGGTGTTGTGGTGCATAGGGAGGAGCATGATTTGGGTGTCCAATGGCTTGTGCCGCTCATGGGCGGGTGTGGGGAGAGTGGAGGACACACGGAGGACGCTGTTCCTGGAGACCCATTTTAGCATAAATTTGGGCCTGGAATGGACCGGTCTGCGTGCCTTGGTTTGTTTGCGTTGGATCGATTGGTCAGGTGGTTTGTGTCCTCTATGCACGTGAACCAAAATGTACAGAACATAGATTGATCTGTTTGCATCGGACCACTAAATTAGGTATTTTGTATTCTTCCATGCACGTGGACCAAGACAAACAGACTAACCGTTTTTGCCATGCCACTGAAAATGCCCTAAGAACGAATAAATAATTTCACACGTCGTGCTAACCAATCACCCTCTACAATTCATGAACCACCCGTCACCCATCACAAATTAGGAACTAGATTCTCTACCACAGAGAAGCAAAGTTGGATAAGCATATCAAATATTTAAATTAATTTGCATAATGCAAATTTATGGTGTGTATTTAGAGTAACTACATAATAAAATTTAGAATATTTTTAATATCTATAGAAATTACCTAAATTAATTATATATGGTACATAACAGGGTATTTAAGTTGCATTACCTTTTTCCTGAATTTGTTTCTCAACGTTAGAGGTTCCGGTTCCCACGGATCACAAATGTGTGTGAGACAAGCATAGGGGATAGGTCAACCCATGCTTGTCACTCTTCCACAGCTTTATTTTACCTTTTATTATGTCCAGTTCAGCTATTATACGAGCTCACGCCACAAAGTGCTCCCCTAGTAGAGATGATCGTTTTGCTGTCGATCGGAGTACCAGATGACAATGTCCTTCTTCTGCAATGTTGGCTAGCTCAAACTCCAAACCGTGGAAGAAGTTATGGGCTAACAAAGCACCGGGGAGGATAACCACAACAATGTGGATGGACATGATTGTCTCCGTGCGGTCACCAACTTTAGAAACGTAATATCCCAACGTCGACAACTTGTATTTTGTATTCTCTGCAACCATCATGAAACTCCTAAACACGCTTTGTAAGTCTGCCAGTTTGCTAGGGAAGTGAGGCAAGATATTAAGTATGAGCACGGGGATCATCTAGAGAGATTCCATTCGATGAGAACCTAGGTCATAGATCTCCTGAGTCGTGGCTTCGAAGTTCAGATCACTACTGCCATTGTCACATTTGGGATGCTCGCAACAAAGGTCAAGAGGAAGGGATCTTGCTGCACCCTTGGTCAGTTGCTACAAAAGGTGAATGCGTATATTGATATGTTGTTCACATGTACAAACCAAAAGCCACCCATAGCCGTGAATCCTCTTCTTTTGCCAAATGGATTACACCGCCGGAGGGCGAGGTTTCGGTGAACGTGGATGCTGCTATCTTCACCTCGACTAAGCAAATGGGCGATGGTGCTGTCGATCGTGATCACAATTGTGTTTGTCTTGCTGCTTGCGGCGAGCCCTGGGACAGCGTGCGAATGCGAGCTCCACCCGATCGAATCATTGCCGCACCGCCCTCTGCTAAACGGCGGCACGCACGAGCACGAGCCAGCTCCGCCACGTCGTCGTCATCCGTCGCGCACGAATCTCCGCGCGCCACGAGCGGCCCCACCCCTGCTGACCCCCCACAGCTTTCCAATTTCCATTCCTTCCTCCCGTGACAGCCGCATCTGCCATCCTCTCCCCTTCCCCCGCCGCATCGCCGCCACCGCCTCCCGTCGCCGCGCCGCCGTGCCTTTGGGCGAGAGCTTCCCGCCGCCGTCTCCCGCTCAGGCCCCTCCTGTGGTCAGGTTAGCCCCCCACCCCCGCCCCTGGCGCTCCAAGTTCCTCTCGTCTTCCTTCCTTCTCCCGCCGTCCTTACCGCCGAATTGGCCTGCGCGTTTGGGACTGGCGACGCGAGGCGAAGCCCTGCCGCCTCGCTTCCGCAGTCCCCCCCCGCCTCCCCAGATCCGGGAGCCCACGCCGTCCCTGGCCTGGCGTATGCCCGCGGCGCAATTCGTCCGGGCGACGATCCGGTTTCGTTCGCTCTGCGTAGGCCAATCGTGCCGGGCGCTTTGCGGGGCAGAATTACCTTACCACTAGGGATCGCCCAGCGTGTTTCTTCTTCTCAATTTCGCGCAACAGATTGTGCCTAGGTCGCGCCTCTTCGTGCCATGTGTAGCTATATCATCGTCTAGATCCAACCGCAATTTTAATACCCGAGTTACCAGGTAATAGGATTCAACCTCTCCCTTTAACCCTGGACAATTTGGTTCTCTATCAGGGCCAGGATGGACGCAGGAGGCAGAGACGCGAACCCGCTGGCCGGGTACCGCATCGGCAAAACCCTCGGGATCGGCTCCTTCGGCAAGGTCAAGATCGCCGAGCACATCATCACGGGACACAAGGTGGCTATCAAGATCCTCAACCGCCGCAAGATCAAGAGCATGGAGATGGAAGAGAAAGGTTGGTGCTGATTAATCTCAACTTTGTTCAACAAGTTTGTTTCTCGTTGTGAAGTTTGTAGTGTACATGTAGCAGACTTGCTCCTTGCTCTGCTCGCAAAGAAAAATGCGTGGGGATGGGAAATATCGGGGGGTCATTTGCATGTTCCTAGTGTTAGGTAGAGGAAACTAAATGTATGGATCAAACTGCTCTTTTTTTTTGTTCGGTGCTATATAATCCCTTTAGTAATCAGCACATACATTTTTTTTCGACATTTGTGCCTAGTGTTGGTATTAAATCAAACACCCAGTGTAATCAGCACAGACTATTTCTGTTTGTGACTGCTGATCATTTGCATGCTCCCAGTGTTAGGTAGAGGAAACTAAATCTATCGATCAAACTGCTCATTTTTTGTTCGGTGCTATATAATCCTTTAGTAATCTGCACAGACATTCCTTGACATATGTGCCTAGTGTTAGTATTAAATCAAACACCCAGTGTAATCAGCACAGACTATTTCTGTCTGTGACTGCTGATCAACATATTACCCTTATTCTTGCAACCTTTGTACCTGCTCAGCTATAATTTTTTGTGTTAATTTACCGTGAGAAGAAAAATCGAGAAATGGCCATTCATACTTTTTAAATTTTGTTTTGTTAATAGTTGCTGTTCTTGTCTGGTACTTGGCTCAAGTGCTCAACTATGATTTCTCGTGTTAATTTGCAGTGAAAAGAGAGATCAAGATACTAAGATTATTTATGCATCCTCACATCATACGGCTTTATGAGGTGATAGATACGCCAGCTGATATTTATGTGGTTATGGAGTACGTTAAATCTGGAGAGTTGTTCGATTACATTGTTGAGAAGGGGAGGTTGCAAGAGGAAGAAGCTCGTCGCTTTTTCCAGCAAGTAAGTTTTCTTCCACTTTTCTGATGAGTTCATAATGAAGATTCAGCTAAGCTATTTATTTCGTAATTTTGAATACGGTATGGTTATCATAAGCTAGTATAAATATGTTGCATATGTGTTCATCGTGTATTTCGTTGAGACACTTCAATTTTGTCTGCTTCTACCATTGTGCATAAATAAGATTCTTGTTCATGATTAGACTAATTTTTATTTGACCTTTTATACAGATTATATCTGGTGTGGAATATTGCCATAGAAACATGGTGGTTCATCGTGATTTGAAGCCAGAGAACCTTCTGTTGGATTCAAAATGTAATGTTAAGATTGCAGATTTTGGCTTAAGTAATGTTATGCGTGATGGCCATTTTCTCAAGACTAGTTGTGGTAGCCCAAATTATGCAGCACCCGAGGTACATATGTAGAATCATTTGATTTTTGCACTTTCACATGCCTTTTTCTTTGTTGATAAATGTGGATGTTTTGCGAAAGTGTTCACAATTCTCACACCAGACATTGTTTTCTTCATTTGTTTAGGTGATATCTGGTAAACTGTACGCTGGTCCTGAAGTTGATGTTTGGAGCTGTGGTGTTATTCTCTATGCACTTCTTTGCGGCACTCTTCCATTTGATGATGAGAATATACCAAACCTTTTTAAGAAAATAAAGGTTGGCAACTATCTGCTTTGATTAACTGAAAAATGCTTCTTGGATATCCAGTGACTTAGTTACCTTTCTGTTATTGTAGGGTGGGATATATACCCTTCCTAGTCACTTGTCTCCTTTAGCAAGAGATTTGATCCCCAGGATGCTGGTAGTTGATCCTATGAAGAGAATCACCATACGTGAAATCCGTGAACACTCATGGTTCAAAGCTAGACTTCCGCGCTATTTGGCTGTGCCTCCCCCAGACACTGCACAACAAGTTAAAAAGGTTTGGTGATGCTTCTGTGTATCAACATTAACATCACTATTTCGATAGTTGTCTTAAGGCCTTTTGCTTTGTCCTTACTAGTCTGTTCATCTTTACATTTATCCATTTGTTTTTGTCATATTTGTGTATGTAACAAAAATGGGAGCCCTTTCTACATTATTACATTTTCTCTATGCATGTTCAGTGATATTTTACTTCGCTGTGAACTTTGTAGCTGGACGATGAAACTCTGAATGATGTTATCAAAATGGGATTTGATAAGAATCAGCTAACTGAATCTCTTCAAAAGAGATTGCAAAATGAGGTATTTGCATTATTCTGTTGCTCGTTTTGGTTGTTGTCGATAGAATTATGACTAAATCTGCTTGTACAGGCGACCGTTGCATATTATTTACTCTTGGACAATAAGCTTCGTACAACCAGCGGCTACCTTGGTGCTGAGTATCAAGAATCAATGGTGTGTTGGAATCTCCCTCTCCTTTGTATTGCTTGCATATTTTAAATTGCAAATATTCTGGTACTTGTATTGCTGCTGATTTGGTATTCTTTCTGTGATCTACAGGACTCATCTTTCTCTCAAGTTTCACCTGAAACACCAAGTTCTGCATCTGAAGCTCGGCAGTTTGGCTCTCCAGCTTTTGGCTTGAGGCAACATTTTGCAGCTGAGAGGAAATGGGCCCTTGGTCTTCAGGTAATTTTCACTTGAAAGTTCATCTTCCTATAATTGAATCTGAAATACTTAAATTCTCCTAATTCACGTATGTTTGACAGTCTCGAGCACATCCGCGAGAAATTATAACTGAAGTGCTCAAAGCTCTGCAAGAGCTAAATGTTTGCTGGAAGAAGATTGGGCACTATAACATGAAGTGTAGGTGGAATCCTGGCTTTGTTGAGAGTATGATGCATAATAACCATGGCTTTGGGTCGGAGTCTGCTATAATTGAAACTGATGACCTCAGTGAAAGATCAGCCCACATCGTGAAGTTTGAAATTCAGGTACCCTCCTGAATCAAAACCATCATATGCAAGCAGGTCTTTCTGCAAATTCGCAGTGTAGTTCTGTGATGACTAAGCTTCATTTTAGTGCATTTGCATATAGGAGTACTTTGAACTGTTATCATTTTGTTTACGACTGGGCATGTTCATAATTGGAATGCTATTTTCCTGCATACAAGTATACAACATTTTCCTTTTTTGTTTGCATAAAGTTAGTTCTGATACACTTCCGCTCTTTGCAGTTTTACAATGTCCTTTTTTCCTTGCATAAAGTTAATTCTTGGGGGCTGTGCTTGGTTCTGATACACTCTGCTCTTTGCAGCTATACAAAACAAGGGATGAGAAGTATCTTCTGGACTTGCAAAGGGTCAGTGGGCCACAGCTTCTCTTTCTGGACTTGTGTTCTGCCTTTTTAACTCAGCTGAGAGTCCTTTGAATTCTGAAGATGGTGACTTCCCAACTGCAATCCCTGCAGCATCTTGTCAAGTGCGAAGTTACAGTCAAGATGTACATAATGATCATAATCCTCCAGTAGATTCTACTCCTGGGGTATTTAGACGCTAGAGGACCACGTGATTTCATTTTGATGGTTACGCCTTATTTACTGAGCTAGAGGTGGTGGGCGAGAGGCATTCTTGCTCTGCTCGCCACTACTGGTGCTTTATGACTTATGTAGCCCTATATTTAGTCCTGGAACATCTTTGTTTGGTAACGAACTTCACTAGCATAATGCCAGCCTGAGAATAACCTCTATTGCTATAATGAAAGTTGAGCTGTTGACATGCACTGTTTACCCTGACCTACACTTCACCATTGCTGATCTTAGTAATGTACTCTAAGATGAGCTTGTTTTCACTGGCTGTGTCATATTTAGTTTGGATATAGCCTTCCCTTCTAGATACTAGTTTCATCACTGTCTGCAGTTCTAGTTTCTAAGCCTACAAACTCTTAGGACTTTTAGCCAGCCAATTTGTAGCTCTGAATGGTATACTGAGTACTCAGGTTAGACATCAGAATAGGAGTATGCATTCGAGAATCTGTAGAGTCGTGCACTTCAGAAAAGTCAAATTGTGTTTCTAGGAAATAAAAAATCTAAGTGTATTATTTGTCACGTGTAATCTGAGTTGATTAACTAGATTAGTAGCCAGATTGTCAGATAGTCACAAATAGTCAAGGGGAAGGATTTACCAGAAAGGACTAGACACATGATTTTAGCAGAAACGAGTATCATACACACAACAAAACAGTGCAACTGACTACAGAAGTGTATCTTCTTCTACTTTAGCTGTACAGAGTGACAAAACAAGACAGGCTAAACTATAATGTACATCACTGTTTACATATGCACAATGAATCATTGGGAATGGTAATTCTATCAGGTTTTCTCTTCTGAGGCAAGGTGCTCCATCTGCTCGGTGATCTGTTCAACATGTACCCGGCGATTAAACCAGTTGCAGTTGATGCCTATTGTTTCATCATCCTTGGGTTCAGCTGTCTCTGTTTTGCAATCAGCATCATAGCTTTCAAAGCGGGTACGATAAAATTCCGGAGTTTCTGTGAGGAACCTCCCCCAGAATAGATCGTTTACCACAGCTGGTTCTTGGGAAACTCCTGTTTCGGCGGTCATGATCTCATCTTGTGAAGTGTCAGTGGTGCTTACCTCTGAGTTGGTATCAACCTCAGTCATCGTCTTGCTGGTATCTTGGTGAATATCTGCTAACTGTAGCATTGGGCTCTGGACATAACCTGGTGATTCTAGCAACCCTGGAGGTGAAGAGGGGTCCAGAGTGGCTGGTGGCTGAAGATCTACGCTGGTCGCCATTGATGCTGTCTGCAAATCTCCAACAGCTAGAGCAGGGCTGGCAACACTGCCGTACATGTCTTGCGAAGATGCATAGTCGCCTGCCCTCTGGATGAGGCTCTCCAGGGAAGCCAAGGCCAGCTCCATCTTCTCAAACGGCTCGGCATTTACGGGCCGCACGGCGAACATGCTTGGTGTTTCATCAACGGTTGTCTGAAGATACGGCACCTGCTGTTCCTCCACCATGGGTTCCTTGGCGAAAAAATCGATCTTGGGAACCCTCCTCTTCTTGCAATTGCTGAAATGGTCTGTTTCCAGCAGAGCAGACCCTGAAACATCGCCCCGTTGCCGCTGCAGGATGTCGCGAACGGAAGCTACGATGTTGAGCTGACG
Organism: Lolium perenne; assembly: GCF_019359855.2. Classification (NCBI taxonomy): domain Eukaryota; kingdom Viridiplantae; phylum Streptophyta; class Magnoliopsida; order Poales; family Poaceae; genus Lolium; species Lolium perenne. Next base: position 232,893,442 of record NC_067244.2, on the reverse strand, counting down.
TTGCTCCATCGCCGCCAGCCTCTCCTCCAGCGACTGCATCACCCAGGTGATCTCACACTGCTGCTGAGCCTGCCTCTGCAGGTCTGCCAGAAGCACGCCCTTCTCCTGCTTGAGCCTGGTGATCTCGTCCTCGAACTCGCGCCTCTCTGCATCTGCCAGTTGCCCGTTCACTTGGTTCTGCGGCGAGTGGCTGTGCACGGGCTTGCGCCGATGGATGTTCTTGAGGAGGTGCATGTGCCCCCTTATGAACTCCTCGTTGGCGAACTCCCACCGCTCCGGGTCGACTTTTCTAAAACCCTGATGCATGATTGCAAGTGAAGTCAGTCGTGAGTACAACAAGAGAGATGGCAAGTTAATTCAGCACTAAGTACAAGAAGAGACGTTGTTAGCGCTCAGAAGAAGATCATGTGAAAAAGCAATGATGAACACAAGAAGTAACAAAGGATAGAATCACTTGTACGTTTGGAAACGAAGCAGAGGATCAGAGATGAGCACTGAGTACTACTCACGACAGATAGAAAATGTCTGTAACATTTGGAAACGAAGCAGGGAGGGATCAGAGACGAGCACAAAGTAGTACTCACATAGGTGTTGAGCTGCCTGATGAAGCTGGAGAAGTTGTTGTGCTTGAAGTACTTTGGCAGCAGGTCCCGCGAGAAGTCGGGCGGGTTCCAGACGACGAAGCTGGCGCCGCCGGCGCCCCAGGAGACGACGCGGTTGGTCGAGCGGTCCTCCACCATCTCGTAGGTCTTGATGAGGAACGGCGGCGGCGCACCGCCGCCCTGCGACTGGGAGCCATCCATGCCCCGAAGCCGGATCCTTAGCCAATTGCAGCAATCACTTTGCCTCGACGCGGCTTGGAAGAAAGTCTGAAGCCTTGACAACCCGATTCGACCCAGATCCTCTTATTTCCACACCGGTAAACTTCGCGCGCGCGGTGGAAAATTCTCGGCAATGGCCGGTGACGGCGACCTGTGGTGAATCGAATCGACCGACTTGCTCTGCAAGAACGGAGAGGGAAGGAACAGTCAGTTAAGCAACCAGCCGCCGCCGCCGTGCAAGTAAAGGATGCGATTGACAGTAACTAACCAGCGACTGGATTGGCTGAATGGAGAAACCCAGCCGGACCGACCAGCTGATGGATGGAGGAGAGAGGCCTCACCTCTCGCCGGCGAGAGCACGGCAGCTTCCGGCCGTGATGTCTCAGCTAGCTAGCTAGCTCCGAGATGGTGGAAGCTGGCAAGTGGCGTGGCGCACGGGAGGGCGGGAGACCTGAGGGCTGGGTGGGAGTAACTAAAGGCGGGCTGCGCCACCGGTTTCGCCGCGGGCGGTCGGCCTTTATAGGGCGGCCGTCGCCGCGACATGGACGTGGTGGCGCGCGCATCTTTTTCTTTAGCTCGGGTCGTTGCATGTGACGGGTTGACTGACCAACGCATGTCATTTGCACCGTTGCGTGGCGTGGCTTGCTTCTAGATAACGGAATGGTCGCCGCCCGCCGGACGTGCATCCGGCCGTCGGACTAGGACACTCCGGTCAGCGGACCAGCACGCTGCCATCGGTCGATTCCAATTGGGTCGAACCCTTGCTTCGTTGGGTGGTCGTGGTTCGTTTGGGTGGTCTTTTTTTTTGAACTTGCTCGTTTGGGTGGTCTAACCGCATAATTTTTTACTCCATCTGATAGATATATATCTATTTTTAAGCAATTATTTTGAACCGAAGATAGTAATTGTATTTCGTACTCACTCCGTTCGTAAAAGGGTGTCTTCGATTTGTCCAAATTTAGATTCAGTATCTACATACATCTAAATTTAGACAAATTTAGGACACCATTTTATAGACAGAGGTAAACACATTGTAAAGAAGAAGAAAAACATAAATAAAAAATAAACTAAACCCTAGCCAAGGTTTGTGTCATCGCCATCGTCATCTAGTTGGATGTAGACCGGCAGCGACCACGACCATGGCAATTTGAATTGTGTCCGCAACCTAATACAAACGAACTAAAATGAACATATTTAATTGTGTAAAATAGACTGGTAGCTAGATATGCTCTTAGATTGCACTCCCTTCGTCTCATGAAACTTGTGTGAGGTTTGCTAAAATTTGTATATGTTCATATGATATTTAGTGTTTGGGAACATCCGAACTTTCGCGTGGAAGGGAGGGAGAGTAGATGGCATCACGGCTGCCGGCTTCGTGTCGTTTCCTCGGATGCTGTGGCTACGGTCGTAGTTGCACAGGAGGTCTCGGGGTCTGCATCTCGCCCTTATGATGCTCTTCTTGCACAACAAGAAGAAGGAAGCTTCAACCAAGTCAATCAGTCGCCGGCCGTTCCAAGCAAGAATTGTCACCGGCGCCTGGGCCCGTGCACGGAGAAATCACCGCACCAGGCGGTCACACCAACAGCGACGCTTGTCGGAACCTTCCACGCCGATTGCCTCAGGTACTCGATCTGTCCCCAGGAACAAGATCCTGCCTGCGCGTCATCTGCACCGTCAGAGAAATGGATGTGGAAGAGGTGACCTTACGTCCTTACGTACGCATGCGCGCGCCTTCTAGAGAGCATGGACTTGGGTTCAGTTATCCTGCCGATTTCACCACGTATAGTATATCTGAAGGGGGGACTCCTGTTTCCGGATCATCGTGCTCTCACCCCCGATCACCTATGACATACTACCTCCGATTCAAGGAATAAGGCGCTCTCGTTTTACGTGTTTTTTGTTTGACCAAGAATTACTTCAAGTATATAAAGATTGTTTGTATGAAATTAGCATCATTAGAAAGTGCTTTTCAATACGAATCGAATGATACTAATTACATATAATATAATCAAGATTGTGTTGCTCAATTTTTATGGTCAAAGTTCGTCTTGGAATACGCGTACGCCTTATTTCTTGAGACGGAGGTAGTACAATAAAGTATGTATCTACGCGTAGCTAGGGTTGGGAATCTAGAAGCTGTGGAATTTGACAGTGGACTTCAATGAACCGGGGCGCACGTGATATGACTCTCTTGTTAGTTGAGTGTACTATATGTTAATTAATTCCAAAAATAGTGTTGTTGATGTGGCACTTCTAGGATTCCGGCAAAAGAATGTGATGCCAACATTCTTTTTTGTGTGTCTTCATTGCCGTGCCCATTCATCTGTAGATGTGTTGGAGAAACAGAAACATATAGATATTTGGGATTTTATATATCAATTAGAGTATACTAAAAAACAATATATATAGATATTTAATAGAGCCGTCACGAGATGAGCCACATCATCTAAATTATGTTGATAGTTAGTATAAAATTTGCCACTAGGATGTTAAACCACAACAGGTAGATTTATGTACTAACACACATGTGTTCCAGTTAATTAATACTCATAGTGAGAGTAACATAGGTAGTTACATCACATACTTCAAGAAGTTTTGGTGACATGACATATCAATAAATGAAAAAAAAAGTGAGGTGGTAAGTAGTAGCTATGTTACCATGACATCACACATTTCAAGATAAGATGAGTCTACAACCTAATAAATATGATTTTACATGACACCACATATATGTTACTACCCACTATAAGACTGCTCATAGTGTGAGTAACATAACTAGTAACATTACACATCTCAAGGCATTTTGGTGATATGGTATGCCAATAAATGAAGAAAGAGAGTGAGGTGGTAACTAGCTATGTTACCATAACATCACACACTCCAAGGCAAAATGAGTCTACAACATAATAAATGACATAATGCATGACACCAAATATAAGTTACTACCCACTATGAAGGTAGTAACCTAGACTAGTAACATGGCATATGTTACTAGTCTAAGTTACTCCCCACTATGACCAGCCTAAAGCTAGTAACATAGAGTAGTAACATGTGCATGTTACCACTCTATGTTACTCCCCACTAGTTCAACAAGTAAAAAGTACTATATTCGTTCCAATGAATAAAGCCTGTATTATTTTTGAGAAGTTAAATCATGTAAAGTTTGACCAAGTTTTTGTACTAAAAATTATTAGCATGCAAAATATAATATCAATATAGTTAGATACAATTTCTTTACTATATTATATATATATATATTATATTAAATTGAAATAGGTGAATGCCTGATGTCACATATGGTCTAAACCAGTCCTTTGATAGTCTATTCTAGGCCGTCCCACTACTGTCTCATAGTGGGAGTAACCTAGACTAGTAACATGGCATATCTAACATGTACTTCTACTTACCAAACGCAAAGATAGATAGGTGCACAAAACTCCAATTACAAGACTGATACCGTGGCTGCAGTATTCCAATTACAAATCTTGTCAAGTTAGCATGACAAATAATTACAAATCTTGTCGAGTTAGCATGACAAATAATTCACGAAGCATCTCCCAAATATCCTGCCGATTCTGCCGATCGTGCGCTAAATTTTCTTAACGATACACGTCTTTTACTCCGATGTTGTTACTCATTTTCTTGACGATTAGATTATATTAGGGAGGAGAGCGCGTGAGCCGCCACAGAATCAGAGGAAAAAACAACACAATATACACGCATGTGGCTAGCTTTTCCCGTTCGCGAGCTCACCTCTGGTAGCCAAATCACACGCTAAAGAATTGAGGGAAAAAAACAACAGCCTACGCACGCGCATGTACATAGCTAACACAAATAAATCAAAGAAGCCTGCTCTTTCGGCTCATATGTGGTGTCGGAGATATATACCATTATAAAAACAACTGTTCTAACTTAAATCATTCTCAAATCAGATCAAACAATCACCGAAGCTAAGCCCACTTTCAATGGGGCGACGCATTTCGAGCGTCTAAAATATCCGCACGTCCGTTTACGTCGGTCGAAATGATCGAAATCGATCGCGCGTCCGTTTGCGTCAGGATGCCTCAGCGGCATAACGCATTTTTTTAAGGTTTTGTATTTTTTCAACATAAAAATATAATTTCCATAGTGAAGAAAGAAAAGTAAAAAAAATATAAAAACTAACGCATGCACCTACTCCTCGTCGTCGTCGAGCACGACCAAATCCGGTACCGGCCATGGCCAGTTGGCAACCAGCGGAACATACGCCGGTGCCGCCGGCGGTGGAGGTGGAGGTGGAGTAGCACACGCTGGTGGCCTGGTGGTGGTGGTGGTGGAGCCGCCCACGGATTGTACGCCGGTGGTGGAGGTGGAGTCGGAGTCGACGGTTGCGGGGCTGAGTTTTGGAACGCCCGTTGTAGGGCCTCTTCCTCCGTGAGATCCGACGGCATGATGCCGGTGGCGTACCGGGACAACGGCGACTGCACCCGTCGGTCCACCTCTGAGACCAGGACGCCGAGCCTCTCGATCTCGTCATCGGTCATCATCGGCGGGAAGTCAAACTTCCGGCCCTCCACTATGGCCGCCTGCCATTCGTGGAAAATACAGGCGACGAAGTCATCGCTGTTGTCCTTGGCCTCCTCGTTGTGGTAGGCCAGCGCGTCGCAGTCCTCGTCGTCGTCGTCGTCCTGTGGAGGCATCGGCGGATGCCGTGTTCGACGACGAGGTGGCGGTGAACACTCAAATGGGAAGTCCCGATCGCCGGGGTAGCCCGCCTGCCTCCTCGGATCATCCTCGGTCTCGCGCCAGCTGTGCCAGCTGTAGGAGTCGACGGTGAAGGCATGATCATCGCGGAGGTTCGGCGGTGGGTACCGCCGCCTGCACCGGATCTCAACGCTCTACTTTGGCTCGCGCAGAGGCGCGGGCGGGACAGGCACCCGGAGGTGGCTGAGCCGCAAGCCGTCGCCAGGAAGGCGAATGCCCCCCCCCCCCCAGCGGTGGCACAACTTCCAGCTCTGGTGCATGAGCCGCGCCACGTCGATGAGCAGCGGCACCCTGTTCGTCCGCTCCGTCTTTCTTGGTGCCGCTTCCGGATGCCTCGGAGTCGTGCTTCTTCTTTCTCATGGTTATGCGGTGGTGCGTGGCGGTGAGGGTGGGAGTGGAGGTGTCGGTGGTGTGGGCAATGAGTTTTAATGGCCTGGCGCGCGGGACATGATGCCATTGATAGCAGCGCAGAAGGCCAGCCGCCGCACGCCAGTCCTGCTGCCAAAGAGGAAGCAAAGCCATTGATGGTGAAGGCTGCGGCGTAGACGCGGAAGCGAAGACTGCCGAAGCGACATCTGCGGAAGCGATGCGATCGATACGGCTCGCTGCCAGGCGGGCCCGTTGGAAAAGCAAGCTGTCACTTGCGCGTCTGCGTAGCGTCCGCCGCGAGGCATCCGAGACGCAAATATGTGCCGCGTTTGCGTCTTCACGGACGGCCCAGTCACTATGCATCGGGCCGCTGGACCTGGTTCCTAACGCATTTAAGGCCCGCACGAACGCAAACGATCGATGAACGTTCCTTTACGTCGCCCCGTTGGAGATGCCCTAAGAGAGCGGCGGCATGTACCAATATACCATGGAGGGAGGAAGAAGATGATTAATTACCTTTTTCGGAAACGCGCCGGAATAGACGGCCTCACACCACGTTGTCATCTTGCTTGCACGCCGCCGTCACCCAGCCAACACAGACATACGAGGCCTTAGAGCAACTCTAACAGAGCCCCTATTTATCGGAACTGAAAAAAGCGAGTTCAGTCTTCCGAAAAACAATTTGGTTGCGGATTTAGCGATGGCGCGGAACAGAAACCGAAAAGGTGAACCGAACTCGATGAAATCAAACGTCGCGGGAAACCAAAATTTGCGATCGCACTCGATTTCATCGAATGAAGCTAAATTCGTTCATAATTTGTACAATACTAGGCAAAATACATGCATATTGCACGTACATTACGATCTAGGCACCTAAATTCAACTAGAATTAGTCCCCGGAGTGACTATACTGTCACCGGGGAGCTCAACGAAGCCGGCGGAGGGTTTTTGCTCGCCGGTCTTCCTAGGCGAGGACGACTGCCGCCACTTCGACGACCGCCGCCTCGGAGGTGCTCCCGCACGCTTGAGGCGTCCCGGCGGCGGCGTCGTCGTCGTCGCCGTGCGGGGGCAGCGCCGGCAGAGGAGGGCTGCACGCCGCGGCAGCGGGGGGCGCCTCGGCTTTTCCTTCCGCCGCCTCCTCCGCTCGCGCAGCGAGGTACGCCATTGATACGTCTCAAACGTATCTATAATTTCTTATGTTCCATGCTACTTTTATGATGATACTCACATGTTTTATACACACTTTATGTTATTTATATGCATTTTCCGGCACTAACCTATTGACGAGATGCCGAAGAGCCAGTTGCTGTTTTCTGCTGTTTTTGGTTTCAGAAATCCTACAAAGGAAATATTCTCGGAATTGGACGAAATCAACGTCCAGGTGTAGGATAACGTTGCATAGAAAACAAAAAAAATTTCCTACCGCGAACACGCAATCCAAGCCAAGATGCAATCTAGAAGACGGTAGCAACGAGGGGGTATCGAGTCTCACCCTTGAAGAGATTCCAAAGCCTACAAGAGGAGGCTCTTGTTGCTGCGGTAGACGATCACTTGCCGCTTGCAAAAGCGCGTAGAAGATCTTGATCACGATCGGTTCCGGCGCTACGAACGGGCAGCACCTCCGTACTCGGTCACACGTTCGGTTGTTGATGAAGACGACGTCCACCTCCCGTTCCAGCGGGCAGCGGAAGTAGTAGCTCCTCTTGAATCCGACAGCACGACGGCGTGGTGTCGGTGGCGGTGAAGAAGTCTGGCGGAGCTTCGCTAAGCTACGCGGGAGATATGGAGGAGAGGGGGCGGCTAGGGTTTGGGAGGGGGTGGCCGGCCACTTCAAGGGGGGCGGCCAGCTTGTCGTCTTGGGGTGGCCAGCCCCCTCCCTTGGCCCCTCATTATATAGGTGGATCCCCAAGTGTTGGTGTCCAAGTCTTCGAATAAGACCCGAACCAAAAACCTTCCATAAGAGGGGGAAACCTAGCCCAACTAGGACTCCCACCAAAGGTGGGGTTTCCACCTCCCATATGGGGGGGTGGCCGGCCCCCTAAGGGAGAGTCCACTTGGGACTCCTCCCCCACTAGGGTTGGCCGGCCATGGAGGTGGAGTCCCATGTGGACTCCACCTTCCTTGGTGGTTTCTTCCGGACTTTTCTAGAACCTTCTAGAACCTTCCATAGAACCTTCCGCGACATTTTAATTCACATAAAATGACATCCTATATATGAATCTTATTCTCCGGACCATTCCAGAACTCCTCGTGATGTCCGGGATCTCATCCGGGACTCCGAACAAATATTCGAACTCCATTCCATATTCAAGTACTACCATTTCAACATCCAACTTTAAGTGTGTCACCCTACGGTTCGTGAACTATGCGGACATGGTTGAGTACTCACTCCGACCAATAACCAATAGCGGGATCTGGAGATCCATAATGGCTCCCACATATTCAACGATGACTTTAGTGATCGAATGAACCATTCACATATATTACCAATTCCCTTTGTCTCGCGATATTTTACTTGTCCGAGGTTTGATCTTCGGTATCACTCTATACCTTGTTCAACCTCGTCTCCTGACAAGTACTCTTTACTCGTACCGTGGTATATGGTCTCTTATGAACTCATTCATATGCTTGCAAGACATTAGACGACATTCCACCGAGAGGGCCCAGAGTATATCTATCCGTCATTGGGATGGACAAATCCCACTGTTGATCCATATGCCTCAACTCATACTTTCCGGATACTTAATCCCACCTTTATAGCCACCCATTTACGCAGTGGTGTTTGGTGTAATCAAAGTACCTTTCCGGTATAAGTGATTTACATGATCTCATGGTCATAAGGACTAGGTAACTATGTATCGAAAGCTTATAGCAAATAACTTAATGACGAGATTTTATGCTACGCTTAATTGGGTGTGTCCATTACATCATTCATACAATGACATAACCTTGTTATTAATAACATCCAATGTTCATGATTATGAAACTAATCATCCATTAATCAACAAGCTAGTTTAAGAGGCATACTAGGGACTTCTTGTTTGTCTACATATCACACATGTACCAATGTTTCGGTTAATACAATTCTAGCATGATATATAAACATTTATCATAAACATAAAGATATAAATAATAACCACTTTATTATTGCCTCTAGGGCATATCTCCTTCAGTCTCCCACTTGCACTAGAGTCAATAATCTAGTTTACATTTGTAAAGATATAACACCTTGGTCTTCTGGTGCTTTATCATGTATTGCTCACAGGAGAGGTTTTAGTCAACGGATCTGACATGCTCAGAAACGTATGTATTTTGTAATTCATTTGCGTCTCAACGCATCACTCATTTCCAAATGAGTTGGCATTAAATATGTTTGGTCTTCTGGTGGAACCTTAATTCCGCGGTCTGAAATATGTTACTAATATTGTCACACACAATATAGCTTCAAAGTTCTAACTCTGTCGGAACTACACCAAGTTCTCAAAGAACCTCTTGACTTAACATCCTTTGTTATTGTCAAAACAATGACATACTCTGCCTTCTTTTGTAGAATCCGTCACAATATTTAGAACTCTTCTAAATCTAGCATAGACAACTTCTAGCTCATTGTGCTACCTTTTAAACAACACTTAGTCTAATTTGAGATTGAAATTATATTTTATATGTGACAAAACCAATATCGGTGTAACATCTTACAGTGATTTGTTTGTCATTTCTTCATACAAAAATATATATATATATCCTTAGTTCTTCTAAAGTACTCAAGGATATTCTTACTGTCGTCCAATGATCATCATATGAATCATTTTGGTATATGCTCATAACACTTTATAGCACATGATATCTGATTGTGTACATATTATTCGTGATCTATAATCACTCATGTGTTTTTACTCATTGAGTGTCAGATACACTCAAGTCTTGTTTAAACCTTCACATGACAAGAATATTTTCTTAATATTTCTATATTGAACTACTTCAATATCTATCATATGTACTTTGACTTAAACTTATTTATGTGTTTCAATCTATAGATCTTGACACTAAATTTGTTTCAGTCCATATCCTTTCATTGAAGTTAATTTCTCAATGAATCCTTTTTAATCAGGTATATAATTACATCATTTATAACCAACTATATGTCATCTACATAAAGTATTATAAATATGTCTCAGCGCTCCCACTTAATTTCTTGCAAATGCAAGCCTCTTCATCGTCTCTGATGAAATCAAAAACTCATTGACTATTTCATCTGGTGAAGATTCCAACTCCGTGATACTTACTTCATCCAATTGAAGTTCGTATACCTATCTAGTATTCCACGGACCAGCAAAACTCTTGGTTGTATCTTGTATACACCTTTAATACACACTTCTGATAAGTAATGTATTTTGCCATCCTACTAACATATCTCATAAAGGAAATATGTAGTGATTACTAGAATAATCCATATAGACTTTAAGCATTGCTACGGAAGATCTAATCTTGTCGTAGTCAACTCTTTGAACTTTGTCGTAAACAACTTTTTGACAAGTCAAGCTTCTTCAAGGATATTTCATCCAAGTCCATCAATTTTATAGATCCATTTACTTTCAAAAAGTATTCATCTATCTTGGATTTCATGGCGTATAGCCATTTTAACGGAGTCAGGGCCCATCATAACTTCTTTGTTTGTAGTTGGTTTATCATTGTTCAAAATCAATCCTTTGTCCACAAATCATTTATTTGATCACAAAGTAAACCATACCTACAAGGTTCAATATGTACTTCGATCTCCATGGCTAAAACACTTTGTAGTCATGGGAGCCATGATCGTCGTGGCCGCTTCCGAAACCAATTCCGATGCTGCGCTACTCTGATCATTATGCTCAGGTTCATAAACCTTATCAAATTATATTGTCCTCCCACTCAAATACTTCACTAGAAACAATTTCTCGGAAATAAGAAACATTGACAAACACTTTTGTCTTTGTCTCGTGGGAAGAATTCCCAATCAAATCTCTGGGCTAACCAACAAAGACATTCATCCGATTTTGGTTGTAAACTTATTTACTTATGCTATGCATACCAAAATTTAAGAAAAGACTATCAAGGTTCATACCCATGCCATAACTCGTATGGTGTCATTTCAACGGATTATGATGATGCTCTATTTAGTGTAAAAGCGGTAGTCACTAAAGCATAATCCACAAAAATATAATGGCGTCAATATCTTATCTCATCATTGACCCAACAAGGTTTGGATACATCTCTTGGATACTTCATCATCACTATGATACTCCAAGAAACGTGAGTTGTAGAACAATTTCATAACTCTCTTAGATGTTCGCTAAAACTCGTAATTCAAATATTTCCACCATGATCCAATCATAGATATTTGACTTTTCTATTACGATGATTTCCACTTCATGCTAAAATTTATTTGAATCCATTCAAAAATTTCAAACTTCTTCCTTATCGAATATATCCACATATATATACTCAAATCATTGTTGGAAGTTTTCATGAAGTAGAAGAATCTCCCGCACACAACTATGCCTAGTGAACCACATACATCATCATGTATTTTTCACTAAGTTTGTTGCCCGTTCAACTCTTGGCCTATGAACGGTATTTTAATCATTCTCTTTAGAAAAGATTTGCAAGCGTCAAATGATTCAAAAAATCAAATGACTCCAGAAATCCATTTGCATGGAGTTCCTTCATGCGTTCCTTTCCAACATGACCTAAATGGCGGTTCCACAAATAAGTGGAATTCAAATCATTTGCCTTATGGCATTTTTAGCGTCAGTGTTATGTATGTGTGTTTCACCATTAAGATTTATAATAACTTATCCATTGTACATGGAGTAATGTCATAATTTAAACAACTCATTGTTTTCATTTGACCAGAGCAAAATAACAATTATTAAGTTCTTTATTATAAATTCTAAGGGCTAGATAGAATGCTAACGACGAACATAATAACACTTTATTTTGTTCCAGGCGTGCATTCTTATCATATTCCTTGTCAGTCACTTAGGCCATTGTATTCTTGTATTGCGTTGTTTTTGTATGACACTTCATACCAACCAATATAGTACTAATACCCAAGAATTTCATTGTGTGACTTAACTAGGAATACAACCATAACATGTATATCATTTATATACACCTGAGCTAGACTTTCTAGTCTTTTCTTATCTTTTTGCCAAAATATCTTTTGCAGTTTCTCTTTTAGCTTTCCTCATTATTCAGAAAAACACTTCAACATCATTAACTTCTAGGTTTGTTGGTCAAATACCAATAACCTTGAGGTTCTTACTTTGAAGTTGATCATCATATGATAAGTGTTCCAGATTTCACTATTAGTAACTTTGTAATATGATGAACAATTTCACTCATAATTTTATCCATCATATCATGACGACTTTCCGAGACCATGTATGTACATGCTAGGCTCGTAAAGTTTTAACCTTGGTATTTGCATGTGCAAATCTAGCTTGCACCCGTTGTATGCACACGTAGAATCTATCACACCCGATCATCATGTGATGCTTCGAAACGATGAGTCTTAGCAACGGTGCATATTAAGGATGGTCACTTCATGGATATGCGAATATCGTTAGTGCCCCAATAGTTGGAGGATTGTGACGCCTTGCGTCTTCAACCTTCGTACATTCCCATAAAACTTATGAGTTTATGTAGTCCCACCAAATTATATTCTATCATCTTGCAATAAGGTCTTAGATATCACTTATATCTCATACCTTGATTATTTCTGAAAACTAAATTTTCAGCTCCTTACTTTTCAAACAAATTTGAACTTCAAGTTTCACGGAGACAAGATAACTTTAGGTACTAATTGAAACCATAGCTCTTTGAATCAACAATGTGAGGTTTACTAAAAATTTGCAATAGGACTTAATCAATTCTTGATTCTTTAACAATACGGTACCAATCCGTAAAGTTTCTTGTCAGATTTTAACAGTATTTCTATCTCAATAACAAGACTAGCGCATGGTAGAAAACGGATGCCAATACTACAAAATTAATTCAAAATACTACTCAGACTAAGTTTATGATAATTAGTTCATGTTTTAATCTAATTACTAATGAACTCCCACTTAATACAACATCCCTCATAGTTGTTAAGTGATACATGATCCACATCCACTACACCAAAACCGATCATCACGTGAGATGATGTAGCTTCAATGGTGAACATCAACATGTTGATCATATCATCCATATGACTCGTGTTCAACCTTTCGGTTTCCGTTGTCCCGAGGCCATGTCTCAGACATGCTAGGCTCGTCAAGCAAACCCAAGTATTCCGCGTGTGCAACATGGCTTACACCCGTTGTATGTGAACGTTGAGTCTATCACATCCGATCATCACGAGATGCTTCGAAACGACGAACTGTATAACGGTGCATACGAGGGGAGAACACTTTATTATCTTGATATTAATGTGAGGGATCATCTTATAATGCTACCGTCGCGATCTAAGCAAAATAAGATGCATAAAAGGATTAACATCACATGCAATTCATATGTGATATGATATGGCCCTTTTGTCTTTGCGCCTTTGATCTTCATCTCCAAAGCACGGACATGATCTCCATCATCTTCGGGCATGATCTCCATCATCGTCGGCGTAGCGTCAAGGTCCATGGTGCCGTCTTCATGGTTGTTCACCTCATGTAGCAACTATTACAACTACTTTGAAATACTACTCAACATGAAAATTAAAGACAACCATAAGGCTCCTGCCGGTTGCCACAATACAATAATGATCATCTCATACATATTCATCATCACATTATGGCCATATCACATCACCAAACCCTGCAAAAACAAGTTAGACGTCTCTAATTTGGTTTGCATATTTTACGTGGTTTAGGGTTTTCGAGAGAGATCTAATCTACCTACGAACATGAACCACAACGTTGATACTAATGTTTTCAATAGAAGAGTAAATTGAATCTTCACAATAGTAGGAGAGACAGACACCCGCAAAGCCTCTTATGCAATACAAGTTGCATGTCGAACGAGGAACAAGTCTCATGAACGCGGTCATGTAAAGTTAGTCCGAGCCGCTTCATCCCACTATGCCACAAAGATGCAAAGTACTCAAACTAAAGATAACAAGAGCATCAACGCCCACAAAACCATTGTGTTCTACTCGTGCAACCATCTATGCATAGACACGGCTCTGATACCACTGTAGGATAACGTTGCATAGAAAACAAAAAAAAATTCCTACCGCGAACACGCAATCCAAGCCAAGATGCAATCTAGAAGACGGTAGCAACGAGGGGGTATCGAGTCTCACCCTTGAAGAGATTCCAAAGCCTACAAGAGGAGGCTCTTGTTGCTGTGGTAGACAATCACTTGCCGCTTGCAAAAGCGCGTAGAAGATCTTGATCACGATCGGTTCCGGCGCTACGAACGGGCAGCACCTCCGTACTCGGTCACACGTTCGGTTGTTGATGAAGACGACGTCCACCTCCCGTTCCAGCGGGCAGCGGAAGTAGTAGCTCCTCTTGAATCCGACAGCACGACGGCGTGGTGTCGGTGGCGGTGAAGAAGTCCGGCGGAGCTTCGCTAAGCTACGCGGGAGATATGGAGGAGAGGGGGTGGCTAGGGTTTGGGAGGGGGTGGCCGGCCACTTCAAGGGGGGCGGCCAGCTTGTCGTCTTGGGGTGGCCGGCCCCCTCCCTTGGCCCCTCATTATATAGGTGGATCCCCAAGTGTTGGTGTCCAAGTCTTCGAATAAGACCCGAACCAAAAACCTTCCATAAGAGGGGGAAACCTAGCCCAACTAGGACTCCCACCAAAGGTGGGGTTTCCACCTCCCATATGGGGGGGGTGGCCGGCCCCCTAAGGGAGAGTCCACTTGGGACTCCTCCCCCACTAGGGTTGGCCGGCCATGGAGGTGGAGTCCCATGTGGACTCCACCTTCCTTGGTGGTTTCTTCCGGACTTTTCTAGAACCTTCTAGAACCTTCCATAGAACCTTCCGCGACATTTTAATTCACATAAAATGACATCCTATATATGAATCTTATTTTCCGGACCATTCCGGAACTCCTCGTGATGTCCGGGATCTCATCCGGGACTCTGAACAAATATTCGAACTCCATTCCATATTCAAGTACTACCATTTCAACATCCAACTTTAAGTGTGTCACCCTACGGTTCGTGAACTATGCGGACATGGTTGAGTACTCACTCCGACCAATAACCAATAGCGGGATCTGGAGATCCATAATGGCTCCCACATATTCAACGATGACTTTAGTGATCGAATGAACCATTCACATATATTACCAATTCCCTTTGTCTCGCGATATTTTACTTGTCCGAGGTTTGATCTTCGGTATCACTCTATACCTTGTTCAACCTCGTCTCCTGACAAGTACTCTTTACTCGTACCGTGGTATATGGTCTCTTATGAACTCATTCATATGCTTGCAAGACATTAGACGACATTCCACCGAGAGGGCCCAGAGTATATCTATCCGTCATCGGGATGGACAAATCCCACTGTTGATCCATATGCCTCAACTCATACTTTCCGGATACTTAATCCCACCTTTATAGCCACCCATTTACGCAGTGGTGTTTGGTGTAATCAAAGTACCTTTCCGGTATAAGTGATTTACATGATCTCATGGTCATAAGGACTAGGTAACTATGTATCGAAAGCTTATAGCAAATAACTTAATGACGAGATCTTATGCTACGCTTAATTGGGTGTGTCCATTACATCATTCATACAATGACATAACCTTGTTATTAATAACATCCAATGTTCATGATTATGAAACTAATCATCCATTAATCAACAAGCTAGTTTAAGAGGCATACTAGGGACTTCTTGTTTGTCTACATATCACACATGTACCAATGTTTCGGTTAATACAATTCTAGCATGATATATAAACATTTATCATAAACATAAAGATATAAATAATAACCACTTTATTATTGCCTCTAGGGCATATCTCCTTCACCAGGGTCTTATTTTCCACGGAGTTTCCAGAAGACCGAAGGAGATACGAAGTGGGGCCACGAGGTGGCGACACACCAAGGCGGCGCGGCCAAGGAGGGGCCCGCGCCGCCCTAGTGTGTGGGCCCCTCGTGACGCTTCCAACCCTACCCTTCCGCCTACTTAAAGTCTCCGTCGCGAAAACCCCTGTACCGAGAGCCACGATACGGAAAACCTTCCAGAGACGCCGCCACCGCCAATCCCATCTCGGGGGATTCAGGAGATCGCCTCCGGCACCCTGCCGAAGAGGGGAATCATCTCCCGGAGGACTCTTCACCGCCATGATCGCCTCCGGAGTGATGTGTGAGTAGTCTACCCCTGGACTATGGGTTCATAGCAGTAGCTAGATGGTCGTCTTCTCCTAATTGTGCTATCATTGTTGGATCTTGTGAGCTGCCTAACATGATCAAGATCATCTATCTGTAATACTATATGTTGCGTTTGTTGGGATCCGATGAATAGTGAATGCTATGTTATGTTGATTATCAATCTATCATCTATGTGTTGTTTATGATCTTGCATGCTCTCCGTTGCTAGTAGAGGCTCTGGCCAAGTTTTTGCTTGTAACTCCAAGAGGGAGTATTTATGCTCGATAGTGGGTTCATGCCTCCATTGAATCTGGGATAGTGACAGAAAGTTCTAAGGTTGTGGATGTGCTGTTGCCACTAGGGATAAAACATCAATGCTATGTCTAAGGATATATTTGTTGATTACATTACGCACCATACTTAATGCAATTGTCTGTTGTTTGCAACTTAATACTGGAGGGGGTTCGGATGATAACCTGAAGGTGGACTTTTTAGGCATAGATGCATGCTGGATAGCGGTCTATGTACTTTGTCGTAATGCCCAATTAAATCTTACACTACTTATCATAACATGTATGTGCATGGTCATGCCCTCTCTATTTGTCGATTGCCCAACTGTAATTTGTTCACCCAACATGCTATTTATCTTATGGGAGAGACACCTCTAGTGAACTGTGGACCCCGGTCCATTCTTAACATCGAATACAATCTACTGCAATACTCGTTCTACTGTTCTCTACAAACAATCATCATCCACACTATACATCTAATCCTTTGTTACAGCAAGCCGGTGAGATTGACAACCTCACTGTTACGTTGGGACAAAGTACTTTGGTTGTGTTGTGCAGGTTCCACGTTGGCGCCGGAATCCCTGGTGTTGCGCCGCACTACACTCCACCGCCATCAATCTTCAACGTGCTTCTTGGCTCCTACTGGTTCGATAAACCTTGGTTTCTTACTGAGGGAAAACTTGCCGCTGTACGCATCACACCTTCCTCTTGGGGTTCCCAACGGTTGCGTGCTGTACGCGTATCACTTACTGAGGGAAAACTTGCTGATGTACGCATCACACCTTCCTCTTGGGGTTCCCAACGGACGTGTGCTTCACGCGTATCAGCCATCATCTCCGGCCACTTCCGGCCGGCCCTCCTCCATGTGCCGATGGAGCGCCTACGCCTGCCGAGCTCCGGCAACGCCCGTGCACCCGGCGGACGCCGAGTGCACCTTCCGGCTCCGGATCGGCCACCTCCCCTACCCACGCGTCATTCCGGACGGAGGGGAGCTGGCCGAAGCAGCGGCGCGGCCTTGGAGCGGCCGGAATCGCTCGTCTGAGCGGGGACCTGGCGGCGGTGGCGGGAGACGAGCGGCGGAGGGGAGTAGGGTTTGCGAACCGAACTCCCCTCCGCGAACCCTTTTAATAGGGGCCGTCCGGGGAGTTATTCGGCCCCCCCGAACTTCCAATTCGGGCCAGCCCACTTTTTCGAGCGCTGATCTGCGCCAGTTTCGGCCCGAACCCGTAAATCCGCCGGAAAAGTTCGGTTCCGGCGGGATTTACGGGAACTGTTAGAGTTGCTCTTATTGAGGCTCGTACTGTCCTCCACTACATCATAGTGCCTCTTGACCGGCAAGCACCTCCCCCATTGGCCATGACCGTCCGGCAATGAGCCAACAACAACGTCCAAACATACCGGTCTATCTGTATGCTATATATTTATACAAATAATTTGGGTTATACGGGTTTTATAGGGGCTACGTACGTATACCCTTTTGGTTTTTTTAGACCATCATACCCTTACTTATGAAGGGGTGTCAAATGATCTTAGCCATCTTTATGTTTAAATTTATTTGAGTTTGGAGGAAAAGAGTTGTACTGGACAAAACACCATTTTATAAATATACTTGACATAGTAGCCACAAAGATAGTGACTAAGAACAAGAGTAATACCAGTGAACGAGAGATTGAAAAACACAGTTGTATTTAATGCCTTTGTATAGGGTTCGTTGCATTGTACATAATGGCATAACATAATATAGGGAAGGCGTATTTAAAAAGAATTTGAGAGCAAAAAGTTCGCAGCAAAGTGCGGGCATTTAGCTAGTGTTTTCATATGATATCCATCGAATATCATAGTTGCTGATGTTTTTTTTTTGACAATTAATACCACATATATTTATAGTAACAAATAGTACATTGTAGAGATACACGAGCTGACTCCAACGATAACAAAATAAAGTCTAAAAAATACTAACAATTCTTCGAGGTCTTCAAAATTTTCCTTCTTTCAGAACATAATCTTCTACTTTTATGAAGGCAGCCAAAGATAGATAACAAACCATAGACCTATAAATGCCGACAAAGGTTCTCTCATAATTTTAATTTGAGCCGCAATGTCAAGGCTGTGTGCACGCGCAACCATTAAAGCAGTCATTCAACATCGCCAAGAGTACCAACACCACTATGTCAGGGAATAACAACCGACTAGTCTTATCGATGTCGATGTAGAGCCAAAAATACTAATCAGAGTTGCTGATGTTTTTTTAAATGCTTATCAAATTTTACTTAGGTTGATATTTACTCTTGCCCCTCTCGCCCCCGCGTGGCGACGTGGGGAACCCTAGAAATCCCCCGTCGCGAGTCCCCCACCCCTGCTTCCTCCTCCCGCCGTTGCCAGAGGGCGCGGCTGGGCTCACCTTGGTCGTTGCCGGTGGCGAGGCCTGCTCGTCCCCTTGCATGGAGGGTCAGCGAGGGAAAGATCCTCCACAATTTGTGGTGCGCTCGCCGGACACCACGGCGTGGTGGCTTGTCGACGTGCGGCGGCGTGAACATCAGCACACCTCTACGGCGAAGTTAGCAGCGGCGCGCCTGGGGCAGTGGCGGCGCGGCGGATGACGACCTGGGCGGCATCCTGGTGATGGTGGTGGTGGCCTCCGGCGGCAAACCATGTTGGTGGTGGAGGTGCGGGGTGGGATGGGCCAGATGGATGTAAGCCCTAGGTCAGTCTTCTCCTTACCCTCTCCGTGATCTGGGTTGTCACCGGTGGAGGGTCGATCGGCTACAAGGCGTTTTGCCGCGTTGCCTCGGCTGGCCTGGGATGGTCAGTGGCGTTGGGCCCGACTTGAATAATGGTGGCGGTTCTAGGGTTTCTCTTGTGCGAAGATGAAGACCTGCCCGAGGCCGATTCGTCTTGATCTGGTCGGAGTGATGAGTTTCGGAAAGCTCCACCGCCGAATGTAATAGTGCAACTCATACCTGGAGTTTGCTAGATCGGGTGGTATTCGGTCGTGCACACCCATGCTTTTATTCTGACCGTTTGGTTCTGGAGAGAGCGGCGTGAAGCTCTGTTCTGTATTGCCATCAGTTGACATTCTAGTCTATTGTGAAATCAGAGACAGGGGTTATCATGAAGGACGGATTGGACAACTAGCAATAGAGGTTCGAGTCTCTCTATTCTTAAGGGACCTGCTTGGTGTTCTGGGTTTTGCAGTAGCAATATGTAAGTGGGGGCGGTAGCACAGATGAAGTTTAGAAGTCTTACCTTTTAGGGTGAAAAATCCAAGGTCTGGCCTTAACTGGTTGTGCCTGGCAATAGCTTTGTTGGAGGCATTGTTTTGAGAGCAGGAAATATCTTTAGGCTGAAAACCTAAGATCTTTGGATCGGGCAATGACAACGGTTGTGCACTGTTCCCTTCTTGGAGGCATCGCTTTTTAGAGAGCCTGAAGTTCAAATGTTATCCTGGTGGTGGATGTATTATTTCTGCTAGGGCTGGCATATCGGAGCGGGACTTTTGTTTCTTAGTTTTATTTTTATTTTTTCGCTGTATGCATCCGTACTACTATTCTCGGTTCATATAAAGATGGTATTTGTTCATACCGGATCATATGATGTAGGTCCCTCTGAAAGAATATGAACCGCATGTGTAACCGAAAATTCAATGTTTTATGATAAGAAATGTGATAATATACATTTTCCAAATTAGACTTTGTGTCAAAAAATCTGTAATCTTTAAAATAAAAAATTATAATGTTGTTGCCTGCACTTACGTTCCAATATCCATAAATCTTAAATTGCATACTCTGGATCAAGAATTTTCAAATATCTGGATCTAGCTAGGAACATACAATGGTCCAGATGCAAGTTATGGTTGGCAATTTGGCACGGAGGAATCAAAGTACTACCTCCGCCCCAGTTTATAGGGCTTGCACATATTTTTAGGTCATAAATTTTATCGGCATAATACAAAATATATATTATAAAATATATATCATTAGAAAGCTTAGATATTGTACTTTCTAATGACATAATTTTTGTACTATACAATTGATATTATGTTGGTTAAATAGGTAACCCTAGGGATACACGTAAGCCCTGTGAACTGGGACGGAGGGAGTAGAAAATAAATGGAAGGTGTCGTTGATGGCAAGAAAGCATACTAATAACAATGTGAATACAAGAAAGCATACTAATAACAAACAAATCTCGGAATGATTGGTTGATGAGATAGGGGATGAGATGCACCCGAGTGCAAGCATACATTTTCCATATAATTGGCGATTATACTTGTATCACATATAATGTTCGTATCGCCGAGTGTATGCATGTATGTTTTATGATAACTTGTCATGTGTTCAGACTATAGAGAAAGATATGATAGGGAAGAGAGAGAGAGTCGACTAGACGACAATATAGTTGCAACATAGTGAACTTTAGGGCTCCATTGATTCAATAAGAAAAACAACTATAAGTAAATGCGAAGAAGAGAGAGTTGAGTGTACTATGTTAAAGTGGACTTTAGGGCTCCATGAGGAGTAGGTGTTAAAGTGGCTCAGAACTCATTTGCGGATTTTGGTTCAACCGGTGCAACAACCTACTCCTCGTCCTTTGCTAGATTGCATTAACTTCTTCTATGTAGGTGGATACATATAGAGCTCCTAGCAAGTGCTAGATCCACATGCCAAGAAAACAAGATAGGGTTACACATCAACAATAGGAGCTGAGCCGCCAAGGGAAAGAGTAGTGAAAAGTATAATCATGGGAATGGGAGGTGTCGGTAAAAAGTTGTCCACGTGCCCCACCTCTACTTCTTGAGACTCCCAAGGTTTTAGTTTAAATGTAGGTTCTCAGATAATGAAGTGGATCCCTGGCGTGCACAATGCATGTTAGGCGAGTCGTATCACTTGCCTTATGTCTTCTTCTCTATCCAGTTCATCCCACACTGCTGTTGGGCCTGTCTCAATAGGTCAGCCAGAAGCACGATCTTCTCTCCTTTGAGGTAGTGTCGAATCTGCTCGTGGCCCGTTCACCCGGTTCTGTAGCTGGCTGATTTTTCGAAAACTCTGAGACATGGCAAACGAAATCAGTGATATGTATATAATGCGAGGGAAGTTCTTAGTATCGAGGGGAAGGTTATGTGAACAAGATTATGAATGGTCACACAAAGCAACAACAGATAGAAAATATACTCCTGAATCCTGATGAAGCACTCACATACATAGGTGTTGAGCTGCCCGATGAAGGTTTCAGGAGTTGTTTTACTTGAAGTAGTTGCACAACACGTCCCGCAAGAAGTCCAGCGTGTTTCACACGACGAAGCTGGCGCCGCCGATTGGTTGCCGGGTCCTCCACCATCTCGTAAGTCTTGATGAGAAACGGAGGCGTGACACCCTGCAAATTGGAGCTCTCCATGCCTCGAACGTGGATCCTTTTACGAAGTGCGCCAAACTATTGGTATAAAAATTTACTCTGTCTTGACGCCGTTTGGGAAGAAAGTCGGACACTCCAGTCAGCGGACCAGCACGCAACGCATAGGATCGATCCATTCCACTCATCCTGCCGTATCACCGTTACTCGCTTCATGTCATTTCTTCGAATGTTGTCGCTACGGTCGTCCTTGCACAGGAGGTCCGGGAGTGCGCAACTCGCTTGCACAGCAAGAAGGAAAAATCATTCACTGTTTCAAACCTGAATTTTCACCAGCGTCTGGGCCCGTGCTCGAAAAAATCACCTCAGAACCACCCATATCAACAACGACGCTTGCTGCAGATGGGCGCATGTGTCATCAGTCGCTGCAATTTTTTAATCAGTGTGCGTCATCTGCAGCGTCAGAGTCAGAGAGATCAACCCAGTACACACACGGACTACACGCGGTAAGACCCAAGAATCACACGTTTTGGAATTCATACAATTTGGGCATCCGGACGGAGATTAACGAGTATATAACTTCCTAGCACAATATTCCTCCATAACAACATGTTCAATCACTTACAAATTTTGTCATCCCACCAAAAGTAAAGTGGAAAAATAAGTAATTGAATGACTAGTAAAGATAAGAGCAATACCTTCCTAGCATACATCCGCTTATGTATGCTACCTGGAAGGGGACCAGCTAGCTAGCACAACTAGTTATCACTACGATGAAAACCGCACAACAAGTATCATAAATCGCAATATTTCTTCTAGGATTTTCATATCTCTTATCGTCATAAAGGGGAGCTTCAGAACTTGATTGTGGCCTGATTTATTTATGAATTTTTGTTATTTGTTCAGCTAGAGAGTTGAAAGAGATCACAACACAGTTGCACTATAATGGACTTGAGTAGTTGAGTGAATGTGTTTTTTTTTTTTTTTTTTTTTTTAAAACGGAGGCAAAAGCTTTGCATCATTCATTCATTAAGAAGAAGGTGCCCGATTTTTAGGAGAAAATCGGGCCAAAATCAACAACAACAGTGCAAAGCACACCCAAGACCACACACCCCGCCACAAGGACACACCCAGCCATCCTGGCTACCCACAAAAGCTAAGAAGCTCAAGCCGGCCTATGCCAAACAGATGACTCCTCGAAGAGAGACACGCAGCTTCGCTTCTAGCAATGAGCCTCGGAGAGGAGATGCGCAGGACAAGCGTCGAATAGGACCTTCACCGGACCGCCCATCGAAGGTCATCGTACACCGCCCGAGGGTAGCTTCGACTTCACATCAAGAAGAGACCACCGTGAAGACATTCGAACACGCCGGAACGGAGCCGACTAACGTGACCTTGCCGCAACCAGATCTTGGTCACCACCATCGTCGTTGCCTCTCAAGTCTCCACCCGAAAGACCCGCATCACCGGTTGACCTCCTGCCAACCCAGATGCCCAGTGTGTCGAGGCGCAGGAGGGCGCGAAGGAAATCATCAACTTCAAGACGACGCCCTCAAGAGGGGGCACGACGAAGGATCGACGCCGTCGTCCGATCCCGCGGGATCTAGGCTTTCGCCCGAAGATGTGAACCCGAGGCAGCGAAGGTCGTAGAGCTCCACGACCACCCTCCAAGAAGGACGGCGACATCCGCAGACGCCGCGCGGTCAGGCTTTCGCCCGGAGCAAACGAGCCACCACGGCCTCACGCGGCCGGACAGCGAGACGAAGACCGAAACCGCTGCCAGCCCGCACTCCGCAGACACACCTCATGCGCAGAAGCGGCGCCACCGCCACACACAAGCCACCACCGCCACCACAACCAGACCAAGGAGCCCGCAAGCTCCGCTGCCACCACCCGCGCCACGCGGAGCTGAAGAGCCGAGCCGCACCATCGCTGCCTACCAAGCTCGCCGAGAAGAGCTCCGCGGGCGCCGCTGATACGTCTCCGACGTATCGATAATTTCTTATGTTCCATGCCACATTATTGATGTTATCTACATGTTTTATGCACACTTTATGTCATATTCGTGCATTTTCTGGAACTAACCTATTAACAAGATGCCGAAGTGCCGATTCTTTGTTTCTGCTGTTTTTGGTTTCGTAAATCCTAGTAACGAAATATTCTCGGAATTGGACGAAATCAACGCCCGGGTCCTATGTTTCCACGTAGCTTCCAGAAGTCCGAAGAGGAGACGAAGAGGGGCCACGAGGGGGCCACACCCTAGGGCGGCGCGGCCCCCCCCCTTGGCCGCGCGGCCCTGTGGTGTGGGGCCCTCGTGCCGCCTCCTGACCTGCCCTTCCGCCTACTTAAAGCCTCCATCGCGAAACCCGCAGTACCGAGAGCCACGATACGGAAAACCTTCCAGAGACGCCGCCGCCGCCGATCCCATCTCGGGGGATCCAGGAGATCGCCTCCGGCACCCTGTCGGAGAGGGGAATCATCTCCCGGAGGACTCTACGCCGCCATGGTCGCCTCCGGAGTGATGTGTGAGTAGTCTACCCCTGGACTATGGGTCCATAGCAGTAGCTAGATGGTTGTCTTCTCCCCATTGTGCTTCATTGTCGGATCTTGTGAGCTGCCTAACATGATCAAGATCATCTATCTGTAATTCTATATGTTGCGTTTGTTGGGATCCGATGAATAGAGAATACTTGTTATGTTGATTATCAAAGTTATGTCTATGTGTTGTTTATGATCTTGCATGCTCTCCGTTATTAGTAGATGCTCTGGCCAAGTTGATGCTAGTAACTCCAAGAGGGAGTATTTATGCTCGATAGTGGGTTCATGTCTCCGTGAATCTGGAGGGGTGACAAGAACCTCTAAGGTTATGGATGTGCTGTTGCCACTAGGGATAAAACATTGGTGCTATGTTCAAGGATGTAGTCACTAATTACATTACGCGCAATACTTAATGCAATTGTCTGTTGTTAGCAACTTAATACTGGAGGGGGTTCGGATGATAACCTGAAGGTGGACTTTTTAGGCATAGATGCATGCTGGATGGCGGTCTATGTACTTTGTCGTAATGCCCAATTAAATCTCACTATACTCATCATAATATGTATGTGCATGGTCATGCCCTCTTTATTTGTCAATTGCCCAACTGTAATTTGTTCACCCAACATGCTGTTTATCTTATGGGAGAGACACCTCTAGTGAACTGTGGACCCCGGTCCAATTCTCTATACTGAAATACAATCTACTGCAATACTTGTTCTACTGTTTTCTGCAAACAATCATCTTCCACACAATACGGTTAATCCTTTGTTACAGCAAGCCGGTGAGATTGACAACCTCACTGTTTCGTTGGGGCAAAGTACTTTGGTTGTGTTGTGCAGGTTCCACGTTGGCACCGGAATCCCTGGTGTTGCGCCGCACTACATCCCGCCGCCATCAACCTTCAACGTGCTTCTTGGCTCCTCCTGGTTCGATAAACCTTGGTTTCTTTCTGAGGGAAAACTTGCTGCTGTGCGCATCATACCTTCCTCTTGGGGTTCCCAACGAACGTGTGAGTTACACGCCATCAAGCTCTTTTTCTGGCGCCGTTGCCGTGGAGATCAAGACACGCTGCAAGGGGAGTCTCCACTTCTCAATCTCTTTACTTTGTTTTTGTCTTGCTTAGTTTTATTTACTACTTTGTTTGCTGCACTAAATCAAAATACAAAAAAATTAGTTGCTAGTTTTACTTTATTTGCTATCTTGTTTGCTATATCAAAAACACAAAAAAAATTAGTTACTTGTATTAGCTTTACTTATTTCATCATGTTTCCTCCTAAGTTTGTTCTTAAAGATGTACCGGTAGGTCGAGGGTCTATTCTTGGGAAAGACAATATAGGAGATTTTTTCACTCATATTAGTACGGTCGAAGATTTTGAAGATAGACACTTGGTAGAACTTGCTCCCACTTATGAAATTGCTGTTGCTTCTTTAGTACACGCGTTAGAAGCTAGATTTGTTAATCTTAATCCTGTGATTCAACATATGTTTCTTACACTCAGTGATATGGAAGAAGGAGAAAAGAAAGATTTTGTATTAGAAACCCTTCTTAAAGAATTTGGGGGAATAGCGAGAGAAGCTAGAAAAGTCTTCACTAAATATAATATGCTAGGCTCTTATACCAACTTTGCCAGTACCCTTGAGAAGATGGAAAAGGATAGACAAAAGTACACTAATAAAGTTAATTATGAGGGGGATATTAAAACATCAATACCTTGCAAGCTCTTGGGAATGTGTGAGGCACTAGAAAAGAATTTTGATTGGATTGTTCCTGAAGATTTGTTTGATGAGAGTAGCAAGCCCAAGACTAATGAAAAGGAAGCCTCTGAAACTCACATAGAAAAGATAAAATGCATAGTTGAGAAAACTCCACACCCCGCTGTAGAAGCCCCATCCTTTGATAATACTTGATACACACTTTCTGCGCCTAGCTGAAAGGCGTTAAAGAAAAGCGCTTATGGGAGACAACCCATGGTTTTTACCTACAGTATTTTGTTTTTATTTTGTGTCTTGGAAGTTGTTTACTACTGTAGCAACCTCTCCTTATCTTAGTTTAGTGTTTTGTTGTGCCAAGAAAAGTCGTTGATAGAAAAGTAAGTACTAGATTTGGATTACTGCACAGTTCCAGATTTCTTTGCTGTCACGAATCTGGGTCTACCTCCCTGTAGGTAGCTCAGAAAATTAAGCCAATTTACGAGCATGATCCTCAGATATGTACGCAACTTTCATTCAATTTGAGCATTTTCATTTGAGCAAGTCTGGTGGCCTAATAAAATTCGTCAATACGAACTGTTCTGTTTTGACAGATTCTGTCTTTTATTTCGCATTGCCTCTTTTGCTATGTTGGATGAATTTCTTTGATCCATTAATGTCCAGTAGCTTTATGCAATGTCCAGAAGTGTTAAGAATGATTGTGTCACCTCTGAACATGTTAATTTTTATTGTCGCTAACCCTCTAATGAGTTGTTCTAAGTTTGGTGTGGAGGAAGTTTTCAAGGATCAAGAGAGGAGTATGATTGTGGTGACCCTGCATACCACTGCATGTTGTAGTATGCCAGTCGTTGATATAACATTCACGAAGTACCATTCCGCAAATGTTACATCCCTCAGAGTAGTACAACAGAACATAGCAGGTCCATAACTCATTCACATATTATTACAATTAACATACATATGTCATCTCGGAGCTCCTCTTGGGTCCTAAGAGAAGTACTCCTGGGTTCGAGGCGAACCCAACTTAACTTACAATATAAGTGTCTCATTAAGCTAAACATTTATTTCCTCGAGCAGCTAAATACTAAGAGTTCGGGCTGCTCGGTTACTACTACTATCGGATATCTCTAGGCTTGATCTCCTCCGGAAGCCTCCCCGGATCCGTAGACTATGAGATAGTCTACGCCTTCGACCCCTCCTGAGAGGTCTGGTTCCTCGTAGCCGAAGATCTCGGCTCCTTCATTGTTGTTGTAGTCCTCCTCCAGATGATTCAGACAATCTAAGCATGGGATTTAAGAGTGGTATGAGTACGAGCGTACTCAACAAGTTCATTATAGATAAGAGGTGTTTAATGCACTAACTACGATATTAGACCAGAAAGTCTAATACCAATGCAAGTTTTGATAAACATTTCTTCAACAGATTGCTTTTATTTCAAAGAGCTATGTCCGTCAGCCTTCACCGGTTTACTAGAACTTCATGGAGCTCCTTTCCGGCCGCGTTCGCAGTTCCTTATCCCGGAACAGGGAGTGACAGGTCACAGTTCTCTACACTCTGCAGAGGTGTGTTGCTTTACCCATAAGAGATCTTAACCTTGATGCCAACCGGGCAGCTTTCCCGTTCACACTTCCTTCGGTGTGAGGCCCGGTATAAGGTCATAGTCAATCATATCCCTCCGCTACCTCGCACACCCACCCTTTGTTGCAAACCCCGACCCTGGGTCCTCGCCGGTCCCATTATTCCCGTAATTTCAGGGTGGACCCCGACCACGACGACAGTCTGGGATTGAACCAAACTCCTTCGCCGGTAGCTGCAACCCATCATAGACCACATTACCGTGGGGAATTAGAAGGGGATCCCCACCCACCAATTGTTCCGCAAGCAGCAACCGCTACGGTAAGCAACAGCTATACCGTGGGGAATTAGAAGGGGCTCCCCACCCACCAATTGCTCCGCAAGATACAACCGTCTACGGTAAGCGCATCCGTTGATGTACAAGAGGTGGAAATACAATTGACTATTCCGTCCCACTCCAGATCTTATGGTTAACACGGGTATTACGACACAAGAATCACTGGCGACATTTGTTGTTTAATCCTAGATGGATATAAACCCGTGCAATGGAACCTCCACCATATCAACACAATCCATGGTTCCATTGCCCACCACATAGTCATATTCATAGTTATGAAAGTAGTGGTTTTGATTTTTGTGCAATAGTGATAACCATAGTACTTTGCAAGTAATTTGATAAAAATACTCAAATGGTATGAGCAAGTGATGAACTTGCCTGAACACTGCAAAGTTTTGCAGTTGGAAGGTGTGAACTGACCCTTGTCCTCTGTCTCTGAAAAATAGCATCATTGTCCGATAAGGGCAATGGTTAAAGAAGCAATTATGCATGATTCCAGTTTTAGGGTTTGTTCCCCCCTTCCGATGTTGTTATTATTTCATGTAAGAGGTTGATACTAGGAATAATTTGGGAATACTTGATTTAAAGTATAATACAACCTTGAAATGTTGTCAAGGTGTTTTTAAAGTCCAATTGCATTGATGGACTTATTTTCATTACTGAAAATAATATGTGTGATTTAAATCATTCTTTAAGTCCCTAAAATAGGACTTATTCTTAATTGTCTTCAAAAATTCTCTTTGATATTTTATTTAAATAGAGAATTTTATGCTGATCCTTTTTCATATTTTTAAGTTATTTTTAAGAGCTTTTAATAATTTTCTATTGAATTTCAAAATTTCATGTTTTCTTATTGAATTGTGAAAAGTCCTTTTTGCCCCTGGGCCCACCTGTCAGGGTGGCCCAGTGGGTTGGGCTAAACCAGCTCGGGTCCAACCGACCCGAGCGGTCGCTCACTCGCCCACCAGCACGCGCCGCTTCGACCTAACCCTAATCCCCAATCTCGCTCTGGCGACCTGCGTCGCCCGCATCGTCGCCGGCCGATTCCGGCGATCCCCGGCCACCATGGCCCTCGCCATGGGGTGCATCTGCACCGACACGCGACGGCGCACCAGATCCACGGCATCGATCTGGTTCTTAGCCGCCCCTTTGCTGATTCCGCTCTCGTTTGTCCGCACGGTGGTGCGGAGCTCACCGGCGCCTCAGGCGTGATGGCGCCGCCGGGCCTTCGCCGCCGTGGTGCGGAGCGCTGCGGCGCTAGTCGGGCCTGGCATGGCCTAGCCAGGTGCCGCCGTGCCTTCGGCGCGTGCCGCCGTGGCCGCCACGGCCACGCCTGCCGTCTGCTCGCTCCAGGTACATGCGCCGCCTCTCTATTACCCTCTGTGCTTGTTCTTCCTTCTCTTCTATGTGCTCTGGCCATGGCTTTCCTCCTTGTGGAGGTCTGCCATGCTGTTGCTGCTGCTCTGCTGCGCTTAGCTCGCTGTGTGTGCGTATGTTGCTCTGCTGCTGCCTTGATGCTTATGCTGTTGTGCTGTGCATACGGCTCTCTGCTCTAGCTAATGCTTGTGCTGCTAAGCCTATGCTCATATTCATGCTCATTCTTCTTCTGTGCCGCCTCCATACTTGCTCATGAGCAAACTGTGATGCTCATGGCTTGCCATGTTGCTCCAGCTGTTGTTGTTGTGACTGGATAATCATGTTTGGCCCTGGGTTCTTGCCCCTGGCTTGATTGTTGTGATTAATCCTTGCATATTTGCAAGTGCCAGTGCCTCTGACTAACTCATTGTGTTCAAATTCATGATTATGCTCAAGTGAGCATTACTGTTGGCTTATCAGTGTGATTCAGTGATGAATTGATATGTGCTTTTCTTGTGTATTATGATCCTTTGGTTCATCAAGCCTTTGATGTGCTTCTGGATACAATTATAAAGTCATTAATTCAGTTATTTAATTATTCAGTTATGACTTGGTTGGATTTCTTCAGTAGCTGGTTAATTCCTGTTGTGGTACTAGGCTATGGCAATCTGTAGCAAGAGCTAGCAAGCTCTAATGACCATCTGATCATCATTTGCTTGATAGTTAACTGCTGTGTTCCTTTCTGTGACTCTCTGGGCTCACTCTGTGCTGTGTATGCATCACACAGGCTTGGCCTGATGTGTGATGTTGCTTGCTTAAGCATCAATTGATGCCTGCCATGATCTATTTGATCATTTGCAAGACCCTGGTACATCAATTGCTTGTCTGTTTCATTTATCTGTTTATCCTTGCTTGATTAGATGGATAAATGATGTGAACTGTGATTCAGAGATGATCATTTCAATGAATTTGTTAGGGCTAGCTGGATGCCAACCACTGGTTGGGTACCCTAGCCCACTACTGAACCTTTTTGGTGATGATGTGGTGGTTCTAAGTGTTGGCTTGTGGGTTGAGGTAGCCCTGGCAGCACTGTGATGCTGTCAAGGGTAGCTCCCCCTTTCTATGGCTTGCTGTGTATGGACAAATGCTTTCTGGCTGATCATGTTTGACTGCCAGAAGCCTTTTGATGTTGACAATACTGGTAGAAACTTGTATTTCTACCATTCTGATGGTGTAGCTAGACTGTTAGGTGCTTGGTGACTTGGAATGGCTAATTAGGATCAAATCCATGATGGATTTCTCTGGTTGTGTCACTGTTTTGACACAACCAGTGTTCCCTTGGTTGTTTTCCTTCTAGCCTTTGCTTTATTTACTGGCACCAAATGGTTTTGCAACCAAGTGATGATACATCCAGGGTTTCCTACCCTTATTTGATTCTGTGATGCATGTGTATGCTTATTGATGAGCAAAACATGTGTTTGCTCAGGTTCTTTTGTGTATACCTCACTCCAGCTCCTAGAAAATGAGTGTTGGTGTAGAGGATTGCTTCTGTGTTGTTCTTGTGGTTGATTTACTTGCCCTGCTCCTCCTGGTGAGCTTGATGCCTCTTGGTTATGTGATGTGGTGGTGGAAATGTGTTGAACAGCAGTGGCTGTTTGAGCTGTTCTTATGTTCTTGGCTGACCTTGTGACTTAGTCTGTGAAGTTCTTTGTCGATCAAATGATCTAGGGTTTACTGTGGCAGACTTTATATGTCTCTGGCTTGCCCTTGTTGGTCGACAGCACCACCTGCAGCATTGTGGTGACTCACTCTGGTGTGTGTGTTGTTACACATGCACACAGCCTTGTGTGCCGCTGGTTGTATGTGTGTGCATGTCCAGCTTGGGACTTGTCTTTGTGGAGAGATCAGCTCGGCAGCTTGATCATATCCCCTTCATTTCCTTTATTTGCTAACCTGCCAAGTGGCTTTGCCACTTGGCTTAAATCTTGTCTTGCTTTGTTTTGTGCAGGGAATCAAGTACTGATCAGGATGAACTCAAGATCATCAAGATCAAAGAATTCATGAAGATCACAATGTAGTTTAGGTCATTTAGATATCTTGTAATTTTCCTTTTTCTTTTTCTATTTACACTAATCTTGTAATGTATTGTAATTCATTTATTTTCTCTTATGAATATTGTAATGACAATGTAAATTGTGTGATGATCAATAAAGCTCAAAGTTTTCCCTAATGAGCTTTACTTTATTATAATTGTTCATATTGTTTATTATTGACTTTATACTTAATGAATTTCCTCACAATTGAATTATTTAGGGTAATTATTTAATGTTTGAATTTGAAATTCAAATTCAACATTGTTTTGAATTCAACCATGTCACTTTATTTAGAATTCAATCATGCAAACTCTCCCCTCTCTTCTCCAAACCCTAAACTAGTTGAGTGAGATACAAGTTTGTCGCACTCTCGAAACCCTAACCCTGTAAGGTGTCGAGAGAGAAACTTGTTCCCCTTCAATGCAGTTTTTATTTAAAAGCGCGAAATTTCTCCAGAATTTACCATGCAATGCACATCCCTTTCTAAAATCTACCCCTCGATCGTCTCTAAACCTGGGACATTACAGCCTTTCCCCCTTAAAGAAAACTTCGTCCCGAAGTTGTGGTTGTAATACCTGAACAGCTCGGGGTATGTTTTCCTTAGGTCTTCCTCTTTTTCCCAGGTGGCTTCCCTCTCGGGGTGATGCTTCCATTGTATCTTGCAGTACTTGATAGCTTTATTTCTGAGTTGTTTCCAGCTCTCGTCGAGAATCTTGGCTGGCTTCTCGATGTATGTCAAGTCTGGTTGTAACTCGAGTTCATCATGTGATATTGGTTCATCTGGGGTCTTTAAGCATTTCCGGAGTTGTGACACATGGAATACATTGTGAACTTGAGCTAGCCTTCCAGGTAGATCCAATTCAAAGGCTAAACCTCGGTTCTGACTCAGTATTTTGAAAGGTCCTATATATCTAGGACTGAGTTTTCCTTTTACTCCAAACCTCTGGAGTCCTTTCATCGGGCTTACCTTAAGATAGACCATGTCTCCAACTTGTGGTTCCCATGTCCTCCTCTTCTGATCGGCATAACTCTTTTGCCGACTCTGGGCTATCTTGAGCCTGTCTCTGATAATGTCAATGATTTGTTGTTTTTCCTTGACATAATCAGGGTTGAACTCTTTGCTTGCTCCGGCTTCATACCAACATATCGGTGATCTACACTTTCTTCCATACAGAGCTTCAAATGGTGCCATCTTGATGCTGCTTTGATAACTATTGTTATATGAAAACTCTGCTAGTGGTAAGTGCTCTTCCCATGATCCTCCGAAGTCTAGGGCACAAGCCCTAAGCATATCCTCTAGGATTTGATTGGTTCTCTCCGTTTGTCCACCTGTATGGGGATGATAAGCGGTACTATAGTCCAACTTGGATCCTAAAGCTTCGTGAAGTTGCTTCCAGAATGCTGATGTGAACACGGATCCTCGATCCGACACTATCTTCTTAGGCACTCCATGCTTACTCACGATCTCTTTGATGTAAAGATCGATAAGTTTCTCTCCTTTATCCTGCTGGTTTACCGCTAAGAAGTGTGCACTTTTCGTCAACCGGTCCACGATTACCCATATCATGTCCTTCTTTTTATTAGTCATGGGTAGTCCGGTGATGAAATCCATCCCTATCTCCTCCCATTTCCACTCTGGAATAGGTAAAGGTTGTAACTTCCCTGCCGGACTCTGGTGTTCAGCCTTCACTCTCTGGCAGGTATGGCATTCCGCCACATATTGTGCTATCTCCCTCTTCATGTTATTCCACCAGAATAGTTCCTTTAAGTCCATGTACATCTTTGTACTTCCCGGATGTATGGAATATGGTGTTTGATGGGCTTCCCGGAGTATTACTTCCTTAATTTCAGCAATATCCGGAACGCAAATTCTCTTCTGGAACCATAATGATCCAGATTCTCCACGGTGAAATTCTGATGGTCTTCCCTCATCTATTCTTCTCATCTCTTCCATGATGAATGGATCGTCCAGCTGACCCATCATTATCTCATTCTTCAGGTTGACATTTAGCTCATCGGCTACTTGTAAAGTTGATAGTCCTTCATGAGCTTCCTTCTCCCAAAGTTGTATTTGGGCTTGACTTATTTCCTTCCTCAACTCCGGTGATATTTCTTGTTCCACTCCTCCGGTGCTCTTCCTACTCAGGGCGTCTGCTACAACATTAGCCTTCCCTGGTGTGTAATTGATTGTCAAGTCATAATCCTTGATCAATTCTAGCCATCTTTTCTGCCTCATGTTGAGTTCCTTCTGAGTGAAGAAATATTTGAGGCTTTTATGGTCTGTATAGAGTTCACACTTAGCTCCATAGAGAAAATGTCTCCATGTTTTGAGTGCAAATACGACAGCTGCTAATTCCAAGTCATGTGTTGGATAATTCACTTCATGAGGTCTGAGTTGCCTCGATCCATAAGATATCACTTTCCGATCTTGCATGAGTACGCAACCCAATCCGTGTTTGGATGCGTCACAGTACACGGTGTAATCCTTGCCAACTTCCGGAACCGCTAACACCGGTGCCGTGGTGAGTTTCTCCTTCAGAGTTTGAAAACTCTTCTCACACTCCTCTGACCATACGAATGGTGTGTTCTTCCTTAGCAACTTTGTCATTGGTCCTGCTATCTTAGAGAATCCTTCAATGAATCTCCGATAATATCCTGCCATTCCTAGGAATCCTCGGATTTCCTTGACAGTCTTGGGTGCTTCCCATTCTAGAACTGCTGCTACCTTACTCGGGTTAACAGCTATTCCATCTTTACTAATAACATGACCAAGAAATTCCACTTGATCTAGCCAAAATTCACACTTACTAAGTTTGGCATAAAGTTGATGTTCCCTTAGTGTTTGCAACACTAACCTCAAATGTTCCGCATGTTCGGTCTTGTTCTTGGAATATATCAAGATATCATCGATAAATACGATGACAAACTTGTCTAGATATGGCATGAAGATCTTATTCATGAGATTCATGAATATTGTCAACATTGGTTAATCCAAAAGGTACTACAAGGTATTCATGATGTCCATACCTTGAGACAAAGGCAGTTTTCGGAACGTCTTCCTTCTTGATCTTTATCTGGTGATAACCGGATCTTAGATCAATCTTGGAAAAGACTCCTGTGCCTCTTACTTGATCAAATAGATCTTGTATCCTTGGAAGTGGATACTTGTTCTTGATTGTGACGTTGTTCAGGTTCCTGTAGTCTCCGCACATCCTTCTTCCTCCATCTCTTTTATCCACGAAGATCACAGGTGATCCCCATGGTGAAACACTCTCTTGAATGAATCCCTTTTGTTCCAAATCATCCAGTTGCTCCTTAAGTTCTTTCAATTCCTTGGGCCCCATCTTATATGGTGCCTTAGCAATCGGAGCTGTTCCTGGAATTAGGTCGATAGTGAATTCTATCTCCCTATCTGGTGGCATACCAGGTAATTCCGCAGGAAACACATCCTGGAATTCATTTACTACAGGTATATCTTCTAACTTTACCTCCTTCATGCTGTTCAGCTGTAGCTCAACTTCAATCTGTGTATGTTTGTCGCCTTGGTAGATCATTCTACTTCCATCGGGACTTTTCAATGATACCGTCTTGTTTACACAGTCGATCAATGCTCCATTAGCTTCTAACCAGTTCATACCAAGAATGACATCAATGTCCTTCATCGGTAAAATGAACAGGTCCGCGTCAAACACGCACTTATTGATCATAATGACTTGTTTTTGTTTGGCATGGGTTACTACTATCGTTCCCCCCGCAGAAAGTATGGTTATAGGTGTATCTAACTTAGTGCAACTAATCCCATGTTTGATGATGAATTGTTGAGAAATGAATGATGTAGTTGCACCAGTATCAAAAAGTACTTTGCCAGGATGAGTGAGTATCTGGAGCGTACCTATCACCACCTGGTCAGAATTGACCACCTCCTCCAGACTGGTACAGTTCAGCTTGCCGAAGGGCTTCTTATTCTTCCAGTTGCCTCCGGTGTTTCCTCCTCGATTTCCTCCTCCTCCTGACTGACCTCCTCCACTATTTTTCTTGGGACAGTCCTTCAGCATGTGCCCCTCCTGACGACACCCAAAGCATATTATCTTGGGTTTCCGGCAATCTTGTGAAAGATGCCCTCTAAACCCACAAATGCGGCAAACAATCTGGTTTGCGGCTTGGTTTCCTTGGTTCCTCCTATTATTGTAGTTGTTGTTGTTATTGTTGTTGTATCTGGGCTTGAAACTCAAGCTGGTATTAGGCTTGTTACTAACAAACCTCTTAGGCTCAAACTTGGCCTTTTTCCGCTTCTCCTCCTGCAACTGCTTGAAATCATCTTCCAGAGTGATGGCTGCATCCACCAACTCTTGAAACTCCGTCGCTCTCATCATATGGAGCTGTACCTTGAACTGGGGACTTAACCCCCTTAGAAACCTCTTCTTCTTCTTGTCCTCGGTGTTGACTTCTTCAACAGCGTACCGGGACAGTTTAGAGAACTCCCTGACATAGGTCAGGATTGCCTTGTCCTTCTGCTCGAGACTTTCAAATTCTCGACGCTTAAGTTCCACAATACTTTCAGGGACATTGGATTCCCTGAACTTCCTCGTGAATTCCTCCCAGGTAAATACCTTTCCAGCCGGATAAACGGCTACAATGTTGTCCCACCATGATGCGGCAGGTCCACACAGCAGATGGGTAGCATAACGAACCTTCTCTTGGTCGTTACATCCAACGGTGTTGAGCTTTCGCTCAGTATCCATCAGCCAATCTTCCGCGTCCATTGGCTCGGGCGCGTATGCAAAAGATATAGGCTTAGTGTTTTGGAAGTCTGCTAAGGTGACTCCCGGGTTTTCAGGTCTTTCCACCCTGTTCTGCTGCAGCAATTCTTGAAAGAATTTGTTCTGCTGCTCCAGTGTTACACGCTGTCTCTCTTCTACCAGCTGCATGTACTGGATGAAATTTTGCTGCGTCATGGGTGGTGGTGGTGGTGGAAACTGATCTCTGGCTGCACCCTCAGCCTCTTCCTTTTGTTTTGCTTCGCGCTCCATGCGCTGCGCTTCAGTCCCATCTCCTAGCGTTCCCGACATAACCCCCTAGTTCTGCAACACAAGATGATACTCATAATTACTCCATGCGCAAGTTTTCTGAGCTCAACTTTGTGCACAGAACTAGTCACGCAATGGAAATCAAGAAGCAAATCCAAATCATACAAAACATATACCCTGTATATACATACTTAAGTGGTCTTATTACAATACTCAAGTCGATGTGAGTATGCAAACTCACTTATTAAAGTATATGTACAAATTTATACAAATATTACAAACTATAATACACGTGGTACTTGTGTATTATAGCCTCGCCTCCCTTGGTGGACTCTAGTCGATCTTCACTCCCGGTACATTCCAGGCTTCCATCCGGTCGAACGTGTCGTCCTCCTGATAGACCCCGGAACATAAGGTCTCCCCGTTGGCTTGTAATCCGAATCAGATGATGATCCTAGGGAGAAATCAGTGTTCACAAACTGATCGTTGAGTGCATCATAGTCCACCCATCGGGTGTACTCCCCTGTAGCCCCACCATAAGGGTTACCAAAACTCATACCCGACTCAACCTGTGTCGGATATCCTCCATCCACTCCTTCATTACTAGGATAGCTCTGGTTCTGGGTTGTTGCGTCATCATTCATCTCCCCATCATAATACACAGAAGTACTATGAGTTCCAGTATCCGATCCCCAACGCCAACCCCTGGAATTCTCGATAGGAGTCTCGGAACGCTGATTGTTTCCGGATTCCTCTCCGCCCTCGTATCCCCCATAGGAACTACCTAGATAGTTCCCAGGAGTAACAGGTGTGGGTTCACGCTCAAGTGGATCGATACTGATGTAGTCACCGGCTGACTAAACTGGTGTGTGCACCACATTCTCCATAGGTTCTTTCCCCCTA
Source organism: Lolium perenne (assembly GCF_019359855.2). Lineage (NCBI taxonomy): Eukaryota > Viridiplantae > Streptophyta > Magnoliopsida > Poales > Poaceae > Lolium > Lolium perenne. The sequence goes on along the minus strand of NC_067244.2, from coordinate 232,855,989 downwards.
CTCTCCTCCTTGGGTTCGGTAAATTCCTCAAGCATCGTATCAATTGCTCCTATCAGATGATGGTTCAACTGAAAGAGTAATGATATGAAGTTGCGGCTATTATCCATATATTTTGCCGCTGCTATGGGTTTGCGTTTAGCATATTTGTAGTGGTTGAGCATGGGATCTTCTTCCTCCTGATTGTGAGGAATATGGGAGAACTCGGAATCCATAAGCTCCTTCGTCTTATGTTCCCGTATGTCGGTTATGGCTCTCATAACAGCTATATGGTAGGCTGTGTTGGTTGTCCTAGCTTCTCCAGCTGGCATGACTACGCTCATTCCCAAAGATTCGGGAAGTCGCAGTCCTACCCTGCACTTGGCCAATACCGGACCATCATAGAACATGTATTTCTTTACTGGAATCTGGGGATCGCACCCAAATTCCAGTAACATGGCTCGTAGGATGTCTGCAAGTCCTCCTTGGTATTCGTTCAGTGTGGAATCCATAACTTTCACGTTTCTTCCCGGTAGTGAACTTGCCATGTTGGCTGTAGAAATAGAAAGATTATAAGTTTAGTAATAATGCATCATAATAGAGATAATAAAGAATTATCGCACTAAAAGATATGATTGTTGTATTCTCAAGTGAATATACACCATATTTTTAGAGAATTCTTTACTAGTCCTATTTGACTCCTAACGTTTGGTCCCATTTACTAGGTTCCAACCTAAGGTCAAAGCTTTTGCTCTGATACCAACTGTGGTGACCCTGCATACCACTGCATGTTGTAGTATGCCAGTCGTTGATATAACATTCATGAAGTACCATTCCGCAAATGTTACATTCCTCAGAGTAGTACAACAGAACATAGCAGGTCCATAACTCATTCACATATTATTACAATTAACATACATATGTCATCTCGGAGCTCCTCTTGGGCCCTAAGAGAAGTACTCCTGGGTTCGAGGCGAACCCAACTTAACTTACAATATAAGTGTCTCATTAAGCTAAACATTTATTTCCTCGAGCAGCTAAATACTAAGAGTTCGGGCTGCTCGGTTACTACTACTATCGGATATCTCTAGGCTTGATCTCCTCCGGAAGCCTCCCCGGATCCGTAGACTATGAGATAGTCTACGCCTTCGACCCCTCCTGAGAGGTCTGGTTCCTCGTAGCCGAAGATCTCGGCTCCTTCATTGTTGTTGTAGTCCTCCTCCAGATGATTCAGACAATCTAAGCATGGGATTTAAGAGTGGTATGAGTACGAGCGTACTCAACAAGTTCATTATAGATAAGAGGTGTTTAATGCACTAACTACGATATTAGACCAGAAAGTCTAATACCAATGCAAGTTTTGATAAACATTTCTTCAAGAGATTGCTTTTATTTCAAAGAGCTATGTCCGTCAGCCTTCACCGGTTTACTAGAACTTCATGGAGCTCCTTTCCGGCCGCGTTCAGCTTCCTTATCCCGGAACAGGGAGTGACAGGTCACAGTTCTTTACACTCTGCAGAGGTGTGTTGCTTTACCCATAAGAGATCTTAACCTTGATGCCAACCGGGCAGCTTTCCCGTTCACACTTCCTTCGGTGTGAGGCTCGGTATAAGGTCATAGTCAATCATATCCCTCCGCTACCTCGCACACCCACCCTTTGTTGCAAACCCCGACCCTGGGTCCTCGTCGGTCCCATTATTCCCGTAATTTCAGGGTGGACCCCGACCACGACGACAGTCTGGGATTGAACCAAACTCCTTCGCCGGTAGCTGCAACCCATCATAGACCACATTACCGTGGGGAATTAGAAGGGGATCCCCACCCACCAATTGTTCCGCAAGCAGCAACCGCTACGGTAAGCAACAGCTATACCGTGGGGAATTAGAAGGGGCTCCCCACCCACCAATTGCTCCACAAGATACAACCGTCTACGGTAAGCGCATCCGTTGATGTACAAGAGGTGGAAATACAATTGACTATTCCGTCCCACTCCAGATCTTATGGTTAACACGGGTATTACGGCACAAGAATCATCAAGACATTTGTTGTTTAATCCTAGATGGATATAAACCCGTGCAATGGAACCTCCACCATATCAACACAATCCATGGTTCCATTGCCCACCACATAGTCATATTCATAGTTATGAAAGTAGTGGTTTTGATTTTTGTGCAATAGTGATAACCATAGTACTTTGCAAGTAATTTGATAAAAATACTCAAATGGTATGAGCAAGTGATGAACTTGCCTGAACACTGCAAAGTTTTGCAGTTGGAAGGTGTGAACTGACCCTTGTCCTCTGTCTCTGAAAAATAGCATCATTGTCCGATAAGGGCAATGGTTAAAGAAGCAATTATGCATGATTCCAGTTTTAGGGTTTGTTCCCCCTTCCGATGTTGTTATTATTTCATGTAAGAGGTTGATACTAGGAATAATTTGGGAATACTTGATTTAAAGTATAATACAACCTTGAAATGTTGTCAAGGTGTTTTTAAAGTCCAATTGCATTGATGGACTTATTTTCATTACTGAAAATAATATGTGTGATCTAAATCATTCTTTAAGTCCCTAAAATAGGACTTATTCTTAATTGTCTTCAAAAATTCTCTTTGATATTTTATTTAAATAGAGAATTTTATGCTGATCCTTTTTCATATTTTTAAGTTATTTTTAAGAGCTTTTAATAATTTTCTATTGAATTTCAAAATTTCATGTTTTCTTATTGAATTGTGAAAAGTCCTTTTTGCCCCTGGGCCCACCTGTCAGGGTGGCCCAGTGGGTTGGGCTAAACCAGCTCGGGTCCAACCGACCCGAGCGGTCGCTCACTCGCCCACCACCACGCGCCGCTTCGACCTAACCCTAATCCCCAATCTCGCTCTGGCGACCTGCGTCGCCCGCATCGTCGCCGGCCGATTCCGGCGATCCCCGGCCGCCATGGCCCTCGCCATGGGGTGCATCTGCACCGACACGCGACGGCGCACCAGATCCACGGCATCGATCTGGTTCTTAGCCGCCCCTTTGCTGATTCCCCTCTCGTTTGTCCGCACGGTGGTGCGGAGCTCACTGGTGCCTCAGGCGTGATGGCGCCGCCGGGCCTTCGCCGCCGTGGTGCGGAGCGCTGCGGCGCTAGTCGGGCCTGGCATGGCCTGGCCAGGTGCCGCCGTGCCTTCGGCGCGCGCCGCCGTGGCCGCCACGGCCACGCCGTCTGCTCGCTCCGTACATGCGCCGCCTCTCTATTACCCTCTCGTGCTTGTTCTTCCTTCTCTTCTATGTGCTCTGCCATGGCTTTCCTCCTTGTGGAGGTCTGCCATCTTTATTCTTCTTGCTCTGCGCTTAGCTCGCCGTGTGTGCGTATGTTGCTCTCTTGCTGCCTTGATGCTTATGTTTCTTTGTCGTGCATACGGCTCTCTGCTCTAGCTAATGCTTGTGCTGCTAAGCCTATGCTCATATTCATGCTCATTCTTCTTCTGTGCCGCCTCCATACTTGCTCATGAGCAAACTGTGATGCTCATGGCTTGCCATGTTGCTCCAGCTGTTGTTGTTGTGACTGGATAATCATGTTTGGCCCTGGGTTCTTGCCCCTGGCTTGATTGTTGTGATTAATCCTTGCATATTTGCAAGTGCTAGTGCCTCTGACTAACTCATTGTGTTCAAATTCATGATTATGCTCAAGTGAGCATTACTGTTGGCTTATCAGTGTGATTCAGTGATGAATTGATATGTGCTTTTCTTGTGTATTATGATCCTTTGGTTCATCAAGCCTTTGATGTGCTTCTGGATACAATTATAAAGTCATTAATTCAGTTATTTAATTATTCAGTTATGACTTGGTTGGATTTCTTCAGTAGCTGGTTAATTCCTGTTGTGGTACTAGGCTATGGCAATCTGTAGCAAGAGCTAGCAAGCTCTAATGACCATCTGATCATCATTTGCTTGATAGTTAACTGCTGTGTTCCTTTCTGTGACTCTCTGGGCTCACTCTGTGCTGTGTATGCATCACACAGTCTGTTTCATTTATCTGTTTATCCTTGCTTGATTAGATGGATAAATGATGTGAACTGTGATTCAGTGATGATCATTTCAATGAATTTGTTAGGGCTAGCTGGATGCCAACCACTGGTTGGGTACCCTAGCCCACTACTGAACCTTTTTGGTGATGATGTGGTGGTTCTAAGTGTTGGCTTGTGGGTTGAGGTAGCCCTGGCAGCACTGTGATGCTGTCAAGGGTAGCTCCCCCTTTCTATGGCTTGCTGTGTATGGACAAATGCTTTCTGGCTGATCATGTTTGACTGCCAGAAGCCTTTTGATGTTGACAATACTGGTAGAAACTTGTATTTCTACCATTCTGATGGTGTAGCTAGACTGTTAGGTGCTTGGTGACTTGGAATGGCTAATTAGGATCAAATCCATGATGGATTTCTCTGGTTGTGTCACTGTTTTGACACAACCAGTGTTCCCTTGGTTGTTTTCCTTCTAGCCTTTGCTTTATTTACTGGCACCAAATGGTTTTGCAACCAAGTGATGATACATCCAGGGTTTCCTACCCTTATTTGATTTTGTGATGCATGTGTATGCTTATTGATGAGCAAAACATGTGTTTGCTCAGGTTCTTTTGTGTATACCTCACTCCAGCTCCTAGAAAATGAGTGTTGGTGTAGAGGATTGCTTCTGTGTTGTTCTTGTGGTTGATTTACTTGCCCTGCTCCTCCTGGTGAGCTTGATGCCTCTTGGTTATGTGATGTGGTGGTGGAAATGTGTTGAACAGCAGTGGCTGTTTGAGCTGTTCTTATGTTCTTGGCTGACCTTGTGACTTACTCTGTGAAGTTCTTTGTCGATCAAATGATCTAGGGTTTACTGTGGCAGACTTTATATGTCTCTGGCTTGCCCTTGTTGGTCGACAGCACCACCTGCAGCATTGTGGTGACTCACTCTGGTGTGTGTGTTGTTACACATGCACACAGCCTTGTGTGCTGCCTGGTTGTATGTGTGTGCATGTCCAGCTTGGGACTTGTGCTGTGGAGAGATCAGCTCGGCAGCTTGATCATATCCCCTTCATTTCCTTTATTTGCTAACCTGCCAAGTGGCTTTGCCACTTGGCTTAACTCTTGTCTTGCTTTGTTTTGTGCAGGCAATCAAGTACTGATCAGGATGAACTCAAGATCATCAAGATCAAAGAATTCATGAAGATCACAATGTAGTTTAGGTCATTTAGATATCTTGTAATTTTCCTTTTTCTTTTTCTATTTACACTAATCTTGTAATGTATTGTAATTCATTTATTTTCTCTTATGAATATTGTAATGACAATGTAAATTGTGTGATGATCAATAAAGCTCAAAGTTTTCCCTAATGAGCTTTACTTTATTATAATTGTTCATATTGTTTATTATTGACTTTATACTTAATGAATTTCCTCACAATTGAATTATTTAGGGTAATTATTTAATGTTTGAATTTGAAATTCAAATTCAACATTGTTTTGAATTCAACCATGTCACTTTATTTAGAATTCAATCATGCAAACTCTCCCCTCTCTTCTCCAAACCCTAAACTAGTTGAGTGAGATACAAGTTTGTCGCACTCTCGAAACCCTAACCCTGTAAGGTGTCGAGAGAGAAACTTGTTCCCCTTCAATGCAGTTTTTATTTAAAAGCGCGAAATTTCCCCAGAATTTACCATGCAATGCACATCCCTTTCTAAAATCTACCCCTCGATCGTCTCTAAACCTGGGACATTACAATGATGCAACATGATCAAGGAGAGTGAAAGCTCTAAGCTTGGGGATGCCCCGGTGGTTCACCCCTGCATATATCAAGAAGACTCAAGCGTCTAAGCTTGGGGATGCCCAAGGCATCCCCTTCTTCATCGACAACATTATCAGGTTCCTCCCCTGAAACTATATTTTTATTCCATCACATCTTATGTGCTTTGGTTGAAGCGTCGGTTTGTTTTTGTTTTTTGTTTTGTTTGAATAAAATGGATCCTAGCATTCACTTTATGGGAGAGAGACACGCTCCGCTGTAGCATATGGACAAGTATGTCCTTAGTTTCTACTCATAGTATTCATGGCGAAGTTTCTTCTTCGTTAAATTGTTATATGGTTGGAATTGGAAAATGATACATGTAGTAATTGCTATAAATGTCTTGGGTAATGTGATACTTGGCAATTGTTGTGCTCATGTTTAAGCTCTTGCATCATATGCTTTGCACCCATTAATGAAGAAATACATAGAGCATGCTAAAATTTGGTTTGCATATTTGGTTTCTCTAAGGTCCAGATAATTTCTAGTATTGAGTTTGAACAACAAGGAAGACAGTGTAGAGTCTTATAATGTTTTCAATATGTCTTTTATGTGAGTTTTGCTGCACCGGTTCATCCTTGTGTTTGTTTCAAATAAGCCTTGCTAGCCTAAACCTTGTATCGAGATGGAATACTTCTCATGCATTCAAAATACTTGAGCCAACCACTATGCCATTTGTGTCCACCATACCTACCTACTACATGGTATTTTCGCCATTCCAAAGTAAATTGCTTGAGTGCTACCTTTAAAATTCCATCATTCACCTTTGCAATATATAGCTCATGGGACAAATAGCTTAAAAACTATTGTGGTATTGAATATGTAATTATGCACTTTATCTCTTATTAAGTTGCTTGTTGTGCGATAACCATGTTCACTGGGGACGCCATCAACTACTCTTTGTTGAATTTCATGTGAGTTGCTATGCATGTTCATCTTGTCTGAAGTAAGAGAGATCTACCACCTTATGGTTAAGCATGAACATTGGGCCGCTAACTAAAGCCATGATCCATGGTGGAAGTTTCAGTTTTGGACAAATATCCTCAATCTCATATGAGAAAATTATTAATTGTTGTTACATGCTTATGCATAAAAGAGGAGTCCATTATCTGTTGTCTATGTTGTCCCGGTATGGATGTCTAAGTTGAGAATAATCAATAGCGAGAAATCCAATGCGAGCTTTCTCCTTAGACCTTTGTACATGCGGCATAGAGGTACCCCTTTGTGACACTTGGTTAAAACATGTGCATTGTGATGATCCGGTAGTCCAAGCTAATTAGGACAAGGTGCGGGCACTATTAGTACACTATGCATGAGGCTTGCAACTTGTAAGATATAATTTACATGATACATATGCTTTATTACTACCGTTGACAAAATTGTTTCATGATTTCAAAATCAAAGCTCTAGCACAAATATAGCAATCGATGCTTTTCCTCTATGGAGGACAATTCTTTTACTTTCAATGTTGAGTCAGTTCACCTATTTCTCTCCACCTCAAGAAGCAAACACTTGTGTGAACTGTGCATTGATTCCTACATATTTTCTTATTGCACTTATTATATTACTCTATGTTGACAATATCCATGAGATATACATGTTACAAGTTGAAAGCAACCGCTGAAACTTAATCTTCCTTTGTGTTGCTTCAATGCCTTTACTTTGAATTATTGCTTTATGAGTTAACTCTTATGCAAGACTTATTGATGCTTGTCTTGAAGTGCTATTCATGAAAAGTCTTTGCTTTATGATTCACTTGTTTACTCATGTCATATACATTGTTTTGATCGCTGCATTCACTACATATGCTTTACAAATAGTATGATCAAGGTTATGATGGCATGTCACTCCAGAAATTATCTCGTGTTATCGTTTTACTGCTCGGGACGAGCAGAACTAAGCTTGGGGATGCTGATACGTCTCTGACGTATCGATAATTTCTTATGTTCCATGCCACATTATTGATGTTATCTACATGTTTTATGCACACTTTATGTCATATTCGTGCATTTTCTGGAACTAACCTATTAACAAGATGCCGAAGTGCCGATTCGTTTTCTGCTTTTGGTTTCAGAAATCCTAGTAACGAAATATTCTCGGAATTGGACGAAATCAACGCCCGGGGTCCTATTTTGCCACGAAGCTTCCGTAAGTCCGAAGAGGAGACGAAGAGGGGCCACGAGGGGCCACACCCTAGGCGGCGCGGCCCCCTTGGCCGCGCGGCCCGTGGGTGTGGGGCCCTCGTGCCGCCTCCGACCTGCCCTTCCGCCTACTTAAAGCCTCCGTCGCGAAACCCCCGGTACCGAGAGCCACGATACGGAAAACCTTCCGTAGACGCCGCCGCCACCGATCCCATCTCGGGATCCAGAGATCGCCTCCGGCACCCTGCCGGGAGAGGGGAATCATCTCCCCGGAGGACTCTACGCCGCCATGGTCGCCTCCGGAGTGATGTGTGAGTAGTCTACCCCTGGACTATGGGTCCATAGCAGTAGCTAGATGGTTGTCTTCTCCCCATTGTGCTTCATTGTCGGATCTTGTGAGCTGCCTAACATGATCAAGATCATCTATCTGTAATTCTATATGTTGCGTTTGTTGGGATCCGATGAATAGAGAATACTTGTTATGTTGATTATCAAAGTTATGTCTATGTGTTGTTTATGATCTTGCATGCTCTCCGTTATTAGTAGATGCTCTGGCCAAGTTGATGCTAGTAACTCCAAGAGGGAGTATTTATGCTCGATAGTGGGTTCATGTCTCCGTGAATCTGGAGGGGTGACAAGAACCTCTAAGGTGATGGATGTGCTGTTGCCACTAGGGATAAAACATTGGTGCTATGTTCAAGGATGTAGTCACTAATTACATTACGCGCAATACTTAATGCAATTGTCTGTTGTTAGCAACTTAATACCGGAGGGGTTCGGATGATAACTCTGAAGGTGGACTTTTTAGGCATAGATGCATGCTGGATGGCGGTCTATGTACTTTGTCGTAATGCCCAATTAAATCTCACTATACTCATCATAATATGTATGTGCATGGTCATGCCCTCTTTATTTGTCAATTGCCCAACTGTAATTTGTTCACCCAACATGCTGTTTATCTTATGGGATAGACACCTCTAGTGAACTGTGGACCCCGGTCCAATTCTCTATACTGAAATACAATCTACTGCAATACTTGTTCTACTGTTTTCTGCAAACAATCATCTTCCACACAATACGGTTAATCCTTTGTTACAGCAAGCCGGTGAGATTGACAACCTCACTGTTTCGTTGGGGCAAAGTACTTTGGTTGTGTTGTGCAGGTTCCACGTTGGCGCCGGAATCCCTGGTGTTGCGCCGCACTACATCCCGCCGCCATCAACCTTCAACGTGCTTCTTGGCTCCTCCTGGTTCGATAAACCTTGGTTTCTTTCTGAGGGAAAACTTGCTGCTGTGCGCATCATACCTTCCTCTTGGGGTTCCCAACGAACGTGTGAGTTACACGCCATCAGCCGCCAACCGCCACAGAGAGGGAGCTTCGACAGACACCAACACAGGGGTCCAAGGCCCAGCCGTCGCGGCAGCAGCGCGAGCTCCCCGGTCCAGCCGCCATGCCGCCGTCGCGGCCACAGCGGCCGCCAAACCAGCCGGAGTACACATCGGGCCGCCACTCCGCAGACCACCTCCGCAGCAACGTCCCGCGCCGCTGCCCACAGGGCAGCACACCGCGCACCCCGGACACCCCCGCGCCGCACGCCGGTGCCCCAGCCAAGCCCGCACCGCACGCCGGCCGGGGGGCCGCGCTCGTCGCCGCTCTACCGCCCACACGGCCCGAACACCGCCGAATCCGCCGAGCCGCCGCCACTGTTGGAGATATGCCCAAGAGGCAATAATAAATTAGTTATTGTTATATCTTAGTGTTCATGATAAATGTTTACATCCCATGCTATAATTGTATCAACCGAAACATTGGTACATGTGTGTTATGTAAACAACAAGGAGTCCCTAGTAAGCCTCTTGTATAACTAGCTTGTTGATTAATGGATGATCATGGTTTCGTGATCATGAACATTGGATGTTATTAATAACAAGGTTATGTCATTAGGTGAATGATATAATGGACACACACCCAAATGAGCGTAGCATAAGATCAAGTCATTAAGTTTCATTTGCTATAAGCTTTCGATACATAGTTGCCTAAGTCCTTCGACCATGAGATCATGTAAATCACTTACACCGGAAGGGTACTTTGATTACATCAAACGCCATTGCGTAAATGGGTGGTTATAAAGATGGGATTAAGTATTTGGAAAGTGTGAGTTGAGGCATATGGATCAATAGTGGGATTTGTCCAGATCCATAATGGCTCCCACATATTCAACGATGACTTAGTGATCGATTGAACCATTTACATACGATGCCGATTCCCTTTGTCTCGCGATATTTTACTTGTCCGAGGTTCGATCATCGGTATCTCCATACCTTGTTCAACCTCGTTACCGACAAGTACTCTTTACTCGTACCGTGGTATGTCATCTCTTATGATCCAATCATATGCTTGCAAGCTAATCAGACGACATTCCACCGAGAGGGCCCAGAGTATATCTATCCGTCATCAGGATAAGTAGATTCGGAATATGAGATGGAGACCGAAGTTTGTTCGGAGTCTCGGATGAGATCCAGGACATCACGAGGAGGTCCGGAATGGTCCGGAGAATAAGATTCATATATGGGAAGTCATTTTCAGGGTTACCGGAAAAGTTCAGGATTTTTCGGTATTGTACCGGAGGTTCTAGAAGGTTCCGGAGGGTACCATAGTGGGGCCCACCTATCCCGGACGACCAACATGGACCGGAGGGGTCGCATAGGCCCACATGGGCCATGCACACCAGCCCCCCCAAGGCCCATGTGGCTGTACCAAGTGGATAAGATCAAATCCCTTGAAAATAGGGACTTAACTTGGGGGGGAAGTTCCCCCCCTTGTTTTGGCCGACCCAAAGGCTTGGAGGAGGGGCCAAGGCAGCCCCCCCACGCGTATATAAGAGGGAGGGGAGGGCTGGGGCGCAGCACATCATTTCCCCAAGCCCTAGCCGCCCCTGTCTCCCTCCTCCTTCTTCCTGCGCAGGCTTGGCGAAGCCCTGCAGGAATTTCTCCTCCACCTCCACCACCACGCCATCGTGCTGCTGGGATTCCGAGGGGATCTACCACACCTCCGCTGCCCGCTGGAACGGGGAGAGGATGGGCTTCATCAACACCGTACGCACGACCGAGTACGGAAGTGCTGCCGGATTGCAGCACTGGGGACGATCGTCTACATCAACAACGAGATCTGATCTCGTAGGCTTTGGAAATCTTCAAGGGTTAGTATCGTATCAATCTCGTTGCTCCGATCTTGTAGATTAGATCTTGGGTGTTCCATAGATTAGATCTTAGATTTATTCGTCTTGCGGTAGGAAATTTTTTGTTTTCTATGCTACGAACCCCATCAGTGGTATCAGAGCCATGTCTATGCATAGATCTGTTGCACGAGTAGAACACAATGGTTTTGTGGGCGGTGATGCTCTTGTTGCTTTAGTTTGTGTACTTTGCATCTTGCGGGATGGTGGGATGAAGCGGCCCGGGCTAACTTTACATGACCGCGTCTCATGAGACTTGCTCCACGCTTGACATGCAACTTGTATTGCATAAGTGGCTTTGCGGGTGTCTGTCTCTCCCACCATAGTGAAGATTACAATTTGCACTTTCTATTGTCAACACTAGTATCACCGTTGTGGTTCATGTTCGTAGGTAGATTGGATCTTACTCGAAAACCCTAAACCACGTAAAATATGCAAACCAAATTAGAGGCGTCTAACTTGTTTTTGCAGGGTTTGGTGATGTGATATGGCCATGATGTGATGATGATTATATTTGATGTATGAGATGTTCATTGTTGTATTATGGCAACCGGCAGGAGCCTAATGGTTGTCTTTAAATTTGTTAAGACCTGCGTGTCTATTCTTCATGTAATAGCTTTATTTCAAGTAGTTGTTATAGTAGCTATAAGTGATGGACAACCATGAAGCGGTGCCATGGACCTTGGTGCAATGCTGGTGATGATGGAGATCATGCTCGTGTGCTTTGGAGATGGAGAACAAAAGCACAAGAAGAAAGGCCATATCATATCACATATTATGAATTTCATGTGATGTTAATCCTTTATGCATCTTATCTTGCTTAGATCGCGACGGTAGCATTATAAGATGATCCCTCACATTAATATCAAGATAATAAAGTGTTCTCCCCTCGTATGCACCGTTGCTACAGTTCGTCGTCTCGAAACATCTCGTGATGATCGGATGTGATAGATTCTACGTTCACATACAACGGGTGTAAGCCATGTTGCACACGCGGAAATACTTGGGTTTGCTTGGCGAGCCTAGCATGTACAGACATGGCCTCGGGACAATGGAAACCGAAAGGTTGAACACGAGTCATATGAATGATATGATCAACATGTTGATGTTCACCATTGAAGCTACATCATCTCACGTGATGATCGGTTTTGGTGTAGTGGATTTGGATCGTGTACCACTTAACAACCATGAGGGATGTTGTATTAAGTGGGAGTTCATTAGTAATTAGATTAAAACATGAACTAATTATCATGAACATAGTCTGAATAGTATTTTGAATTAAAGTTTGTAGAATTGGCATCCGTTTTCTACCATACGCTAGTCTTGTCATTGAGATAGAAATACTGTTAAGTCTGACAAGTAACTTTATGGACTGGTACCGTATTGTTAAAGAATCAAGATATGATTAAGTCCTAATGCAAACTTTTAGTAAACCTCACATTGATGATTCAAAGAGCAATGGTTTCAATTAGTACAAAATCATCTTGTCTCCGTGAAACTTGAAGTTCAAATCCGTTTGAAAAGTAAGGAGCTGGAAATTTTGTTTTCAGAAATAAGCAAGGTATGAGATATGTGTGATATCTAAGACCCTATTGCAAGATGATAGAATATAATCTAGTGAGACTACATAAACTCATAAGTTTTATGGGAATGTACGAAGGTTGAAGACGCTAGGCGTCTCGATCCTCCAACTAGTTGGGCACTAACGATATTCACATACCCATGAAGTGATCGTCCTTAGTATGCACCGTTGCTAAGACTCGTCGTTTCGAAGCATCACGTGATGATCGGGTGTTATAGATTCTACGTGTGCATACAACGGGTGCAAGCCAGATTTGCACATGCGAATACTAAGGTTAAACTTTACGAGCCTAGCATGTACAGACATGGTCTCGGAAAGTCGTCATGATTTGATGGATAAAATTATGAGTGAAATTGTTCATCACATTAAAAGGTTACTAATAGTGAAATCTGGAACATTTGTCATGTGATGACCAACTTCAAAGTAAGAACCTCGAGGTTATTGGTATTTGACCAATGGACCTAAAAGTTATTGAAGGTGAAGTGTTTTCTGAGAATGGGGAAAGCTAAAAGAGAAACCACAAAAGATATTTTGGCAAAAAGAAAGAAAAAGACTAGAAAGTCTAGCTCAGATGTATATAGATGATATACATGTTATGGATGTATTCCTTGTTTGGTCACATAATAGAATTCTTGGGTATTTGTACCAGATTGGTTGGTATGAGATGTCGTAGAATACAACGCAATACAAGAATACGATGGCCCAAGTGACTGATAAGGAATATGGTAATAATGCACGTCTGGAACATAATAAAGTGTTATTATGTTTGTCGTTGGCATTCTACCTAGCCCTTAGAATTTATAATAAAGAACTTAATAAATTGTTATTTTGCTCTGGTCAAATGAAAACAATGAGTTGTTCAAATTATGACATTGCTCCATGTACGATGGATAAGTTATTATGAATCTTAATGGTGAAACACACATACATAACACTGACGCTAAAATGCCATAAGGCAAATGATTTGAATTCCACTCATTAGTGGAACCGCCATTTAGGTCATGTTAGAAAGGAACGCATGAAGGAACTCCATTTGAATGGAATTTTGGAGTCATATGATTTTTGAATCATTTGGCGCTTGCAAATCTCTTCTAAAAGGAAATGACTTAAATACCGTTCATAGGCCAAGAGTTGAACGGGCAACTAACTTAGTGGAAAAGTACATGATGATGTATGTGGTTCACTGGGCATAGTTGTGTGCGGGAGATTCTTTTACTTCATGAAAACTTCCAACAATGAATTGAGTATATATATGTGGATATATTCGATAAGGAAGAAGTTTGAAACATTTGAATGGATTCAGATAAATTTCAGCATGAAGTGGAAATCATCGTAATAGAAAATTCAAATATCTATGATTAGATCATGGTGGAAATATTTGAATTATGAGTTTTAGCGAACATCTAAGAGAGTTATGAAATTGTTCTACAACTCACGTTTCTTGGAGTATCATAGAGATGATGAAGTATCCGAGATACGTATCCAAACCTTGTTGGATCAAAGATGAGATAAAATATTGATGCCATTATATTTTTAAGGATTATGCTTTAGAGACTACCGCTCTTACACTGAATAGAGCATCATCATAATCCGTTGAAATGACACCATACGAGTTATGGCATGGGTATAAACCCTAATAGTCCTTTCTTAAATTTTGGTATGCATAGCATAAGTAAATAAGTTTACAACCAAAATCGGATGAATGTCTTTGTTGGTTATCCCAGAGAATTGATTGGGAATTCTTTCCACTATGGAGACAAAGATAAAAGTGTTTGTCGATGTTTCTTACTTATTTCAAATAAATTGTTTCTAGCGAACTATTTGAGTGGGAGGACAATGGAACTTGATAAGGTTCATGAACCTGAGCATGATGATCAGAGTAGCACAGCATCGGAAATGGTTCCGGAAGTAGCTACGAAGATCATGGCTCCCATGTCTACAAAGTGTTATAGTCATGGAGATCAAAGTACTTATTGAACCTTGTAGGTATGGTTTACTTTATGATCAAATAAATGATTTGTGGACAGAGGATTGATTTTGAACAACAATAAACCAACTACATACAAAGAAGTTATGATGGGCCCTGACTCCGTTAAAATGGCTATGCGCCATGAAATCCAAGATAGGTGAATACTTTTGAAAGTAAATGGATCTATAACATAGATGGACTTGGATGGAATATCCTTAAAGAAGCTTGACTTATCGAAAAATTGTTTACGACAAAGTTCAAAGAGTTGACTACGATAAGATTAGATCTTCCGTGGCAATGCTTATAGTCTATGTGGATTATTCTAGTAATCGCTACATATTTCTTTTATGAGATATGATAGTAGGATGGCAGAAATACATTCCTTACCAGAAGTATGTATGAAGGATGTATACCAGATACAACCAAGAGTTTTGCTGGTCCGTGGAATACTAGATAGGTATACAAACTTCAATTGGATGAAGTGAGTATCACGGAGTTGGAATCTTCACCGGATGAAATAGTCAAAGAGTTTTTGATTTCATCAGAAACGATGAAGATGCTTGCATTTGCAAGAAATTAAGTGGGAGCGTTAAGACATATTTATAATACTTTATGTAGATGACATATCGTTGATTATAAATAATGTAATTATATAATTGATTAAAAAGGTTTCATTGAGAATTAACTTCAATGAAAGGATATGGAGTGAAATATATTTAGTGTCAAGATCTATGAAGATAGATTGAAACACATAATAAGTTTAAGTCAAAGTACATAGAATGAATATTGAAGTAGTTCAATATAGAAATATTAAGAAAAATGTTCTTGTCATGTGAAGGTTTAACAACACTTGAGTGTATCTGACACTCAATGAGTAAAAACACATGAGTGACTTTAGATCACGAATAATATGTACAAAGTCAGATGTCCTGTGCTCTAAAAGGGAGCATATACCAGAATGATTCATGTGATGATCATTGGACAACAGTAATAATATCCCTGAGTACTTTAGAAGAACCAAGGATATATATATATATAGTTTTTGTATGGGGTAATGACAAACAAATCGCTGTAAGGTGTTGCACCGATATTAGTTTGGTCACATATAAAAATATTTTTCAATCTCAATTAGGATAAGTGTTGATTAAAAGGTAGCGCAATGAGCTAGAAGAAGTCTTTGCTAGATTTAGAAGAGTTCTAAATAGTGTGATGGATTCTACAAACGAAGGCAGAATATGTCATTGTTTTGACAATGACTAAGAGTGTTAAGTCGAGGAGTTCTTTGAGAACTTGGTGTAGTTCCGATAGTGTCAGAACTTTGAAGCTATATTGTGTGTGACAATATTAGTGACTTATTTCAGACCGCGGAATTAAGGTTCCACCAGAAGACTGAACATATACGATTAATGCCGACTCATTTGGAAAATGAGTGATGCGTTGAGACGCAAATGAATTGCAAAATACATACTGTTCTGAGCATGTCAGATTCGTTGACTAAAACCTCTCCCGTAAGCAAAACATGATAAGCACCAGAAGGCCAAGGTGTTATATCTTTTCAAATGTAAACTAGATTATTGACTCTAGTGCAAGTGGGAGACTGTTGGAGATATGCCCAAGAGGCAATAATAAATTAGTTATTGTTATATATTAGTGTTCATGATAAATGTTTACATCCCATGCTATAATTGTATCAACCGAAACATTGGTACATGTGTGTTATGTAAACAACAAGGAGTCCCTAGTAAGCCTCTTGTATAACTAGCTTGTTGATTAATGGATGATCATGGTTTCGTGATCATGAACATTGGATGTTATTAATAACAAGGTTATGTCATTAGGTGAATGATATAATGGACACACACCCAAATGAGCGTAGCATAAGATCAAGTCATTAAGTTTCATTTGCTATAAGCTTTCGATACATAGTTGCCTAAGTCCTTCGACCATGAGATCATGTAAATCACTTACACCGGAAGGGTACTTTGATTACATCAAACGCCATTGCGTAAATGGGTGGTTATAAAGATGGGATTAAGTATTTGGAAAGTGTGAGTTGAGGCATATGGATCAATAGTGGGATTTGTCCATCCTGATAACGGATAGATATACTCTGGGCCCTCTCGGTGGAATGTCGTCTGATTAGCTTGCAAGCATATGATTGGATCATAAGAGATGACATACCACGGTACGAGTAAAGAGTACTTGTCGGTAACGAGGTTGAACAAGGTATGGAGATACCGATGATCGAACCTCGGACAAGTAAAATATCGCGAGACAAAGGGAATCGGCATCGTATGTAAATGGTTCAATCGATCACTAAGTCATCGTTGAATATGTGGGAGCCATTATGGATCTCCAGATCCCGCTATTGGTTATTGCTCGGAGAGGAGTCTCGACCATGTCTGCATAGTTCGCGAACCGTAGGGTGACGCGCTTAAGGTTCGATGTCGCATAAGTAGATTCGGAATATGAGATGGAGACCGAAGTTTGTTCGGAGTCTCGGATGAGATCCAGGACATCACGAGGAGGTCCGGAATGGTCCGGAGAATAAGATTCATATATGGGAAGTCATTTTCAGGGTTACCGGAAAAGTTCAGGATTTTTCGGTATTGTACCGGAGGTTCTAGAAGGTTCCGGAGGGTACCATAGTGGGGCCCACCTATCCCGGACGACCAACATGGACCGGAGGGGTCGCATAGGCCCACATGGGCCATGCACACCAGCCCCCCCAAGGCCCATGTGGCTGTACCAAGTGGATAAGATCAAATCCCTTGAAAATAGGGACTTAACTTGGGGGGGAAGTTCCCCCCCTTGTTTTGGCCGACCCAAAGGCTTGGAGGAGGGGCCAAGGCAGCCCCCCACGCCTATATAAGAGGGAGGGGAGGGCTGGGGCGCAGCACATCATTTCCCCAAGCCCTAGCCGCCCCTGTCTCCCTCCTCCTTCTTCCTGCGCAGGCTTGGCGAAGCCCTGCAGGAATTTCTCCTCCACCTCCACCACCACGCCGTCGTGCTGCTGGGATTCCGAGGGGATCTACCACACCTCCGCTGCCCGCTGGAACGGGGAGAGGATGGGCTTCATCGACACCGTACGCACGACCGAGTACGGAGGTGCTGCCAGATTGCAGCACTGGGGACGATCGTCTACATCAACAACGAGATCTGATCTCGTAGGATTTGGAAATCTTCAAGGGTTAGTATCGTATCAATCTCGTTGCTCCGATCTTGTAGATTAGATCTTGGGTGTTCCATAGATTAGATCTTGGATTTATTCGTCTTGCGGTAGGAAAATTTTTGTTTTCTATGCTACGAACCCCATCAGCCACAGCCCGCCTCACCACCAGATCGGGGCGTGCTTGCCCCGGATCCGCCACCCCACGGTCCCGGAGCCGCCGCTCCGGCGTCCTAACGCCGGCGAGCCGCCATTCCCGCCCCAGCCAGATCCGGCAGCCGCCCGCGACGCGATGAAGAAGGAGCCACCCCCGGCACCATTTGGCAGCGGGGGGCCGCCGCCACCGCGGCGCGGAGGCCGGCAGCAGCGGCGGCGGAGGGTCGCCGGGGAAGAGAGGACGGGGGCGGCGCGGGATTTTCGCCCCCGGTGTCGCCTGGGGTGCGACACGGGGGGAAGTTATCTTTTCTCTCTTGAGTGAATGTGTTAACGACTTAAGTGGCCGAAAATCCCTTTTGGCTAATTCGAGTAGATGCACACACTATCTAAAAATATATTTTAAAATATAAAAAAATTGAAAATAAATTCTAGGTGTAAATATGTATATTTTGTTCGCATACAAAATTTCGGGAAAAAATGATATTTCTTGTGACTTGTGTAAAAAACACAATTTTGGATACATAGCTTCTCATGAGATTTTCCTTTTTGTTTTTTACACAACACACAAAAGTGTCCTTTCTCACAATTTTTTGTGTGTCACACAGCATATCTAGATGTACACCTAGAAGTTTTTCATATTTTTTGATATTTTAAAATATATTTAAAATGTAATCTTTACTATTAACCGGCGATGCGACCGTGGTACGTCTATCCGTGATGTTTTGGTCATCGCTAATTTTTCTTCGTCGCCATGTTGGAATCCGCTCGAGAAACGGTCGATCCGATCTGTCTTTGCAAACCGCTCTTGTCCTAAACGTTCACGTCATCCATCGTATGTGTGCTTCATCCGCTCGGGCCGGAGACCAGATATTTTGATACTGAATCCATCACGAAATCCATCAGCGGCCCACGATCGTTTCAATAAAATACGCAGGAATACACGCGTAAAGCCGGGAGCTCCTATACTCGATTCGGCGCCGAATCATCCGTCTTGGATTGCTATTTTTCACCTTCTTGATCGATCCACCTCCCCGAGCGTTCTGCAAGAAGAGAATCGGGGGTGCGACTTTGTGGCTGGCGTGGACGCCGCCCATCGCCCTGGTGCGCCATCGGGAGCGCCAACCGCTGCGTCGGACGAGACGGAAGATCGGGTTGGTCTCAACCAGGTAGTGTCGACGTCATTGGCGCCGCGGAGATGGCGAGGTAGAGTGCCGTGTTAGGACTTAGGAGATGACCGGATCTTCCATCGTCGACGCGAGCGTGATATGAGATGCATGACCGGACAAGCTGCTGGATGGTGGACGATAATTTTTTTGTCTACCTGCAGCGGCTTGGACGAAGGTCTACACGAGGGACGACCACTAGAGGACGTCTCGGGATCTGGTAGGGCAGCCGTTTCGTCTACAAGACATTCCGCGGGGCGCTGCAAGGGAGCTCCAGGTCGCACTGGAGGCTCTCGCTCCTACTAGGCTATGACCTCTCACTCCGCAAGATGAAACCTGAACGCTTTGGTTGGCTCCGTCGTCCTACATCAGTGTTCCGAGCTCGTCGTCGTTTGTGAATTCCACAATGTCACACTACACAATCAGGACTCAGGGGCGCCTCACTGCCTTGGCGAAGAGGGTAACAGATTCGCGGCAACGTTGTTCGGACCATATAGAAGCAAGTAGCACACAACTGAACAAAGTAGTAATACAAACGTTATTTAGGTTGCACTCTGTCCATAGAAGCATATTTTCCGTTGAGCGGAGGCAATCCCCAATGTATGTTATAATTCTCTGTTTGACTAGAGCAGTTTTGATTTCTTTGAAAGCAGTCTCAACTCGCAAGTTGTTGGGATTCATGGCGGAATAAAGCATCTTGCTTCTTACAGGAGGATGGTGTAAGGATATAATTTTGAGATATATGGTGCAATAGCATGCAAGGTAGGCCCATAAAATAAGATGCCAATTTCAGTTTTGAACGATGAACATCCCAATTTGTAGGATTAATCCCGCCAAGTACCATATGGTAAGATTTTTCCTCATGAAAAATCAGCGAGTCAAGTTTACATTTTCTTATTTGCCATTTTCTTCCTTTAAAAATCAGCGAGTCAAGTTTACATTTTCTTATTTGCCATTTTCTTCCTTGTCCTTCAAATATCTTTTGCAATGTAGTTTTATTTCTCTGCACATACCTTATTCAGTGTCCTCTTCTACAAGAAAACTCCACATAACTTTCCATGTACAATTAGTTTGTTAACAGTCCCTCACAATGAGAGAGAAATTTCACCTCCCTGAAAAACTCACCGTTGTCACCATGTGGCTAATTTTTGGCTTGTCCACTGCCGGCGCACCACCTACACCATCTCCGATGTACAGAAAATAATCTTTTAGTATATTAAAGTCCTTTTAAAGTCTTTTTCCGTTGTATCAATATGCATGTTTAAGTGTATATATCTTTAGATGTACATGACAAAATAAGTTAAGAGAGCTGTAGCAAAAGGTGTCAACCATTTGATGTTTACCGTAGCAACGCACGGGTATTGTGCTAGTTATTTATAATAGGTCTATTTGGACCTATGAGCCAAAACAACATGTCCCTTAAGTGGCTCACAGCTGATTACAATCGGTGATTATATTCGTATCACATCTAATGTATGTATTACCGAGTGTATGCATGAATGTTTTATGACAAATTGTTATGTGTTCAGATTTCACAGATAGATAGATAGGGAAGAGAGGGGAGAGAGAGGGAGGTAGTCGACGAGACAACAATATAATTGCAGCATAGTGGACTTGAGTAGTTGAGTGTAGGTGTATCGTGGCTCACCAACTCATTTGTACACTTCACTTCAATCGGTCCAACAACCTGCTCCTCGTCCTTTGCTGGATTGCATTAACCGCTCCTATGTCGGTGGATACATATAAGGCTCCTAGCGCATGTGCTGGATCCACATGCCAAGGAAACAAGATGGGGTTACACATCAACAATGCGAGCTGAGTCGTCAATGGAAAAAATAGTGAAAAGTATAATCATGGGATTGAGAGGAGTCGGCAAAACCCTGTCCATGCACCCCATCTCTGCTACTTGGGCCCCCCAATGAAATAGGTTAAATGTGGGCTTTCTAGGTGTGCACAATGCACGCTAGGCGTGTCGTATCACTTGCCTGATGTGCTCCAATTAAAGTCACACTGGCCTCTGAAGATCTAACAAAAGCAGACACTTCTCCGATTGAGCCTGGTGATTTCGTCCTCTAGCTCGCGTCTCTCTGAATCTACCAGTGGCCGGTTCACCTGGTTCTGCAATAAATGGCTGTGCACCGGCTTGGACTGATGGATCTTCTTCATTAGGTGGCGTTTTCTCGGTTAATTCATTGTATAGGGTGCTTACCATTCCTAGTCAACCGGTTATCAATAATAAGTACATTTGGAAGATGAAGATACCACTGAAAACGAAAGTTTTTGCATGGTACCGTGTGATTTTAACCTTGTTAAATGTAACTGGCACGGTTGTAAGAAATGTGTTTTCTATCATCAAGATGAGACAATAAAACTGTAGGATAACGTTGCATAGAAAACAAAAATTTTCCTACCGCGAACACGCAATCCAAGCCAAGATGCAATCTAGAAGACGGTAGCAACGAGGGGGTATCGAGTCTCACCCTTGAAGAGATTCCAAAGCCTACAAGATGAGGCTCTTGTTGCTGCGGTAGACGATCACTTGCCGCTTGCAAAAGCGCGTAGAAGATCTTGATCACGATCGGTTCCGGCGCCACGAACGGGCAGCACCTCCGTACTCGGTCACACGTTCGGTTGTTGATGAAGACGACGTCCACCTCCCCGTTCCAGCGGGCAGCGGAAGTAGTAGCTCCTCTTGAATCCGACAGCACGACGGCGTGGTGTCGGTGGCGGTGTAGAAGTCCGGCGGAGCTTCGCTAAGCAAACCGGACAATATGAAGTGGAGGAGCAAAGCTAGGGTTTGGGAGGGGGTGGCCGGCCACTCAAGGGGGGCGGCCAAGCTATGGTCTTGGGGTGGCCGGCCCCCTCCCTTGGCCCCTCATTATATAGGTGGATCCCAAGTGTTGGTGTCCAAGTCTTCGAATAAGACCCGAAACCAAAACCTTCCATAGGAGGGGGCAAACCTAGCCCAACTAGGACTCCCACCCAAAGGTGGGATTCCCACCTCCCATGTGGGGGTGGCGGCCCCCTATGGTGGAGTCCACTTGGGACTCCACCCCCACTAGGGCTGGCCGGCCATGGAGGTGGAGTCCCTTGTGGACTCCACCTTCCTTGGTGGTTTCTTCCGGACTTTTCTAGAACCTTCTAGAACCTTCCATAGAACCTTCCGCGACATTTTATTTCACATAAAATGACATCCTATATATGAATCTTATTCTCCGGACCATTCCGGAACTCCTCGTGATGTCCGGGATCTCATCCGGGACTCCGAACAAATATTCGAACTTCATTCCATAATTCAAGAACTACCATTTCAACATCCAACTTTAAGTGTGTCACCCTACGGTTCGAGAACTATGCGGACATGGTTGAGTACTCACTCCGACCAATAACCAATAGCGGGATCCTGGAGATCCATAATGGCTCCCACATATTCAACGATGACTTTAGTGATCGAATGAACCATACACATATATTACCAATTCCCTTTGTCTCGCGATATTTTACTTGTCCGAGGTTTGATCTTCGGTATCACTCTATACCTTGTTCAACCTCGTCTCTGACAAGTACTCTTTACTAAATCTTACCGTGGTATGTGGTCTCTTATGAACTCATTCATATGCTTGCAAGACATTAGACGACATTCCACCGAGAGGGCCCAGAGTATATCTATCCGTCATCGGGATGGACAAATCCCACCGTTGATCCATATGCCTCAACTCATACTTTCCTGATACTTAATCCCACCTTTATAGCCACCCATTTACGCGGTGGTGTTTGGTTTAATCAAAGTACCTTTCCGGTATAAGTGATTTACATGATCTCATGGTCATAAGGACTAGGTAACTATGTATCGAAAGCTTATAGCAAATAACTTAATGACGAGATCTTATGCTACGCTTAATTGGGTGTGTCCATTACATCATTCACACAATGACATAACCTTGTTATTAATAACATCCAATGTTCATGATTATGAAACTAATCATCCATTAATCAACAAGCTAGTTTAAGAGGCATACTAGGGACTTCTTGTTTGTCTACATATCACACATGTACTAATGTTTCGGTTAATACAATTCTAGCATGATATATAAACATTTATCATAAACATAAAGATATAAATAATAACCACTTTATTATTGCCTCTAGTGCATATCTCCTTCATCTCCCACTTGCACTAGAGTCAATAATCTAGATTACATTGTAATATACCTAACACCCATGGCATTCTGGTGTTGGTCATGCTTTGCCCTAGGGAGAGCTTTAGTCAACGGATCTGCTACATTCGGATCGGTGTGTACTTTGCAAATCTTTACTTCTCCATCTTCGATGTACTCGCGAATCGAGTGGTAACGCAGCTTGATATGCTTCAGCCTCTTGTGTGACCTTGGCTCTTGTGCATTGGCGATGGCACCCATGTTATCACGAAATGATTAATGGGTCCAATGCACTCGGAACCACACCGAGCTCTACAATGAACCTCTTCATCCATACCGCTTCGATGAAGCCTCTCAAGCCGCTTATGTACTCGATTCTGTTGAAGACTTCGCCACCGTGCACCGCTTCGAGCTTGCCCAGCCTTACTGCAGCACCATTCAATATAAACACGTACCCAGATTGTGACTTAGAGTCATCGGGATCGGTGTTCCAACTTGCATCGGTGTAACCGTTTACAACGAGCTCTTGGTCACCTCCATAACAAAGAAACATATCCTTAGTTCTTTTCAAGTACTTCAGATATTCTTGACCGCTGTCCAGTGTTCCATTCCTGGATCACTTTGATATCTGCTAGTCAAACTAACAGCATGTGCTATATCCGGTCTAGTACATAGCATGGCATACATGATAGATCCTACTGCCGAGGCATAGGGGATGTTACACATCCTTTCTCTTTCTTCTGCTGTAGCCGGTCCTTGAGTTTTACTCAATACCTTGCCTGGTAACATAGGTAAGAACCCTTTCTTACTTTCGTCCATTCTAAACTTCTTTAGAATCTTGTCCAGTTATGTACTCTTCTGTGATAGCCCTATTAGACGTCTTGATCTATCTCTATAAATCTTGATGCCTAATATATACGATGCTTCACCAAGGTCTTTCATTGAAAAACTATTATTCAAATAACCCTTAACAACTGCTTAATAGTTCTATATCATTCCCGATCAATAATATGTCATCTACATATAATATCAGGAATGCTACAGAGCTCCCACTCACTTTCTTGTAAATACAGGCCTCTCCATGACACTGTATAAACCCGAAGTCTTTGATCACCTTATCAAAGCGTCGGTTCCAACTTCTCGATGCTTGCTTCAGTCCATAGATTGAACGCTGAAGTTTGCATACTTTGTCGCATTTTTAGGATCGACAAAACCTTTGGGTTGTACCATATACAACTCTTCCTCAATGTCTCCATTAAGGAACGCCGTTTTGACATCCATCTCGCCAAATCTCATAATCGAAAAATGCAGCTATTGCTAACAAAATCCTCACGTATTTCAGCTTCGCTACGGGTGAGAAAGTCTCATCGTAGTCAACTCCTTGAATTTGTCGGAAACCCTTTGCGACAAGTCGAGCTTTATAGACAGTAATATTACCATCAGCATCTGTTTTTCTCTTGAAGATCCATTTATTTTCGACAGCCTTTCGGCTATCAGTAAGTCTACCAAAGTCCATACTTTGTTATCATACATGGATCCCATTTCGGATTTCATGGCTTCTTGCCATTTGTTGGAATCGGGCTCATCATTGCTTCTTCATACGTCGCAGGTCCTCATCATTGTTATCCACAATCATGACATTTAGACAAGGATCATACCAATCAGGAGTGGCACGTTCCCTTGTCGATCTGCGAGGTTCAGTAGTTTCCTCGTTCGAAGTTTCATGATCATTATCATTAGCTTCCTCTGTTGCCGTGTAGGCGGTACAGTACAACTTCCGCATCGCGCTACTCTGATCAACGAGTATAGATTCATCAATCTCATCGAGTTCTACTTTTCTTCCAGTCACTTCTTTAGTGAGAAATTCTTTCTCAAGAAAGGTTCCGTTCTTAGCAACAAAGATTTTGTCTTCGGATCTGTGATAGAAAGTGTATCCTATAGTTTCCTTAGGATAACCTATGAAGACGCATTTCTCGCTTTGGGTTCTAGCTTGTCCGGTTGTAACTTCTTTACATAGGCTTCGCAACCCCAAACTTTCAGAACGATGACTTAGGTTTCTTATTAAACCATAATTCATACGGTGTCGTTTCTACGGATTTTGATGGTGCTCTATTTAAAGTGAATGCGGCTGTCTCTAATGCATAACTCCAAAATGATAACGGCAAATCGAGTAAGAGACATCATACTACGAACCATATCTAAGAGAGTTCGATTACGACGTTCGGACACACCGTTTCGTTGAGGTGTTCCGGCGGTGTCAATTGTGAAAGTATTCCGCATTTCTTTAAATGCATGCCAAACTCATAACTCAGATATTCACCTCCACGATCAGATCGTAGAAATTTGATCTTCTTGTTACGTTGATTTTCTACTTCACTTTGAAATTCCTTAAACTTCTCGAAAGTTTCGGATTTATGTTTCATGAAATAGATATACCCATATCTACTCAGATCATCTGTGAAGGTTAGAACATAACGATAACCACCGCGCGATGCTACGCTCATTGGTCCACATACATCGGTATGTATGATTTCCAATAAGTCAGTAGCTCGCTCCATCATACCAGAGAATGGAGTCTTTGTCATTTTTCCCATTAGACATGCTTCGCATCTATCAAGTGACTCAAAGTCAAGTGATTCAAGTACTCCATCCGGATGGAGTTTCTTCATGCGTTTCACTCCAATATGACCAAGACGACAGTGCCACATATAAGTAGAATTATCATTTAGTTTAATTCGCTTAGCATCAATGTTATGTATATGTGTATCACTACTATCGAGATCTAACAGAAATAAGCCATTCTTTTGTGGTGCTCGACCATAAAAGATATTATTCATAAAAATAGAACAACCATTATTCTCAGACTTGAATGAATAACCGTCTTGCATTAAACAAGATCCAGATATAATGTTCATGCTCAACGCAGTACATAATAACAATTATTTAGGCTTAAAACTAATCCCGAAGGTAGATGTAGAGGAAGTGTCCCGATTGCGATCACATTGACCTTGGATCCGTTTCCAACGCGCATCGTCACTTCATCTTTCAGCTTGTCGTTTATTCTTTAGTTCTGTTTGAGTTACAAATATGAGCAACCGAACCGGTATCAAATACCCAGGTACTAGAACGAGAACTAGTGAGATAAACATCTATAACATGTATATCGTATATACCTTCTTTCTTCTTCTTGACAAGGCCGCTCTTTAGATCAGCCGAGATACTTGGAGCAATTACGCTTCGGTGTCCCTTCTCCTTGCGGTAATAGCACTCAAGATCGGGCTTAGGGCCGTTCTTAGGTTTCATAGGAGGCGTGGCAGCTTTCTTGCCACCCTTCTTGAATTTTCCCTTAGACTTGCCCTGTTTCTTGAACCGGTGGTCTTGTTGACCATCAACACTTGGTGCTCTTTCTTGATCTCAATCTCAGCAGCTTTTAGCATGCCAAAGAGTTCGTGTAACTCCTTGTTCATGTTCTCATATTGTAGTTCATCACAAAGTTCTTGTAACTTGGTGGCGGTGATTGAAGGACACGATTAATCCCCGATCTGTTAGGAATCACTATTCCCAAGTCACTGAGTTTCTTCGCATGCCCGGTCATGGCGAGCATGTGCTCACTAACGGAGCTGCCTTCTTCCATCATACAATTTGAAGAAATGTTTCGATGCTTCATAGCATTCCATCGCCGCATGAGTCTCGAATATAGCTTTCAGCTCATTCATCAACTCATGAGGATCATGGTGCTCAAAACGTTTTTGAAGATCGGATTCCGGCGCACAGATGGCACACTGAACTTGAGAGTACCGAGTTTTCCGAGTTGCGTAAACAGCTTTTACTTCATCGGATTCATCTTCTGCAGGAGGGTCACCTAGCGGTGCATCAAGCACAAATTGCAGATTTCCGCCGAGAGAGGAAGATCCTCACATGACGGAACCCGATCGGTGAAGTTGCTACCGTTGCTCTTAAGTTTCTCTTTCTCTAGGAACCGATTAAAATTGATTGAGGACGCCATCTCTACAACATATATTTGCAATAGTTTAGACTAAGTTTATGACAAATTGAGTTCAAATTTTAATTCAACATAATTAAAACCCTAGGTGAACTCCCACTCAAAACAATATCCCTCGCATTGTCTTAGTGATCACACGAACCAAATCCACCGCACCTAAACCCGATCATCACGAGAAAAGGTGTGATTTCAATGGCGAACACTCATAGTGTTCATCATATCAACCATATGATTCATGCTCTACCTTTCGGTATCACGTGTTCCGAGACCATGTCTCGTACATGCTAGGCTCGTCAAGGCCACCTTAGTATCCGCATGTGCAAATCGTCTTGCACCCGTTGTATGTACTTATCGAATCTATCACACCCGATCATCACGAGATGCTTCGAAACGATAAGACTTAATAACGGTGCTACTAAGGATGAACACTTTATTATCTTGAGATTTTAGTGAGGGATCATCTTATAATGCTACCGTCGCGATCTAAGCAAAATAAGATGCATAAAAAGGATTAACATCACATGCGGTTCATATGTGATATGATATGGCCCTTTTGTTCTTGTGCCTTTGATCTTCATCTCCAAAGCACGGATATGATCTCCATCATCTTCGGGCATGATCTCCATCATCGTCGGCGTAGCACCAAGGTCAATGGCACCGTCTTCATGTTTGTCCTCCATGTAGCAACTATTACAACTACTTTGAAATACTACTCAACATGAAATTTAAAGACAACCATACGGCTCTGCCGGTTGCCACAATACAATAATGATCATCTCATACATATTCATCATCATATCATGGCCATATCACATCACCAAACCCTGCAAAAACAAGTTAGACGTCTCTAATTTGGTTTGCATATTTTACGTGGTTTAGGGTTTTCGAGAGAGATCTAATCTACCTACGAACATGAACCACAACGTTGATACTAATGTTTTCAATAGAAGAGTAAATTGAATCTTTACTATAGTAGGAGAGACAGACACCCGCAAAGCCTCTTATGCAATACAAGTTGCATGTCGAACGAGGAACAAGTCTCATGAACGCGGTCATGTAAAGTTAGTCCGAGCCGCTTCATCCCACTATGCCATAAAGATGCAAAGTACTCAAACTAAAGATAACAAGAGCATCAACGCCCACAAACCATTGTGTTCTACTCGTGCAACCATCTATGCATAGACACGGCTCGATACCACCGTAGGATAACGGTGCATAGAAAACAAAAATTTTCCTACCGCGAACACGCAATCCAAGCCAAGATGCAATCTAGAAGACGGTAGCAACGAGGGGGTATCGAGTCTCACCCTTGAAGAGATTCCAAAGCCTACAAGATGAGGCTCTTGTTGCTGCGGTAGACGATCACTTGCCGCTTGCAAAAGCGCGTAGAAGATCTTGATCACGATCGGTTCCGGCGCCACGAACGGGCAGCACCTCCGTACTCGGTCACACGTTCGGTTGTTGATGAAGACGACGTCCACCTCCCCGTTCCGGCGGGCAGCGGAAGTAGTAGCTCCTCTTGAATCCGACGACACGACGGCGTGGTGTCGGTGGCGGTGTAGAAGTCGGCGGAGCTTCGCTAAGCAAACCGGACAATATGAAGTGGAGGAGCAAAGCTAGGGTTTGGGAGGGTGGCCGGCCACTCAAGGGGGCGGCCAAGCTATGGTCTTGGGGTGGCCGGCCCCCTCCCTTGGCCCCTCATTATATAGGTGGATCCCAAGTGTTGGTGTCCAAGTCTTCGAATAAGACCCGAAACCAAAACCTTCCATAGGAGGGGCAAACCTAGCCCAACTAGGACTCCCACCCAAAGGTGGGATTCCCACCTCCCATGTGGGGGTGGCCGGCCCCCTATGGTGGAGTCCACTTGGGACTCCACCCCCACTAGGGCTGGCCGGCCATGGAGGTGGAGTCCCTTGTGGACTCCACCTTCCTTGGTGGTTTCTTCCGGACTTTTCTAGAACCTTCTAGAACCTTCCATAGAACCTTCCGCGACATTTTATTTCACATAAAATGACATCCTATATATGAATCTTATTCTCCGGACCATTCCGGAACTCCTCGTGATGTCCGGGATCTCATCCGGGACTCCGAACAAATATTCGAACTTCATTCCATAATTCAAGAACTACCATTTCAACATCCAACTTTAAGTGTGTCACCCTACGGTTCGAGAACTATGCGGACATGGTTGAGTACTCACTCCGACCAATAACCAATAGCGGGATCTGGAGATCCATAATGGCTCCCACATATTCAACGATGACTTTAGTGATCGAATGAACCATACACATATATTACCAATTCCCTTTGTCTCGCGATATTTTACTTGTCCGAGGTTTGATCTTCGGTATCACTCTATACCTTGTTCAACCTCGTCTCCTGACAAGTACTCTTTACTCGTACCGTGGTATGTGGTCTCTTATGAACTCATTCATATGCTTGCAAGACATTAGACGACATTCCACCGAGAGGGCCCAGAGTATATCTATCCGTCATCGGGATGGACAAATCCCACTGTTGATCCATATGCCTCAACTCATACT
Source organism: Lolium perenne (assembly GCF_019359855.2). Lineage (NCBI taxonomy): Eukaryota > Viridiplantae > Streptophyta > Magnoliopsida > Poales > Poaceae > Lolium > Lolium perenne. The sequence continues at coordinate 232,826,093 of NC_067244.2, read as the reverse complement.
TTCCGGATACTTAATCCCACCTTTATAGCCACCCATTTACGCAGTGGTGTTTGGTGTAATCAAAGTACCTTTCCGGTATAAGTGATTTACATGATCTCATGGTCATAAGGACTAGGTAACTATGTATCGAAAGCTTATAGCAAATAACTTAATGACGAGATCTTATGCTACGCTTAATTGGGTGTGTCCATTACATCATTCACACAATGACATAACCTTGTTATTAATAACATCCAATGTTCATGATTATGAAACTAATCATCCATTAATCAACAAGCTAGTTTAAGAGGCATACTAGGGACTTCTTGTTTGTCTACATATCACACATGTACTAATGTTTCGGTTAATACAATTCTAGCATGATATATAAACATTTATCATAAACATAAAGATATAAATAATAACCACTTTATTATTGCCTCTAGGGCATATCTCCTTCAAAAACATCTTTTTTTCCACCTGTAGGTTTGCTAGATCTATATGGTCAATTATTCATATGGGTTCTACCTTATACCGATCAACTATCTTGGTATTCCGATTAATTATCGGAGACTGGCATTGGTGGAGTGGAAACTCGTCGAGGAAAGACTTCAGAAGCGTTTAAGTAGTTGGAAAGGAAAATTGTTGTTCCTCAGAGGGAGATTAGTTCTCATAAATGCGGTACTTACGAATATGGTACTCTATATGATATCTTTCTTCCATCTACCCAAAAGAATCTTGAAAAGATTAGATTACCTACGTTCAATATTCTTTTGGCAAGGGGACATCGAGAAGAAGCAATATCGGTTAACTAAATGGAGTGTTGTATGCCGTCCGAAAGATCAAGGTGGACTTGGTGTTCAAGATCTTGAAGTTAAGAACATGGCTTTGCTAGGAAAATAGCTGGCCATGTTATTAACTGAGGATGGTATATGGTAACAACTTTTAAGGAAAAAATATGTGGGCTCAAAAGTGTTATCTCAGCTACTTTGGAAACCTGGAGACTCTCACTTTTGGGCTGGCATTATGGCAAATAATAAGCACTTTTTCCCTTTTGGTTCGTTCTCCATAAGGAATGGGTCGGAGATTAGATTCTGGGAAGATAGATGGTTGGGAACAACTACTCTTCGGGAACTATATCTAGCTTTGTACAATATTGTTCGTTATAAGGGAGATACCTTGCAGAAGGTTATGGAGACTTCTCCTCCCTCCATGACGTTCAAGTGTGATCTAATTAGCCCCCGTTTGATTAGTTGGAATGAATTTCTACAGAGGTTAGCTTCAATACAATTATCTGAGGGGACTGATGAATTCCGATGGAGCCTCACCAAGAACGGTGTTTTCTCGGTTAATTCATTGTATATGGCGCCTACCAATCCTAGTCAATCGGTTATCAATAATAAGTACATTTGGAAGATGAAGATACCACTGAAAACGAAAGTTTTTGCATGGTACCTTCGTCGCGGTGTGATTTTAACCGAAGACAACCTTGTTAAACGCAACTGGCACAGTTGTAAGAAACGTGTTTTCTATCATCAAGATGAGACAATAAAATATCTTTTTTCCAAATGTAGGTTTGCTAGATCTATATGATCAATCATTCAGATGAGTTCTACCTTATACCCACCTCGTAGCGTTGCAAATTAGTTAACAGTAAAACGTAACCAGCTAGAGCCCTTCACAGCGATTTTGCGTTTAGAACCGTCCGATCATGCGCGTGGATGGTGTAGATCATTCCCGCTGAGACGAAACCTTGTACTTACCTGTACCGATCATCAGTTCCTGTAAAAAACTGGCCCAAAATTACTTGGGCCGCTACTCCGCACACCGACCTGGGAGTTCCCTGGTTAGTTGGGCCCAAATTGGTCGAGGCCGTCATGTACTTGAGGCGCTCCGGTCCATTTCTGTCTGTGAGAAAACCAAAATGGCCCATACAAGTGAAGATGCGGTCAGAGAGGCAGACGAGGCGATGCCGGCCTCACAGAGTCGAAGATCAATGCGTCAGGGACAGGTGAAGCGTTGATGTCGATGATGCGCCGGCGGCGATTGAAACCAGCAATAATGCAAGAACCGGCAGCGATGAATGGAGGGACGTTACTTTCTCGTCTGTGTATATATGCTTCGTTGCCTCGGGGGCGAAACAAAGGGCCTCGCCGCGTCATCATCATTTGGCAATCACTCCTCGCCTGTACGTCTCTCTCACGGGGCAACGATACTGGCACATGCACACCCAACGCCCAAGCTTCTCGCTCTCACTCACAGGATTCGTTTTTCAGGTTTAATCTTTCCATTTGTTCGTATCATTTATCTGATAGCCATCGTTTTTTCCTAGGTAGTAGATCTCACGGGGTTGGTGCAGAATTACGGATCTGCAATGTATTTGGGGAATTCGCTCCTCCCTGCGTTCTTCCTATGGTTGGATCATTCCATTAATTGGATCTTAAGGCCCAAGCTTTAAGTATTGGATTGAAAACAGGGAGGCGGGTGTGTACATGCCAGGTTGTTGCAGCACTCGAGTTTGTGAACTTTAACCAGGGGCTGTGTGATGATCCCGATTGATGTTGATTCGTTGAGTAGTATTTCTCACAAGAAAACTAATAAATATAATTACTATCCTACATTTTGGCTGGGCCATGTGGGTTGCAAGGCGTGAAGGACTAGCTTACAATATAATGGTGTGATAATAGCATACATGATAAAGCAATTGCATGTTCTTGTTGCTCCATTAGCTTTGCCATCTGTTGGCGATACAGCTCATGTTTTGCTCATTAGCCTATTGTCACCCTTATATGACGTGTTTTTGAATTGCTGATTAGTTTCGCTAAACTTTTGGTTATAGCTTTCAGCATCTTTACCAAAAAAATCTTGTTAACATACTCCTTTTTTTATTTAGTACAACCATAACTGGAATGGAACAAAGGGGTTCTCAGTTTGATGCTAAGCATTATGAGTTTAGGACAACAAGATGACCGAGTGGTTGCAAGTTATTTATGTACCAATTCGATTAATCCTTTGGAGGCTATATGAATCTTTTTGTCCTGTTCTGTAGATTTCATATTCTGTGCTTCTTGCATTAATATGCAGGAACTAAGTTGACACTATGGAGTTTTTAACTTCTGACATGAGCCTCTAAGAGAAGTAGAGAACTGAAGGTGTCCAGACTCGTTTGTTTCTATTGTTCAACAATTTATATGTTGGGAAATTTTACAAATACAAAGCAATCTGGTATTTCTCATAATGCCCATTTAAATACGGAGTGCTTTTCATGTATTATGTGTTTACTGAATTTTGTATGAAGTATTGTTTAGTAATCTTTAAACTTTTGAGGTTATATAGTATTCATCATTAGCCAGTGAGAACAGAAGTTATTATCGTATGCCTTTCGTAAATCAACCATGTGGATTAGCATATTCATAAGACTAGAGAATATAATGCTTCATCATTGCGATTACAGCTGGGGATCAAGATTTTTGGTAAGCAGTTTTTGTAGCTCGAGAAGCTCCAAACCCATCGGATCTGTCTCCTTCTCTTCGTTTTCTCTTACACTGGAATGATCTGTTATCTACTAAGAAAAAGGGTCAAACTAAGTTGAGGAGAGAAGAAAGTACGAGGTGCCAACAAATCAATAAGGGTCCTTTTGTTATAACATACCGAGTTACAAGTCTTCCTTTCCATTTTCAGACTGTTAAATGCAGTTTTGTCTTTATTTTGAGGGTTCTGAAATCTAGCCAGCCGCAAACTGATCATTTAGCATGTGGTTTCGTGGTTAGAGATCAGGGTGTTCAGCTGGCCTACCTATGTATGAGTGGTAGGTGAATCGTGCGGATAAATTGGAAGGGTGTTATCCGCAAAAAAATGTTGGATAAGTCTCATCTATCTAACAAACGTATAGCTAACAGAAGGATCCTTCCATGTTGGTCAATGCTTAACTCATCATTTAGCAATGCAGGGATATGCAGATTTATATGGGTATAATGTAATGTGTACTATCTTTGAAAACCTTGGTGTTGGTAACTTGGTATCATGGCCATGTAAAAAAATGTCTATGTTCTGACCAAATTGTAGAAACTATTGTGTATATATATATTTTTCTTTTTTTCTATAGGTGATATTTCTTATCCAAAGTGTCTACCATTAAGTCATCTTATATATCGCGCCGCAGCCATCCTATATATCGCTCTTTTTATGCACTTGAAACGATATAACCATGTTTTGGAACTGCTCTCTGTCCCTTTTTTAAACAGTTTTATTTTGTAAGTCAGGTGCACAATGCCCTTCAGTAAGCAGCATATTTTACAAGGCAATCAAGCAAATTAATTGAGAGTTGTGGAGCCCGATGTAGGTTTTTGTCAGAGTGAACAAGCTTAGGCATGTGAACGAGCCGTGGAAGGACCATTTCAGCCCTCGGAGCTTTCGAGGAATTGAAATTCGAAGTCGTTAAACTCAGATTTGAAGTTTGGGGCATCTAAAAAGAGGATCCTCCAAACTTAGAAAAGTTGTAGATGTGAGTCTATGAGCAAGTTTCATATGATAGCCGCATAACTCCCGGTTATTTAATAGTAAAGTTGTAACCACGACTAGAAACTAAAGGTAACATTACTAAGATACATATTTTTCAGGTATTTTTTTTTATATTATTATAATTATCATTACTCCCTCCGATCCATATTACTTGACGCTAGAATAGATGTATCTACAACTAAAATTTGTTTAGGAGTAACACTACACATACGGAAAAGTTTTACAGAATTTGCTTACGGAATCAGAGGTGGCACTGCAGGCAATGTAGAAAAGGAGAACGTGCTCCGATTTTCCACGGAGGAAACAACTACCCAGCCAACCAATTCACGGCACGTCAGTTCCGTAGAGTTTTTGTAGGCTAATCAGTCCGTAGGTTTAGTGTTATCGTTTGTCTAGATACGTCTACATTAGCATCAAGTATTATGGATTGAAGGGAGCATTATTATTTTTGTCAGAAGATGGGCGGGCGCAGCGAAGCACGCTCTAATGGTCTAGTATATTTGGCAATTGGCTAAATAGGGTAGATACTAGGTACAAAACACTTATCAAAGTGGGTGCGATTGCAGTCGTATGGACGCTATGGCTATGTAGAAATGACAAGGTTTTCAATGACAAGAATTTTTCTCTCATGCAGGTAATTTACCGATGTACGGCTTTGCTCCATTCATGGTCGCCACTTCAGCGCTTGGAGGACCGAGACCTCTTTATGGAGGTGTCTACACGGTTGGAGAACACGACCAAGGAGTTTATTTCCCGACATGGGTGACTACATATTAGGCGGATTGAAGCCAATGTAGCATAGTCTTAGTTTGGCTCTTTCGATCGATCTTTTATTTATTCAGACTTGATACTTGAACGGTTGTGTGCATCTTAGTTATGCAGAGGCTGGATGTAATACTTGAATTTTTGAGTAATGAAGCGCTCTTTATATAAAAATACATGCGATCAGCCGGCCGCGAAGAAAACATAAGTCAGCTCGTCGCGTGGAATAAATGAAGCATGTATGAAGGCTATACTCCCCCCCGCCCCATTTCAATGAATAGGGCATCCTTCTTTTCCGTGACTTTTCTTTGACCAAAATTACTCTAAATATATAAAAATTATTGGTGTAAGATTTTTATCATCGGAAAGTGCTTTTCAATATGAATCCAATAATATTAGTTATACATGAAAGATCGAGATGTCGCCTAGAGGGGGGGGGGGGGGGTGAATAGGCAATTATAAACTCTTGCGGATTTGTCTTGTAAGAATGCGGAATTAAACTATCGTTTAGTTTACAAGCACAAACCCTAAATATGCTAAGCTCAACTAAGTGTAACAATAGCAACTAGAGCTAAGCAAGATAGGCACAAGATATATGTAGCACAAGTGATAGCAAGATATATGTACTTCAAGCACGATGGCTATCACAAGGAAAGAGAGCTCGGGTATAGAAATGACCGAGGCACGCGGAGACGAGGATGTATTCCCGTGTTCCCTTGCTTTGCAACAAGGTACGTCACGTTTGGAGGAGTGGAGGTCCCACGAAGGATTCCCCGCGCCACGAAGGCTCACCCTATTCTCCGAACCACACCCACGAAGGATTATGGCCCTTTCCTTATGGTTAGCTTTTCCTCCGCTCCGGAGATGGCAAGCTCCACAACCACTTCACAAGCTCCACGAAGGAGAAGCCCGGGCCCCTTCACAATCTTCCACGAAGAGATCACCGGGACACCAACCAAGCCAACTAGGAGGTCACCCTCCAAGAGTAACAAGCTCACGGTCTCTCACTCGAACAAATCGTGGTGGAGAGCTCAACACTATGCAATGATGCAAAGCAAGAACACCGGAGGTGTTCAAGTCCTTCACACTCAAATCCCACCAAAGCAACGAATGCTAGGATGAGATTGGAGAGGAAGAACAAGGGGGAAAGTCAACCAAAGACTCCAAGATCTAGATCCCAAGAGATTCCCTCACTTAGAGAAGAATTGGTTTGGTGGAAGTGTAGATCTAGATCTCCTCTCTCAAATCCTCAAATATGAGCAAGAATCATGGGGGGGAACAAGAGAGAGAGCAACTTCTTCAAATGCAACAATGGAGGTGAGAGAAAGGGAAGAAGTACCCAGCCCAAGGTGGAAGAAGGGCTATTTATAGCCCAAGAGCAAATATAACCGTTGGGGAAAAGTTGGGCTGAGTCAGCCGTCGAGGAGGCCGGTCAACCGGGCTGGGACCGGGCCGTCCGGTTCAGGACCCGTCGAACCGGGCCAGACCGAGACATCCGGTCCACAGACCGGTCGGCCCGGGCTAGTGACCGGACCAAGCTGAAAAAGCTTCTTGGATAGTGCCGGATGGCACCGGTCCAGGGGGCGGTTTGAACCGGGCCATCCGGTCGAACGGCCGGTCACGCCGGGCTAGAAACCGGACCAAGATTAAAAGCTTACTGGATAGTGCCCGGATGGCACCGGTCCAGGGGCGGTTTGAACCGGGCCATCCGGTCGACGACGGCCACGCCGGGCTAGAAACCGGCCAGACAGGAAATCATGTTATACAAAAACTGTGATAACTTTTGTGTCCGGACCCCGATTGACATGAAACCAATTTTGTTGGAAAGATAACGACGAATAGAACCCCAACAAAAACTGGAAATATGGAGACCCCTCACAGAACATTTTAGATGATTTTAGAGAGGGAGTCTCCCACCGTCAAGAAACGGTAAAGACGTCCAAACTCGAAAACGCAATAGAAGATGCATGCGGATTCCGTTTTCGATGAACTTGGGCTTGTTGTAAAGCTAGCAACAAGCTCAAGAACCTCACACAGAGAAACACCAAGAAGCAATAGGGATATGTAAAGTATGCAAAGGATTGAGCTCTCTAAGACGATGCGATCAAGTTACCCAACCGAAAGCCCCTCTTGATAGTGCGGCTATTTATCCTATAATCCGGTCTCCCAACAACCACCTTGAGACCGGTAAAAGGAAAACCTAGCAAGGCCATACCTTTGCCTTGCGCATCCCGCTTGATCTTGATGATAGCTCTTCAAGCTCCACTCAAGCCGGAATGCCTCACTTGATCATCATCGCTTCGTGAAGACTCACAAATGCTCCCCCATACACCATGATGGGAAAGCTCTATTGATGCACATCTTCACATGTCCATTATCACCAAATGGACGGCAAGCTTCAAGCATGTGATCCACTTGAGATGCTCATCTTGAACTTGCCCGACTTAACCTTGTACCTTCTCATACTCTCATAAGATAGAGCATGGCTAATATTGAGTTCCACATAAGAACTCCATCTTCATTTCTTCTTCTTGATCATATCACATATGTATCTTCAAACCGATGATCTTGATGCCAATACACAAGGTATACCTTTATCTTCATGGCATCCATACTTGAATCCAACACATGGAGAACAAGTAGTACCTATGGAATATTCCTTCATATAAACTCAATGAAAACATTAGTCCATAGGGGTTGTCATTAATTACCAAAACCACACATAGGGGCAATGTACCCTTACAATACACAATATAATTAAAGTTTTTTTTATTGCTCAATTTTTTTGTATTAGTATGTCCAGACAAGAAATGATTAAACATAGATGTGTGAGATGTATTGATGCACATGTTCACTTGCACACACGTTGAGAGAGAAAAAAATAACGAGCGAGACATGCATGTCATGCATGCGAGAGCAGAATCCCGCTGGCCTCCGACGAGCGGTGTGGGGGAGGAGATGGCGCGGCATGTGGCGGCTGAGCCGGCGGCGACGAGAGAGAGGAGGAGAATGGGCAGATTGGGAAGGGGCGCTCTGGGATGGAGGAGGAGGAGCTCGTGGCGTGGAAGCAGGGGCGGAGGACGGCTGCGGGGATTGGGGAAAATTTTGCTAGGTGGTGGCGAGGCTGGGGGCGCGCGAGGAGGACGGATACGATGGCGGACGGCGACGGCTGCGAGGGATTCGGGGGAGCGCGATTGGCGCTAGGGTTTCAGTACCGAGGGTTGGTTTTGTCTTTCACGGGTGCGGGTGGAGATTTTTACACGGGCCGACGGCGCCGCCGACCGAGCGAAATCCCACCCGCAGTGACCGACGTGCGGGACCGACCAACAGTTGGACCCACGTGCAGCCAGAGGTGGGTAAGAAACGACTGTCGCATGGGGTTATCTAGTGGGAGAAACGGCAGGGACTGTCGAGAATAAACGGCTGAGATGCACATATGGGTTGATCAGACGGCCGAGCAGCTCTAAGCGCTGTGAGACCCCCGGGGGGGGGGGGGGCATCATATATACCTCAGTAATGTCGAGTTTTTTTCTTTTGCGAGAAATGTCGAGTTTATTTGATAAGATCGTGGGGTAGGCTTTTGCATTCTTTATAGATTGCTGCCACCGGTCTACTCGATCGCTCCTCCAACAGTACCATGTTGGCGACGTTCAGGCAACGGAGTTGATGAGAACCAACCTGTGGTTGGATGGTTAGGAGGGTAGTGGCACCCCTAGCCCACCAGAGTTCAAATCCCAGATTTGACACTTTGGTGTCTCATAAAGACGAAATATTCTTCAGCGGGAGGCGACGTTCCCGTCGACAGCGAGGCGCCTGTGGTGACTTCGTCAATCTCAAGACCCGCCGAATCAGTTCTTCTTCAATGCAGTCTCTTGGAGGTGCTCATAGAGATAGGTATGCGTGTGTGCGTTCATAGGTGTGAGTGTGTACGCGTATATATGAGCGTTTTTAATTATACTGTATTTTGCAAAAAAAAGAAAAAAGGCAACGGAGTTGATCACGACACGGTTGGGTTGCATCTCATTCTCACCTGATGGATGGATAACAAGCATGCCGTGGCGTAGAGCGTGTGGTGGAAGCTGCCTATTGTCACTTGTGTAACTGAACAAAGGGGCCCGGCCCCACTCCCGTGACAAGTCGTGATCAAGCAGCAGGCCGTTATCGCCTTCGCATATTCCCGGCTAGCCCGCCGCCCGCCCGCCCGCCCACCACCGCAGAATCCACCGCTCCGCCTCCTCCACATTTCGCCGCCGTGCCCATCCATGGAGATCTCGCTGGACGCGCTGCTGGGCGCGCAGCGGGACCTGGCCGACCGCCTCGCGCAGGGCGTCTCGGGGCTGCTCCTCCACGTGCAGCCGCCGCACAAGCTCATCCCCTTCGCCTTCGCCTTCGACATCGAGCTGCCCCCGGTCCCCTTCGTGCGCGACGACCTCCCGGCCGCCGCCGTCGCCTCGCTCGCGGAGATCGGCGACCGCCTCGGCCAGGCCGGCTCCGGGCTCGGCGGCGCCGTGCAGCACCTGTCGCGCCAGCTCCCGTTGCCGTTCCTCGCGGACGTCTCGCGGCGCCGGAGGCGGGAGGTATATCCGACGCCACCCGCGGCGGGGGACGGTCGGCTCGCTGCCGAGGGCGGGCTAGCTTTGGAGAGGGCCGAAGAGAGAGACCCCCTCGAGGTGGCGGCTGCCGCGGCGGCGGCGGCCACTGGGAGTGCCGCTGCAGCTAGTCGGAGCGGGACTGGGGGTGCGGAAGAGTCTGATGAAGAGGATGACGAGCTCGGGTTTGAGATTGGGACTTTGGGGAGATTCAAGAGACATAAGGTACAGATGCTCATTTGCATCTTAATAATTGATGGGAGTATGTTTTCTGCCACGTACACACATACATATTTCTAGTTAGAAGCCCGGGCATGCTTGAAAGTTAGATAGTTATGTGTTATATATCGCAGTACAGGGAAATATAGTTTGTTGCTGGAAAGAGTCAAGACCTAGATGTTCCCCATTAGGAGTTATGTTGGAAGATTCTGATTGTGCCCTTTCTGTTGATGTAACTGCCTGTTTTCACTTGTGAAAATAATCAAGTCGTAGTGATGTCCTGTGGGAGTTGATGTAACTGTCTGTGTTCATTTTTGGAAATAATCAAGACTTAGTCTGTCCTGTTAGGAGCTGTGTTGGTTGAGTCTGGTTGCGCATTGTCTGAGTCCTACGGAGCTACGTTTGAATTGTCAGATACGGCTTGGTCAAGGCGAGTCTGCGTATGACTGTGTGCCGTGTAGCTTGATTTTGCAGGTTGTAATCTTGTCTATCACTTGTGAGTAAGAAATACAGAGAAAAGGAGGCACGTGAGGTGCATTTGGAATAATATCCCTATCTTGCGTATGCTTGATTTGTTTGGATGATTGTCGTGTCTGCTTAGTTGTTGCCTTAGTCGATGGTGATTGTGCCCTGTCTGAGTCCTACCTAGCCATGTCTTAGTTAAATCTATGGCTTGGCCAAGGAAATTCGGTGCGTTTTGTGTTGCTTTATTCTGTGTATATACGCATGCAGGTTGTAATCTTGCGTAAGATTTGTGAGAAAGAAATGAAAGGGAAAAGGAGGCACGTGAGGTGCCTTTGGCGAAATATGCCTACTCGTGTCTATGCGTGATTTGTTTAGGTGAATACTTGTTGGGTTAATAGCCAACATCCCTCTTACATTTTTAATTGGTTAAGATGGATTTACGTGTGAATAGATCAGTAGATAGATTGTGTGAATAATTGTTGGGCTAAAAGCAAATTAATAGGACACGCAATTCAGATATCCTTTCTGGATACCAAAGGTTGTACCCTTTCTTTCTCCAAATGTATGATGGATTTCTGTACAGATTTTGAAGCGTCTAATTGTACTGGGTGTGCGATGTTGAAAATGTGAAACACATTCGATATGCTCGTTTACAAATCCTAACCCTTGTAATTCTGATGATGCAGGGAAGGGTAAATGTCTCAGCAACATACAATACGAGGCACCAAACTGTTGATGGTTCAGTAGTTGCCCGTGGAGAAATCTGGAGGTTTGAAGCATCACGCGGTGGTTCAACTTATGGAAATAACAGTGGCCCTCCTTTCCTTATTCAATTGGGTCCTATAATTTTTGTCCGAGACTCTACATTTCTTTTCCCTATTAATCTGTCAGAGCAACACCTTGTTTGGTATGGTTATGATCGCAAGGTACTTTTCATTCTCTTGATATATGAAATTGCTCATGTTCATTACTTTCTCCTTATCATTCACATGATTGATGAGAACATTGTATAATTTGCTTTGTTCTTTTAACGATGATTATCTCTCTGGCTGAATATACAATACAATGTAGGTTAAAATGTGAACTATACTGTGAGAGGGTTAATATTATGCAGAGTCCAGTTTAAACTGAATGTTACTTTTTACTTGTTGATTATCCATGCAATCATCAAGTGATAGTGTACAATTAGGGAATGCTGGTCTTCCTTCATACTATTTTTTTGCAATTTTTGTTCTGTTAGCTACCCTTTTCATACTGTTCCGTCGAAGCCTACAATTTGCAATACCTTACTCCTTCCTGAAATCCTGCTTTATCATCCTGCTCAATACTATAGTTTAAGATGCAAAAAATGTGGATTCTATAATGCAACCATATTTCTGCCTCCAGATACATAAAAATGATTTAAATGCTAAGTTCATATCTGGCAGATCCAATTCTTAATTATTTATGCATTTGCACTATTCTCCATTATATGCATGTATTTTACGGACCTGTTTGTGCTAAATTATCGATCACATCAAGTAGTTGCTATACCTATTCTTATCGTCCATTCGAGCTCTTCGTGTGTATGGTTGGCTGATATTTTTCTACCTGCACGTACTTAAAACGTGTTCATTTATTGTAGAACGGAGTTCATTCCATATGTCCAGCAATCTGGTCAAAGCATAAAAAATGGTTGTTAATGTCCATGATGTGCCTCAACCCGGTATCCTGTGTAAGTAGACATGTTATTTCCCTTATCTTGCTTCTTTTACCCCCTGCTTTCGATTTGTTTCCTAGTATCTATCCAGTGTCAGCTGTATTGCAATTTCAGTTACTAGTTTTTATGGATCATAAAACGTTGACCAACGGGGGAATGATCCCTCCCTTAGCTATACATTGTTAGGTAGGATGATTTTTTAGATAAAAGGGAGTTATCCCTGATTTCATTAAGGAAACCAGTTTGCTACAAAGTAACAACCTACACCACCATAACACCACACAGAAAGGGTACTTAAGGTTTTTACATACCAGGTTCAAACAGCCGAAGGAGAAGAATGAAAGAGAGAGAGGAGGGAAAATGCAGCTACAACAGAAAGAAATCACTACAACTACTCCTGCTTATATTTTGCAAGCTTCCTTCCTTCTCCAGTTCTTCCTCCATCCCTTTCGTTCCCTTCTTTTTTATTCCTCTACATCTTCAACCTTGGCATCCAGGAGATCCATCTTCTTCTCGAACCAAAGACTTCCTTAGCTACTTTTTCCAGCACTCTTGCGCAGAATTCCAACTTGTTCTTAGCGTCCTCCTTCACCTGCAAACAGCTCCACGAATTAATATAATAGCAGATTTTTAGAATAACAATATACGGTTCTTCAGGCCATGTTTTTTGGAAGCATGCCAAATTTCTGCTTTTCCATATACTCCAAATAACAGCAGCAACCCCAACAGCAAGGATCTCTTTCTTCTTCCCTCCAAAACTTTTCAACCAGGTGGAAATACACTGATCAGCCGAATCGAATTGGAAGTTAAAACCAAATGTGCAACTAACCACATTCCAAATGTACCTAGCCAGAGGGCATTTGAAGAAAAGATGATCAATAGTTTCGTTACACCCACAAAAGAGACATTTCTTCTCACATTTTCCTCCCCTTTGCAGCAAAACATCTCTTGTAAGTATGCTCTTCTTTAGCATCAACCACAAGAAAGTCTTGATTCTAAGGGGTATTTTAACCTTCCACATAAATTTGTAGGGCACCACTTCATTACATTGCATGGCTAAGTATAGAGATTTAACTGAAAATTCTCCTGTGTTAGTTAGTTTCCAAACCAACTTGTCAGGTTCATTATTCAGTATAACCCCTTCCAACAGTTTTTTTTAGGTTCAACCATTGTTCTCTAAGTTCCCCAACCATAGCTCTTCTAAATCTGAGCATCCCCACTCCTACCTCAAAGACTTCTTTCACTGTCACATTTCTATTCATGGAGACCAAAAACAATTTTGGGAAGGATTTTGCTAGACAAGAAGAGCCTATCCATTGATCTTCCCAAAAACTTGTTTTTGATCCATCCCCAATTTGAATTTAGCAATATTGCCAGAAAGTTCTCTTAACCTTCATCAGCCCTTGCCAGAAATGTGAGTCTCCATTTTTGGTAACTGCCTGGCAAAGGGTTTGTTTCTGGAGATATTTTTTCCTGAGAATTGTTTGCCAAATCCCATCTTCATTGAACAGTTTCCACAACCACTTAGCTAGTAAAGCAATATTCATTTTCTCCAAGTCTAGAACCCCTAGACCACCTTGGTCTTTTGGCATACACTGTCTGCCAGTTCACCAAGTGGTATTTCTTGTGTCCTTCAGTTTCATCCCATAAAAAATCATTCCTAATTCTATCTATCTTTTCCTTCACACCAATTGGCATCCTATAGAAGGAGAGCATATAAAGAGGGACACTGGTCAGGGATGAGTTGATCAGGGTAACTCTTCCCCCCATTACAAGCATTTTACCTTGCCAAGGTCCTAGCTTATTCCTCATTTTTCCTTCAGTTGAATCCCAATCAGAGTTTTTCAATCTCTTTTTATTTATTGGAACTCCCAGGTATTTCATTGGCAATAACCCAGAGTTGCAAGTAAAAATTCTTTCAAAATCTTCTTCTCTATCCAGAGCCCCTCCTAGACAATAAATATCACTCTTATGAAAATTAATCTTCAAACCTGACATTTGCTCAAAGAGATAGAGGATTACTTTCAGGTTTCTAGCCTGGTCAAGATTGTTCTCTAGCAGAAGAATAGTGTCATCTGCATATTGCAGAATAGCTACACCCCCTTCTACAAGATCTGTACCCAACCCAGTCAGCAACCCCTCCCTTTGAGCTCTTTTCACCAGAACAGCAAGGACATCTACAGCAAGGTCAAAAAGAATGGGTGAGAGTGGGTCCCCCTGCCTTACTCCTTGGAGAGTGGAGAAGTAAGCCCCAATCTCACCATTAACATTAATCCCTACTTTGCCACTAGTTACTGTCTTCATGATTAAATCAGTCCATTTTGGTGGGAACCCTTTTGCCTCCATTGCTTGATAGAGGAAAGGCCATTTGACCTTGTCAAAGGCTTTCTCAAAATCAATCTTGAAGAGAACTCCAGACTTTTTCTTTTTATGTGTGTCATTCAAAATCTCATGTAAAATATTAACCCCCTCCATTATATATCTCCCCTTAATGAAAGCAGTTTGGTTCAAAACTATAACCTTCCAAATTACTTGAATGAGTCTATTAACTAAGACTCTTGTTATAATTTTGAAAGATACATTCAGTAGGCATATGGGCCTATACTTTTGAATCCTATCTGCATCAGCCCCTTTTGGGACTAATGTAATAACCCCATAATTTAATCTTGCAATATCTAATTCTCCTTTTTGGAAATCATCAAGCAGACAAAATAGATCTTGCTTCATCTGCTTTATTAGCTACCATTTCAAACAGTCGTTTTCAGCTCCTCCATTGTAAATTCTTTCAATAAAAGCTCCTTGTCCTCATCATTAATTTTCTCCATATCTGTATCACTAAATCTGATGTTATTTAAACCTGGATTAGCAAAGAGTTTTTTTGTAGAAGTCAGTAATATATCTCTTGAGATTTTCCTGACCTTCTATCAAACCCTCATCCTGATTTAAGTTTGTAATTAAAGTTTTCCTTCTTCTCCCATTTGCTTTTGAGTGGTAGTACCTAGTATTATTATCCCCTTCTAGGACTTCCTTTTCTTTTGCTCTCTGGATCCATTTGATTTCCTCCTCTTTGATGATGTTTTTTAATTGGTTCTGCAACATTTTCTTCATCTTCATTTCTGAATGTGTTAGTCCATATAACTCTCCTTTTTTATCAATTTCATCTATCTGCACTGCTAAAGCTCCTCTCTTCCTCTTATATTCTCCCTCAATATTCAAATTCCAACCTTTTAAGGTTTTCCTAAGACATTCAAATCTTTTTTCCAAATATCAATGTTTTTGTCTCCTAGGTAAGTTTTGACCTATACTCTTTTGATTATTTCTTGGAGGTTAGGTCTCAAGAACCAGCAATTTTCAAATCTAAAAATAGGCTGTGTCTTGGGCTTGACCCCTGATTTGATCAAAATGGGAGTGTGGTCAGATAGCTCACTGGGGAGAGTTGTTGCACACACCAATGGGAATTTTTCCTCCCATGATGGAGAAACAAGGACTCTATCTAAAAGCTCATAGGTGGGATCATCATGATTGTTACACCAAGTGAATTTTCTGTTTTCTGCTCAATTACATCATTGAACAAGGGGCTCCATCTGTTATATCCTCCTCGTTTATTTTTCTCACTATCTTTCCTTGTCATATTAAAATCTCCAGTGATCAAAATGGGGTATACTGAGCTTCTAATGACATTTACCAATTCCACTAGGAAGTTGGCTTTGCCATCCTGTTGCGCATCACCATGTTAGGTAGGATGATACTATCCCTGCGGATGGATGCTAGGATGATAACCCGGTTTAAAGTCCGCCCCTCCCAGCGAAATTACTGCTAGGCGGGGATTCGAACCAGAGTGGGCTGGCTGGGCACTCGCTAGCCTTGCCATTGAGTTTATGGATCATCAGTCTATATACTAAGAACAATTGCCGGATAATTGGATTAGTAGCTATACAAATGTTTATCTTGCTTTCCCCTTGTATTTTACCATCGTGTGATCAAAAGATGCTTGTGTCTGATGGCTATCACTGTTTTTGTTGTCGCAATAGGCATTGCCATTTACTTTGGATACAAATTTTATGAAGAAAACAAAGACAATGAAACTTGTCCATGCGCAGTGCACAAATAACTTTTTAATGTGTTGGAAACATTTGAATCTAAAAGGAATGCACTGATTTTTTTGGCATGACTGTTTGTGGAAGTTCATTAGTTGGCAATTATGTAGCTGGCAAATTTACGGAAGGCCATCATCCTACATATCTAACACTTGCTACCATCTTATCATCTTCCCATGTTTTTTTTTTGCAGTCCTTCATGGATGTGCAATTTCCAAATGGGCAGTTAACATATGTTGCTGGTGAGGGGATAACAGCAAGTGGTTTTCTCCCATTAGTTGGTGGATTACTTCAAGTCCATGGAAAATGTCCTGGAGAAACCAAACTGAGCTTCTCCTTCAAGGTTGGTTAATGCCAGCTTTGTAATTAACTAATTACATAAGTTTTGTTTGTGTTTGTAAAATCTTAAAAACGTTTAACTTTCTAGAGTCTAGAACTATTTTGTTTACATAAAAGGCAGGCACTCTGCCCATTTCATTAAGGTGGGGAAAAAATGGAGAATTGTCAAGAACAATAATATTATAAACAGAAAAATATATTACACTTGCTATTTTTATGATATATAATTTAACACAACTCAATCTTATTGCAGTCAGTTACTGATTCTTTCACTTGTCATTTAATTTGTTTTTTTTTCATTGAAGAGCACACAAGGCACAAGGTTTACCCCTGCATTTCAATGGCCTGACAATTCTCTGTCATTTGAATTTTCCCAAGCTGTAGCATGGAAAAAGTATGGCCTTATGGTGAAACCGAGCGTCCAAGTCAGGTAGTTAACTATGCACACTTGCTCAAAGCTGTTTTTGATATCTCAACTCAGTAAAAAGCTGGATTGCTATTAGTCATAATTAAAATATTCAGTTTGTTGTATTTGCTGGGTCTTTGTCCTTACTGCTATGATGTCAATGTTTTGGAGGTTTGCCCATAGTTAGTGTCAAACTGGCAATTGGTTAATATTAAATGTTACGAGTGAAACAATATCAAAACATGTGAATTTGGATCACGCTCCATCTGCCTCTCAGCATATCACACTTGCATTAGTATGTTCATTATTTGGCATATGGCAGTCCAAATTCTTCTTGAGTCATTTTCTGTTTCTGTAGCTAGTGAACTACGTAGACTTCTTCTGTACCAGTACTTTTTTTGCAATCATGTATTGCACGTTTTTTATTGAACAATCTCATCCATGTAAGCATTTGCACCAGTGTTTGCCCCACTTTCGGAGGAAGTGATCCTGGCATAAAGGCAGAGATTGTCCATTCATTGAAGGAGGAACTCAGTGTGATGTACGGCTTGTCTTGCTCAAGACATCCTTCGGCTTTCACGTCTCTTTCTGTAAGCCCTTCAGATCTTGTTTATGCAAGTGTTCCTT
Organism: Lolium perenne; assembly: GCF_019359855.2. Lineage (NCBI taxonomy): Eukaryota > Viridiplantae > Streptophyta > Magnoliopsida > Poales > Poaceae > Lolium > Lolium perenne. The sequence goes on along the minus strand of NC_067244.2, from coordinate 232,808,390 downwards.
ATCAACGTGTTCTACTACAAAGCACGGACTGATGCCCTTGTAATTATGGTGCTATGGTATGGCAGCTTGGGCGATCTAAGACGAATGGTGAAGTCCGCAGTTCGGGGGTTGTAATCACCATGGAAGCACCCCTTGATAACATGGGAAGGCCATCATTATCTGTTCAACTGAATGGAGGTTTTGAGTTCTGATCTCGCCCATCCAGCTGTACATTGATAGTATAGTGTACATATTGTTCAATGCCCGTAGTCACTCCTTTTATATTCTGGAGGTAGCTAGTTTGTCAACCTATGAAGCGTATACGTGGATGTGGTTTGGACCAGTTTTTCTTCTCGAACCAAATATGTAGTAGTACTGGAGTAGTGTAATTCAAAAGACCAGTTATACCAGTCCATCACTTGCCTACACAAAAGCATGATGGCTACCAAGTACAACCATCGCCGGTGAATGGTGAAGCCTGCAGTTTTTGACAGTAATCACTATGGAAGCACCCCTTGATGACATGGGATGATGGGAAGACCATCTCTATCTGTTCAACTGAATGGAGGTTTCGAGTTCTGACCCAGTCCCTGCAGGCTCTACAACTGTACATAGTTAACTTAGTATATTGTACATATGTAAGATCTCCATAGTCCAAACACCTTTTGTCTCAACCTATGAAACGTATGTGTATTAGTGGTTTGAACCAATTTTCCTTTTGAAACCAGATATGAAGTAATGTTAGTGTAATTCAGAGAACTGTCACGTGTTTTGGTAACAAAAATATGACATAGAAGGATAGAGAAAACCTCCTTGGCCGTCGAACGAATCCGAAGATGTCCATTTTTCTTGCTGGCGTCGGACTTGGGGAGCACATCTTCCCTGCAGTTTAGTTCGGTTAGTCCTTCGGAAGGAAAGTGCAAACCGCGTCGCACACATCCGTCATACAATCAGCTGGGTCTACCAAAGTTTCCAGGCGTCGAGGTATGGAATGGGAATCACAGACGGACTCGAGCACGCGCTCAGCTGGCTATGCCCGCTGATTGCAACTGACATCTTGTGTTCCAGTCGGAGCCGGACTCCGACTCCAGACGCGCCATGGATCGCTCGTATATATATATATACTCCAGCACTATCCTGGCCAGCATCCACCCATTGCTCCATCGATTGCTCGCCGGGACAACCTGCCTGCCGCCGCGACGCAAGTCGATTGACGAACACGCATTCGGCGACCATGTTCATCATCGACCGAACCAGCAGTTCCCTCGCTACGGCCATGGCGCCGCACGACGCCAGCAGCATGCGGCGGCGCACGGAGGAGCAGCCGACGACGACGCTGGCTCTCTACGTCCCTTCCGCCGCAGACCAGCAACGACAGGCCAATGACGAGGCCATCACCGCCCAGGCGTCCGCCCGAGCTCTGGTGCCGTTCGTGCCATCGCGCGAGCCCATAAACGCCGTCCCGCTCTCCGCCGTCGCCCCCAAGAAGGCGAAGATGTCTCCCGCCGTCGTCCACGCCGAGCCGCCGTGGCTACGTAGCGGGCTGCTCCCCCACCTGAGACTCCGCTTCGATCTGCCGGTGCACTTCATCGCCGAGAAGACAGTGACCGGCACCGACCTGGACGGGCACCAGAACCGGTTCCGTCTGCCGAACGAGGGCGTCATGCGCAACCTCCGGCCCATGCTCTCCCCTCTGGAGCGCAAGGCAGCTAGCCTCCTGCACGAGGAATGCCCACGACCACCAAAACTGCCGAAGAAGACGCCCAAGGTCCCAGGGGAGAAGCGGACCAAGCGACAGGGGAAGAAGCACGGCGGGCTTCCTGTGCTCGTGGTTGAGCCCTGCGCCGGCATCAGGGAGCTGCAGCTGTCGCGGTGGGATAGCAGCGCCGGCACCGTCATCAAGGGAGAAGGATACATGGACTTCATCAACAGAAGCGGCTTCAAGGTCGGCGATGTTGTCAAGATATGGGCCTTCAAGGAGACCTGCTTTCGTCTCTTTGGCATTGACATGTGCCACGAAAGCCCTTTGTATCTTTTGATCACCAAGAAACAGTAGATGCATGGTACCACGCTTGTTTCATACGGAGAGGAAGTACGTAGTGCTGTATTAGTACAAGACATATAATTTCTTGGAATGGTAGATTGACATGTTGTCATGGCCTTTTGTTATGTACAACTTGTTCGTACCTTATTATTTTCTTAGTATTGCAACATGTTCATACATTAGCATAATCAAACATGATTTTCTCACATCGCTGAGACTTATTGAGTACGAAGTCACTGCAGTATGGCTATCAGAAAAGAGGCTCAGCCGAACATTATAAGCTACTCCTAGAGAAGTCGGGATGCAACTATATAGGCGCTTGTTTCGACACTTGCAACAGAAATTATCAAGTGCCATAGTACTCCAGTTTATCCAAATAACAAACCCTCGATGTATTTGAGTTTTGGAGGGGGTGTACTGAAACAGAAAACCATCACCTACCCCGCTAGTTCGGAGAGGAAACACTAGAAGACACACCTCAATTAGTTTTTCTTTAAATTTAGATCTACATCTAAGGTAGATCCCTTTTTTATATGTATGTACTTGTTCGTACATAAGTTGAGATTTATTGAGTGGCCTTATGTAAGCCCTTATGGGTATCAGAAAACACGACCGATGGAAAGGGAATTCGGGATGTGACTAGGCACTTATTTGGAGATTTTTTTCAACTTTTTTACAGTGAATTCATCTTTTTACCTTTATTTTTACATCCATCACACAAATTACCTCGATGAATGTTCTATAAAAATAGCCATCTAAGTTTTTTTACCCGATTTTTCCCCGATGTAGTATTTGGCCCTAGATGGGATTGTTGGGTCGATGTGGCGTGAGACCAATGTGTAAACTCAAAGAGCGTCGTCAATGATCATGCAAATCCTTTATTCTCCATCTTCTACATTCCTCCTTGTTCTAGTGATGTGTTCAAATCTCGATCATCACCTCACACCGTTCCCAACAAACACGTATCAAAATGGAATAAATATTTCTTAACTGAAATAATCTACACAAAGTTTTATTATAAATACAAAATTAAATGATAAAAAACTGGAATTCACACAAAATAATGTGAAAGCCCATATCTCCAAGAGTAATACGAGTGTGCAGATGCTTACACTATATTTGTCCCCAAAATATATACTAGACTTTAGCATCCATTCTCTCCGATGGATATATGTGAAATAATATGGGAGATATAAAAGACAAGAACTAGTGCATGGCATTGCTTTGCGAGGGCGTACCTAGTGGAGAAATGGAGGCCGAGCTATATGTAGCTCTTTATTTTTGAAAAATCAAAATCATATTTGAAGGTTTTCAAAAAAATCTGCTAAAATTCTTGATGTTCCCAATAATGAAATCTATAAATGTGCAAATTCTCAATGTGAAATTAGGCTACACAAAAATAACAAATGTGTGAATCTGAGTATAGTGAATAGTGCATTTCAAAACTATAAAACTTATCAGATTTTTTCATTTGTGCGTAACCTAAAATACAAAGAATTTCACATTAAGATTTTGCATGCTTGTAGATTTTATCATTGCCTACATTTACAATTTTATTTCAGTTTTTTTAAAACTTAAATATGATTTTTTATTTTTTAAATATAAAAATCTAATGTAGCTCGGTCTCCATTTACAATTTTCCTTAACGTAGTGCCCATTTTTAGTTATATCATTCATGCAGCCATGTAGTTGTGTAAGTATAGTTTCCAAATAATTAAGCCAACGAGCAACATCCTTTTGAGACACGTGTGCCTAATTTTCTCCGACATGCTATCCCTGTCATCATGTGTTGATGCATAATTTGGAGACGATTAGTTTAGTCCCTAACCCTAACCTGCCCTTCCCTCCTGCGGTGCTACCTAGGGCGCCGACGGGGGCTCAAATCCCATCGCCTCCATCCCCTCCCTCCCTCGAACTCCCTCCCACCGCTGCCGTCAGCGTCGGTAATAACCCACAAGTATAGGGGATCGCAACAGTCTTCGAGGGAAGTAAAACCCAAATTTATTGATTCGACACAAGGGGAGACAAAGAATACTTATAAGCCTTAACAACTGAGTTGTCAATTCAGCTGCACCTGGAAAAGCACTAGTAACAGAGGTGATGTGAAAGCAGCAGTAATATGAGAGCAATAGTAACAGTAACACAACAGCAGTAGCAGTAACACAGAGGCAATGTTACCAGAAAATAGTTGATACTACTTCTAATGGCATATAGGACCGAGTGAGTATTTGATGATGAAAGATGGACCGGGATTCCCAGCTATCTACACTAGTGGTAACTCTCCAATAACAAGTGTTGGATGAACAAATTACAGTTGGGCAATTGATAGGATTGAAATAGCATTAAGACAGAACATCCAGTCTATTAATCATGTAGGCATGTTTTCCATATATAGTCACACGTGCTCGCAATGAGAAACTTGCATAACATCTTTTGTCTTACCAGCCGGTGGCAGCCGGGCCTCAAGGGAATCTACTGGTAATATTGTGGGTATACTTTATGGGTATATCAACGATATAGCCTGGATCCGGCAAGCTCGGGTGGCCCACAGATGGTGATGGTGGCATGTGGCCCATCGGGTGGCCCAGTTGCTGTTGATCATGAAGGATGAAGCCCAGCCCAGGAACGAGGAGCCGGATCTCAACCGACCTACGAAGGAGGCCGGATCCGTGGAGGTCCATAAAGTATCCGGATCCAGCACGGCCAAGAAGGAAGGCGGATCCTTGACGTACACGGCAAGATATTGTACCGTAGTTAGGCAACTTGTATTCCGGCTAGGACTCTCCATGTAAACCCTAGATCCGTGCGCCTATATAAGCCGGATCCCGGGAGCCCTAGAGGGACAACCACAACTCATTGTAACAACGCGCAAGCGCCCAGATAATTCCAGACAAGCAGCAGTAGGCACTGTCCTCGTGCAGGTGTTCCGAAGCTGGGTAACTCGCGTACCACCGTCCCGTGTGCACTCCGCCCTATGGCCCCCACTTCTTCTCCCCCTCGTGAGGATCCCTCCTCCGAGGTACCGTCGAATAGGCAATGACAGTTGGCGCCCACCGTGGGGCCTGCGGCGTTTGGAGGCCGGAACCGGGAGGGTTCCGCCATGGGAAGCTACGACGACACGATCGCGGTGGGGCGTGTTCTTTACGCCGGAAATCTTCCGATCGTCCCTCCGGATGAGTGCTGGATTCCGGCTAAGACTAACCCCGTCAAGCTCTCCATCGTCCCAATCGGCGGCATCCACATCTTCATCGGCGAAACCGTCGATTCCGACGGAAACGCGCTGGTAAGTAACGCTGACGCGACCGCCGCTGAGCAGGACGCAGTCGCGAAGATCCGATCTGAGTCGCAGGAACTTCCTAAGGAAGATTCCGCCTTAGATCTGGAAAAATCAAAACCCACCCAATCCGCCCCGGAGCAGGAAATAACGGTGGAAGACCAATGCAGATCCGCCTGGGTCTCCCAGGTGTTAGAGAAGCAAAGGTGTCACTTCGTGCACTTCATAGCCCATACCGCCGGAGCCGCCCCTCAAGAAGTCGGAGCTGGCCCCGTGCAGGATGAGGCGCCGGAAAACGCTGTCGCTCCGGATCAGCAGGAGGTTGTCGGAGAAAGCGACGCTCCGGGTCCAGAGGGTGCCGGAAACCCTGAGGAATCAATCCTCGGAAACTTAAGCCGAAATTCCGATGATGCTTCATCCATGGATACGGAAGAGTTCAACCGCAAGCTAGAGGAACTCGGAGCTGGTGAGCAATCTGACGCAGAATCCGCCCAGCCTATGCAGGTTCTTGCAACCGTGGCACCGCTGGATCAGCAGGAACGTGAAGAAGAAAACACCACCTCCGACCCAGGACCATCTAATGCCGGATCTCCGTTAGATCGGGAACGTCCGTTTGAGGATGTCCTGTCTCCGGAAGAAATAGTTGCACAAGCACGCATGGATTTGGTCGCAAAGTCAGACGTCCTCAACAAGCCAATAACCCCTGGCGACGCCGCAGATCCGGAGGCTTTAGAGGCCACCAGAAAGGAGATGCTGGCCACAGCCAAGAAGTTCGCCAATACCGCAGCTGCTATATTGGATGAGAGGGAAGAAGCTGCGCATCTCATGGATCGCTTCGAAAGACAGGATCGCGAAATCACCACAACACTCGAGCAAGTCAAGAGTATGAGAAAAGAGTGGGAGGTGAAAATGACCTACGCACAGGCGGAGGCTGATAGAATCATCAGAGAAGCAATCCCTCCCCGCAGGATCAACTTCGCAACCCCTGTCGAACAACAGCCGCTCGCAACTCCAAAGGATAACATGCAGAAAGCGGCGGAAATCCTGAACAAAAAGGACGAGGAAATTGATATTGATTACGTCCGCAAGCTCGTTGCTTCTGCAATACAGCAGCAGAGTAAGGCCGATACTTCGCGCAGGTTGGAATCCAATCCGGATCACTGTGTATCCACCGCGCAGAAGGACGCCCGTATGAATCGCCACCCTGATGATGAATCGCGCACCGGATCCACGGAGCGCAGAAGAAAAGCAAGGGAGCACCCGAATCCAATCCCCGTGCCGTCGAAGACGCCTCCGTCAGATCCGAAGAAGGGAAAGGATGCAATGTACACTGGTAGGAACAAGTACCGGGATCCGTCACCTCCGCCTAACGGGTACCCGCGCCCCCCGCCACCTCGCCGCCGCAGTCCAGCCGGAAACACCAGGCCCCATGGGGCTGGTGGAATTAACATCCGCGACGATATGCCGCCGCCAAGGACCAGGGCGCGCACGCCGGAACCACGTCGGAACCAGAACAACGATCATGAGCCCGAGCCCAGAAGGAGCCGGAATAATGATCGCGAGCCGGAGCCCAGGAGGAGCCGGAACGCGGAACGTGAGCCAGAGCCTCGCCGGAGCCGGAACGACGGAGGAGACTATCACCAAGGTGAAGGTAGCCACTGTTGGAGATATGCCCAAGAGGCAATAATAAAAGTGGTTATTATATATCTTTATGTTTATGATAAATGTTTATATACCATGCTATAATTGTATTAACCGAAACATTAGTACATGTGTGATATGTAGACAACAAGAAGTCCCTAGTATGCCTCTTAAACTAGCTTGTTGATTAATGGATGATTAGTTTCATAATCATGAACATTGGATGTTATTAATAACAAGGTTATATCATTATATGAATGATGTAATGGACACACCCAATTAAGCGTAGCATAAGATCTCGTCATTAAGTTATTTGCTATAAGCTTTCGATACATAGTTACCTAGTCCTTATGACCATGAGATCATGTAAATCACTTATACCGGAAAGGTACTTTGATTACACCAAACGCCACTGCGTAAATGGGTGGTTATAAAGGTGGGATTAAGTATCCGGAAAGTATGAGTTGAGGCATATGGATCAACAGTGGGATTTGTCCATCCCGATGACGGATAGATATACTCTGGGCCCTCTCGGTGGAATGTCGTCTAATGTCTTGCAAGCATATGAATAAGTTCATAAGAGACCACATACCACGGTACGAGTAAAGAGTACTTGTCAGGAGACGAGGTTGAACAAGGTATAGAGTGATACCGAAGATCAAACCTCGGACAAGTAAAATATCGCGTGACAAAGGGAATTGGTATTGTATGTGAATGGTTCATTCGATCACTAAAGTCATCGTTGAATATGTGGGAGCCATTATGGATCTCCAGATCCCGCTATTGGTTATTGGTCGGAGTGAGTACTCAACCATGTCCGCATAGTTCGCGAACCGTAGGGTGACACACTTAAAGTTGGATGTTGAAATGGTAGAACTTGAATATGGAATGGAGTTCGAATATTTGTTCGGAGTCCCGGATGAGATCCCGGACATCACGAGGAGTTCCAGAATGGTCCGGAGAATAAGATTCATATATAGGATGTCATTTTATGTGAATTAAAGTGATGCGGAAGGTTCTATGGAAGGTTCTAGAAGGTTTTAGAAAAGTCCGGAAGAAACCACCAAGGAAGGTGGAGTCCCGGAGGGACTCCACCTCCATGGCCGGCCAACCCTAGTGGGGGAGGAGTCCCAAGTGGACTCCCCCTATGGGGGCCGGCCACCCCCTCACATGGAAGGGGGGAATCCCACCCAAGTGGGATTCCCACCTTGGGTAGGTTTCCCTATCACATGGAAGGTTTTGGGTTCGGGTCTTATTCGGAGACTTGTAGTCCAACACTTGGGGCTTCCACCTATATAATGAGGGGCCAAGGGGAGGGGGCCGGCCACCCCAAGACCACAACCTGGCCGCCCCCCTTGAGTGGCCGGCCACCCCCTCCCAAACCCTAGCCGCCCCCTTCTCCTCCATAGCTCCCGCGTGCTTTAGTGAAGCTCCGCCAGAGTTCTCCACCGCCACCGACACCACGCCGTCATGCTGTCGGATTCAAGAGGAGCTACTACTTCCGCTGCCCGCTGGAACAGGAGGTGGACATCGTCTTCATCAACAACCGAACGTGTGACCGAGTATGGAGGTGCTGCCCGTTCGTGGCGCCGTGATCAAGATCTTCTACGCGCTTTTGCAAGCGGCAAGTGAACGTCTACCGCAGCAACAAGAGCCTCATCTTGTAGGCTTTGGAATCTCTTCAAGGGTGAGACTCGATAATCCCCTCGTTGCTACCGTCTTCTAGATTGCATCTTGGCTTGGATTTCGTGTTCGCGGTAGGAAATTTTTTGTTTTCTATGCAACGTTATCCTACAGTGGTATCAGAGCCGTGTCTATGCATAGATGGTTGCACGAGTAGAACACAATGGTTTTGTGGGTGTTGATGCTCTTGTTATCTTTAGTTGAGTACTTTGCATCTTTATGGCATAGTGGGATGAAGCGGCTCGGACTAACTTTACATGACCGCGTTCATGAGACTTGTTCCTCGTTCGACATGCAACTTGTATTGCATAAGAGGCTTTGCGGGTGTCTGCCTCTCCTACTATAGTAAAGATTCAATTTACTCTTCTATTGACAACACTAGTATCACCGTTGTGGTTCATGTTCGTAGGTAGATTGGATCTCACTCGAAAACCCTAAACCACGTAAAATATGCAAACCAAATTAGAGAACGTCTAACTTGTTTTTGCAGGGTTTGGTGATATGATATGGCCATAATGTGATGATGACTATGTATGAGATGATCATTATTGTATTGTGGCAACCGGCAGGAGCCTTATGGTTGTCTTTAAATTTCATGTTGAGTAGTATTTCAAAGTAGTTGTAATAGTTGCTACATGGAGGACAATCATGAAGACGGCGCCATTGACCTTGGTGCTTCGCCGACGATGATGGAGATCATGCCCGTTGATGATGGAGATCATGTCCGTGCTTTGGAGATGAAGATCAAAGGCGTAAAGACAAAAGGGCCATATCATATCACATATGAACTGCATGTGATGTTAATCCTTTTATGCATCTTATTTTGCTTAGATCGCGACGGTAGCATTATAAGATGATCCCTCTCACTAAAATCTCAAGATAATAAAGTGTTCATCCTTAGTAGCACCGTTGCCAAGACTTGTCGTTTCGAATCATCTCGTGATGATCGGGTGTGATAGAATCAACAAGTGCATACAACGGGTGCAAGCCAGTTTTGCACATGCGGATACTAAGGTGGCCTTGACGAGCCTAGCATGTACAGACATGGTCTCGGAACACGTGATACCGAAAGGTAGAGCATGAATCATATGATTGATATGATGAACACTTTGAGTGTTCGCCATTGAAGTTACATCTTGTCTCGTGACACTACTAGAAAAAGGCCTAGCCGTAAGATGACTAGCAGTGGCGCACCACTACACTGGTGCGCCACTGCTATATAGCAGTGGCGCACCAAAAAGTGGTGCTCCACTAATAACCATGTTACTAGTGGCGCACCTGATGAGTGGTGCGCCACCACTATGGATCTGCCAAGGCCAGCCTCTCCCATAGACTTACTAGTGGCGCACCACTTTTTGGTGCGCCACTGCTATCTCTGATAGCAGTGGCGCACCAAGAAGTGGTGCGCCACTAATAAGACTAGGGAGGGTGTAACCATGTCTGTTTACAAATAGGAGACTTACCAGTGGCGCACCATTACTTGGTGCGCCACTACTAACAGATTAAGCAATGGCGCACTGTATTTAGAGATGCGCCACTAGAATGTATAAACATAGTTGAGTGGAGTGATACATGTAATAATAACTATGGCGCACCGCGAGACGTCGTGCGCCACTAACGCACCCTTGTTTCTCCTCTCTCTCCAATAATTCACTACCACGCTCCAGTATTGTGCCACGCACATGGATCTGACGATACCACGCACCTGGCTCCCGGCCCCACCATGCACCGACGACACCACGCACCGCACCGCATCGCACGCCTCCAGGGATCTGACGATACCACATGGCTCCCTCTCTCCCTCAGGCCTCAGTCCCTCTCCCCTTTCTCTTCCTACCGCACCCACCTCTCTCCCCTTTCTCTCATCCCTGCGGCGGAGGTGATGATGGCCCGGTCGGAGACGGCGGAGGTGGACCCGCGGAGCGGCTACTGCGCCGCCACGCGCGCTATCCAGAGGAAGCACGCGGATGTGCCGCTCTAGGCCGACCTGGATGTCGTCACCTACCTCGACGCCGCCACGAACCGCAGGAACATCTTCGCCAAGCTCTCTGGCGCGCGGTGGCCGGCGCCGCCACCGCGCTCTCCGCGCCGCCCTTCTCCCTGCGCAGGGGCCCCATCTCGCGCTCAATCTCTTCCCCAACTCCGTCCACTTCCCGGTCGCGGCCCTCGCCGCCATGTCCCTCAGCGCGGCCGTCACCACGACCGCCGCCGTCGGGTTCTGGGCGGTCACCGTCGAACTCAACTCGTGGCGATGCGGGAGGCCCAGATCGAGGACGAGCCAGATCGACACCCAATCGCAGGCTGTAGATGGAGGACTAGCCAGATGCAGATCGAGGACTTGCTCAAGGCCAGCGGTGGAGTCGGCGGTGTTGGTGTTCCCGGCGGAGCTGCTAGGCGCGGCCGCCGGCGAGCTCGCGCAAGCCCCGTCGCGCAGATCGAAGAGGCCGGCGTCGCACAGTTGCTCAAGGATTTGATTGCTTTTTTGTTTTGTTTTTAGGGTTCTAGTTGCGAAGTTGCGAAACTTTGGTATTTTTGTATTTTGGTCCTGTAATAACACTACTTTATAATATGGCAAAAGTGGCCAGCTCAGATTCCGCCTGCCACTCCCTGACCTGTGGCATTTTTTATTTTTTAATCAAATTGGCAGGCAGTGGCGCACCTAGCTTACAATAGTGGCGCACCATAAAGCTGTATCACTGGTGCACCCTAACATTAGTAGTGGCGCACCACATGGTGCGCTATTGGTACATGATTTAGCAGTGGCGCACCACCTGGTGCGCCATTGGTACATGACTTAGTAGTGGCGCATCACTAGTGCGCCACTGCTAAAAGTTAGCAGTGGCGTGATATTAGTGGCGCACCACTAGTGCGCCACTGATAGCCAAAACCAGTGCGCCACTAATAAGCTGTTTTCTAGTAGTGTGATGATCGGACTTGGTGTGGTGGATTTGGTTCGTGTGATCACTAAGACAATGCGAGGGATATTGTTTTGAGTGGGAGTTCACCTAGTTTTTTAATTATATTGAATTAAAATTTGAATTCAATTTGTCATAAACATTAGTCTAAACTATTGCAAATATGTTGTAGATATGGCGTCCTCAATCAATTTTAACCAGTTCCTAGAGAAAGAAAAGCTTAAGAGCAACGGTAGCAACTTCACCGACTGGTTCCGTCATGTGAGGATTTTCCTCAATGGCGGAAATCTGCAATATGTGCTTGATGCACCGCTAGGTGACCCTCCTGCAGAAACTGAAACCGATGAAGTAAAAGCTGTTTACGCAACTCGGAAAACTCGGTACTCTCAAGTTCAGTGTGCCATCTTATGCGATGCAGAAGCCGATCTTCAAAAATGTTTTGAGCACCACGATCCACATGAGTTAATCAATGAGTTGAAGACTATATTTGAGACTCATGCGGCCGTGGAATGCTATGAAGCATCGAAACACTTCTTCAGCTGCATGATGGAAGAAGGCAGCTCCGTTAGTGAGCACATGCTCGCCATGACCGGGCATGCGAAGAAACTCAGTGACTTGGGAATAGTGATTCCTAACAGACTGGGGATTAATCGTGTCCTTCAATCACTGCCACCTAGTTACAAGAACTTTGTGATGAATTACAATATGCAGAACATGAACAAAGAGTTACCTGAACTCTTCTCCATGCTGAAATCTACTGAGATTGAAATTAAGAAAGAGCACCAAGTGTTGATGGTCAACAAGACCACCAACTTCAAGTAACAGGGCAAGTCGAAAGGCAAGAACAAGAAGAGTGGCAAGAAAGCTGCCACGCCTCCTGTGAAACCTAAGACTGGCCCTAAGCCTGATGCTGAGTGTTATTACTGCAAGGAGAAGGGACACTGGAAGCGTAATTGCTCCAAGTATTTGGCGGATCTGAAGAGCGGCCTTGTCAAGAAGAAGAAAGAAGGTATATCTGATATACATGTTATAGATGTTTATCTTACTGGTTCTCGTACTAGTACCTGGGTATTTGATACTGGTTCGGTTGCTCATATTTGTAACTCGAAACAGGAACTAAAGAATAAACGAAGACTACTAAAAGATGAAGTGACCATGCGCGTTGGAAATGGATCCAAAGTCGATGTGATCGCTGTCGGCACACTTCCTCTACATCTACCTTCGGGATTAGTTTTAAGCCTAAATAATTGTTATTTTGTACCCGCGTTGAGCATGAACATTATATCTGGATCTTGTTTAATGCAAGACGGTTATTCATTCAAGTCTGAGAATAATGGTTGTTCTATTTTTATGAATAATATCTTTTATGGTCGAGCACCTGAAAAGAATGGCTTATTTCTGTTAGATCTCGATAGTAGTGATACACATATACATAACATTGATGCTAAGCGAATTAAATTGAATGATAATTCTACTTATATGTGGCACTGTCGTCTTGGTCATATTGAAGTGAAACGCATGAAGAAACTCCAACCGATGGGTTACTTGAATCACTTGACTTTGAGTCACTTGATAGATGCGAAGCATGTCTAATGGGGAAAATGACTAAGACTCCATTCTCTGGTATTATGGAGCGAGCTACTGACTTATTGGAAATCATACATACCGATGTGTGCGGACCAATGAGTGTAGCATCGCGCGGTGGTTATCGTTATGTTCTAACCTTCACAGATGATCTGAGTAGATATGGGTATATCTATTTCATGAAACATAAATCCGAAACTTTCGAGAAGTTTAAGGAATTCCAAAGTGAAGTAGAAAATCAACGTAACAAGAAGATTAAATTTCTACGATCAGATCGTGGAGGTGAATATCTGAGTTATGAGTTTGGCATGCATTTAAAGAAATGCGGAATACTTTCACAATTGACACCGGAACACCTCAACGAAACGGTGTGTCCGAACGTCGTAATCGAACTCTCTTAGATATGGTTTGTTCTATGATGTCTCTTACTGATTTGTCGTTATCATTTTGGAGTTATGCATTAGAGACAGCCGCATTCACTTTAAATAGAGCACCATCAAAATCCGTTGAAATGACACCGTATGAATTATGGTTTAATAAGAAACCTAAGCTGTCGTTCCTAAAAGTTTGGGGTTGCGAAGCCTATTTAAAAAGTTACAACCGGACAAGCTAGAACCCAAAGCGGAGAAATGCGTCTTCATAGGATACCCTAAGGAAACTATAGGGTACACTTTCTATCACAGATCCGAAGGCAAGATCTTTGTTGCTAAGAACGGAACCTTTCTTGAGAAAGAATTTCTCACTAAAGAAGTGACTGGAAGAAAAGTAGAACTCGATGAGATTGAAGAATCTCTGCTCGTTGATCAGAGTAGCGCAGTACCGGAAGATGTTCCTGTGCCGCCTACACCGGCAACAGAGGAAGCTAATGATAATGATCATGAAACTTCAAACGAGATAGCTACTGAACCTCGCAGATCGACAAGGGAACGTACCACTCCAGATTGGTATGATCCTTGTCTAAATGTCATGATTGTGGATAACAATGATGAAGACCCTGCGACGTATGAAGAAGCAATGATGAGCCCAGATTCCAACAAATGCCAAGAAGCCATGAAATCCGAAATGGGATCCATGTATGATAACAAAGTATGGACTTTGGTAGACTTACCTGATAGCCGCAAGGCTGTCGAGAATAAATGGATCTACAAGAGAAAAACAGATGCTGATGGTAATATTACTGTCTATAAAGCTCGACTTGTCGCAAAGGGTTTCCGACAAATTCAAGGTGTTGACTACGATGAGACTTTCTCACCCGTAGCGAAGCTAAAATCTGTGAGGATTTTGTTAGCAATAGCTGCATTTTTTGATTATGAGATTTGGCAGATGGATGTCAAAACGGCGTTCCTTAATGGAGACATTGAGGAAGAGTTGTATATGGTACAACCCAAAGGTTTTGTCGATCCTAAAAATGCTGACAAAGTATACAAACTTCAGCGTTCAATCTATGGACTGAAGCAAGCATCGAGAAGTTGGAACCGACGCTTTGATAAGGTGATCAAAGACTTCGGGTTTATACAGTGTCATGGAGAGGCCTGTATTTACAAGAAAGTGAGTGGGAGCTCTGTAGCATTCCTGATATTATATGTAGATGACATATTATTGATTGAGAATGATATAGAACTATTAAGCAGTGTAAAGGGTTATTTGAATAATAGTTTTTCAATGAAAGACCTTGGTGAAGCATCGTATATATTAGGCATCAAGATTTATAGAGATAGATCAAGACGTCTAATAGGGCTATCACAGAGTACATACCTGGACAAGATTCTAAAGAAGTTTAGAATGGACGAAAGTAAGAAAGGATTCTTACCTATGTTACCAGGCAAGGTCTTGAGTAAGACTCAAGGTCCAGCTACGGCAGAAGAAAGAGAAAGGATGAGTCAGATCCCCTATGCCTCGGCAGTAGGCTCTATCATGTATGCCATGCTATGTACAAGACCGGATATAGCACATGCTATTAGTTTGACTAGCAGATATCAAAGTGATCCAGGAATGGAACACTGGACAGCGGTCAAGAATATCCTGAAGTACTTGAAAAGAACTAAGGATATGTTTCTTTGTTATGGAGGTGACCAAAAGCTCGTTGTAACAAGTTACACCGATGCAAATTGGAACACTGATCCTGATGACTCTAAGTCACAATCTGGGTACGTGTTTATATTGAATGGTGCTGCAGTAAGCTGGGCAAGCTCGAAGCAGTGCACGGTGGCGAAATCCTCAACAGAATCGGAGTACATAGCGGCTTCAGAGGCTTCGTCAGAAGCGGTATGGATGAAGAGGTTCATTGTAGAGCTCGGTGTGGTTCCTAGTGCATTGGACCCACTAGTCATCTATTGTGACAACATGGGTGCCATCGCCAATGCACAAGAACCAAGGTCACACAAGAGGTTGAAGCATATCAAGCTGCGTTATCATTCGATTCGCGAGTACATCGAAGATGGAGAAGTAAAGATTTGCAAAGTACACACTGATCTGAATGTAGCAGATCCGTTGACTAAAGCTCTCCCTAGGGCAAATCATGACCAACACCAGAATGCCATGGGTGTTAGGTACCTTACAATGTAATCTAGATTATTGACTCTAGTGCAAGTGGGAGACTGTTGGAGATATGCCCAAGAGGCAATAATAAAAGTGGTTATTATATATCTTTATGTTTATGATAAATGTTTATATACCATGCTATAATTGTATTAACCGAAACATTAGTACATGTGTGATATGTAGACAACAAGAAGTCCCTAGTATGCATCTTAAACTAGCTTGTTGATTAATGGATGATTAGTTTCATAATCATGAACATTGGATGTTATTAATAACAAGGTTATATCATTATATGAATGATGTAATGGACACACCCAATTAAGCGTAGCATAAGATCTCGTCATTAAGTTATTTGCTATAAGCTTTCGATACATAGTTACCTAGTCCTTATGACCATGAGATCATGTAAATCACTTATATCGGAAAGGTACTTTGATTACACCAAACGCCACTGCGTAAATGGGTGGTTATAAAGGTGGGATTAAGTATCCGGAAAGTATGAGTTGAGGCATATGGATCAACAGTGGGATTTGTCCATCCCGATGACGAATAGATATACTCTGGGCCCTCTCGGTGGAATGTCGTCTAATGTCTTGCAAGCATATGAATAAGTTCATAAGAGACCACATACCACGGTATTTAGTAAAGAGTACTTGTCAGGAGACGAGGTTGAACAAGGTATAGAGTGATACCGAAGATCAAACCTCGGACAAGTAAAATATCGCGTGACAAAGGGAATTGGTATTGTATGTGAATGGTTCATTCGATCACTAAAGTCATCGTTGAATATGTGGGAGCCATTATGGATCTCCAGATCCCGCTATTGGTTATTGGTCGGAGTGAGTACTCAACCATGTCCGCATAGTTCGCGAACCGTAGGGTGACACACTTAAAGTTGGATGTTGAAATGGTAGAACTTGAATATGGAATGGAGTTCGAATATTTGTTCGGAGTCCCGGATGAGATCCCGGACATCACGAGGAGTTCCGGAATGGTCCGGAGAATAAGATTCATATATAGGATGTCATTTTATGTGAATTAAAATGATGCGGAAGGTTCTATGGAAGGTTCTAGAAGGTTCTAGAAAAGTCCGGAAGAAACCACCAAGGAAGGTGGAGTCCATGGCCGGCCAACCCTAGTGGGGGAGGAGTCCCAAGTGGACTCCCCCTATGGGTAGGTTTCCCTATCACATGGAAGGTTTTGGGTTCGGGTCTTATTCGGAGACTTGTAGTCCAACACTTGGGGCTTCCACCTATATAATGAGGGGCCAAGGGGAGGGGGCCGGCCACCCCAAGACCACAACCTGGCCGCCCCCCTTGAGTGGCCGGCCACCCCCTCCCAAACCCTAGCCGCCCCCCTCTCCTCCATAGCTCCCGCGTGCTTTAGCGAAGCTCCGCCGGAGTTCTCCACCGCCACCGACACCACGCCGTCGTGCTGTCGGATTCAAGAGGAGCTACTACTTCCGCTGCCCGCTGGAACGGGAGGTGGACGTCTGCTGTCCACAACTGGCGCGTGGTTGACGAGGGAGGAAATCCCTGTATTGTAGCTTTTCGTTCCCCGGCAACGGCGCCAGAAAATAGCTTGATGTCTACGGGTGCTTCTATTCTTGTAGACAGTGTTGGGCCTCCAAGAGCAGAGGTTTGTAGAACAGCAGCAAGTTTTCCCTTAAGTGGATCACCCAAGGTTTATCGAACTCAGGGAGGAAGAGGTCAAAGATATCCCTCTCATGCAACCCTGCAACCACAAAGCAAGAAGTCTCTTGTGTCCCCAACACACCTAATAGGTGCACTAGTTCGGCGAAGAGATAGTGAACTACAGGTGGTATAAATAAGCAGTAGCAACGGCACCAGAAAAGTGCTTTGCCCAGGATAGTAAACAAGCAGTAGTAACGCAGCAGTAGTAACGCAGTAAAATAGTAAACAAGCAGCGATAGCAGTATTTAGGAACAAGGCCTAGGGATTATACTTTCACTAGTGGACACTCTCAACATTGATCACATAACAGAATAGATAAATGCATACTCTACACTCTTGTTGGATGATGAACACCATTGCGTAGGATTACACGAACCCTCAATGCCGGAGTTAACAAGCTCCACAATTCAATGTTCATATTTAAATAACCTTAGAGTGCAAGATAGATCAACACAACCAAACCAAGTACTAACATGGCATGCACACCGTAACCTTCACACTATGAAAGGAGGAATAGATCACATCAATACCATCATAGTAATAGTTAACTTCACAATCTACAAGAGATCACGATCATAAACTACGCCAAGTACTACATGATGCACACCCTGTCCACTTTACACCATGCAGGAGGAATAGAATACTTTAATAACATCACTAGAGTAGCACATAGAGTAATAGTGATACAAAACTCATATGAATCTCAATCATGTATAGCAGCTCATGAGATCATTGTATTGAAGTACATAGGAGAGAGATTAACCACATAGCTACCGGTACAGCCCCGAGCCTCGATGGAGAACTACTCCCTCCTCATGGGAGACAGCAGCATTGATGAAGATGGCGGTGGTGATGATGGAGAAGCCTTCCGGGGGCACTTCCCCGTCCCGGCGGCGTGCCGGAACAGAGACTCCTGTCCCCCAGATCTTGGCTTCGCGATGGCGGCGGCTCTGGAAGGTTTCTCGTACCGTGGCTTTTCCGTCTCGAGGTTTTAGGTCGAGGGGCTTTATATAGGCGAAGAGGCGGCGTCAGAAGGTCGAAGGGGCGCCGACACTATAGGGCGGCGCGGCCAGGGCCTGGGCCGCGCCGGCCTATGGTCTGGGTGGCCTGTGGCCCCCCTCTGACGACTCTCGGGTGTTCTGGATGCTTCCGGTGAAAATAGGAACATGGGCGTTGATTTCGTCCAATTCCGAGAATATTTCGTTACTAGGATTTCTGAAACCAAAAACAGCAGAAAACAGCAACTGGCCTTTCGGCATCTCGTCAATAGGTTAGTTCCAGAAAACGCATAAATATGACATAAAATGTGCATATAACATGTAGATATCATCAATAATGTGGCATGGAACATAAGAAATTATCGATACGTCGGAGACGTATCAGCATCCCCAAGCTTAGTTCCTGCTCGTCCCGAGCAGGTAAACGATAACAAAGATAATTTCTGGAGTGACATGCCATCATAACCTTGATCATACTATTGTAAGCATATGTAATGAATGCAGCGATCAAAACAATGGTAATGACATGAGTAAACAAATGAATCATGTAGCAAAGACTTTTCATGAATAGTACTTTCAAGACAAGCATCAATAAGTCTTGCATAAGAGTTAACTCATAAAGCAATAAATTCAAAGTAAAGGCATTGAAGCAACACAATGGAAGATTAAGTTTCAGCGGTTGCTTTCAACTTGTAACATGCATATCTCATGGATAGTTGTCAATGCAAAGCAATATAACAAATGCAATATGCAAATATGTAGGAATCAATGCATAGTTCACACAAGTGTTTGCTTCTTGAGATGGAGAGAAATAGGTGAACTGACTCAACAATAAAAGTAAAAGAATGGTCCTTCAAAGAGGAAAGCATTGATTGCTATATTTGTGCTAGAGCTTTTATTTTGAAAACATAAAGAGAGCATAAAAATAAAGTTTTGAGAGGTGTATGTTGTTGTCAACGAATGGTAGCGGGTACTCTAACCCCCTTGCCAGACAAACCTTCAAAGAGCGGCTCCCATTTTATTTTATTTTTGGGTGGCACTCCTTCCAACCTTTCTTTCACAAACCATGGCTAACCGAATCCTCGGGTGCCTGCCAACAATCTCATACCATGAAGGAGTGCCTTTTTATTTTAGTTTTATTATGATGACACTCCTCCCAACCTTTGCTTACACAAGCCATGGCTAACCGAATCCTTCGGGTGCCGTCCAACAATCACATACCATGGAGGAGTGTCTATTTTTTTGTTAATTAATTTGGGACTGGGAATCCCATTGCCAGCTCTTTTTGCAAAATTATTGGATAAGCGGATGAAGCCACTAGTCCATTGGTGAAAGTTGCCCAACAAGATTGAAAGATAAACACCACATACTTCCTCATGAGCTATAAAACATTGACACAAATCAGAGGTGATAAATTTTGAATTGTTTAAAGGTAGAACTCAAGCAATTTACTTTGGAATGGCAGGAAATACCATGTAGTAGGTAGGTATGGTGGACACAAATGGCATAGTGTTGTTTGGCTCAAGGATTTGGATGCATGAGAAGTATTCCCTCTCGATACAAGGTTTAGGCTAGCAAGGTTGTTTGAAGCAAACACAAGTATGAACTAGTACAGCAAAACTCACATAAAAGACATATTACAAGCATTATAAGACTATACATCATCTTCCTTGTTGTTCAAACACCTTACTAGAAATTATCTAGACCTTAGAGAGACCAATTATGCAAACCAAATTTTAGCATGCTCTATG
Organism: Lolium perenne; assembly: GCF_019359855.2. Classification (NCBI taxonomy): domain Eukaryota; kingdom Viridiplantae; phylum Streptophyta; class Magnoliopsida; order Poales; family Poaceae; genus Lolium; species Lolium perenne. The sequence goes on along the minus strand of NC_067244.2, from coordinate 232,788,286 downwards.
TATTTCTTCACTAATAGGTGCAAAGTATATGATGCAAGAGCTTAAACATGAGCACAACAATTGCCAAGTATCACATTACCCAAGACATTATAGTAATTACTACATGTAGCATTTTCCAATTCCAACCATATAACAATTTAACGAAGAGGAAACTTCGCCATGAATATTATGAGCTAAGAACACATGTGTTCATACGAACCAGCGGAGCGTGTCTCTCTCCCACACAAGCATGATGTAATCCAATTTATTCAAACACAAACAAAAACAAAAGCACACCGACGCTCCAAGCAAAGCACATAAGATGTGACCGAATAAAAATATAGTTTCAAGAGAAGGAACCTGATAATTTGTCGATGAAGAAGGGGATGCCTTGGGCATCCCCAAGCTTAGATGCTTGAGTCTTCTTGAAATATGCAGGGATGAACCACGGGGGCATCCCCAAGCTTAGACTCTTCACTCTTCTTGATCATAGTATATCATCCTCCTCTCTTGACCCTTGAAAACTTCCTCCACACCAAACTCAAAACAAACTCATTAGAGGGTTAGTGCATAATCAAAAATTCACATGTTCAGAGGTGACACAATCATTCTTAACACTTCTGGACATTGCTCAAAGCTACTGGAAGTCAATGGAACAAAGAAATTCATCCAACATAGCAAAAGAGGCAATGCGAAATAAAAGGCAGAATCTGTCAAAACAGAACAGTCCGTAAAGACGAATTTTAAAGTGGCACAAGACTTGCTCAGATGAAAATGCTCAAATTGAATGAAAGTTGCGTACATATCTGAGGATCACTCACGTAAATTGGCATAATTTTCTGAGTTACCTACAGAGAATTAGGCCCAGATTCGTGACAGCAAAAAAATCTGTTTCTGCGCAGTAATCCAAATCTAGTATGAACCTTACTATCAAAGACTTTACTTGGCACAACAAAACACAAAACTAAGATAAGGAGATGTTGCTACAGTAGTAAACAACTTCCAAGACACAAATATAAAACAAAATACTGTAGCAAAATAACACATGGGTTATCTCCCAAGAAGTTCTTTCTTTATAGCCATTAAGATGGGCTCAGCAGTTTTAATGATGCACTCGCAAGAAATAGTAGTTGAAGCAAAAGAGAGCATCAAGAGGCAAATTAGAAACACATTTAAGTCTAACATGCTTCCTATGCATAGGAATCTTGTAAATAAACAAGTTCATTAAGAGCAAAGTAACAAGCATAGGAAGATAAAACAAGTGTAGCTTCAAAAATTTCAGCACATAGAGAGGTGTTTTAGTAACATGAAAATTTTTGCAACCATATTTTCCTCTCTCATAATAACTTTCAGTAGTGTCATGAGCAAACTCAACAATATAACTATCACATAAAGCATTCTTATCATGAGTCTCATGCATAAAATTATTACTCTCCTCATAAGCATAATCAATTTTATTAGTAATAGCGGGAGCAAATTCAACAAAGTAGCTATCGAATATAGGAGGCATATTGTAATCATAATCAAATTTATCCTCCATAACAGGTGGTAACAAAATACTACTATCATTATAATCATCATAAATAGGAGGCAAAGTATCATCAAAGTAAATTTTCTCCTCCACGCCCGGGGGACTAAAAAGATCATGCTCATCAAAACCAGCTTCCCCAAGCTTAGAATTTTCCATAGCATTAGCAACAATAGTGTTCAAATCATTCATATTAATAACATTCCCATTAGCATGCATATAAAGTTCCATGGGTTTTTTAATTCTCTCTTCAAACACATCATGTCCTAATTCAAGATAAAGTTCATAAAGTTCTCTCATATTTTTGTTGTTTTCCATTATGCCTAACTAGTGTAAACAAGAAACAAAAAGATGCAATTGCAGGATCTAAAGGAAATAGCTTCGAGCACTCACACACCGGCAACAGTGCTAGGAAATAGCTTAGTAGTCGGAGGATGTGAATACCTTTTACCTTACCTCCCCGGCAACGGCGCCAGAAAATAGCTTGCTGTCCACAACTGGCGCGTGGTTGACGAGGGAGGAAATCCCTGTATTGTAGCTTTTCGTTCCCCGGCAACGGCGCCAGAAAATAGCTTGATGTCTACGGGTGCTTCTATTCTTGTAGACAGTGTTGGGCCTCCAAGAGCAGAGGTTTGTAGAACAGCAGCAAGTTTTCCCTTAAGTGGATCACCCAAGGTTTATCGAACTCAGGGAGGAAGAGGTCAAAGATATCCCTCTCATGCAACCCTGCAACCACAAAGCAAGAAGTCTCTTGTGTCCCCAACACACCTAATAGGTGCACTAGTTCGGCGAAGAGATAGTGAAATACAGGTGGTATAAATAAGCAGTAGCAACGGCACCAGAAAAGTGCTTTGCCCAGGGCAGTAAACAAGCAGTAGTAACGCAGCAGTAGTAACGCAGTAAAACAGTAAACAAGCAGCGATAGCAGTATTTAGGAACAAGGCCTAGGGATTATACTTTCACTAGTGGACACTCTCAACATTGATCACATAACAGAATAGATAAATGCATACTCTACACTCTTGTTGGATGATGAACACCATTGCGTAGGATTACACGAACCCTCAATGCCGGAGTTAACAAGCTCCACAATTCAATGTTCATATTTAAATAACCTTAGAGTGCAAGATAGATCAACACAACCAAACCAAGTACTAACATAGCATGCACACCGTAACCTTCACACTATGAAAGGAGGAATAGATCACATCAATACCATCATAGTAATAGTTAACTTCACAATCTACAAGAGATCACGATCATAAACTACGCCAAGTACTACATGATGCACACCCTGTCCACTTTACACCATGCAGGAGGAATAGAATACTTTAATAACATCACTAGAGTAGCACATAGAGTAATAGTGATACAAAACTCATATGAATCTCAATCATGTATAGCAGCTCATGAGATCATTGTATTGAAGTACATAGGAGAGAGATTAACCACATAGCTACCGGTACAGCCCCGAGCCTCGATGGAGAACTACACCCTCCTCATGGGAGACAGCAGCGTTGATGAAGATGGCGGTGGTGATGATGGAGAAGCCTTCCGGGGGCACTTCCCCGTCCCGGCGGCGTGCCGGAACAGAGACTCCTGTCCCCCAGATCTTGGCTTCGCGATGGCGGCGGCTCTGGAAGGTTTCTCGTACCGTGGCTTTTCCGTCTCGAGGTTTTAGGTCGAGGGGCTTTATATAGGCGAAGAGGCGGCGTCAGAAGGTCGAAGGGGCGCCGACACTATAGGGCGGCGCGGCCAGGGCCTGGGCCGCGCCGGCCTATGGTCTGGGTGGCCTGTGGCCCCCCTCTGACGACTCTCGGGTGTTCTGGATGCTTCCGGTGAAAATAGGAACCTGGGATTTGATTTCGTCCAATTCCGAGAATATTTCGTTACTAGGATTTTCTGAAACCAAAAACAGCAGAAAACAGCAACTGGCCTTTCGGCATCTCGTCAATAGGTTAGTTCCAGAAAATGCATAAATATGATATAAAATGTGCATATAACATGTAGATATCATCAATAATGTGGCATGGAACATAAGAAATTATCGATACGTCGGAGACGTATCAACGTCGTCTTCATCAACAACCGAACGTGTGACCGAGTACGGAGGTGCTGCCTGTTCGTGGCGCCGTGATCAAGATCTTCTACGCGCTTTTGCAAGCGGCAAGTGAACGTCTACCGCAGCAACAAGAGCCTCATGTTGTAGGCTTTGGAATCTCTTCAAGGGTGAGACTCGATAATCCCCTCGTTGCTACCGTCTTCTAGATTGCATCTTGGCTTGGATTTCGTGTTCGCGGTAGGAAAATTTTTGTTTTCTATGCAACGTTATCCTACAGCCACCAAAGCCGGAGCGAGCCTCGGGAAGACCGCCGGGATTCAGAAGGCGGAAGCAAAAAATCTTATAGCCCCCCTCGCAGGTCCCCTTCACCGCCACCCAGCGGCGGAGGCGGAGGCGGAGGCGGAGGCGGTGGCCGAAGATCCCGCTCCCGCTCAAAAACCCCAGGCGGCGGCCCACACGATGCCCGAGAATGCCTCAATGAGTACAGATCTGACTACATTGGCCCAAAATGCTTTGGCAGGATGATTCGAGAGGAACCAAAGCCAAGGATGAATCTCAAGCTACCCGGAAACCTGAAGAATTATGATGGCACGGAAAGGCCGGATACCTGGATTGAGGATTACTATAATGCTGTAACCTTCGCCGGAGGAACCCCTAACATTGCCTGCCGCATGCTTCAGCTGTACCTTGTAGGTCCAGCCCGGATCTGGCTCAGCGACCTCGAGAAGAACTCCATCTTTTGCTGGTTTGACCTGAAGAACGCTTTCGAGAAACACTTCAGGGGCACCTACAAGAGACCTGCCACAACAAGCGACCTGCAGGCATGTATTCAGAAGAAGGGTGAAACATCGAGGAATTTCCTCACCCGATGGTTAGCATGCAGAAACGAGTGCGAGAATGTTGATAACCGCACAGCAATGCACGCCTTCATTGGTGGCTTGCAGCGAGGAGGACTGCTGCGGCACAAGCTGACCTGCTTGGTCAATGCAAATAAGCTGACTTTGGATGACATGATCACCATCGCCAGTGATCATACTGCCGCCGATGACGACGCAGGCGGAGATCTAGCAGCTACAGCAATCCCCCTGCACCAGCAAAAGAAGAACCGCGATAACGGCAGCAGCAGCGGCACCAAGCGGAAAAACCCTGATGACCAAAAGAGCGGTGTATCCGACTTGATCGCCATGGCCTTCCAGCGCGGAGGCCAAGGAGGCGGAAGAGGCCGCGGTCGCGGTGGTGGAGCTGGAAGGGGCCAGCAGCGTGGCGATGAGGTCACTGCTGCCGGAACCCGCGCCCCCCAAACTTATGAAGAGTACAGAGACATGCCTTGCCTGGCCCACCTGGATCCGGCTACAGGGAAGTCCACTCACACGAACCGCAACTGCAAGTGGGTCAATGATCTAAAATCTGACCCGGAAGCAGGATACAAGCGAGCCCGGAAGCACCGCCCACGCGGCAAAGGAGGCAAGGGCAAGAACAAGGACAAGGATGAAGACAGTTCCGAGGCGATGGACGAGGATGACGCTTCGCCGGATCCCAAAGCCGGATCCGCAGCTAAACCGAACCCATTCGACAAAAAGAGTGCGGGCGCATACCACACCTTCCTTGGAACTCCAACAGTCCGTGCAAGCAAATCAGCTCTCCGGATCCTGAACGCCACAGTTCCCGCTGTGCCGCAGTACGTCAGGTGGTCGGAAACTCCGTGTACGTTTGATAGAAAGGATCATCCTACTGTCATTCCGAAAGAGTGCTACGCCTTGGTTGTAAGTCCCCGCATCGACGGGTATGATTTCTCCAAGTGCCTCATGGATGGAGGAGCCAGCCTAAACATCATGTACCTGGAAACTTTGGAGCGGATGAACCTTACCAAGGAACAGCTAAAGCACAGCACCACTGAGTTTCATGGTGTGGTTCCGGGTAAAAAGGCAAATTCCCTGGGCAGCATCAGGCTTCCCGTGGCCTTCGGCGACGCAAATAACTTCCGCCAAGAAATGATCACGTTTGAGGTCGTGCCCTTCAAGAGCTCCTACCACGTCATTTTTGGCAGGCCCACCTACCACAAGTTCCACGCTAGAGCGTGCTACATATACAACAAGCTCAAGATCCCGGGTCCCAAAGGTATGATTACCGTATCCGGAGACTACAAGAAGGCTCATGAATGCGAGTTAGGCGAAGCCGCCTTCGCAGAGTCTGTGATATCTGGAGAGGAGCTGCAAGGCTACAGAGCCGCGGTGGATCCGACTGAGATGCAGACCACCAAGAAGCAGATCTCCGAACAGAAAACCTCCTTCAAGGCCGCGATAGAAACCAAGAAGCACGACCTCATTGTAGGCGACCCCTCCAAGCAGGTTTCAGTCGGAGCCAACATGGACCCCAAATAGGAAGACGCGCTCGTCGAGTTCCTCCGCGCTAACATGGATATCTTCGCATGGCAACCTTCTGACATGTCCGGAGTACCTAGGGAACTCGCCGAGCACTACCTCAACATAAATCCGGGGGCTAAACCGGTGAAGCAAGCTATGCGACGCTTTGGAGATAAGAAGCGCCGCGCTATAGGAATGGAACTATCTAAGTTACTAGAGGCAGGTTTTGTAATAGAAGTTATCCACACTGATTGGGTCGCAAACCCCGTCCTTGTACCCAAAAAGAACACTAAAATACTAAGAATGTGCATCGATTATTCCGGCTTGAACAAGCATTGCCCGAAGGATCCGTTCCCCTTGCCGCGCATTGACCAAGTCATTGATTCGATGGCAGGGGCGGAACTTCTGTGTTTTCTTGACGCATATTCCGGGTATCATCAGATCTGGATGAAGGAGTCTGACCAAAAGGCGACTTCGTTCATCACCCCCTTCGGCACTTACTGCTATGTCACCATGCCCTTTGGTTTGAAAAATGCAGGTGCCACCTACCAACGTACGATGCAGTGGTGCCTGAAGGACCAAATCGGCCGGAACGTGCACGCCTACGTCGACGACATCGCGGTCATGACCCGGAAAGGATCCGACTTGATCAGCGACCTCACAGAAACCTTCGACAATCTCCGCAGGTACAAGATGATGTTGAATCCGCTGAAGTGCGTCTTTGGCGTGCCAGCCGGAAAACTCATTGGCTTCATAGTCTCTCACAGAGGCATTGAGGTTAACCCAGAAAAAATCAAGGCAATCCTGTGCATCAAACGGCCAACTTGTCTCAAAGATGTGCAACGACTAACTGGTTGCGTCGTAGCAATCAGTAGGTTCGTTAGTCGTCTTGGCGAGAAGGCGCTACCTCTGTACAAGCTGCTGAAGAAAATAGACAAATTCGTCTGGGACGATGCAGCTGACGCAGCTCTTCGGGGGTTGAAGGAAATACTCACCTCCCCACCCATCTTGGCAGCCCCAGCAGAGTCAGAGCCAATGCTCCTTTACCTGGCAGCTACCAACAAAGTCATCAGTCTCGTCATCGTGGTGGAGCGAAAGGAAGAAGGTCATGAATATGACGTCCAAAGACCAGTCTATTACATTAGCGAGGTACTGACGGAGTCAAAGCAAAGATACCCTCACTTTCAGAAGCTAGCTTATGGAGTGTTCCTAGGCAGCCGGAAGCTGAGACATTACTTCCAAGAGCACCCAGTAACAGTTGTGAGCAAGGCTCCGCTGTCGACGATTCTCAACAACGCTGACGCAACAGGACGTACGGCAAAATGGGGCATCGAATTATCCGCCTTCGACATCGCTTACAAATCTAGGACTGCGGTTAAATCCCAAGTCTTGGCAGATTTCGTCGCAGATTGGATAGAAGCTCTGGATGCAAGTCTGGAGCCAGAACCAGAAACATGGGTCATGCACTTCGATGGATCCAAGCAGCATCAAGGCTCAGGAGCTGGAGTCATCCTGAAGTCCCCTACCGGAGAAGAACTGCAGTATGTTCTGCAGATCCACTTCGAAGCCACAAACAATATGGCGGAATACGAGGCTCTACTACACGGTCTGCGCATCGCTAAGGAAATCGGGATCAAGCACATTATATGCTGTGGAGATTCCGACCTGGTGGCACAACAAGTAGCCGGAACCTGGAACGCCAGAAACTCCGTCATGGTGGCCTATAGAGACGAAGTTGACGAGATCGCTAAGTGCTTCCTCGGATACGAAGTCAAGTACGTCATGAGAGACGATAACGCAGCGGCAGACATGCTATCCAAGCTTGGATCCGGCAGGAAGCAAATTCCGCCTGGCATTTTCCTGGAGCACCTACGGATACCCTCAGTTAAGGGCGCTAACCCGGAAAATCCAGAAGTGGCAGTATCTCCGGCAAAGGAAGTGATGGCTATCATTCCGGCCTGGACCCAGCCTTTCCTGGAATATCTCATTGATCAGAAGTTGCCGGAGGACGAGGTCCTAGCACGACATATCATCAGACGAGCAAGATCCTACACAATCGTTGATAGACAGCTCTACAAACGAAGCGCAACGGGAGTTTTCCTCAAATGCGTCTCCAGTCAAGATGGCATTGAAATACTCAGAGAGATCCACGCAGGGGATTGCGGGCATCACGCCGCTCCCAGGTCCCTCGTTGCCAAAGCTTTCCGGCTAGGATTCTACTGGCTCACAGCTAAAGAAGATGCTGATAAGTTGGTAAAAACCTGGCGAGGTTGTCAGTACTATGCTACTCAACCAAATGCTCCAGCTCAAGAGCTGAAGACCATCCCTATCACCTGGCCGTTTGCGGTCTGGGGGCTCGATATGGTTGGTAAGTTAAAGAAATCATCTCCTGGCGGTTTTGAGTACCTCCTGGTCGCTATTGATAAATTCAGTAAGTGGATCGAGGCAAAGCCAGTGAGAAAGGCCGACGGTGCTACGGCACTCAAATTTGTCTGCAGCCTCGTGACGAGATTCGGCATCCCGCACAGCATAATCACAGATAATGGCACAAACTTCGCTCAAGGAGAATTGAAGGATTACTGCCATGACGTGGGGATCCGATTAGACTTGGCATCAGTGGCTCATCCACAGTCCAATGGTCAGGTCGAAAGAGCTAATGGACTCCTCTTATCCGGAATAAAGCCACGCCTTGAAGAACCGCTGCGCCGCGCAGCCGGAGCTTGGGCTGAGGAGTTAGACTCCGTCCTGTGGAGTTTACGAACTACCCCAGACAGGTCAACAGGATTCACTCCGTTCTTCCTGGTATACGGATCCGAAGCCGTGCTCCCCTCCGACATCGTCCACGATTCACCGCGAGTTTCCGCCTACAATGAAGAAACCGCTGACGAGGCTAGACAACTATCTGTGGACCTGATCGAAGAAGCTCGGAACTTAGCAGACCAACGCTCCACCATTTACCAGCAGAAGCTCCGACGCTATCATAGCCGTCGAGTCCGGAACCGCTCGTTCATGGCCGGAGACCTGGTTCTCCGCCTTCGCCAGGTGAAAGATCACAAGCTGCAATCTCCATGGGAAGGACCCTTCGTCATCAGCAAAGTGCTACACAACGGATCTTATTACCTTGTTGATTTCCGGGAATTAAAAGACAGACCTGCCAACTGGCACCGGAAACAAAAACGAGAGGATCCGGGTGACATATATGATGAAACAGATCGTCCCTGGAATATAGCACAGCTACGTCCTTTCCACACTTAGCGCTTTACGCATTACATACTTTGTAATATATATGATACATGATCAATGAAATAAAGCTTTTGGTTCACTCTATGAGTCATTTGCCTCCTTTAATTTTTCATTTTTGGATCGTGTATGTTTTCCGACTAAAACCTCAGAGCTGGATCTTTCCGCCTAGGCGTGTATGAAAGTTGTGATTTTCAAAATCGTCCTTTAGGACGTAAGCTTAAGTTTTCTGGTGGAAAAGTTTTTCGTTGCAAACTCGTGGATTCCTGGCAGCGACTTCCGGCACCTAGGCTGGGGGCTTGTTTCCGCGGTTATGGACGGACGCCATTGGGCTTCGTCGCCGCAGGCGAGCGTCTCCGGCCAAAGGTCTTCCGGCTCGTGGAAGGTCAAATGAGAAAGCCGGACAATTAATAAGCCAGCACTTGCTTTTAACAAACGAAACATGCAAATAATATAATGGATAGCAGGATAAGTTTTCTCCGCCCATGCATACGTGTTTCGTCCCTAGCTACTTAAGAATTTAAGTTATGTTACAAACCCTCGCTGGGGCCAAAATGATGCATTGTTTTTTCCCGCAGGAATAAAGTTCTCACTCCTCCGGAGCCGGAGAAGTTTTGCCCTCTGGGTCCTCTTCCTCGGCATCCTCGGCCGGAGACGACACGCCCTCATCACTTTCTTCTTCCTTTTCCGAAGCTGCAGCGTTTTCCTTGGGTTCCTCTTGGGGAGCATCCTTGGAGCTGGTCCAGGTAAACTGGGTCCAAGATTCCGCAGGTCGCGCCTCCGCGTCGCGCTCCTTTTGAAGTTCGACTTCCAGGGGCTCGTCCGCAGGAAGAACGACCTTGTCGTAGAATTCTTCATGCCGGATCCTGCGCGCGATGCGGGTATCGTAGCCGGTAACTGCATCCAGGAGCGCATTAACATCCGCATCCGGAGGAACGCCTGTGGTTACCTGCTCAAGATCAAGTTCCGAGTTATGTGCTAAGCACATAGTTAAGGTCATTGCAGCTGCGCCTCGGGCTGATGATGCTTGTAGATCCGTCACCAGCTCCGGAAGAATGTCCATCTTCTTAACAAGTTTGCGCAGCCCACAGGTGCGGCTCTTCTTGAGGGATAAGTTGTGGCATATCTTCCGGGAGGCGGAGGTGAGATCTTTGCAATCGTCACCTGCAAGTGTAAGGAGATCGTACCGAGGAAAACGATTCCGGCGCTTCTTCGGGTATCCAAGCGGCTCTGCACGAGATAATCAGATATAAGTATGCGGGCTAAGCACACAAGAAGAGAGCATACATCTAATTAAGGATCCGGACTCGTACCCAGGATATGGTCGTTGAGCAAATCCCAATGACGTTATGCGGTCTCCATATATTTCCGGAGCCCATTGAGTTCTTTCTGCTGCCTCTTGATGGTCTCGCTGTCAGCATTTCTCTTCAATAAAAATTCCCCCTTTTCCCTGGTCAGTTCGGAGTTTTTCTCCGCCAGCTGTTTCTCGGCTTGCTCCTTCTTCTGTTCCGCCTCCATTAGTTTTGTCTCCAACTCTTGGTGCGAGGAGCGCAGGTTCTCAAGTTCCGAGGAGGCTGTGACAAGGGAAGAGGATGCGCCTATAATAACATAAGTCAAAAACAAGTTCAAGGTCGGAACGTGAACTAATGACGAGAAAAGGCAGAAACCAACCTTGGGCGTCCGCCAGTTGTTTGTTCAGTTCTGCATTCGCATTTTTCAGAGTCCGGATATTTTCCGCCTGACTCAGGGTAACGCGGCGCTGAAGGGCAATGTTTTTGTGCAGCTCGTAATGCAGCGCCTGCTGTTCCTGTAAAATATAGACAGAGCAGGAGTAAAAATTCCGCTTGTAACAGTGGTTTCCTTCGAAGCATTATTACCGGAACCTTTCCGCCATAGTGCTTGGGGGCTACTGTTTCAATTCAAAAAAAAACCCTTCCTAGAAGTAATCTTTGTCTAAGCATTTAAGCGCTAACTAGTATTTAAGTTTCCGCCTACATGCTTGGGGGCTACTGGGGAGTACCTTTTGCTTGCAGATGAGTTTGTTGAAGAACTGGCCAACATCTTTCTTGAAGTCCTGAATCTCCGACGTGGCGACATCAGGTTTCCCCCAGGCGTTGTTCAGCATGGCGTTGAGCAAGTCCTGCTCAAGCTCCCATTTCTCCGCCTCAGTAAGTTTGTTGAAAAACTTAGTCGCATATGCCTTGGGGGTGGAAGTGAGGTCAGTCGGATCTCCAAAGTTCTTCGGAAATACGACGACATCGCCAGCGCCGGCTCCGGCTCTCTCGGAAGAAGTGACCTCAGTCTCTCCTTGGCCTTGTACTTCTATTTCATCTTGGGCAGGGCCTTTGGCCTTAGGATCTTCTCCGCCCACCTTTTCGCTGCTAATCGGAACTATTTCCGGTGGAGTGCTTGCAGTAGGAGGGGGAGATTGATCAGCTTGAGGAGGGGACGGCTGGGGAGCTAGAGTAGTAGGACCAACAGCCGGAGACTTTTTCATGTATTTGTAACGGGCTCTTGGCTGGTGGTCCGCGTGGCGGCGGTACTCGGATTCCTGCAAACAAGTGAAAGGGATCAAATAAGAAATAACTTCGTCAAAATAGAGATGCACCATATTCGGAAACTTACGGGGCGCCGGGGATGATGGGGCGTGAGCGTCTGCCAGCTGTTGAAAGCATTTTCAGACGTTCACGTTCCGCTTTCTTCGAGTTTAGCGGAGGTGGCTTTACGGTCTTGGGTTTCTTGGCGGAGGCCTCGCCGCTAGCTCCAGCTTCTGAGCCGGAAGCTTTGGCGCGGGGACGCTTTGAAGGTCGAGGGGCCGCCTTGCGGGGTGCTTGTTCCTCTTCCTCCTCTTCGTCTTCCGGAACCTCCTCCGCCGCGTCGCCGCTGACAGGGACACGAAGAATGGTGCGAAAGTTTTCCTCCGCCAAAGTATCGAGCTGGGGGGAATATGTATAAAGATTAAAGTTAACATCCAAAAAACTTGTGAAGTTTGAAGTAACGAAGGAAACAGAGCTTACCGGAGGACACTGGTTGTTTGTGTAGATATCCTTGATCAATTCCGGGACCGGTTGGCCCCGGCTTATCTTCACGAGCGTTTTGATTCTCCTTTTGAGGGAGTCAGCCGGAAGGTCGTGGCGGGTAGCTCGGAGCAGGTCGTCCGCCCCGGTGTATGCGCAGATTAACCGCGCGTTATGCCGCAGTGGCTGGATCCGCCGGGTAAACCAGCTAAGAGTAAGTTGAGCTCCGGTTAGCCCGTCGTGGACTAACCAAGATATTCTCCGCGCCGCTTTCTCCAGGATAGGAGTATGGGCGAGTGAGGGAACGAAGCTCCAGCTCGCGAGTTCTTCCGGAGGCTCGTTGACGAACTTGGGAAGGCCGTTGTGGATGTCCGGAACTGAAGCGTTCTTTTCATAGAACCATCCGGCGTTCCAGTACCGGACGGATTCGTGCGAGTCATGTGGTGGATACATGTGTCCAGGTCGGAGCATGAACGTCATGCTCCCACAGTTCACCATTGCTTTGTCCTTCGTCTCCTTCTTCACTCGGAAGAAAAACTGCCATAACTTGACATCTGGTCGGATTCCAAGATGCCCTTCGCAAAGTGTTGCAAAGTTGGAGAGGAGGAGGTATGAGTTTGGGCAGATGTTGTGGGGCTGGAGCCCATATGTGTTGAGGACGGAGAGGAAAAACTCCGAGCAGGGGAGCGACAATCCGCACTCCACCCAAGCCTTAGTCATAACTACTTCACCGGCTCCGGGTTTGGGGACGTCGGTGTCGCGTATGAAGCTCCAGTGGGCGGAAATCATACCCTCGTTCTAGAGCTCTCTAAGCTCCACGTCGGTGGTTTCACAGGGCCACCATTGACCCCGTTCTCCTTCGCGGATCTGAGCCTTGGAAGCTTTCTTGTTTTCCACCTCCTGCACTTTGGCGGCCATTCTCGCTTGACCCTCGAGTTCTTCTTGAAGCTCTTTGAGGGAGGGGATCCGGCCTGGATTGGTGCTGGAAGATGCGGAAAATGGTTGAGCTAGCCGGATGTCGGAAACATATGGTGGTAGATATGCTATGGGATCTAGACAGATTGGTTCTAATGGACTTGGATCCGGGCTACTCGGAGAACTACCAGTACAATGCGATGAATCAAGTGGCATGCTTCCGGCTGCACCCATGCAAATTATTTGAGTAACCGGAATCTACGCTACACTTCTTCTCCTACAGGGCCGGCACACTTACCGTTAATGGCGCGGTGGTTCCGTGGGACGCCGGCGAGGTTGTGCTGGCCGGACTTGCAGCGTTGCGCCTCAGAAGATCACGAATCGGTGGAGGAGGAGAAATCCCGGTCAAACGCACAGATCTCAGGTCGAGAGAGACCTTGGAGTGGCGGCGGGAGAAGCTCCCCGTGCGTGAGGTCGCCGGAGTTTAGATCTGGCGGGCGGCGCGACGCGAGGAGGAGGAAGAAGAGAGAGATGCGGTGAAAGAATGGGAAATTACCGCGCGTGAGGGATATTTATAGACCTTGCGCGGAGATTCGTGTTTCGGATCCAACGGTGGAAACTGAACGGTCTCGCCATTGGATGCTTGACGCGTGTCTTAGGTTAAAAGCGGTAAAATGACGTGGAGGTAATTTAACTGCGCGCTCCCGAAATTTCCGGCTAAAGATTCGCATCTCTGAAAATTTAACGCGGGAAAGGAGGAAGTTTGGCGCGGGGAGAATGGAAACTCCGTTACATTATCGTTGCTGAAGGACAGATGATTTCCGAAAAGAGGATGTCGGAAACCAGTAAAGTTTGGAAGTTCTTCAAGATTCTCTTCGGTTCCGGGTTGATTGAAGTTGGAAGAATGATGAATCTCGGAGAACTTCGGGGGCTACTGTTGTGGGTATACTTTATGGGTATATCAACGACATGGCCTGGATCCGGCAAGCCCGGGTGGCCCACAGACGGTGATGGTGGCATGTGGCCCATCGGGCGGCCCAGTTGCTGTTGATCATGAAGGATGAAGCCCAGCCCAGGAACGAGGAGCCGGATCTCAACCGACCTACGAAGGAGGCCGGATCCGTGGAGGTCCATAAAGTATCCGGATCCAGCACGGCCAAGAAGGAAGGCGGATCCTTGACGTACACGGCAAGATATTGTACCGTAGTTAGGCAACTTGTATTCCGGCTAGGACTCTCCATGTAAACCCTAGATCCGTGCGCCTATATAAGCCGGATCCCGGGAGCCCTAGAGGGACAACCACAACTCATTGTAACAACGCGCAAGCGCCCAGATAATTCCAGACAAGCAGCAGTAGGCCCTGTCCTCGTGCAGGTGTTCCGAAGCTGGGTAACTCGCGTACCACCGTCCCGTGTGCACTCCGCCCTATGGCCCCCACTTCTTCTCCCCCTCGTGAGGATCCCTCCTCCGAGGTACCGTCGAATAGGCAACGATAGGTAATTAAGATACTCCTTTTAATAGAGCACCGGAGCAAAGCATTAACACTTGGTGAAAACATGGGATCCTCATATCTAAGCCATCCCCTCCAGTTATCCCAGTTGCTATCACTCTGGGGCCTCGGGTTCCGGACATAGACATGTGCAAACAACTTGTAGATACAATCTAAGCAAATAATTATAGAGCTTAAATCTAAGATCATGTCACTCGTGCACTAGTGACAAGCATTAAACACAACAAGGTTGCAGCAACAATAACTTTACAAACTTATATAGATAGACTGATCATAATGTAATAATTCATCAGATCCCAACAAACACAACACCAATTACATCAGATGGATCTCAATCATGTAAAGCAGCTCATGAGATCATTGTATTGAAATACATGGGAGAGAGTACCAACTAGCTACTACTAGAACACGCAGTCCATGGGAGAACTACTCACGGAGCATGATGGAGGCGGTGGCGTCG
Organism: Lolium perenne; assembly: GCF_019359855.2. Lineage (NCBI taxonomy): Eukaryota > Viridiplantae > Streptophyta > Magnoliopsida > Poales > Poaceae > Lolium > Lolium perenne. The sequence goes on along the minus strand of NC_067244.2, from coordinate 232,773,212 downwards.
ATGGAGAAGGCTCCGGGGATCGATCCTCGTCCCGGCAGGGTGCCGAAACAGGAACTTCTGACCCCCGAAACTAGGTTTCGTGATGGCGGCGGCGCTCCGGGAGTTCTTCTGGAATATGATCGATCTCTCTCGGGTTTTCGCGTCGTGGGGGTATAAATAGGCAAAGGGGCGATGTCGGTGGAGTCCCGAGGTGGGCTCCCCACACCCCGGCGCGCCTATGGGCCTGGCCGCGCCGCCCTATGGGGAGGAGGCTGTGGGCCTCCCCTGGCTTGCCCTTCTGGCTCCGTGTGTCCCTCGGAAAAATAGGAGGTTTGGCTTTTGTTTTGTCGAATTCCGAGAATATTGCCCGAACATCTTTCCTGGAACCAAAAACAGTAGAAAACAGGAACTGGCACTTCGGCATCTTGTTAATAGGTTAGTCCCAGAAAATGTATAATAATGATATATAATGTATATAAAACATGTGACAATGATACATAAAACAAGCATGAAACATCAGAAATTATAGATACGTTTGAGACGTATCAGTCGGCCGAGGTGTCGGCGCCCCCTGGTACCTAAGGTGATGGGGGTGGGGTATTGCGGCCGGTTTTCGTCGAAGATGCGGCTGGGGAAGTGTCTACGAGATGGTCGTGGGAGGCGGTCGGTGCGGCGTTCCTCGGCCATGAGGCGGCTGTCTCGTCCGGCGATGGAGGCATGCTGCAGGCCTAGGTCTCCCGCCTAGGCCCTCCGTACTGTTACGATGTGGTAGGGCCTGGGGCGGTGCGGCTTGTGGTGGGGTGCGGTGGATGCCTGCTGCTAGGGCAACGACAGATCTCGGTGGTTGCTGCCAGCGATGACCTTGATGGTTGTTGCCGGCGGCGCTTAGGCCATGGCTTGATCTAGGCCCAGATGGGCTTGGCGGGCTGCGGTCTCGCACCTGTCGAGGGCTTTTGCATGGCCTACTGGCTCCCGCGCACATCACAGGGTCGTTTGTTCTCTGCCGACTTTCAGGTGAGACGGACGATGAGGATGGCCGGTTGCGTGGGGGTCGGCCTAAATAATGGCGGCGGTCCCAGGGTTTGTCGCATGCCAAGACGAAGATCTTCCTGATGCATGTCCTACTGGATTTCGCTGGAGTGTTGAGTACCAGAAGGCTCCGTCGGCGAATGTAATAGTGCACCTTATGCCTGGAGTTTGCTGGATCGGGTGGTATTTGGTTGTGTGCATCCATGCTTTTATTCTGACCATTTGGTTCTAGAGGGAGCGACAAGAAGCTCTATTCTATGTTGCCATCAGATGCCATTCTAGTCCATGGTGAAACCAGAGGCGGAGAACATCAAGAAGGCCGAGTTTGAGGACTAACAATGGAGGATCGAGTCGCTGTGATGTTGAGGGACTTGCTTGGTGTTCTGGGTTCGTAGCATCAGTATGCAAGTGGGAGCGGCAACACAGGTAAGTTCAGAGTCTTACCTTTCAGGGTGAAAATCCAAAGTCTGGCCTTAATTGGTTATGACTAGCAATGTCCGTGTTGAAAGCATTATTTTGAGAGCAGGAAGTACCTTTAGGGAGAAAACCTAATATCTTTTGATCGGGTGACGGTGAGGCTTGTGCATTGTTCCTTTTTGAAAGGTCTCGTTTTTGGAGTATATTGAGTTCAAGTGTTGTCTTGATGGTGGAGGTATTGTTTCTAGCGCTTGAATACCGTAACGAACTTAGTATTTTTCTTTTTTCTTTTTTAGATGTGTGCATCCGTACTACCGTAAGGGTATTGCGTTGTTGTAATTTGTATCTCCCAATATTAATATATTCTCTTTATTATAAAAAAAGTAAATATTGTTTTTGTTGCCACGATCCGAACGAAGTGCAGGTTATTTGGCATTCGTTGCCACGCACGGCACTCCACTAGTCTTTTAAAAATGATGATGGGCCGGAATCGTCCAGCATATCCGCCCTACTATCAGTTCGGGCTAGCCCATTTTCCATATATTGGGATGTGGAAGAGGAGTCTCATATTCCACTAAAAAAACAAAAAAACAAAAAAAAAGGAAAAGGAATCTCATACGGACTCGATGGCGCTCAGCTGGCTTTGCCAGTTTGCCGGGGTGTTCTAGTCGGAGGCGAGCTCCGGATGGAGATGGACACGGAATGGAGATATATATTGCGGCGCTCTCCTCCTCTGCCTCCATCCATTGTTCCTTCGATCAATCGCGAAAGCCGCCTGCATACCATACGAGATACGCCACGCATCTAGCTCGCCTGCGTCGCGAGGCAAGTCGATCGACTATGTGCTCCGTCGCCGGAACCAGCCATCTCCTTACCACGACAACGGCGCCTCACCACGCAGGATCTAACCGGCCGCGCGCGGAGATGACGACGACGCTGGCTCTCTACGACCCTTCTGCTGCAGACCGGCAACGGGCCAATGACGAGGCCATCATCGCCCAGGCGTCCTCCCGAGTTCTGGTGCCGTTCGTGCCATCGCGCGAGCCGATAAACGCCGCCCCTCTCTCCGCCGTCGCCCCCAAGAAGGCGAATATGGCTACCGCCGTCGTCCACGCCGAGCCGTCGTGGCTGCGCAGTGAGCTGCTCCCGCACCTGAGGCTCCGCTTCGACCTACCAGTCTACTTCATCGCCGAGAAGGCCGTGACCGGCACAGACCTGGACCCGCACCAGAACCGGTTCCGTCTGCCAAACGAGGGCGTCATGCGCAACCTTCGGCCCATGCTATCCCCCCTCGAGCGCAAGGCCGCCAGCCTCCTGCAGGAGGAATGCCCGAGACCACCGAAGCTGCCGAAGCTGCCCAAGGTCCCAGGGGAGAAGCGGGCCAAGAGACAGGGGAAGAAGCACGGCGGGCTTCCCGTGCTCGTGGTGGAGCCCCACGCCGGCATCAGGGAGCTGCAGCTGTCGCGGTGGGATAGCAGCGCCGGCACCGTCATCAAGGGAGAAGGGTACATGGACTTCATCAACAGAAGCGGCTTCAAGGTCGGCGACGTTGTCAAGATCTGGGCCTTCAAGGAGACCTACTTCCGTCTCTTCGGAGAGGACTTGTGCCATGACAGTCCTCTCTATCTTTTAATAACCAAGAAAGAGTAGCCCCGTTAGTTTCATATAGGGAGAGGCTCGAAATAGTAGAAGACGCATCTAACTTTTTGAAATGTAGCAATGGCCTTTTGTAATGTACTTGTTAGTACCTTAATTTTCTTATTAGTGTTACATATGTTCGATACCTTTATTTCAAACATGATTTCCTCACAAAGTTGGTACACCTTACACGGTGCACTCTCGAGATAAATACTGCTAAAACTATCTGCGTTAGGAAACCATTAAAATCCTTGGATCCCCTGGGGGATCAAATCCTCCGATCCCCCGGGTGGAGAGAGCAACACCTGTTCATCCCCTCCCAAAAAAGTTTCCCCAAAAATGCAACTAGAAATTTCTTTCCGCATATAGTGCTACCGCGCAGCCGCTCTCTTCCCCGCCCCGTATCAGCCTCGTTCCTCCCGTGAGCCACGATCATTGTCAGATAACCCGTTGCAGGCGTCGCCGGAGAACCCCGCCGAAGGCGTCACCAAAGAACCCATCAAGCCATCACCGATAAAGTGTTTTCTCCCTGCGCCGTGGATCCCCCTCCATGCACGCCGGCGTCGTTTTTTCCATCGGCCACGGTTGTCATCGGAGAACCCCAACGACGTAGCTAGAGATTAGTATGTTTCTCAAAAAAGAGGATCAAATGATGGAAATAAGCTAGAGAAGTCTGGATGCAACTCCGTGCTTCTTTGGACACTTAGACAAAGAGAAGTTATCAAATATCGTAGTTAGTTTACCCCAAATAGACAATTTATATCTCCTACCACGCCAGCTTGGAGAGGAAACACACCATAATTAGTTTTCTTTCAAATGTAGATGGAAATCTAAGGTAGAAACTTTTTTATATGTATGTACTTGTTCTAACATAAGTTCAGAACATACTGATCTTGTGAGATTTCCTCAAAACAACATTTCGCCCCGTTTTATAAAACAAACCACAATGGCCGTACCGATATAAGACGATAATGAAACCCTCTTACATAGCATATGAAATATGAAAGATAAACAAACTAAAAGTACACGAAGAACAAATATTGCCACTGATGACACAAAAAACGACAGAAATGAATCGGAGCTGGACAATGATGCATCCAAGAGGGTAATGTGCGCCATTGTCGTCGAGACCACGACTGTTGAGGGTTTTCACCCGAATCTCTACCTCAGAAAAGGTACCCACAACGGCGCCCCAAGTCGGTTATGGCGACACTCTTAGGCATCGCCGCAGTTGCGCTGAGCTTTCACCCGAAAAAATATTTGTATTGGTCTTGAGAACTCGAACCGCCCGCTGTCCTCGAGTTAGGCCTCCATATCGTGGTCTGCGAGATACCTTTGTTGAAGCACCACCAACACCAGGATTGCCTGCTGCCCCAATCTTATCCGTTCACATGGCCGAAGGGAGAGACCGCCACACAACTCCACTTAAGAGTCGTGAGCGCGGTCCACCATCCGAGGGCCCGCCCCACCTAGATCGGACATAGATGTGCCTAGATCTGGGCCAAATCCCTTGACGTCCCTAGCCAGTAGCACTACATGCCACCGTCCAACACTATAGGAAACGACATCTTTGACGGGTATAAAAAATACCCGGCGAAGACCTGGCCGGCGAAAAATCTTCGCCTGGTGTATTTTCTCGGATACATGGCAAAGCCTCTTTGCCGGGTGTCGAACGAAGACACACGGCAGAGAAAAGTGGAACTCCGTTTCCAACCAGTCTAACGGCGCGTTTTCTTCGCCGTGTGTTTCTCCGTAGCACACGGGCAAGGAGCATGCCAACCCCGTCCTCGCCACCACCATCTTGGTATGTGCCTGGATAGTCGTTGCTGCCACGTACGCACCACGAAGACTCCCATATCGCCACCGGAGCCACAACGCCTCTTACCAACATAGAGCCCAAGCGTGCAATCTTGACCCGAGGGAGATGGGTGGACCCTGCCACCACCGGCGGCGGTGACGAGAGGGAGGCGATGAAGGAGGGGGTCGAAGAAGGACGGCTTGGGTTGCCTCCCTAGCGCCGCCTCCTGTGAGCGACACTAGAGAGAAGTGGGCTTCACTTTGTAGAAGTTGAGATTTGCTGAGTGATCTTACTGAAGCCATTACGTCTACTCCTCGGTCTCAAAATGTAAGGCGTCTAAGGACTGGTCAAAAGTCAAACCTTACTAACTTTGACTAAATATTTAGAAAAAAATATTTACATCTACAATACCGAATTGACATATTAAAAAAATATACTTTATGGTGAATCTATTGATACTGATTTAGTATTGTAAATGTTCATATTTTTGTGTATAAATTTGGTCAAACTTTAAAAATATTGACTTTTGACTAATCCTTAGACGTCTTATATTTTGGGACGGAGGGAGTATAAAAAAGACGGCCGGGATCTCGACCGATGAAACGGGAATTCAGGATGTGACTAGGAACTTGTTCGGAGACATAATTTTTTCTTCAAATATTTAAGAGTGAATTCATATTTTTATCCTTTATTTGTGCATCCACGCAGTTTAATTCTGTTTGTCTTTTGGAAGGAAAGTGCAAACCGCGTAGAATTGGTCGAGTTATGGAATGGGAATCACAGGCGAACTCGAGCACACGCCCAGCTGGCTATGCCCGCCGCTTGCAAATGACATCTCGTGTTCTAGTCGGAGCCGGATGTCACGTCCTGTGACTATTACTGATATGTGTGTATTGATCGTTGGTAGCAGGCCGAATGCCAGTTGGGCCGAGTGCCTTGTAATGTCATGAAAGTCCAGCTAGTGCTGGCAGTGCGTGGGGGCTATATGTCCAGAACCGAGACAACTGTGTGGCCATCGATGAATTAAGAGCTGAACTATCGTCTACGTCTCTAACCCCTGCTTCTGTCCTTCCTCGAACCCTAGATTTCCCTCCCAAATCCCCTTCTCATGTATCCAATTGGTCGGGTTCGTGACAAATATGGTATCAGAGCTATTTCCATCCTAGCAGGCTTCGTAAAATTCCCATCTCGCAACCCGAAATCCTCGGATTTCTACACCAAGGGTGCCAAATTTCTTCGGAATTTTGGCGCAAAGTTCTCTCATGAGACACCCTCGTGTAGTTGGTTGTGATTAGGGGGAAACCCTTGCGTTAAGCTAGCGCCACGGAGGAATCAGACGCAAGTCCAGGAGCACATCACGACGCAAGTGGCTCAAGCCATGGCGGGGGTCACTGAGCAGAATCAGAGCCTCACGGATCTGATGAAGCAGCTACTGGATGGCTTCAATACTCTCAAGGCGGGTCAGATCGAGACCCAGGAGGCGGTCCGAGGAATCCAGGCGCGGACGGAGGCGATGGAGGCGAGGGTGGTGGATGCAGCGCGCCAGGCTGCGGCGACGCCACCGCCAGGAGCCGCTCCATCGACAAATCACGCTGCAGCAACCACTGCTGCTGCGGCCATACCCCCAGGTGCTGCAACAACAATGGATCCCTCTTCTTCGCTCGGGATGCTTCACGAGATGGGATATGGGGCACATGACCGCCGCGCTGCAAATCTATTCCGGGGGGACGCTCCGGGTATCATTGGGAACCCGTTGCCAACCCCGGGCACATGTGTGAATTCGAACTACGCCTTTACTCGTTCTCATGTTGGTGATTATCGTGAAGAGAGTGTGCGTGCTCCAGCCCCGAAAATCGAGTTTCCAAAATTCGATGGAGAGAATCCTAAGTTGTGGCAGCAACAATGTGAGACATACTTTGAGGTGTTCCGCATACAGCCCAGCTTGCACACTCGCTATGCTGCTTTAGGATTCCAGGGCAATGCGGCGCTGTGGTTTCAGAGTGTCGAAACCACAGGGCGTGTAGAGGACTGGAGTGTGATGTGTAGATTAGTGCATGATTATTTTGGTAAAAACATGCAAGCAAGTTATAGACATCAGATGCGTGTGCTTAGACAATCTGGAAATGTGTCTGAGTATTGGGATAAATTTGCTAGGCTTAGACACCAGTTACTGTTATACAATCCACATTTAGATGAGGGACATTTTGTTGATGAGTTTGTTGCTGGTTTACGTGAAGATATTAGATCAGCCATTTGGCTCCATAGGCCACAAGATCTAGAAACTGCTCGTTTGCTTGCACTGTTACAGGAAGAAGAAGCTGTACCTTGCAAGAAGAGATTCTATTCAAAAACTGATTACAAGGATAGTGGCAAGACTAAGTGGTCATCTCGCAATGATGATTCTTCTCGAACTGAAACCAAGCGTATTGAAACTGTCAAGGTGGATGATAAGGTTGAAGCACTCAGAGCCTACCGTCGCAGCAAGAATCTGTGTTTTACTTGTGGTGAAAAATACAGCCGCTCTCACAAGTGTCCACCAACTGTGCCTCTCCACATAATTGAAGAGATGTTGGAAGTGTTGCAGATCCAGGATGGTTCTGATAGTACCAGCAACAAATCAGTTGAATCTGAGGAGGACAATTTTATGATGTTGGGCAACTTTGCAGTGGGAAATGCTAATCGCAAACGGGCTTTCATAGTACAAGGGACGATTGGCAAACATCAGATCTTAATTCTTGTGGACTCAGGAAGTGTATCCTCCTTTATCAATTCTGAGTTGGTGGATCAATTGCAATGTACTCGAAAGCAGATGCCGCCATCTACTTATGTGGTGGCAAATGGAGTAAAGATGGCATGCGACCATTTTGTGCCTCAGTTAGAATGGTGTGCCCAGGGCCACACGTTTCAACAAGACATGAAAGTCCTTCCTCTGGGATGCTATGATATGATCTTAGGACACGATTGGTTGGATGATCACAGTCCTATGTGGGTGCATTGGAGGCGAAAAGTGATGCGTTTTACTCACAGAGGCAGAAGGATTTCATTATATGGGGTGCAAGACAACATAAAAAATTGCAAGCCGGTGCAGTTACCAAAGCTTCAGGGCTTACACCGTCGAGGAGCAATCTCACATATGGTACAAGTGTGTTTAAAACCTGATGGTATGACATACCAACTGGATGTGGTTGAAGATGATAACAAGGAAACACTAGAACCTGCTATTCAACAATTGATCGCCGAGTTTGCGCCAATATTCAGTAAACCAACTGACCTACCTCCATCTAGATCAGCTGATCATAAGATCCCCCTAGTGCATGGAGCTCAACCTGTCAAGGCTAGGCCGTACAGATATTCCCCTCAACAGAAAACTGAGATAGAAAATCAAGTTAAGGAGATGCTTGCCAGCGGCATCATTCAACGCAGCGTCAGTTCGTTTGCATCCCCAGTCTTACTAGTGAAGAAAAAGGACGGCACATGGAGATTTTGTGTTGACTACAGACAATTGAACTTGTTGACAATCAAACACAAACATCCAGTGCCTGTTGTGGAAGAGCTGCTTGATGAATTAGCTGGGGCACAGTGGTTCACAAAACTAGATCTACGCTCAGGTTATCATCAAATACGTGTAGCTACGGGAGAACAACACAAGACTGCGTTTCAAACACATCACGGTTTGTATGAGTTCATGGTGATGCCATTTGGCCTCACCAATGCACCAGCATCGTTTCAAGGTCTAATGAATCAAGTTTTTGCCGAGCTGCTGCGCAAATGTGTGCTTGTTTTTGTTGATGATATCCTAGTCTATAGTCCCACCTTGGATGCTCATGTTAATCACTTGAGAGCCGTCTTTACCTTGTTACAGCAGAATCAACTATATGTCAAGTCCAGCAAATGTTCCTTCGCCAAACAAGAATTGGAATATCGGGCATGTGATTGGAAAAAACGGAGTAGCCACAGACCAGAGCAAGGTGACTGCTGTGACAAAATGGCCGACACCAACATCTGTGAAAGCATTGAGGGGATTCTTGGGTCTTACTGGCTATTACAGACGGTTCATCCAGCATTATGGCATTCTAGCTCGACCATTAACTTTGTTGCTCAAGAAAGGAGTGGTGTTCTTGTGGGGACCTGAACAAAAGCAAGCATTTCAATTACTCAAACAAGCAATGGCACAAGCTCCTGTGTTGGCGATTCCTGACTTTTCCCAAACATTTGTGTTAGAAACTGACGCTTGCAACACAGGGATTGGAGCTGTACTGATGCAGCAAGGGCATCCTGTAGCTTACTTAAGCCAAGCTTTATGTCCTCGCAGTCAAACATTGTCCACATATGAGAAGGAGTTCATGGCTATAATTCTGGCAGTCAATAAATGGAGAGCTTATCTTCAACATAAAGAGTTTGTGATTATGACAGATCACCAGAGTTTGCTACACTTGACTGATCAGAGACTGCTCACAGGAATTCAACACAAAGCATTTGTTAAGTTGTTGGGATTACAATTCAGTATCAAATACAAGAAAGGTATTACAAATGCAGCGGCTGATTCCTTATCTAGGCAACACGATGATGGCCTGGTGGCGGCTATATCTCAAGTTACTCCTGTCTGGATGGAGAACCTACAAGCGGGGTACTCCGAGGACATAGAAGCTCAGAAACTCATCACTGAATTGAGTGCGAGTGACTCTCATTCAAATGCTGAAGGGTTTTCTCTCAGTGCTGGATTGCTCAAGTACAACGGCCGGGTCTGGGTTGGAAATAATGCATTAGCCCAGAATCATATTTTGCAGGCATTACATTGCAGTGGTGTGGGAGGCCACTCATGCATGCGTGCCACGTATGAGAGAGTGAAGAATTTGTTTGCTTGGCCGAAGCTCAAACAGTCGGTGCACAGATTTATGGCAGAGTGCACAGTATGCCAACAAGCCAAATCAGAACATGTCAAGAGCCCGGGGCTGTTGCAACCATTGCCAGTTCCAACTGAACCCTGGGAAATGATTAGTCTGGATTTCGTGGAAGGCTTGCCGAAATCTCACAACTGTGATGTGATCCTAGTCATTATTGACCGCTTCACCAAATATGGGCACTTCCTACCGATGTCTCATCCCTTTACAGCTCTGCAAGTGGCGCAACTCTTCATCAACAGCGTCTATCGCCTGCATGGCCTGCCAAAAATTATAGTGTCAGATCGTGATAAGATATTCACAAGCACTCTGTGGAAGGAATTGTTTCGTTTGTCTGATACTTCCCTTCATATGAGCTCTTCGTATCACCCTCAGAGCGATGGACAAACGGAGAGGCTAAATCAATGCTTGGAGTCTTATTTGCGTTGTGCCGTCCATACTTGTCCAAAAAAGTGGTTTGACTGGCTTCCTCTTGCTGAGTATTGGTACAATACTGCTTATCATTCTTCCTTAGAACGCACCCCTTTCCAAGTGCTTTATGGACATCAACCGAGACATCTGGGCATCACAGACACATCTGGATGTCAGGCTCCAGATTTGGAAGTGTGGTTGTCAGATAGAGCTTTAGCTCATGAAGTTCTTCGTCAGCAACTGTTGCGAGCACAACAACGCATGAAAGCACAAGCAGACAAGAACCGTTCTGAGCGCCAGTTTGATGTTGGTGATCTTGTGTACCTGAAGCTGCAACCATTCATTCAACAATCTGTTGCCTCCCGCTCTAACCAAAAGCTATCACTTCGCTACTTTGGCCCATACAAGGTAATGGCTCGTGTTGGTCTTGTCGCTTACAGGTTGGAACTTCCAGCATCGAGCAAAATTCACCCGGTGGTCCATGTGTCGCTGCTGAAGAAACATGTACCTGCTACGATGGTGGTCGAAGAAGATAAGGAGTTGGACACTGCCATGGAAGCGATGCAGGTGTCTTCCTCCACGCTTAGGATCGCACTGGCATGAGGACATGCCTCGTCCGAACAAGAGGGGATTGTCACGTCCTGTGACTATTACTGATATGTGTGTATTGATCGTTGGTAGCAGGCCGAATGCCAGTTGGGCCGAGTGCCTTGTAATGTCATGAAAGTCCAGCTAGTGCTGGCAGTGCGTGGGGGCTATATGTCCAGAACCGAGACAACTGTGTGGCCATCGATGAATTAAGAGCTGAACTATCGTCTACGTCTCTAACCCCCTGCTTCTGTCCTTCCTCGAACCCTAGATTTCCCTCCCAAATCCCCTTCTCCTGTATCCAATTGGTCGGGTTCGTGACACCGGACTCCGACTGCAGACTCGCCATGGATCGCTCCATGGATATATATACCACGGCGCTCTCCTGGCCTGCAACCATCCGTTGCCCCATCCATCGCCCACCGCCGCCGGGACGACCTGCCTGCCACCGCGAGCAGCTAAGTCGACCGACGAACACGCATTCGCCGACGACCATGTGCTTCGTCGACGCAACCAGCCGTTCCCTTGCCACTTCCATGGAACCGCACGACGCCGGCTGCAAGCGGCGGCGCACGGAGGAGCAGCCGACGACGACGCTGGCTCTCTACGACCCTTCCATAGCACACCAGAAACGGGCCAACGATGAGGCCATCGTCGCCCAGGCATCCGCCAGAGCTCTGGTGCCGTTCGTGCCATCGCGCGAGCCCATAAACGCCGTCCCGCTCTCCGCCCTCGCCCCCAAGAAGGCGAAGATGGCTCCCGCCGTCATCCGCGCCGAGCCGCCATGGCTACGCAGGGGGTTGCTCCCGCACCAGAGGCTCCGCTTCGACCTGCCGGTGCACTTCATCGCCGAGAAGACCGTGACCGGCACCGACCTGGACGGGCACCAGAACCGGTTCCGTCTGCCGAACGAGGGCGTCATGCGCAACCTCCGGCCCATGCTCTCCCCTCTGGAGCGCAAGGCCGCTAGCCTCCTGCATGAGCAGTGCCCAAGACCACCCAAGCAGCCGAAGCTGCCCAAGGTCCCAGGGCAGAAGCGGGCCAAGAGACAGGGGAAGAAGCACGACGGGCTTCCCGTGCTCGTGGTGGAGCCCCACGCCGGCATCAGGGAGCTGCAGCTGTCGCGCTGGGATAGCAGCGCCGGCACAGTCATCAAGGGAGAAGGCTACATGGACTTCATTAGCAAGTGCGGCTTCAAGGTCGGCGACGTTGTCGAGATATGGGCCTTCAAGGAGACCTGCTTCCGTCTCTTCGGGGAGGACTTGTGCCATGACAGTCCTCTCTATTTTTTGATCACCGAGAAAGAGTAGATGTATGCTACCCCGTTAGTTTCATACATGGAAAGGTCGGACATAGTGAAAGACCCATCTTACTACTTGAAATGTACTAGATTGACATCTAGCCATGGCCTTTTTTGTAATGTACTTGTTCGTACCTTAATTTTCTTATTAGTGTTATGTCAGATACATTTATTTCAAACGTGATTTTCTCAGAAAGTTGGTATACCTTACCATTCTCCAAAAAATACCGTTAAAGACTATCTACAAGTACATTACAAAAAAAGGCCATCTATTTCGAAAAAAAAGACTATCTACAATACGGACATCACCGAGCATGGGGGGGGGGGGGGGGGGGGGTCGAAACCTCTGATCCCCCGTGTGGAGAGAGTGACACCTCTTCACCCCCTCCCAACAACAAAAGTTTCCCCAAAAAATGCAATTAGCAACTTCTTCCCGCACATGGTGCTACCATGCAGCCGCTCTCTTCCCCGCCCCGTACCGGCTTCGCTCCTTCCATGAGCCACGCCCATCGCCGGAGAACCCATCACCGATGCAGTGCCTTCTCCCTACGCCACACACCCCCTCCATGCGCGCCGGTGTCGATCTTCTGTCGGCCCCTACCGTCATCGGAGAACCCCGCCAAGACGTTAGCTAGAGATCAATAGGGCTCTCAGAAAAGAGAACTATTATACCAGATGAATGGTGAAATCCGCAGTTTTGGGGTAGTAATCACTTTGGAATCACCCCTTGATAACATGGGAAGACCATCTTTATCCGTTCAACTGAATGGAGGTTTCGAGTTCTGACGTCGCCCTTTGTCGCCCATCCCTGTAAGCTGTACATAGATAGTATTTTTTCGATAATGGGCGCTTTATTACTCAAAAGTTTTAAGCATTACACTCAGCCTCTGCATAATTAGGATGCACACATCGCTTTAGTTCAAAAGTTATAAAAATAAAAGGCATTCGAAATGAAACCAAGTCTAAAGCAAGGTAGTCTCTATGGAGGGGGAGGGCCAATCCGTAGATTATGCTGCCAATCAAGTAGGGTAAAATTATCCCTCGCCGCATCCTTCAATCGTGTAGACACCTCCATAAATAGGTCGAGGTTCTCCACACGCTCTAGAGGTGACCATAAATGGAGCAGTTGTTGTACGTCAGTAGATGACCTGCATATGAGAAATATTTTTATCATTAAACACCTTGTCATTTCTACATAGCCATAGCAACCAACTAACGACAATCGCTCCCACCCTAACAAGTATCTTGAACCTAGGATCTACACCGTTAACCAATTTCCGAATATATTCGCAACGCTTCCTGGTGGATATAAGGTAGAGCCTATCTGGATGGCTGACCACATAGAACTAGCAAATTTACAATGGAAGAATAAGTGTTTTACAGTCTCGGCATCATGAAAAAATAAACATTTTATGCTTCCTTGCCAATTGCGTTTTACAAGGTTATCTTTAGTGAGGATTACCCCTTGACGAATAAACGAAGCGATAAACCTTTGTTTTAAGCGGGATCTTCATCTTCTAAAATTTTGAATTATTATCAACTGGTATATCAGGTTGAAATAAAGCCTTTTACATAGAATCCACCTTGAATTTACTACTCTCATTTAGATTCCAAAAAAATTCATCAGATCCCTGCGACAACTAAACCGAATCCAGGCGCTGTAACAAAAACATTTCAATATGTTTATGTAGAACCAATGAGAGTTCTTCTGAACGACACATTTGGTGGGTATGTTTCCATCAGCTTAGCGGTTGTATCACTTTTGTGGCGTATGGTATTGTACAAATCCAGATATTATTCTCGGTGTGTGGCATTACCTAGCCATTTATACTTCCAGAACCTAATTTCCGATCCATCCTTAATCGAGAAAGACCCATATGGAAAGAAGAATTTCTTTGTCCGTTTCCGCGGTTTCTTGTTAGAAGAAGATTTGGATTTCCGACTAGAAGCTTTGAACTCATACAAAGAGCACAATCCATCCTCATCCAAACCAACCTCCAACACCGAACCAACTCGGTGAGAGAGAAGCCCGACCATCTGATGTGGCATTCGCCTCCTCTTCATCTAGATAGCTAGGTAGTATATTGTACATATATTGTAGGACGCCCATATAGTCCAGACTCCTTTTTTATTATGGAGGTGGCTCGTCTATCAACCTATGAAGCCTATATGTGGGTGTGCTTTGAACCAGCTTTTTTTTCTTTTGAAACCAAATATGTAGTAAAATTACTTAGTTCAAGAGAACCATTATACCAGTTCAGTTGCCTAAAGCATGATGACAACGAAGGCGGCAATACGACCGTCGCCAATGAATGGTGAAGCCCGCAGATTGGGATAGTTAATCACCATGGAAGTGTTAGATGTATATATTTGTATATTATAGTTTCCCCATATGTTAGGGGGCTTCCTGCATATTTGCACCTGTACCTGTACTATATATTATGGCCTTTGGTCCCCTGGTAATACATACAGTCTATAATCCTAACGTGGTATCAGAGCAAGGTTAGGGTTCCCCGCACGCGCAACTCGTTTTTTTCCCCGATCGTCTCCAGGCCGGTGGTTCTCCGTCGCTCTCCCCCAGCCGCCTCTGCGCTTTGGCCTCTGCTGCCCTCTCCCTGCCGTCGCCTACCCTCTCCAGGCTGCCGCCTTTCCTGCGTCGGGCTGCCGCCGGCTCTTTCCCGGCCGCCACCGTCCCGGCTCGTCAGCGCCCGTGGCCGCCGCTCGCGCGTCTCTGCGTGCTGCCACCCGCGCATCTTCCGGCGCCACCCGCACGCCCGGCCACCGCTGTCCCGGGCCGCTTGTCTCTGCGCGCCGCTGCCAGCGCGTCTCCGACCCACCGGCTGCCGTATCCGACTACTGCCCTGTCGCGTGTCCCGGCTCGTGCTCAAGTGATTCTCGATCTGGTCCCCTTTGACCAGTCTGCTCCCCCATCCAAAAGAAAGAAAGAAAATCTATGTCTTCCTCGTCGGGCTATCTTGCGATTCCTCGCTGCCCGGTGATTTTTGATGGCGCGAGTTACCCTGATTTCGCTGCCTTTATGCGCGTCCACATGCGCGGTCTTCGTCTTTGGGGTGTGCTTTCTGGCGAGGTCCCCTGTCCGCCGCACCCCACTGCTCCTACGGCGCCTATTCCACCGACGCCCGTTGCCCTTGCCCGCGATGCTACTCAGGAGGTCAAGGATGTAGCCAAGAGTGCTGATGATACTGCTCTGGCTGAGTATGACCGGAAGGTCCATGAGCATTCTACCGCTGTTGCGACGTACCGGCTGGATCTGACTGACTACACTCAGTGGATAGATGAGGATGCTCGTGCTGCTGCTGTTCTCACTTCCAGTGTTCTGCCTAAGTATGCTGCTGAGTTCATGGGTCTTCCCACTGTTGCTGCTCAGTGGGCTTTTCAGCCGTCTGGGGATGCTCTTTACCTATCTATGGTTCGCCAGGAGCATGCTCTTCAGCAGGGTGATTCCACTATTGATGAGTTCTATACTTAGAGTGCTGCTATCTGGCGTCAGCTTGATTCTCTTCGTACAGCTGTGTGTGCCACCTGTCCCTGCTGTCTGAGTGTGCGCGCGGATCTGGAGTTTCAGCGCGTATTTGAGTTCTTGTCGCGGATCCACAAGGAGTTTGAGCCTCGTCGTGCCCAGCTGCTTGCTCGTGTTTGTGTTCCGCTCTCTAAGGTACTGTCTGAGTTTCGTGCTGAGGAGACTCGTCTTCGTGGTGCTGGTCTTCTTGAGGTTCCCTCTGTACTTGCTGCTCGTTGTCCTCCTGTGCCGTCTGCTCGCGGTCCTCCGGTGTCGTCGGCTTCGGTGCGGTCTCCAGTACCGTTGATACTCTCTACTCCTCCGGTCCAGGGCCAGAGTCAGCTTCAGCAGCCTCGTGGTATGACAACACCTCCTCGTCCTCCCTGCTCCTACTGCGGCAAGCCTGGCCACGATGTCTCTAGCTGCTGGAGGAGGGATCCCAGCTTACGTCAGCAGTACCATGCTCGTAGGCAGGCTAGTTCTTCAAGATCTTCTGCAGTTGCACTCTCTGACCAGGACATTATCCGTGGTCTTCGTGGTCTGCTCGCTGCTACAGGCTCTTCCTCGTCGGGTACTGCTGGTTCTGTGCCTAGCTCTTCTGGCACCGCGCGACCACCATCTTCTACACAGTCAGGTACGTCATCCCCGTGGTATGTGGATTCTGAAGCTTCTTTTCATATGACTTATGCGTCTTCTATTCTTTCTGCTCTTCGCTCTCTTATTTCTCTTGTCCGTGTTATCACGGCTGATGGTACCTTTCTTCCTGTTTCCAGTCGAGGCACCCTCTCTACTTCCTCTTTCTCTGTTCCTGGCGTTTCTCATGTTTCTAGTCTTAAGATGGATCTTTTTTCTGCTAGTCAGCTTACTGATTCTGGTTGTCGCGTCATTCTTGACGCTGATTTTTCTGCTGTTCAGGACCGCCGTACACAGGCCCTGGTTGGAGCTGGCCCTCGCAGCCTTGAGTCTCCGGGGCTATGGGAGTTAGACTGGCTTCGCGTTCCATCCGCTGACACTTCATCTGCCAGTTCTCCTGCGGTTGCTGCTTCCGTCACTGGCTCTTTTTAGTAGTGGCATCACCGTCTGGGTCACCTTTGTGGCTCCCGCTTATCGTCATTAGTCCGTCGTGGTCTTCTGGGGTCTGTCTCAGGAGATGTGTCTTTAAACTGTCAGGGTTGTAGGTTAGGCAAACAGATCCAGCTTCACTATCCTACTAGTGTGTCTGTATCTCAACGATCTTTTGATTTAGTTCATTCAGATGTTTGGGGTCCGGCTCCCTTTGCTTCAAAAGGGGGCCATCGATACTATATTTTATTCATCGATGATTTTTCACGGTACACCTGGTTGTTTTTTATGCGCTCTCGCAGTGAGGTGCTCTCTATTTATCAGCGCTTTGCGGCCATGGTTCGTACTCAGTATTCCACGCCTATTCGTGTGTTTCGTGCTGATTCTGCAGGTGAGTATATCTCCCAGCATCTGCGTGGTGTCCTTGCTGAGCAGGACACCCTCGCTCAGTTCTCGTGTACCGGCGCGCATGCTCAAAATGGTGTCGCCGAGCGTAAGCATCGTCATATTCTATAGACTACCCGTGCTATGATGATTGCTTCCTCTCTTCCGCCGCATTTCTGGGCTGAGCCTGTCGCTACGTCGACTTACCTCATTAACATTTGGCCTTCTGCTGCCCTCCTACCTCCTCGCGCGTCTCTTTGGTAGGAGGTAGGAGGTGGCATTCCTCTCGAGCGTCTCTTTGGTAGTTCTCCAGACTACTCGACTCTTCGTTTATTTGGTTGCTTTGCTATGTCCTCGTACATCCTCGCGAACGCACCAAACTGACCGCTCAGTCTGTTGACCGTGTTTTTCTCGGATATAGTGATGGGCATAAGGGCTATCGCTGTTGGGACCCCATTGGTCGTCGGATGCGCATCTCTCGTGGTGTCACGTTTGATGAGACACGTCCCTTCTATCCTCGCCTCACCCCTGGTCCCTACCCGTTGGATGATATATCTTTTCTTCTATTTCCTGATGCACCTACCGCTGTCCCTTCTCCTAGACCTCTTAGTTCTGATGTGCCCCCTTCGACCTCAGCGCCATCCTCTCCTCTGTCTAGTTTCCCTAGTTCTCCTCGTTCTCCGGCTTCGGACCCTTCCTCTGATGTTCCTTCTTCGTCTTCTTCTGATGAGTCGTCTTCCGCCGATGAGCTTCCCTCTTCACGGCTTGTTCGTCAGCGTCGTGCTCCAGACCATTACTCTCCTAGTCAGTATGGTCTCTCTGTTGCCTCCGAGCCGACTTCTTATCGGGATGCCGAGCGTCATCTTGAATGGAAGCTTGCCATGGCTGAGGAGATTGCTGCGCTTGAGCGCACTGGCACCTGGGATCTTGTTTCTCCCCCTCCTGGTGTTCGTCCTATCACGTGTAAGTGGGTCTATAAAATTAAGACCCGCTCTGATGGATCTCTTGAGTGCTATAAAGCGAGTCTTGTGGCTCGTGGCTTTCAGCAGGAGATGATGAGACTTTTGCCCCTGTGGCTCATATGACCACTGTGCGTACTCTTCTTGCTGTCGCTTCTGTTAGACGCTGGTCTGTGTCCCAACTTGATGTTCAGAACGGTTTTCTTAATGGCGAGTTGAGTGAGGAGGTTTACATGCAGCCTCCTCCTGGGTATTCTGTTCCCGATGGGATGGTTTGTCGTCTTAGGTGCTCTCTTTATGGCCTGAAACAGTCCCCTCGTGCCTGGTTTGAGCGCTTTGCCTCTGTAGTGACTGCTGCTGGTTTCTCTCCTAGCTTTCATGATCCAGCACTATTTGTTCACACTTCTCCTCGTGGACGCACTCTTCTCCTTCTCTATATTGATGATATGATCATTACTGGCGATGATCCTGAGTATATTGCCTTTGTCAAGGCTCGTCTTCATGATCAGTTTCTTATGACTGATCTTGGTCCTCTTCGCTACTTTCTTGGGATTGAGGTCTCCTCTACTTCTGATGGCTTTTCTATCTCTCAGGAAAAGTATATTCAAGATCTTCTTGCTCGTGCTGCTCTTGGGGATGAGCGCACTATTGAGACTCCTATGAAGCTTAATGTTAAGTTTCGTCCTACTGTTGGTGATCCTCTTCCTGATCCGACATGTTATCGTCATCTTGTTGGGAGTCTTGTTTATCTTGCTGTCACTCGTCTTGATATCTCTTATCCTGTTCATATTCTGAGTCAGTTTGTCTCAGCTCCTACCCCCGTTCAGTACAGTCATCTCCTCCGTGTTCTTCGTTATCTTCGTGGCACGATCACTCGTCGCCTTTTCTTTCCTCGTTCCAGCTCTCTCCAGCTCGATCCAGTGCTACTCGGATGCTACGTGGGCGAGTGATCCTATGGATCGTCGTTCACTTTCTGCTTACTGTGTGTTTCTTGGTGGTTCGCTTGTTGCTTGGAAGACGAGGAAACAGGTAGCGGTTTTCCGTTCGAGTGTTGAGGCTGAGCTGCGGGCTATGGCTTTGTTGATTGCTGAGGTGACCTGGTTACGGTGGTTGCTTGCAGATTTTAGGGTCTCTATTACGACACCCACTCCACTTTTGTCTGACAGTACCAGTGCTATCAGTATTGCCCGTGATCCGGTCAAACATGAGATTACCAAGCATATTGGTGTTGATGCTTTTTATACACGTGCTCAGGTGCATGCTCAGATTGTTGCGCTTCATTATGTGCCTTCAGACTTACAGTTGGCGGATTTCTTTACAAAGGCACAAACCCGAGCGCAGCATGACTTCTTACTCTCCAAACTCAGTGTTGTGGATCCACCATGAGTTTGAGGGGGGGGGGGGGGGTGTTAGATGTATACATTTGTATATTGTAGTTTCCCCATATGTTAGGGGGCTTCCTGCATATTTGCACATGTACATGTACTATATATTGTGGCCTTGCCCCCTGGTAATCTCTACTATTAAGAGCAAACTGGTGAATACCTGGTGTCACATTTTCAGGATGGACAATAATACCCCCACGTCTACTATCTTTACTATTAAAGTGAAACATGCAATGTCACACTCGGTCTGATGTCACACTTCACGGTATTTACATGTCAAATGCCACCGCACTAATCAATTCATATTGGACCCTGCTACACAGTGCCCTAGCACTGTATAGTCTTACGAGGTGCCCCACCCAAAAAGAGAAAAGAAGCAACAAACCCGCCTTGTCCGTTCCCGAAAAGGAAAGTGCTGGTCCCCCATGTTTCTCCTCCCCTCAGCAGGCATACCCTTCCCCAGATTCAAGCCCTTTCTCAGGCCTTTTTTTTTGCCTCAGTCTGGCCGCATATTCCAACCCGTTGCAGGATAAAAACAAAGCGATCCTAACAAGTAAAATAAATTCAAGAAAGGTAATACATCACTCTTATTACAGATCAACAAACATCTAGAAAATCATGAATTTCAGCTTTAAGTTGTAGCGAAACATGTATATTTTCGCATATTGTTCAATATGCAAAGAAAATGAAAGCCGAACAACTTCCTTCATATATCTGCAGTGAGTGACCGTATGCATCATCGGTATTGCCAGCCAAAAAGGGCTATGGTTTCATCCTGCTACATACAGAAAAATAAATAGTGTTACCTGATGTGTTGTAGTAGTGGTTATGTTGCAACTTGCAAAACAAACTAGTAGTTACATCTTTGGCTGACAAAAACTAAAAAAAGAACAGTTCTAAATGGTCTGGCGATATGAAAGTTACATCCCCAGTTCAGAAATCTTCTATCTTAGATGTAATATCTCGAGATTGGATGTTACATATCTGGTGATTTGCTCCTACTGATAAATTGTCCATATGAAAGTTACATTCTCAGCTTGGAAATCTTCTATCTTAGATGTATTACCTCCAAATTGTAAGTTCCATCTTGTATATATAATACTGAGTTTACATGTAAATATAGTGAATATACATCCAAAGTCATTGATATGGGATCGAACCTTGATGAACTCAAAAATAAAAAAGATAGGATGTAATTATACGATGGACATTACACAAAATTTACATGGCAGTGGTACAAAAAATACATCTTATGCCACCATGGCCTAATCCACAAGGTACACAAATGATCATTGGATGTGTTAAATTAAGGAGATCCCATATGTTAAACACAAGATGTTAGGCACAAAAGGTACATCATGCTGGGTGCAATTGGGTGTTGTGCACAAAAGGTACATCGAAACATATCTATGTGTAGGGATCATATGGGGCAGAAAAATCTTACCAATGCACAAAAAGGTTGCTCGTAAGTAATCAATTCGTGTCCCTCGTTTTCCATCAGGTTTGGAAAATCACCAATGCCTACTGTCTAGCCAACACAGTTGAATAGCCCAGTGCAGGAGTCCAGGTTGTTGGCTTGCAAATGTCCTCTGTAGTTCCAAGAGGAGACGAGCGAGCCACCTGCCAGACAACTCTTGCATCACAGGACTACCAACTACTACGTATTTGTTACATTCAAAATCATCCGGGGCCTACTAATCAGGATCCTTGCATCACTACAGGAATGTGGCGATATGCCGAGGGCCAGGAACCCTCGGCATAGCCTGCTTTGGCCGTCGGCGTAGGCTATGCCGAGGGCCACCCTCGGCGTAGCTCCTCGGCGTATAAGTCCCTCGGCAAAGCCACTATCGCCGTCGGCGTAGCCCAGCCCTCGGCGTAGCACGCTACGCCGACGGCAAAACCCTCGGCATAGATTTTTAAAAATTTCAAATTTCCTTTTTCCAAAAAAATTTCAAAAAAAAAATCGAAAAAAAAATTATTTTTCTATATGCCGACGGCAAAACCCTAGGCATAGACTTTTAAAAATTTTAAAATTTTAATTTCTTTTACACCATTTTTTTCTTTTCTTTTTCTTTTTTTCTTTTTTTTACTTGTTTATCTTTCACCCAATACATATTTAACTCTAAGTACACTTAATCTTAGGTCAAATTACAATCATGGTTAAACTTCCCAGTCGGTCACCCATCCTCACACTACTTCAGGCTCATCACGCTTAACTTCTTGGTTCCATTCAGATGAGCTTCCATTAAAGAATTGACACCTCTTAGGTCAAATTACAATCATGGTTAAACTTCCCAGTCGGTCACTCATCCTCACACTACTTCAGGCTCAGCACGCTTAACTTCTTGGTTCCATTCGGATGAGCTTCCATTAAAGAATTGACACCTCTTGCTGATAATAATAGCACATCAACCCTATTAACCCTTGAACCGAGATGCACACCTCTTTATTTTTGAATCCCAAACAATTACTTAAGTATACAACAATGAATATATAAGTAATAATAATATTGAATTCAAATAACAATAAAATGATTTTATTTTTTGGTCCTTTTTCTATTTAATATTTAATATGGAATAATTAATATCTTTAAATCGGAAAATCGAAATTCCACAAATAATATGTCTAAATCGATCAGAAAAATGAGAGGAATCTAAATATAACATCCATATCATCATTTGAACCTAAAAATTAGAGTTTTCCATATCGAAATTCCACGGAGATGCGATATGGCCGTACCGGGCGCGCTGGTGCACCCGTTTGCCATCGCGCTAAACGGAAAAAAATTCGCGCATAAAGTGAAGTGTCATAGACCTAAAAAAAATTCCCCGGAATTTATTGAGCGACGAAAAGTGTAGCCCTAGTTTAAATCTGGTCACTTTCCAGCGGATTCGGCGGGACACCGCAGGAAGCCGCATCGATTCCCAGATAGCTAGCGCGCACATATGACATGTGATATGTGGTGCGAAGGCGGTGTCCTACCACTACGCGGAGGTCTCGCGCAATACTAAAATGCGCCCGATGTAGTTACTTCACAAAAAAAACACGTTTTGGCACCCCGAAAATGAAAAAACCATCGCCCCCACGTCGGATTGGAAATCCGCTCCCGGGGCCTTGCTTCCCATCTCAGGGACCACGCACGTGCCAAATATGGCCTCGTTCCGACAAACTATGCGGTGTCACTGGCCGTTTCCTACTCATTTGCCCTAAAAGCCATAGAACTCCGGACGTGATAGCCCTGTTTGTGAAGAGTTTTCCAAAATAATTGCCGTATCCTAATTCCGACTTTTGGAGTGGTTATTAGGACATATAAAATGACACCATGCGGCTCCGCGGGATTTTCTGACTTCGTTTAAATTGCCATTTGGCCAAAACGGGCCCCCACGGAGATGCGGTATGGCCGTACCGGGCGCGCTGGTGCACCCGTTTGCCATCGCGCTAAACGGAAAAAAAATCGCACATACAGTGATGTGTCATAGACCTAATAACAATTTTCCCGGAATTTATTGAGCGACGAAAAGTGTAGCCCTGGTTCAAATCCGATCACTTTCCAGCGGATTCGGCGGGACACCGTAGGAAACCGCATGGATTCCCAGATAGCTAGCGCGCACATATGGCATGTGATATGTGGTGCGAAGGCGGTGTCTTACCACTACGCGGAGGTTTCGCGCAATACTAAAATGCGTCCCATGTAGTTACTTCACAAAAAAACCCCGTTTTGGCACCCTGAAAATGAAAAAACCATCGCCCATGGGTCGGATTGGAAATCCGCTCCCGGGGCCTTTCTTCCCATCCCAGGGACCACGCACGTACCAAATATGGCCTCGTTCTGACAAACTATGCGGTGTCACGAGCCGTTTCCTACTCATTTGCCCTAAAAGCCATAGAACTCCGGACTTGATAGCCCTGTTCATGAAGGGTTTTCTAAAATAATTGCCGTATCCCAATTCCATCTTTTGGAGTGGTTACTAGGACACATAAAATGATGTCATGCGGCTTCGCGAGATTTTCTGACTTCGTTTAAATTGCCATCTGGCTAAAACGGGAACCTGAGGACATATAAGAAAGTGATTGAATTGTTTCTATATTAAAATGGTACTGTACATGATTCAAATATGCATGATTTTGACATAAACGGATAGAGGATGTTTTTCTGAACATTTTGATACCTCATACGCACTTTTCTAACATCATATGAATTAGTTATGATTTTTAGAAATTAGACAAATTTAAAAAATGGCCTAGGCCGAGGGTGGCCGTCGGCGTAGCCCTGTCTACGCCTAGGGCCAAATATATGCCGAGGGCTGCCCTCGGCGTAGACTTCGCTACGCCGACGGCAATGATACGCCGAGGGTCGACGGGCTGGCTGGCCGTGCCGGACCATACGCCGACGGCCCCGACATTTGGCCGTCGGCGTATGCCACGGCCGTCGGCGTATCTCGCCATTCCTGTAGTGCATGTATAAAAAGGAAAAAAATATACATCCACCGCTCCAAAAATCACTAGTACCAGAACTAGGGGATTACTATTGCTAGATCTGGGGATGGATCCATGTAAATACCTCCTTGCTTCTTAATTTGGTGACGACCGAGCAGAGTGTCGGCAGCCCCTGGCGGCGGGTGATACCCATGCCCTCGGCGGCGGCGCCCATGGGATCTACGATCGACACCACCACCCGCTCGCCGACACCGGCGCTGGAGGTGCCGTCTGGGCCGACCGTTCAGGTACATGGCCTCCGGGTCCGGGGCGGTGCCCGGCTTCAGTGGCCATCACACCGCGCCGCATGGCCTGGAGCTGTCCGAGGCCAAGTTCGGGCCGGCTCTGCTGCATCCGATGGCAGCGCACGGCGTCGACGCCCTCGCACTGCAGGAAGCCCAGCTGCCACCATCACCCGAAAGCTCCGACGGCGCGGAAGAGGAGGCGCTTGGGGCTGACGCGGAAGTGGAGTTGGGCGCCCCGCGTGGCGCGCCATGGAGAAGGGGCTCGTGGTCGAGGTGAGCGTCCTCCCCGGCGGTGGGGGAATCAGAGGAGAGGCGAGGTGGGGGAGGCCGTGCGGCAAGGGGAGGCGGCGGTGCTGGTTGCACGGGGTTGCTGCGGCGGTCGCCGCCTCACCGGTGACCTCAACTCCGGTGACCTCCTCCTCAACTCCGGTGACCTCCTCTGTGTTTTCGATCTGGTTGTGTGAGAGAGCAGTTTATGTGTTCTGTGCCTGATGAGAAAAATCAACGGAGGTGGTTGATGTGAGAGAGAGCGCGGTTGCCTAGATGCTTGCAGGACCGCTCGATTTGCATCTAACGATGCAAACGAGAGAGCACTCTGTAAGACCGGACAGTGCCCCAGCATCTAATAGAAATTGGTTTTCATATTTCCTCCCTCAAACCACCCGGTCCGCACTCGTCAAACATAGCTAACCATCTTATCTTATCTTATCTTATCTTATCTTATCTTATCTTGCTAATAGGAACAACTACCTTGATGGAGTTATCACAGTTTGACTCAATTTACCACACGCATATCATCATGGCAACCCATCGTTTCCGACTCTAGTGGCGTGGCATCGCCGCACCGATGGATGGGACTGCCAGGCGCAAATCTGAAAGGTGTAGCAGTGCGAGTCGGCTTTCCCATGGTGCGTGCACGTCGCGGCCGCCGGTAGCTCTTTGGATGAACGGGGCGACTGAATTTTTTCGGCTCTTTGGATGGAGGAGGGAGGGAGTAGATCAGGGTTAAGCAGCGACCATGGCGTGTGGTCTACCGCGTACGCCTCACTTGCCGTGCGCAAGAGAAATTGAGAAAAGAGATGAGAATAGCTGGAGACATAGATTTGGCTTGTGTGTTTACTGCTGCTGCCGCTAACTGCTAGCGCGCGTGTTTGCCTGCCAATTGCAAAGGTGTGTTTCCGCTTCGTTATTTTATCTCAGAATGAGCGCGTGTGCTTTCTTGTGTATGTCGCCGCTGCTAATTGCTATTGATGCTGCTTGCTAGCACGTACAGGAGTGTTAGATGCTGCTTTCCTGACTGCTGTAAAACTTTTTGTTTCCCAGCGCCTCAGGCCGGCAACCAGCAGGCCACGCCTCCATCCAACGGCACCGCGTTCAGGTTTTTTTTATATACGAAGTGGTGATCCTATTACTGCTTTGTTGACTTCTGTCATGTCTTTGGATACTTCATCGTTCAGATCATGTGGTGATCTTGCTTAGCTTATGTAAGTAATTAGTCTGAGATGTTTGATTTATTGAGATTGCAGATCCGATATTTTTTTTCTCTCCCCTGAAGTCTCCGATCTGTTTATTTGTTCTATAATTTCTTTTGGATTCTGTATTTTCCTGTTTTTATTACCGATGTATTCATGGATCTTGGATCCCCCAAAATCGGTTTTGCTTGTTTGTTAATATATGCAGAATCTGTGATATATTCTTGATAACCTGTGACCGTGGAACATGATTGTAGCCTGATGTAAATTTCTGACGTGGAGAGGGCTCACGTTGGTCCATGCATCTTATTTATCTACTTCATGTTGCAGAAAATTCTTGTTCATATACTCCATTATATTTATTGAGCCAATCGTTCTTGTTCAAACAGATTTTTTTTGTTGAAGGGAATCTCAAGAACAAATGCTTCAGATCCAAATGTCAATGGATGGTTTGTTCTGAATAAAACTTTTGTTTAATCTCCATATGTGTAAATCGTGTTGGAATTCTGTACCATTTTTTATGGGTAATATCAGAAATTAATTTCGTATCATATAAAAAATATGGCAATGTCAGAAATAAATTTCTATCATATGAATTTTTTTGTTGTGCCATGAGAATGGGAAAGAGCGGAGAAAAATGAACGGTAAAGTTTGTTTATTATAAACCAATTTTACGGTTCAAACTGATCTATTGAATGATTCTGGTTCATGCCATATTAATTTCCCATTCTGTCCTGGACAGAACTACATCGAGGTCGACCTTGTTTTTGCTTATAGTCAGGTCACCGAAACTATCCATTTGTGGTAAAGGAATATTTCCAAAAATAGTAATAGTGGGCCCGCGTGGGAACCAAAGGAAAGCACGGGCAACTCTTCAACGGCGGAGTAACAACCGTGCGGCTGATGGAGGAGTGGTTTAGCTCCGGAGGGCGGGGAGGTCGGCAGCCTGAACCGTCCGCCGAATGGCAGGGAGGCCGGCAGCCGAAACCGTGCGGCGGGGGGTGTGGAGGCCGACGGTGAGTGGCTCGGCGCCGGAGGATGGGATGGACGTGAGAGAGCTAGCCGTGGATGGGCGCCAAACAGCGAGTGACCTTGGCGGCGTGTGTGGCCGCAGGCGGCATGAGTAACCCATGCGGTGGTGTCGGGAGAATGTGAAATTGGGGAAAATTTGTTATTTTAAAATTAAAATTGGGGAAATTTAGGTGAGGAAGAAAGCAGGATTGTTCGACTTTTCTCAGTACTCCAATACCAACAAGCACTGGCATGTGGTTTTCTGTGGTTATCATTACAAAAAAAGTATTATCATCCTAATGACCAAGAGATAATAATATTTTCCATTTATTTGCAAAAAATTGTTTGGTTACTTAGTATTTTCTTTTATGCTTTCATGCGATAAATGATTTGTTCATCCAATTTGCACCGGGAGTACTTTATGTTCACATTCTTATATTTTTATGAAAATAAAACTTCATGCTAACTCGATAGATTGATTGTGCAGGATGGCTACGAGTTGACAAAGAGATTTTTGATACACATACTCAAGTACCTTGCTAATGACATTGAAAATAACATACAGGATGTTGTGCGAGCATATGTTATTCACGATCAAGAGAGCATGGATTTAATAAATAATATAAGAAATAATATGTCGGTCGTTGCCTTTTATAATTATTACACTAAATTATGTGATATGATCTTATGATATTTTAAATATTATGTGGTTATTTTTATGTACTTAAATGTTTTTGCGCATCATTTACACTTGTAATATTTGTGAAACTACATAAAGTAGGGATCCATGCAATATTGTGACTGGCATAAGGTAGGGAGCCGTGGCGAAGCACGGGCATTCCACTAGTACATACAGTCTATAATCCTAACAGGAAGCACACCCTTTAATATCATGGGAAGGTCATCTTTATCTGTTCAACTGAATGGAGCACGTCCCTGCTCCCATTGGCGGCTGCCTCACGCTCACTAACACGGTTTTGTCAGCTCTACCCTCGTTCGCAATGTCTGTCCTGCCAATCCCCAAGCGGGTTCTTGTGAAGATGGATCGACCCGACGCGCGATGTTCTGGAAAGCACAAGAGAAATGCTCGGGCGGCGACTGCCAGGTCGCCTGGGACTACGTTTGTCGGCTGCGGTCTGAAGGTGGACTTGGCATTGTTGACCTTGGCCTTCAAAACAAGTGTCTCCTACTTAAAGTCCTACACGGTCTTTTCTCTGGGGGCGACTCGCCTTGGACCAGGTGGGTGAGGCGCAACTACCTCTGTGACCACCCCCATGCGGCCACACCCGCCTGGAGGAGCTTCCAGTCGCTTATTCCCTTGTACCGCTCTATTACTAGAGTGGAACCCCGCGACGGGCGCTCAACCTCCATCTGGCATGACTCTGGTATCCCCTGGATCCCTTGTCTGCGGCCCTACCTGCAGCTTTCTCTCACTGCCTCCGCCCCCTCGCCACTATCGCCGACGCCCTCGAGGGTGGGGGCATTGAGATCCGTCTAGTCCACCGATTGACTGCTGCTGCCTCTAGTGAGATCGACTTTGTGCATGCTTGCCTCTCCCGGATCTCCCTCACCATGACGCGGGACACCCGTACCATCGCTCTCGGCCCCTCCGCTAACTTCAAGACTGGGGACGTCTATCGAGCCTTACACTCCTCGGGATGCGTTGTCCCCGACCAAGACATCAACTGGGACTGCTTCGCACCGCTCAAAGTTCGGGTGTTCTTCTGGATTCTACGCCTCCAAAAAACCAGAACTCGTGCGCACTGCATCGCCTAGGCTGTGTGCCCTCCCCCGACTGTCCGTTTTGTCCGGGCCATACAGAAAGCATCACGCACCTGTTCGTTTGTTGCCCCCGCCTCGGACCTTTGTGGAACATCGTCTCCCCCTCGGGGCGCCCCCACAACGGCGATGAATTTCTAGCTCTCCTCGATGGCCTCTCTGAAGATCTGCCATAGATGCACACGAAAGCGCGGAACACTGCCATCCTTGCTCTCTTGTGGTCCATTTGGAAGTCCCGAAACAGGATGGTCTTTGACGCAGTTCACACGCCTACCACCCGGGTGATAGCTATGGTCGTTGACCACCTCCGCTTATGGGTCATCCGCGCCTCAGCTAGAATAGACATGGGCCCCCTGTTGTCCTGGTGCCAGTCCATCTCCTAGCTTCTCCAGATCCCCCTGTATCCTCCCGACTATCCTGGGCGCGGTATGCCGCCCCAAACCCCAGGAATGCTGGTTGCAGCCTCCCCTGGCGTCGCTCCTGTACTACTAAATTTTTGATGAAAATACGAGTTCAGGTGGGCAAATCGCCCCCCGTTGATTTCTCAAAAAAAAACTGAATGGAGGTTTGGAGTTCTGACATTGCGCCGTCTCTGCAAGCTCTACAACTGAACATAGATAGTATACTGCACATATTGTAGGATGTCCATAGTCGATACTCATTTTGTCTCAACCTATGAAGCATAAGCGTGGTAGTGGTTTGAACCAATTTTCCATTTGAAACCAGATCTGATGTAATCTTAGTGTAATTCAGTAGAGTTTATATCAGATAGTTTTTGCGGGGAGTTTCTTCTCTTGTCATGTGTTTCGGTACCAAAAACATGACACAGAAGGATAGGGGAAACCGCCTCGGACTGGTCGAAATGTCCATATTTTCTCGCCTGCGTTAGACTTGGGGAGCACATCTTCCCTGCAGTTTAGTTCGGTTTTTGTCCTTTGGAAGGAAAGTGCAAACCGCGTCGCGCACATCCGGCATAGTACAATCAGTTGGGCCTAGTAAAGGTTCCTGGTGTCGAGATATGGAATGAGAATTACAGACGGACTTTTTTTTCTAATTACAGACGGACTTGAGCACGCGCTCAGGTGGCTTTGCCCGCCGCTTGCAACTGACATCTCGTGTTCCAGTCGGAGCCGGACTCCGACTCCGACTGCAGACGCGCCATGGATCCCTCCATCGATATATATACTAGGGCGCTCTCCAGGCCATCATCCATCCATTGCCCCATCCATCGCCCGCCGCCGCTGGGACAACCTGCCTGCGGCCGCGAGCTAAGTCGACCGACGAACAGGCATTCGCCGACGACTATGTGCTTCGTCGACGGAACCAGCCATTCCCTCGCTACGGCCATGGCGCCGCACGACGCAGGCTGCAAGCGGCGGCGCACGGAGGAGCAGCCGACGACGACGCTGTCACTCTACGTCCCTTCCGCCACCGACCAGCAGCCACTGGCCAATGATGAGGCCATGCCCCTCACCATGGTGCCGTTCGTCCCGTCGCCCCAGCCCATGAACCCCGTCCCGCTCTCCGCCGTCGCTCCGAAGAAGGCGAAGATCGCTCCCGCCGTCGTCCACGCCGAGCCGCCGTGGCTACGCAGTGGGCTGCTCCCGCACCTGAGACTCCGCTTCGATCTGCCGGTGCACTTCATCGCCGAGAAGACCGTGACTGGCACCGACCTGGACGGGCACCAGAACCGGTTCCGTCTGCCGAACGAGGGCGTCATGCGCAACCTCCGGCCCATGCTCTCCCCTCTGGAGCGCAAGGCCGCCAGCCTCCTACACGAGGAATGCCCCAGGCCACCCAAGCTGCCCAAGGTCCCAGGGGAGAAGCGGGCCAAGAGACAGGGGAAGAAGCACGGCGGGCTTCCCGTGCTCGTGGTTGAGCCCCACGCCGGCATCAGGGAGCTGCAGCTGTCGCGATGGGATAGCAGCGCCGGCACCGTCATCAAGGGAGAAGGGTACATGGACTTCATCAACAGATGCGGCTTCAAGGTCGGCGACGTCGTCAAGATCTGGGCCTTCAAGGAGACCTACTTCCGTCTCTTCGGGGAGGACTTGTGCCATGACAGTCCTCTCTATCTTTTGATCACCAAGAAATAGTAGATGCATGGTACCACGCTTGTTTCATACGGAGAGGAAGTATACTGTATTAGTACAAGACATCTTATTTCTTGCAATGTTAGATTGACATGTTGTCATGGCCTTTTGTTATGTACTACTTGTTCGTACCTTATTATTTTCTTAGTATTGCAACATGTTCATACCATAGTCAAACATGTTTTCTCACACCGCTGAGACTTATTGAGTACGAAGTCATTGCAGTATGGCTATCAGAAAAGAGGCTCATCCGAACAAATATAAGCTAGAGAAGTCGGGATGCAACTATATAGGCGCTTGTCTCGGGGAAATCTAACTCGGCTCACGGGTGCATATAAACTCGTTGTGTGAAAATACATTTTAAAGTGTTAAAAAATTCTAAAACAATTTTTTTTTTGCATTCATATCTAGACATTGTGTGTTCCCACACAATTTTTCGTGAAAAAAGATTATTTTTTGTGTTCCATGTAAAACAGACAAAGTTTGATGATACAATACGACTACTTACAAGCCATTTTTTCCTTTTTATTCATGACACATAAAATGTTGTTTTCGCACGAAAACTTGCATACGAACATAGAATGTTAGGACGTACACCTGAAATTTTGATTTTTTTTACATTTTAAAATTTGTTTTTTAATAATTTTTTATAATAGGTGCATCAAAACACCACCTCCCTTGTTTGGACACTTGCAAAAGAAATTATCAAGTACCATAGTACTCCAGTTTATCCAAATAAACAAACCCTCGATGTATTTGAATTTGGGAGGGGGTGTACTGAAACAGAAACCCATCACCTACCCCGCTAGTTCGGAGAGGAGATCCCTTTTTTATATGTACTAGGACATTTGCCCGTGCGTTGCCACGGGACTCAAAGTATGTTTCTTTCCACAATATATAAAGATAATGCATGTCTAAAAGTAATGCACGATAAGTATCTAGTAAGAGTGCATGTAAATGCACTTCTATACAATATCTTCACAATAAATATTCTATGTTTCATCATAATTTTGGAATGATCTAGTATAATCATGAAAAATAAAGCTAATTTTAGGAACTTGAATTGTTAGGCATCTAGGTTTAGGTAGAATTTTATGCATCAATCTTTTGGCGTCCGTGTTCAAGTAGTATCGTCTGTTCGAACTGGAGTTTGACTTAAATTATTTGTCTAGATTATTATATAGAGCTCTGAAGAGATAACTCAACGGAGAGCCGGAGACACGTGCTGCCGTGCGCTCGTGCATATGTTGCACAGCTGTGGGCAAGGAACCATAGCGCTGCAAGAAAATAAACATGTGATGTCCTTGTTCATCCAAACCAGCATCGGCATGCACCGAGAAATAGATGTTAGAAGGCTGTCTAAATTAGATGTATCCATACATCTTTTAGTACATAGATACATCCAAATTTAAACTAATCTTCGATGTCTTTCTATGGATGGAGGGAGTAGAATTTATTTTTCCATGTAGTTTTCAAAGCATTATTAAAAATTATGAAGAATCCAATCAGATATATTAGGTAAACTGAAGGCACCACAAGAATAAACTACACTAAAAAGGCATGAAGTGTCCATACAAATTTTGATACAACACACTAACATGATATATCCTCCTATAAAAGGAAGTTGTACAATGTACATTTACATAGTTAGATCTTCTACTTTGAAAGTATGAACCAATTTTGATTGCTTCGCTGGACAAATGATACATCTTAATTAAAAAAAAACAAAGTACATCTTAAAACTGATTATTCAACAGGGGAACAAATAACTAACACTCTAGCCGATGTGGAGCTGATGCACTGTCCAAGATGTATTCCTGAAAATGAAAACATGTCTATTAGATTTTTGTAGAACCAGCTCGTTGTGCTAAAATCTAACAATTCCTACTATTTTTCTTTCAAGGAGTTGGCTTAGCAAATAACTATCTCTAGACGTAAATAATAATAAAAATGATGAAAATAAGTCCCATCTAATTTCAAGTGAAGACATCAGCCAGATGATGAACATCTTATAACCTGCTGGTAGCGAAGAAAAAATGCTATCTCCATGAGAATATATTTTGTGATTATCCATTCTTAAGAAATACATATGTAGACTAAAGATCAGATGATATGGCTGGGCTTAAAAATGCACAAGATGATTTACCGGTACAAGAATTTGTCAGTAAAAACATGCATGACATTTCATCCCATGTCCATCACCAAACCCTGAGCTGTAATCACTCAACAGTGAAATCTCATAAACTGAGACTGCCCGTCTTTCATGATATTGTAACAGACCATTATTACACGAGCAAGTCCAAACAGGCATGGCTGGTAGATGTGGAGATACACTTGGTCAAATCGAACAGATGATGGAGTAAATGAAAAAACCAAGTGTGTACAAATCTTGAGAGCAAGACCACACTGATGTACCGTCTTGGCGATCAAATCTAGAGGGCGGGTACAGTTGGAGACCAATATTAGTGATGAAGCCAAAGTTTTCATAACTTGAATCATTCTCAGCATCATTGGGAGGCAACACCTTTGAATCAGCCATTTTACATGTCGGTGCCAGACAACAGCAGAAGAAGAAATGCTCGTGCAAATGCTTTCATTGATGTCAAACAAAAACCACAAACAACAGAAGAAGAAATCAAATCCATCCGTAAGATGTCGAACTGCTTAACACCAAGGATATGATTAAAAGGAGAAATTGGAATGTCACAGATGAGCATCACTGTGTCCTTTGTCCTTCACACATTTATGAGGACAGGATACATTTGTTCTTTGATTGTGTTTTCAGCATGAAGGTGTGGAATTACTTGCAGATTGATTGGTCAGTTGGGGTGACAATTGATAAATTTATACATACAAGGAAGGGAGTTTGGGAAGCCTTTCTTCACAGAGGTTGTTATCTTAGCAGCCTGGCATATTTGGAAACAAAGAAATGGTATGATCTTCCAGCACACAAGGCTATCTTTCAGATCATGGAAGAGAGATTTTATTCATGAAATCTCTATGCATAAGCATAGGATCAAGGAGAAAATGGTCACTCAGTTACAGGCTTGGATTGATACTTTGCCATAGCTTTTCTTTTTCTGTTTCTCTCTTTCTGTATATGTTATACATATGTAACTCTGTTGGGTTTTGTGTTTTTTTAATAAATAAATTGTTGTGAGGTTTTGCCTCACAGTTTCTCTTAAAAAAAAAAGATGTCGAACTGCTGAAACAGAGAGCAGGTTCCAGGTTCTTGTGCCCTGCGCCTAGCTACCCGAGCACCAGCACAAGCCTTGACCCCTCCTCGTATCTCCCTGGGAAAATCACCAAAACAATCATAATTACAAACTTTAGTATTTCGAACACATTGTGATATTATGAACACACTCGAAGAAAAAAAATGCATATATTTATTTTAAAGTGTAATAGATATTCTGCTAGCTCTGCTCCAAATATACAATATTGCTTTTGTTAAACAGCTGAAAAAAGAATCTCATTCAGAAATACCAACAAAAAAGAGAATAGGTTATCTCAGGAACTAATCAGAATACGTGAAGACAAATACATCAGACTTTGAAGCAAGTGTGTGTGTGTGTATATATACGAACAAGCTTAATTAAACATGTTATTATATGAGATTACTGTAGTAGGGGATAACCACATGAAATAGGATAAACTAACTCGCTCTAGGAGGGGGTACCACGCACACATTAAATCAACATAAGACTGCTCCACCTCGCGACAAAGCAGCAAAAATCATCAATATAAAAACCCTTTTACAGTCACAGTCACTGCTGCCACATTAGCCTTGACATGGGTCATGAGTATTCAGGTGAAAATGCCCATAATCTACAAAAAAAAAAACTTTGCAGACTCAGTTTGACTGCTATACACCAAGCACCGCTAGGGTAACTTACCAAATTTAAGAAATCAACTCCAATCCAAATTATAAATAAACGAAATCAAATCAAACTCAGAGAGGCGTTAGGCATACCCGCAGGCTGGAGGACGGAGTGTATGTCGAAACACCCAGGCGAACAACTGTTAAAATCCAAGTAAATGTCGACACACTACATGGAATCAGGAAAAATAATCAAATGTACAGAGTAATCACAAGTTTCATAATCTGAAGCAATGATACACCTACAAAATTCAATCAAGTTTGGCAAGATGAAGCCCGCCGTTTTCAGTATTGATTCATGCACATGCTGAAATAATGTGTGGAAGGGAGAGGCTTCAGCCTTCATGGATGGATAAGCTCTATGCGGGTCCTATTCATGAATTGGTTCCTTCGCTTCTTTTTCTCTTCTTGGCAAAGAAACTGAAAAGGCTCAAATCATGGCCGAACAAATATAGCGTGTATTTTTTCCTGCAAAATTGGAGGTTATGCTTGAGCCTTATGAAGCCTAGGTATAGTCAGCAAATGTGCATGCCTATACAATGTTTTACTATCGAAATATTGATGTTTAATTGTGTAGAAATATCTTGATTCTCTTTAAAAAGAGCTAGCACGATTGGAAACATTGTACAAAGCTTGTAGGACAATCTAAAAAGCATGTAAAAAAGAATACAACAGGTTTATGTAAATTAAACTAAATAACTCACATTAGGTTTATTAAAATAACAAAGCATAAAAAAAATTAGATCCAAAACTAATCTGGTTGCCTGCATCCTATGTCCTGCTTTGCACTGCAGCAAGAAATCCACGCCACCAAAGGAATATATCCAACAGGGAAGGAATCGAATATGACAAGTTCTGCATGTTGAAGACGTTGTGTCGCACTTGGATTTATCTGAGAATCGTCTGCAAATTTTGGTTTAAAACAGACTTATCGTGCATGCATTGCAAGAACAGGGACCAAACAATACCTAAATGGAGTTCCATGTCTCACAGTGGCCGAAGATTCATGCGGCTCAGACAGTGGACGCCGAAGTTTGTGGTGCGGCCCCGTGGTCCTCGTGGTGATTCTGGTCGCCGCCGCCAAACGCCAGATCCGGTCCCAGAGAACCTAGATTCGAGCCCACCAAGGTCAGGCGAGTCTAGGAATGGGGATAGTGGTTCTGGCCACCGCCTCCATCAGATCTGGCTGGGGATGGTGGTTCTGGCGAGGGAGGCGAGGCGTTGAAGAATCCATGGTGGCGGCGGCAGGTGAGCTCGATGCGCATGGGCTTGGAGCCATGGAAGATCTCCTAGGACGGCTTCATCCTCAGCTGCTGCTTCTTGGGCGCCATGCCAGCCGCCATGGCCGCCTGTGTGGTCGGGATTTCGCTAGTGTTTCGGTGTGCGACGAAGGGAAAGATAGGAGAGATTTCTATGCTAGCGAAACTTACGACCGAAGAACCGCAGGTTTCATTGGGCCTGGCCCATGTGGGCGACGGACGAGGAAGCGCGACGACGAACGACGAAACGTATCGTGATGGCAGAATAAGGAACCAGTTTAGTCTTTTTAAGTAGTAGAGATGTACTTGTTCGTAGGTAAGTTCAGAACATATTTACCATATAGGTGTTGAGATATGTTGAGTGGCCTTTTGGAAGCCCTTATGGGTATCAGAAAACACGACCGAGATCTCGACCGATGGAAATGAAATTCGGGATGCGAGTAGGCACTTCTTTGGAGATTTTTTTTTCAAATATTTTACAGTGAATTGCTATTTTTAACCTTTATTTTTTTTGCATCCATTGCATAAATTACCTCGGTGAAAATTCTACCAAAATGCCCATTTAAGATTTTTTACCTGGTTTTGACCCTCTGGAGTATCTGGTTCTAGATAGGATGACATGTTGGGTCGATGTGGCGTGATACAGATGTGTAAACACAAAGTATGTCATCAAGGATCATGCAAAACCTTCTATTCTTCATCTGCTAGATTCCTCATTGTCCGAGTGATATGTTCAAACCTCGATCATCACCCCACGCCATGCCCAACAAACACATATCAAAATGGAATAAAAAAAATTCTTAACTGAAATAATATGCACAAAGTTTTACTAGAAATGCACAATTAAATAATAAAAACTAGAATTCACACAAAATAATGTGACAGCCCCTATCTCCAACACTAATCGGAGCACGCAGATGCTTACACATTATTTGCCCCTAAATATTTTTTTAGACTTTAGCATTCATTCTCTCCAATGGATGCTCAAATAATATGGGAGATAAGAAGCCAGAACTAGTTCATGGAATTATTTTTGCGAGTAAATGGTGTACCCAGTGCACATTTTTAGTTATGTCATGCATGAAGCCATGTAGTTGTATAAGTATAGTTTATAAATAAGCTAACGAGCAACATCCTTTTCAGACACGTGTGAATAATTTTCTACACGCGTGCGCAATCTACTGATGTTACTTTCAACTGGGTGTTGTTTATTTACTGGAAACAAACGACTTTGTGTTCAGTACAATGGCGTGCCAAAATTTGACACATGTATTCATCATCGAAAACATCACGGAGAATGAAGATGACAAAGTAGTATGCAACCGAATGCCACGGAACACCTGGCTCAAGCAACTGACATGACAGGGGAATGGCGACGGTGACACTGAACTTTCGATCCATTCGATTCCACCAAGTTAATTAACAATTTTGTTATAATAAGGTTGCATCTCGCATCAGCCCGCTTACATTATTTTAAGCCGGCTCATGCACAAACATACTTTTTTTTCGAAATGGGGATTGCCCAGCCTTGCATCAATCGATGCACACAACTATCTTTATTACGGATTCATCAGTTTCAGAGTTTACAAATATGGATGGTTGAAGATATCCCCTGCGACCGTCACCAGACGGATACACCCAGAATCCATATGCACAAACATACTTGATCCTTTCACACTCTTAATATAAGAAAACACGAAATAAAGTTTAGGAAACAAAATGACGACGCACACAAAAATCCTCTCCGAAAATGCAAACATCTCTGGTGGGCAAACCCATGGAGTATGTATCGGAGACTACCTAATGGCCGACGCCAGGGCTCGGCACGGACCTGTATCCACCGCGCGGCCCTCAAGAACACCCTCTGTGCCGCCGCCACCGCCTCTAGGATAATGAATACATTGTAGTCTAAGGTACACTTTGAGGAATTGGAACATCTTCTGTGTCATTCTAGCAGTTTCCTCACTCTCTCCCACACATTTGTCTCTGGTTCTTCACCGATCTCTTAACCGAGATTCTACCCCGAGGTCTCTCTCGGTTGATTCTATCGGGTGGTTATCGAGCCACTAGGAGTGAAATTTGATTTCTATATAGTTGTGGAGTGTATGAGTTTGTTGTGTTCGTTCTTTTCATCGTGTTTCCCCTTTCCCCTCCTCCTCCCCATGCTACGACAGCCCTGTATATCTTTTGATCACCAAGAAAAGACAGATGCTAACACGGTAATTCTATAGTGAGATTGTGAGAGGAAATAGTACAACACACACCTTTGATTTTCATGAAATGTATAACGCCATATAGCCACTGCTTATCTGTTTGTACTCCCTCCGATTCATATTAGTTGACTCAACTTTGTATAAAAACAAATATATATAGTCAACAAACACGGCTAGATACATCCGTATCTAGATAAAGTTAAGTCAATTAATTTAAATTGGAGGAAGTACCTTAATTTAGCATGCTTATTTCCTCATCTGTTGCGACTAAACCATTGTGGCTATCAACTAAAAAGGCCAGGAATCGGGATGCGACTAGGCGCTCGTTTGGAGAATTAAGAAATATACTAGCATAGTCTCTATGGAAAATATTAGTAGGAGGCCCCGCAAATGCTTATACGATAAAGAAGTTCCCCAAATATGTGTTTATAGCAGTTGTTGTCTTCGAATGCATGTGAAAAAACATGCGAGGTAAATTAGTAAAAATCAGTAAACCATATTTCGATTAGGGTTTTACAGAATCATAGAGAATTTTCATTAGAAGACAATATTTGTGAAAGAAATCACGGAAAATGAATCTGACAATTTAGTCGGTTTGACACTCTTCTGATTACCTGGGCCCACTAGTCAGCAGAGGGCACTGTTCTCTCCGTGAACTAGAGATGAACCAAACAATTGGAAGTATTTTTTCTTCAAAAAAACAACCAGCATAAATTAACTCAAAAATCGAACTGTTCTAGAAAACTGAAAAATTCAGCAATCAAACTACATGTTGTAAACCGAGAAATTTTGAACTCATTTTGCCTAGGCATTTTCTTTTTGCAGTTTTGTAACTTTTTGCAAAAATATGTTCCAAAGTCAATCTTTTTGTGAAAAGTATGAAAAAGATCACTTGTACAAACCCCATATGTAGAGTAAATTAGGAAATTGTGAACACATTTTCCCAACCATTTTTAACTTGTTTTTAGTTTTATATCTATTGGAAAAAATTGTTGAGAATTTAAATTGGTTTAAAAAACTGAAAATATTGAGTAGTTCATTCCATTATAATTTTGCTCCATGGAAGTGGAAAAGTTGTCCTACTTCTGTAATGGTTTGCTTGCGGATGCACAGCCGAAATGTGCACGGTTGGTGACATGGCTGAGTGCTTATAAAATCAAAGGTCAATAATTATTTTATATTCTTTTAGTTAGCTCGAACTGACATGAGAGAACTATATTTGGCAGTTGATCAAAAACATCCTAGCAAAAGCCATTAGCACTATTAACCTACTATAACAAGGATATGCAATTACGGGAGGTTATTATATTCTTTCTTAAATACGAAACCATATGCAGATTTATATATCTGTACCAACTGACATAAGCCTAGCTGTGCTGAAACTGATTTATCAATACCATTTTTAAGGAAAAAAAAAATAAGTTGTGTATGCGAACAATCAATCAAAATCGTCCAAAAATAATTGAGCCAACAGTTGAGGAACTAATTTGAAAAGTTTACGTCTCATTAATTGTTGCTCGTGCACCACCGTTTCCTCTTAACTGTAATATCATTTGGTTCATTTTTATGTGATAATCTCCTCTGCAACTCCTTGACGCTTAAGGGTAATATAAGTTACTCTAAGTGTGTGTTGTATGTGCGCGCATGCGTGCAATCTTACGATGTTAATTCCAACTGGGTTTCTTGTTTAAAATAAAAACAACTAGCTAGTTGTTGTTTAATTCTTGAAAACTATAGATTTTGTTGTCACTACAATCATGCCAAAATTCGAAACATGTATTCATCGAAAACATCAGGAAGAAGACGACAAAGTAGTATGCAACAGAGTTTCACGGAACACCTGGCTCAAGCAACTGATATGACAGGAGAATGGCGACGGTGACACTGAACTTTCGTTCCATTCGATTCCAGCAAGTTAATTAACAATTTTGTTATAATAAGGTTGCATCACGCACGCATCAGCTCGCAGCCGCTTACATTACTTTCAGCCGACTCATGCACAAACACACCCGATCCTTCTCAGGACCATTCACACTCTTCTCTATCTGAAAGCGAAAGAAATCAAGTTCGGAACAAAGTAACGAACGACGCAGAAATCCTCATCTCCGAAAATGCAAACTTCTCTGGTGGCAGACCGTGGGGTAACCGAGCTTAGGCTAATGCCCGACGCCGGGGCTCGGCACGGACCGCATCGATCGGGCGGCCCTCGAGAACCCCCTGGGCGCCGCCGCCACCGCCTCGCCATTGGGGCTCTGTGTCGGCGACACTCGGAGCACCAAGCCGCCTTCGAAGTGCATCACCTTGCCCTGCTCCTGCGGCCCCAGCAGCTTCCGCCCTTGGCACGGCGAGCAGCTGAGCAGGATTAGCAGCAGCACCGTGAGAAACGACCAGACCGACGGTGCGCCGTTGCTAATGCTGCGACGAGTATGAGTAGTAGAAACCATGTCGGAGCTCCGGTACGTGCTTCGACCTCCAAGAGATGAGCTTACGAAAGAAATGGAGTTGGTTCTTTGCTAGCTAGGAGTAGATGCTTCTGTTGGCTCGAGCTGATGGAGAACAGAGCCGTGCTCTCGCTCGGTATATATAGCGCCTCGGCGTGGCAGCGTAGGCGATGATTCCTTGTTGCCGGTGGAGGCGGAATTCTTCGCGACCAACGGCCGGCCCGGCCTACACGAGCATATTCTTCTGAAACGGCAGCGTACGGAGTCCAACTTTATTCCATGCTTTTGTTAAAGCGATAGTCAATGGGTTTACAAACACATAGTAGAATGTTGCTCCATGTCATGTGGAGAAACTGTCGTGCTGCCGGAATTTGGCGTCTTGTTACAGCTTCACTTACCAAACTAAGCGTGTTTCTATGCCGGCGGTGACATGGATGGGAGGGTACTTAATTAGTTCTGAGTTCTGACCTTGTGATCAAGAACTTGTCAACAAGCTGACCGAATTGTTGTTTATGTCGAAATTAACATTGGAGTCGTAGTAAGTAGCTCATTACTAGTACTATAGTTTTTACACACCCGTAATTTTGGAAGAATCTACATTGGCAGCATAAAGCATCTTGGCTGCTACTAGTACGCAACTGATTACTAGCTATTAATTTGCACCCATAGTTTTGGAAGAAAAACTACATTTGGCAGCATAAAGCATCTTGGCTGCGTAATCAATCTTATCTTACATAGAGCGGCAGAAATAATCAACTAATTAGTTAATTATACGCTACTGCCTGCAACTTTTCTCTGGGATATAGGCTTTTGTACTACTGAATTTATGAACTCAAAGCCTCACAGGTAGATAGAGTTCTTGTTCTTGACCTATGAGAAATAGAAATAACCAAGCTATTCCGCATCGGAATGTGTACGGAAGCGAAAACAATTAGTCGTTAACGTTAGTCTGAGCTAGACAGCTTTGGGCTTTTTGCACGAACGGTGAAGAACGAAAGAGAATGCATTGCTTTGGAGGACATATATATGTGGCTTTGTTGTTTCCATGTGCTCGCGCCTTCATGCAGCCAGCCGATCGATTGATCGATCGAACGAGGCTGGCTAGCTAAGCTTGTTTCATCGTGCAAAAGGGATGGCATATTCGTCGCTTCTGAATATGGTCTTTTTGTGGCCTGGGATGTCTTCTGTGAACCTCAATACTATATTTCTAGGTTATCATCACGGCCGGCCATGTTAGATTTGCAAAAGGGAATGAATTATTCAGGATACAGCTTTATAGGCATGCATTTTAAACTTGTTGATTGGGTCTATATTTTGCACGGATGATCCAATTAATCAGTCGCACGCAGAATATGCCAAACCGAATAGCCTAATAGACGCCCTTTTTTGTCAAAATGAAGATAGACGACCTATTATCCCAAGTACATGCCACTTTACCAAAAAAGAAGAAGATAAAGTGATAGAATGACCCCGCGTCGTCTCCTATAGGTAGGTGATTGAAAGGTCAGTGACTCAAAAATATAAACGATAACCTAGAGGAATGTGAATGGGTTTCTACAAATTTTACTTTTAATTTCACATGTCTTTTGGATAAGCGGATCACAAAATACGTTGACAAAAGATAACATGGTGAAAATGAATTGATAGGGAAACTCTAAATATTGTCTTTGAATTAGTTGGACAAACTATCATTTTATTTATTAATATTACGTTTATAGAGGTATTTACATACAACCAAATAAAAAGGGAAAGTTAGCGTGCAAACAATTTTATGACGTTCCCATTAACTAGATGATGTTTATTGTTTACTGATGACCCACAAGTATAGGGGGTGTATCGTAGTATCTTCGATAAGTAAGAATGTCGATCCCAACGAGGAGCAGAAGGTGTTGACAAGCAGTTTCGATGAAGGATTCACTGTAAATGCTCACAGACAAGTATTCAGGGGGTTTTGATGTAACAGATGAATAAAGTACGAGTAAGTAAAGTGCGAGAGTAATAATTGCAGTGAGTGGTCCAATCCTTTTTAGCACAAAGGACAAGCCGGTTTGTTTACTTATAATGACCAAACGTTCTTAAGGACACACGGGAATTTAGTCTAGTGCTTTCGCTTCTTACAGCTGATTAATCTTCATTGTTTTGATAAGTGTTGTGTGGGTGAACCTATGCTAATGCACCGCCCTTCCTAGGACTAATACATACTTGTGATTATACCCCTTGCAAGCATCCGCAAATACAAGAAAGTAATTAAGATAAATCTAACCACAGCCTTAAACTCTGAGATCCTGCTATCCCTCCTGCATCGATATACCAACGGGGGTTTAGGTTTCTGTCAATCCGGCAACCCCGCAATTAGCAACCCAATACAAGATGCACTCCCCTAGGCCCATAAATGGTGAAGTATCATGTAGTCGACGTTCACATGATACCACTAGAAGAATAACACCACAACTTAAATATCATAACATTGAATATTACTCAACCATAATTCACTACTAACATTTAGACTTCACCCATGTCCTCAAAACTAAACGAACTACTCACGAGACATCATATGGAACATGATCAGAGGTGATATGATGATGAATAAAAATCTGAACATAAACCTTGGTTCAATGGTTTCACTCAATAGCATCAATAACAAGTAGAAATCAACACCGGGAGAGTTTCCCCTATCAAACAATCAAGATCCAACCCGAATTGTTACGGCGGTGACGAGGTGCAGCGGTGGAGATGGCGGTGATGATGATGGAGATGATGTCGATGGTGATGGAGATGATGTCCAGCTCGATGACGGTGACGATGGCGTCGATTTCCCCCTCCGGGAGGGAATTTCCCCGGCGGATTCCTGCCCGCCAGAGAGCTCTTTTCTCTCTGGTGTTCTCCGCCCCGCAGAGGCGGATGTGACTCTTCGCGACTATCCTCTGGGGCTTAGGTTTTCGGGGCGAAGACGTACGCGAAGAAAAGGAGGCGAGAGGGGGCTATGGGCCCCCTCCTCACAGGGCGGCGCGGCCAGGCCTTGGGCCGCGCCGGCCTATGAGGTGGGCCCACCTCGGGTCCCCTCGGCTCCCCCTTCTGGCTCCCTTCGACTTCTGGAAAAATAGGAATTTTCATATAATTTCCGTCAACTGTTGATCTTCCGAAATATTGCATCCTGACAGTGCTTTTTCCAGCAGAATCCAGGCTCCGGTGCGCGATTCTCCAATAATCATGAAACATGCAAAATAGATGAAATAACATAAGTATCATCTCTAAATATGAAATATATCAATGAATAACAGCAAATTATGATATAAAATAGTGATGCAAAATGGACGTATCAACTCCCCCCAAGCTTAGACTTCGCTTGTCCCCAAGCGAAACTGAGCTCAGTAAACAAGACCACATGTTTACGGAGTGAAGAGTCGATAAATCAAATACGGACAAGAAGCATCATATTCATTCACACAAGGCATTCTAGTGAACAACTTCCCAATATTATTCAACTTGAAACAAGTAAAAGGAGATCACAAATAAAGGTGCATAGGAAATCATAATTGGTGATGGCAAACTTCGTTCTTGGTCAGAGAACATTTAACAGATTGTACTTATTTATCGAGCAGCGCTCTTATATTAAGGCTTATGGCAAAATTTGCATACTCAATCATAATAATCTTCTCATAATCA
This sequence comes from Lolium perenne, assembly GCF_019359855.2. NCBI lineage: Eukaryota > Viridiplantae > Streptophyta > Magnoliopsida > Poales > Poaceae > Lolium > Lolium perenne. Next base: position 232,729,306 of record NC_067244.2, on the reverse strand, counting down.
TTGATAATCTTCGAAGCTATATTCATCAGGTAAAATTTGTACTAAACAAGGAAGAATAAAAGGCATGATTAAATATATCACAATATAGATGGTTGGATCACAACAACTCAAATGCTTGCTTAAGATGGAGGGAAATAGGTTTTTACTGACTCAACATAAAGTAAAAGATAGGCCCTTCGCAGAGGGAAGCAGGGATTAAATCATGTGCTAGAGCTTTTCAAGTTTTGAAATCATATAGAAGGCATAAAAGTAAAGTTTTGAGGGGTGTTTGTTGTTGTCAACGACTGGTAGTGGGTACTCTAACCCCCTTGCCAGACAAACTCTCAAAGAGCGGCTCCCATAAAGTTTTCTTTTTGGTTGACACTCCTTCCAACCTTTGCTTTCACAAACCATGGCTAACCGAATCCTCGGGTGCCTGCCAACAATCTCATACCATGAAGGAGTGTCTTTTTATTTTAGTTTTGTTTAGATGACACTCCTCCCCACCTTTGCTTTCTCAAGCCATGACTAACCGAATCCTCGGGTGCCGTCCAACAATCACATACCATGGAGGAGTGTCTATTTGTAAAATTACAAAAGTTAATTAACTTGGGACTGGGAACCCCATTGTCAGCTCTTTTTGCAAAGTTATTGGATAAGTGGATGAAGCCACTAGTCCATTGGTGAAAGTTGCCCAACAAGATTGAAAGATAAGACACCACATACTTCCTCATGAGCTATAAAACATTGACACAAATAAGGAGTAATAAAGTTTTGAATTGTTTAAAGGTAGCACATGAAGTATTTACTTGGAGTGGCAGGAAATACCACATAATAGGTAGTTATAGTGGACACACATGGCATGGGTTTTGGCCTAAAAGTTTGGATGCACGAGAGGCATTCCCTCTCAGTACAGGTCTTTGGCTAGCAAGGTTAATTAGCAAGCATAAGAGTTGAGGTAAACAAAGAAATATACATGTGATAGAAACACTCATGCATCTTACTTGTAAATACAAACAATTTTAACTTCAGAATACTAAGCTCATAGCTAACAAGAAAGAAAGATAATGAAACAACATATCTACATGTATTTGTTCTCTACTTAAACTCAAAGTGTTGTTGCTATTGACCAATGCTAAGTTTGCCAAAACCAAATAGATTTACACAATGCTCCCAAAGTGATGCCAATACTAACAACAAGATCAATCACATAATAGAGATTGCAACTAAAATAAGATGTGCAATATGTAAATGATAAAACTTCTCATTAATATTCCATAACGATAACTCACACCAAGGGATACATAGATAACCAACTAAAGAGAGATACTTCCATACCGCAACACATCTTATATGATAATTTCCCTACTCATGATATGACACTACTTGATAATAAAAAGTAAAAGATAGTGATGATGTGATACCGCGGCACTCCTCCAAGCTTGGAACAAACCAAGGGGATGCCAATACCGATGATGAATTACTCCTTTGGTGGTGATGGTGAATTCTTGACAAGCTTCTCAACAAGCTCCTGAAGCTCATCAATCTTGTACATGAGGTTGCGGATCATCTCCGAATTGTGCTCGACGCGGTTAAGAAGTATGTCCGACGGCGAGTCCCAACTCTTGGAGTTATTTCCCCACTCTTCAGTTTCAGGCTTCATCCTTCCTGCAGTGTTAGAACGATCTATATCCCAATTGCTAGGCAATGCTGCCTTGGGAGTCCTTTCAATTTGATTATTGTAAATTAGATTGCGGAAGGGGTGATAAGTGCCTGGAGAAGATGTCTTTGGAGCTAGGTAGTGACGCGGAAGTCTTCCTCCGGTGCGAATTCTTGCGCTCTTCTTTGCATTAAAAGGGTTCTCCACCACCTCGATGCTTGCAATGGTAGCATGCGGGTATGCGCGCGAGTCTTCCTCCACTTCTTCTTCATCTTCTTCCTTGACGCTCTCGTCCACCTCTTTCCACTCGGGATCTTGAATATCTTCCTCCATAGGCTCCTTGTCTTTGTTGTTGGAGACCATGGTGCTTCTAGATTGAAAATAGATCCTGGCAGAAACAGCTCGAAACAAAACACGTCGAGAAAACGATATACGGACCTCCAGGGGTCCGGGGGATTATATAGCAGTAATTTTTACGACAAAAGGAAAGTACCAGGTCGAACAAGAGTCGGAGAGGGGCAACGAGGCGGTGTCCTCATAGGGCGGCGCGGCCAGGCTGGGGCCCGCGCCGGCCTATGGGGGCACGCCCTCGTGCGTCTCCTCCACTCCGTTTCGATCTCGTAATTTTTCATATTTTCCAAAAACAGCAAAAACATTGTTCGGAAAGTAAAACGCGGACTTTTTATTACCAGTACTGTTACCTATTCAAAGTCGAACTCTGCAGGACTGTCAACTTGACTTTTGATGAAAGCTTCCGGAGTTACCACTTGGATAATATCAACATCTTCATTATAAGAATCTCCAGAGATATAATGCTTGAGTCTTTGTCCATTCACTACTTGTGTGGCATTACCATGCAGAGAGCTAATTTTAATTGCTCCTGATCGATAAACCTCATCAATGACATATGGTCCTTCCCACTTTGAGAGCAATTTCCCTGCAAAGAATCTGAGACGAGACCGATACAATAGGACTTTATCCCCAACATTAAATTTCCTTTTGATAATTCTTCTATCATGCCATTTCTTAACTTTCTCTTTAAAGAGTTTAGCATTTTCATAAGCTTCACTTCTCCATTCATCTAAAGAACTCAATTGTAGCAATCTCTTCTTACCGGCAAGTTTGAAATCTTTATTAAGTTCTCTCACAGCCCAATAAGCTTTGTGCTCTAATTCTAAAGGTAAATGACAAGCTTTTCCATTAACCATTTTATAAGGCGACATACCCATGGGATTTTTATAAGCAGTTCTATAAGCCCATAATGCGTCCTTCAATTTAATAGCCCAATTCTTTCTAGATTTATTAACAGTCTTTCCCAAAATAGATTTAATCTCTCTATTTGATAATTCTACTTGCCCGCTAGTTTGAGGATGATAAGCGGAAGCAATTCTATGATTAATACCATACTTAGCAAGAGTTTTTCTAAAACCTCCATGAATAAAATGAGAACCTCCATCAGTCATAATATATCTAGGTACTCCAAATCTAGGAAAAATAATATCTAAAAGCATTTTTAAAGAAGTCTCACCATCAGCACTTTTTGTGGGAATAGCTTCTACCCATTTAGTAACATAATCAACAGCGACAAGTATATGAGTGTTACCTTCTGAAGAAGGGAAAGGACCCATGAAGTCGAATCCCCAACAATCGAATGGTTCAATAACAAGACTATACTTCATAGGCATTTCATTGCGTCTGGAGATATTACCAACCCTTTGACATTCATCACAAGATAAAATAAACTTCCTTGCATCTTTGAAGAGAGTTGGCCAATAAAAACCTGATTGTAGAACCTTTTGTGCAGTTCTATCTCCGGCGTGATGTCCTCCATAAGCACTACCATGACATTTACTCAATATCTCTTGTTGTTCATATTCAGGAACACATCTTCGTAGAATACCATCTACTCCTTCTTTATATAGGTGTGGGTCATCCCAAAAATAATGCCTCAAGTCATAAAAGAATTTTCTCCTTTGCTGAGCTGAAAAGGTTGGAGGCAAGTACTTGGACACAATAAAGTTAGCATAATCAGCATACCAAGGACTATCTCGCGAATTCACCTTTATTACAGCCAATTGTTCATTTGGAAAACTATCATTAACAGGAACAGGATCATAAGTAATATTTTCCAATCTAGACAAATTATCAGCAACAGGATTATCAGCACCTTTCCTATCTATAATATGTAAATCAAATTCTTGCAAAAGAAGTACCCATCTAATAAGCCTTGGCTTAGCATCTTTCTTTGTCATAAGGTATCTAATTGCAGCATGATCAGTATGAATCGTGACTTTTGAATCAACAATATAGGATCTAAACTTGTCAAAAGCAAAGACTACAGCTAATAATTCTTTTTCAGTTGTAGCATAATTTCTTTGAGCAGCATCAAGAGTCTTGCTAGCATAATGAATAACATTTAATTTTTTATCTACTCGCTGTCCAAGAACAGCGCCTACAGCAAAATCACTAGCATCACACATAATTTTAAAAGGTAAGTTCCAGTCAGGAGGTTCAACTACAGGAGCAGTTGTTAAGGCTTTCTTTAGAGTTTCAAAAGCTTCCTTACAATCATCATCAAAAACAAAAGGTACATCTTTTTGAAGAAGATTAGTAAGAGGCTTTGAAATCTTGGAGAAATCTTTAATAAATCTCCTATAAAACCCAGCATGACCAAGAACACTACGAATACCTTTAACATCCCTCGGATAGGGCATCTTCTCAATTGCTTCAACTTTAGCTCTATCAACTTCAATACCTCTCTCAGAAATTTTATGTCCCAATACAATTCCTTCATTAACCATAAAGTGGCATTTCTCCCAATTAAGAACAAGGTTAGTTTCTTCACATCTCTGCAAAACTTTATCGAGGTTTCGCAAGCAATTGTCAAAAGAATTCCCATAGACAGACAAATAATCCATGAATACCTCTACAATACTCTCGCAAAAGCCATGAAAAATAGCAGACATGCATCTTTGAAAAGTAGCAGGAGCATTACATAAACCAAAAGGCATACGCCTATAAGCATAAGTTCCATAAGGACAAGTGAAAGTGGTTTTCTCTTGATCTTTAGTTTTAACAGTAATTTGTGAAAACCCAGAATAACCATCAAGAAAGCAAAAATGAGTATTTTTAGACAACCTTTCTAACATTTGATCAATAAATGGTAAAGGGTAATGATCTTTCTTAGTAACCTTATTAACTTTTCGATAATCAATGCACATTCTATATCCTACAACTACTCTTTGAGGGATGAGCTCATCATTATCATTAGGCACAACAGTCATTCCTCCTTTCTTAGGAACACAATGCACAGGACTAACCCATCTACTATCAGCAATAGGATATATAATACCAGCTTCAAGAAGTTTTAATACCTCATTCCTTACCACATCCTTCATCTTCGGAATTAGACGACGTTGATGTTCAACAACAGGCTTTGCATCATCTTCCATATTGATAGCATGTTGGCAAATAGAGGGAGAAATCCCCTTTAAATCATCAAGAGTGTAGCCAATAGCTCCTCGGTGTTTCTTCAATATTTCCAGTAACCTTTCTTCCTCAATATCTGAAAGCTTAAAACTAATAATAACATGATATATTTTCTTATCATCAATATGAGCATATTTAAGATTGTCAGGCAATGGTTTTAAATCGAAAACAGGATCTTCCTTTGGTGGTGGTGTTGTACCTAGATCTTCAACCGGCAAGTCATGTTTAAGAATAGGTTGACGAAGGAAAATTTCATCAAGCTCATTCCTTTCTTCCCTAAAGACTTCACTCTCACTATTCTCCAAATGTTGCTGCAAAGGATTATTAGGAGCAAGAGCAACAGACGCACACTGTTCAACTCTAAAATCATTATTAGGCAAATCAGCTTTATAAGGGGTTTTGGCAAATTTAGAGAAATTAAACTCATAAGATTCACCAGCAAATTTAGTAACAATCTTTTCCTTCTTGCAATCTATAACAGCTCCACAAGTATTTAGGAATGGTCTACCAAAAATAATAGGACAATACTTACTAGCAGCAGAAACAAGTACCAGAAAGTCAGCAGGATATTTAATCTTACCACACAGAACTTCCACATCTCGAACAATACCAATAGGAGAGATAGTTTCTCTATTAGCTAGCCGAATAACCACATCAATATCTTCAAGTTCACAAGAACCAATTTCATGCATGATCTCCGTATAAAGCTCATAAGGAATGGCGCTAATACTTGCACCAATGTCACATAAACCATAATAACAATGATCTCCAATTCTAACAGAGAGCATAGGAACACTAGCTTTCCTAGACTTATTAGGATGCGAAACAATATTAGAAGCATCTTCACAGAAAATAATATGACCATCTTCCACATTTTCAGTCACAAGATCTTTAACTATTGCAATAGCAGGTTCAACTTTTATTTGCTCTTCAGGTTCTATAGGTTTCTTTGCACTTTTATTAACCGCACTAGATATAACAGAGTACTCCTTCATTTTAGCAGGAAAAGGAGTTTTTTCAATATAAGCTTCAGGAATAACATGATCAACAGTTTCAATTACAACACATTTGTTTATAGATGAATCAATTTTATCTTTATACGGTTCATGATACTTATCAAAGTTCTTCTTAGGCAATTCATAATGAGAGGCAAAAGCTTTATAAAGATTTGCAACGACTTGAGAATCAAGACCATAAGTAGCACTAATATTACGAAATTTATCAGTATCCATAAAAACTTCAATGCATTTATAATCAAAGTTCTCCTGGATCCGATCAAGAAGGTCCCTTTTAAACTCTTCTTTGTTGCGTGTAAATGATCCAGAACAAGAAGTATCCAGCAGAGTCTTATCTTCAAAAGACAATCTTGCATAGAAATTATCAATAATAATATTACCAGGAAGCTCATGAATGGGGCATTTGAGCATTAAAGACTTCAATCTCCCCCACGCTTGGGCAATACTCTCTCCATCATGAGGCCAGAAATTATATATGCGGTTCCGATCTTTGTGAATTTCACTTGGAGGATAGAATTTTGAATAAAATAAAGGCACAATGTCCTCCCAATCAAGAGAATCCCTATTCTTCAGCAATTTATACCAGTGCGCTGCTTTACCAGACAGCGATATAGAGAATAGTTTCTTTCTAACTTCATCCATAGCAATACCTGCACATTTGAATAACCCGCATAATTCATGTAAAAACAGTAAATGATCACCAGGATGGACAGTTCCATCCCCTTCATAGCGGTTATCCATAACACGTTCAATAATTTTCATAGGTATTTTATATGGTATTACTTCCTCACCTGGCGCCTCAACCACTACCGTTGCAGTAGTAGTAGATTTCCCAAATAGAAATTCAAGAGAAGATCTCTCCATAATGACTTATAGCAGCAGGCAGAAATTAAATCAGCACAAATAGTATAGGTTTTCCTTACCAATTCCACTTACCAATAGCGTTTCACTCCCCGGCAACGGCGCCAGAAAATAGTCTTGATGACCCACAAGTATAGGGGGTGTATCGTAGTATCTTCGATAAGTAAGAATGTCGATCCCAACGAGGAGCAGAAGGTGTTAACAAGCAGTTTCGATGAAGGATTCACTGTAAATGCTCACAGACAAGTATTCAGGGGGTTTTGATGTAACAGATGAATAAAGTACGAGTAAGTAAAGTGCGAGAGTAATAATTGCAGCGAGTGGCCCAATCCTTTTTAGCACAAAGGACAAGCCGGTTTGTTTACTTATAATGACCAAACGTTCTTGAGGACACACGGGAATTTAGTCTAGTGCTTTCGCTTCTTACAGCTGATTAATCTTCATTGTTTTGATAAGTGTTGTGTGGGTGAACCTATGCTAATGCACCGCCCTTCCTAGGACTAATACATACTTGTGATTATACCCCTTGCAAGCATCCGCAAATACAAGAAAGTAATTAAGATAAATCTAACCACAGCCTTAAACTCTGAGATCCTGCTATCCCTCCTGCATCGATATACCAACGGGGGTTTAGGTTTCTGTCACTCCGGCAACCCCGCAATCAGCAACCGAATAAAAGATGCACTCCCCTAGGCCCATAAATGGTGAAGTATCATGTAGTCGACGTTCACATGATACCACTAGAAGAATAACACCACAACTTAAATATCATAACATTGAATATTACTCAACCATAATTCACTACTAACATTTAGACTTCACCCATGTCCTCAAGAACTAAACGAACTACTCACGAGACATCATATGGAACATGATCAGAGGTGATATGATGATGAATAACAATCTGAACATAAACATTGGTTCAATGGTTTCACTCAATAGCATCAATAACAAGTAGAAATCAACACCGGGAGAGTTTCCCCTATCAAACAATCAAGATCCAACCCGAATTGTTATGGCGGTGACGAGGTGCAGCGGTGGAGATGGCGGTGATGATGATGGAGATGATGTCGATGGTGATGGAGATGATGTCCAGCTCGATGACGGTGACGATGGCGTCGATTTCCCCCTCCGGGAGGGAATTTCCCCAGCGGATTCCTGCCCGCCGGAGAGCTCTTTTCTCTCTGGTGTTCTCCGCCCCGCAGAGGCGGCTGTGACTCTTCGCGACTATCCTCTGGGGCTTAGGTTTTCGGGGTGAAGACGTACGCGAAGAAAAGGAGGCGAGAGGGGGTTGTGGGCCCCCTCCTCACAGGGCGGCGCGGCCAGGCCTTGGGCCGCGCCGGCCTATGAGGTGGGCCCACCTCGGGTCCCCTCGGCTCCCCCTTCTGGCTCCCTTCGACTTCTGGAAAAATAGGAATTTTCATATAATTTCCGTCAACTGTTGATCTTCCGAAATATTGCATCCTAACGGTGCTTTTTCCAGCAGAATCCTGGCTCCGGTGCGCGATTCTCCAATAATCATGAAACATGCAAAATAGATGAAATAACATAAGTATCATCTCTAAATATGAAATATATCAATGAATAACAGCAAATTATGATATAAAATAGTGATGCAAAATGGACGTATCATTTACTCCCGAAAACAAAAGATTTTTTGTCGCTACAGTTGTGCCAGCATTGTCATCAAAAAGGATAAAAACCACGAACTAATAAAATCGGGCACAAATTTCACACATGTACTGATCGAAAACATCACGGAGAAGACAACAAAGTAGTATCCAACAGAAGGGCTAACCGCATTGTTAGTAAAGGCGGAAATGCGGGAGGAGTTAATGGGAGTTTACGTTTGTTATGATGCTCGGCAAAAACAAACCTATTGATTATCCATTATTCCCTCATCCTAATACAAGCATATGCGCAAATGTGGGCTGCTTAAATTGCATACTGGATTGAAGGAAGAAGCTATTATCTGCTGGAGGGAAGGAGGTATTCCTAAAAGCAATAGTGCAAGTTATACCATAATATGTGATTTTAGTCTTTAAGGTTCCACAGAAAATTTATAAAGGAATCATAGGAACGATGTCAGAATATTGGTGGCAAGATGGTGCTAATCAAAAGAAGATGCATTGGCTTTGGCTAGCATATGGTGAAAAATGTATGTGCCATAGAAGAAAGGGGGTGGGCTTTAGAGATATCCACTGTTTGAGTCTAGCTTTGCTAGCAGAACACGTGTGAGTTTAGTAGAAGAACCTGAATCACTTCATGCAAGAAATCTTAGAGCGAAGTATTTCCCAACGGGGAATCCACTTAATGCGGGTATGAAAAAGGGCAGTTCATTCACTTAGCAAAGTATCTGGTCTAGAGAGTGCAAGCAGATTATAATCTCATCAGAATGCATCAACATGATTAAGATAATGCAGGAGGCGGGTAATTTCAGTGGAGTTGCGACGGCGGTAATCAATGGTTGCTATTACTTTTTTTCGATAATGGATACTTTATTACTTTAAGCAATTATTTAATCGTTGTGGCTATGTAGAAATAACAAGATTTTCAATAGCCACTGCAGTGGGTGGAGCATCGAGACCTCTTTACGAAGGTATCTTCACGGTTGGACGATACGGCAGGACTAGCTAGGTGGATCCGGTCTCTACATAGCTAGGATGCACACAGCCGCACAAATATCTGTTACAAAATAACACTGATAACCGAAGGCAAAAACAAAGTTCTCGAAAGATACAAATGACTAGCTAGGTTGATCCAGTTCTCGAAAGATAAAAAGGACTAGCTAGGTTGATCCAGTCATAGATCACGCTGCCACCCATGTTGGGAGAAAATATCCCTCGTTGTATTATATCCTCCAACCGTGAAGATACCTCCGTAAAGAGGTCTTGATGCTCTTATCGAGAAGCAAATGTTGTAGCCCATGAATTGGTTAGGGTAGCGGAGGGGGTGGGCCGAACAAGCTTGGCTTAATAATGCTCCATATTTTCTTGTACCTCTTCTTAGAATGATGTAATTTCAAATGAACAAAGAAGTTTTAAGGTTAACAAAAGTAGTATCCAACAGAATTCCACGGAACACCTGGCTCATGCAATGTAATTGATTAAATTTAAGTAATAAATCATCCATTAACGAAAAAAGCTGATATGATAGTCAAATGGTGACACTGACACTGAAACTTCGTTCCGTTCCAGAAGTTAATTTAGGCTGCATCAGTTTTGGCAAAACAAAACTGTAATTATAATGTTAATTGCATCACGCATTAGCTCGCAGCCGCTTACATTATTTTCAGCTGGCTCATGCACAAACACACCCGATCCTTCTCCATCCGAAGGACCGTTAATTCACACTCGATCTGAAAGCGAAAGAATTAAGTTCAGGAACAAAGTAACGAACGTCACAGAAATCCTCTCCGAAAATGCAAACTTGTATGGTGGTAAACCATGGAGGAACAGAGCCTAGCTAATGACCGACTCCGGGGCTCGGCACGGACCGCATCGACCGTGCTGCCCTCGAGAACCCCGTCGGTGCCGCCACCGCCTCCTTGCCTCTGGCGCTCAGCGATACTGTGAGCACCAGCCCACCTTCGAAGTGCATCACCTTGCTGCCCGGCTCCTCCGCCATCAGCAGCTTACGCCCTTGGCATGGCGAGCAGCTGAGCAGGATAAGCAGCAGCACGGCCAGAAACGCCCACACGAGCTGCAGCACTGACGGCGCGGCCCTCTTGTTGCTGCGACGAGCACGAGTAGAACAAGCCATGCCGAGACCGCAAGACGGTACGGTGCTGCTCTTCTTTGGCGCTGATGAGCTTAAGAAAGAAATGGGGATGGTTCAATATCACTAAGCTAGCAGCTCCTACCTTGGCAATATGTCAGATGGAACTTGCTCTCGAGCTGATGGGGAAGAGAGCCGTGTTCTCTCTCTGTATATATAGCAGTGCCGGTGTGGATGATGATTCCTCGTTACCAGTGGAGAATTCTTTCGGCCAACTGCCGGCCTGAGAGGGTATCTTCTTTTTCTGTATCGGCGTATGTACTAGTCTAGTTTTATTCCATGCTTTGTTAACGTCGATAGTCAAAGGGTTTACAAATACACAGCAGAATTTTGCTCCATGTCAAGCGGAGAAACTGTCTTGCTGCCAAAATTTGGCATTTTATTAACGCTTCACGTAAGTTAAGATTACAGATTAACGCAGTCGAAAATGTGTCATCTGCCCACGATGACATGCGTGGCTGAGTACTTAATCAATTTTCAGTTCTGACCTTTGTGATCATGAACTTGTCAACCAGCTGACCCATGTATTTTCTATGTTGATAATAATCTTGGCAAATTTTTCTGACACTAGTATGTAACTGATGATTTGTCTTTTACACAGAGCGTTTGGACGAGACTACATTTGGCAGCATAAAGCATCTTCGCTGCATAAAATATGATATCTTACATGAAGCTGCACGAATGCTCAATTAGTTAATCTAGCTGCCTGCAACTTTTCCCCTAAGATATAGGCCTTAATTAGTAAGTAATACTGAATATATATGAACTCCTAGGATGCGTCAGCGTCATGGATGCTGTTCTCTTGACCTATGAGAAATAGAAATAACCAAGCTATTTCGCATCGGAATGTGGGTCGGAAAACGGCGAGAAGGAATCGATGGAGCCGAAAACGATCGGTCGTCAGTCGGAGCGAGACGGCCGTGACCTTTTTGCACGACTGGCGAAGAGCGAAAGGGAAGCCAAATCTGACTGTAGAACGCATTGCATTGGAGCACATATGTGCCTTTTTTGTTTCCATGTGCTCGCGTCGTCATGCAGCCAGCCGATTTGATTGATCGAACGTGGTTTTGCTAGGTAGCTAGCTAGTTTCCTAGTGCAAAAGAGGTGGTATATTCGTCGCTTCTGAATACTGTCTTTTTTGTACGTGGCCGGGGAAGTGTTCTGTAAACCTGAAGGTTAAAATTTTAGGTTATCATCACGGCCGGCCATGTTAGATTTGCGAAAGGGAGAGAACTATTCAAGACAAAGTGTATAGGTATGCATTTTAAACTTGTTGATTGGGTCTATAAATTTGCATGGCTGACCCAATCACTCCGGCACAGAATATGCTAAAGCGTGCAAGCCTAAATAGAGGACCTATTATCCCAAATGCAGGCCATTTTTTTTTATTTCTATGGACCCGGCTATGACCTTGAACTAATTCAAGTCACAGTCACCGATTTTTATATGTAACTTTTGTGTAACTAGGAAAATTGATATGCAATTGCAGGCCCATGTGCATTTCTTAGATCGACCTAGAAGTAGCAAAAGAGTTTCTTTTTTCTAATACTTTTTCCTCTAGATGTTGCAAGAACAGCTGCATGAAATTCGATACAACAGTTTTGTCATAGAAAAGCATTTTTATTGTGTGAGTGACATGTCGGACCAAAGAGATATAATGTCAGATATGAAACATTAGATGGATAGGATAAACCTCATCTTCTTACTGTCTTCTTAAAGGCTTTTGGCCATTCCAGTGGCTCACTTCCAGAGCATTTCCAAGGTATTCTTGGGGTGTTAAAAACATTTTGGATATCCCAAGGGCCTTCAGATTACCTATAAAGGCGGTCAAACAACAAAACCAATCCCTCTATTAGTAGATATAAGATGTACAAATTTTCGAGAAAAAGATCTGGAATATTGTCAACACCCGGATTTTTAAGTCCAGATGCCTATTATGCCATTCATCGCAATCCCAGGAATATTGTTTTTGCGAGACATAATAGATTGATATCACAACACATCATTCATTACAACACATAATCGTCTTACAACAAAGGATCACATGATCCAGTCTTAATACTCCCTCCGTTTCAATCTATAATGCCTATAGATTTTCTGCATTTGTTTCATAATATAAGAGTAGATCTGTGTTTATTTGCAAAGAACCCCTTCCACCGATCAACTGAATGGAGGGTCGGGAGATTTTCTTTAACGGCAGAGAGATTTCCGAGATTTTGTTTTGACTTTTCTTATTTCTCTCCTATTTCTGAGATCGTGGTTGGACTCGTTAGGGGGTTTTGTGTTACAAAATGACTTGCGCTAATTACCGTGCAGAAAATCTATAGGTATTATAGATTGAAACGGAGGGAGTACATCATAGTGGATCTACAGATCCTATTACAAAACACATAGCGGAAGCGAAGTAGCGGTCTTGGTTCATCTGTTCCACAGGCAACTGTTGACGTCAGGAGTGGTCCTAGTTGTCATAGACATCCTGCTGTCCATCTTCCTCGTACTGCTGTTCTCCTTCATAGTCTGGTCATTTGAATAGCCAGGGACAAAGCCATGAGTACTTTAAAGTACTCGCAAACTAATACTAGTGTAAGCACTATCAACTATAGTAAGGGGGTGCTAAGCTCTAAGTTTATTTGCATAAAGCCAATTTTAGTTCACAAACATTTAGTAAAAGCATCTTCATTTGCTAACTAACTCAAGTGGGAACCTTAGTGTCATTCTCACAACTCTGTTGTGATTCAAGTCAACATTCACCTTTTCAAATTCAAGTCATCAATCACCTTTCACATCTCACATTTTGAAAATGATCTGATGACGGAACAGTATGGCCTTTCCAACCGTCCATAACCGTGGACGCGGCTATTCGAATAGTTTTACACTCTGCAGAGGTTGCACACTTGTGCCACAACATTTGATTACATCCGTCAGGGATAACCCTGAATAATTGTAACTCAGTACGCGGATCATCAACCATAACCTTTCACTTACATATCCTAGTATAGGCACCTCTCCCCATGAGCTTGGCCTCCCAGTGAAGACAGACAGTCAGCCTGGGAACTGCACAGGGCTTGGGCCGGACATTCACCTCATTTCACGTCATTTCTCATCATTGCTTTTGTTGTAGAGGCAGCTTTCGGCATAACCCCGATGACGCTTGTTTATAGGGAACCCATACTAAGACACATAAACTTCCAGTTAAACCCTACCCATAATCAGGTATTGTGGGGGTACTTGTAAATTGGAATGGTATCGCATCCGAACCCAACCATCAGTTTTTGTAAAGTTCACCATGTCATTCACAAGTCATATTCACCTTCAAAATCTTTCAATAGAACGACTCATCATTCCAAGGTTTTCAAAGTCATTTCATTTCACATGTTCGCATCTAGAGTAGTCAATTTTTATTTGTTAGCACTAGCAACTAGTCATGAGGGGTGCTAACTAGCTTTGATTGCTCTAGGCTAAATTTGATACTCTTGTACTACTCCATATCTAGACCAAGTGAATCATAAATCGAAAAGGAAACTTTGATAAACCAAAGTCAAAAACTTGTAAGGTAAAAACTTGGGATAGGATCATTAAGCATAAAGTAAATTGTGATGAGGCCTTGCTCTTGTAGAGCTTTGCCTTTGGGTAACTTGCAAGAGTATAGCTTGCCTTGGTTGGGGAATTGGTCAAAGTGGTCTTCTTCTCCTTGAAGGTAGACCTCCTCCTCCTCTTGATACTCCTCGGTACTAGCATCTAAAATACGAGGTATACAATCATCATATCAAAGTTAAGTACTAGACTAAGCACACACATGAGTCACACAAACTTAGGCTAGCATCACACATTACTAATAGGTTGATTGACTTTGTTTTCTTCTTTAAGAAAAATAATTTCCTCTCATTTTATTATTAAGATTTAATTTCCTTCATGAACAAATATATGAACTAGGTTGACCAAAGTCAACCTCTTCATACTCATCCTTTAAGAAAATGATTTAAATGAGGTGAAGCACCTCATGCAATTTAATACCAACCTAGCAATGATTTAAATCATCAAACAATTTTACATGAGACCTAATAGACCAGGGTCTCTGTCTCATTTGGACTTGTTTGTGACAAGATTTAAATGAGAGAAACACTCCCATACTATTTAATAAATAATTTGGCACCATTTTAATTGGACTAGAATAGCCATAGAGCCATTTTTTTAAACTAGGCCATGATCATACAAACAACTATGTGATGTTTTTGCATATTCTTATAGACAATATGAAATGTGATTTTTGAGAGTTGGAATCAACTCAAAAACATGTTTAGTTGATTTTTAACAAAGGTTTGAAGTTACCAAAGGCCCTTCCTTGTTTATTTTGTCACTTTAATTCTACACCAAATCTAGGGTTGAGACCAGTGTAGTGGTGTAGAAAATTTGCTCAGCTTTCCAGAGATATAAAATTTGTGAAAATTGGCCAAGTAGATTTGTCCCTATTAAATTTTGAAATTGGCATCAGATTGCAAATTAACCTAAACTGGAATTTAAATTTCAAACGAAATTGGGCTGGCGGGAAAGTTTAACAGGCTACGCAGAGGGGAAGGGAAATGGGCCGGTGATGTCTACGGGTGCTTCTATTCTTGTAGACAGTGTTGGGCCTCCAAGAGCAGAGGTTTGTAGAACAGCAGCAAGTTTCCCTTTAGTGGATCACCCAAGGTTTATCGAACTCAGGGAGGAAGAGGTCAAAGATATCCCTCTCAAGCAACCCTGAAATCACGATACAAGAAGTCTCTTGTGTCCCCAACACACCTAATACACTTGTCAGATGTATAGGTGCACTAGTTCGGCGAAGAGATAGTGAAATACAAGTAGTATGGATGTATATGAGTGGTAATAGCAATCTGAATAAAATATGGCAGCGAGTAAACATGCAACAGAACAGTAAATAAACGGAGTTTCAGTGTTTGGAAACAAGGCCTAGGGATCATAATTTCACTAGTGGACACTCTCAACATTGCAATCATAATGGAATATAAATAAGCACTTCACTATGCTATTCCGAATTACTCTCTGGCAAGATAACGAACTCTAATTCATCATGTAGGCAAACCTTAAAGATGTATTCCCAAGTACTAATGAACACCCCACGCTGTCACTTTGAGCATTCATAGGAGGTACTAACACACCACAATTTCATAGAGACATCCAACTCAAATCATAACTCAGTGAACAAGTATTCTGTGAAATATAGCCTAAGAGACCCACACGGTGCACACACTGTCACCTTTACACACGTGGGACAAGGAGTCTCCGGAGATCACATAAGTAAAATCCACTTGAATAGCATAACGACATCTAGATTACAAAGCTCATATGAATCTCAATCATGTAAGGCAGCTCATGAGATCATTGTATTGAAGTACATAGGAGAGAGATTAACCACATAGCTACCGGTACAGCCCTTAGCCTCGAGGGAGAACTACTCCCTCCTCATGGGAGACAGCAGCGTTGATGAAGATGGCGGTGGTGTCGATGGAGAAGCCTTCCGGGGGCACTTCCCCATCCCGGCGGCGTGCCGGAACAGAGACTCCTGTCCCCCAGATCTTGGCTTCGCGATGGCGGCGGCTCTGGAAGGTTTCTCGTACCGTGGCTTTTTCGTATCGAAGATTTAGGTTAGGGACCTTTAAATAGGCGAAGAGGCGGAGTCGGAGGGGTTACGGAGCCGCCACACAATAGGGGGCGCCCCCCACTGGGCCGCGCCAGCCCCATGTGTGGGCCCCCTGTGGCTCTCCTCTGGTGGCTCTCGGGTGTTCTGGAAGCTTCGTGGAATTCTAATATGCTGGGCGTTGATTTCGTCCAATTCCGAGAATATTTCCTTACTAGGATTTCTGAAACCAAAAACAGCAGAAAACAGAAACTGGCACTTCGGCATCTCGTCAATAGGTTAGTTCCGGAAAACGCATAATAATGACATAAAGTGTGAACGAAACATGTAGGTATTGTCATAAAACTAGCATGGAACATAAGAAATTATAGATACGTTTGAGACGTATCAGCCGGCCCAGCAGCGCAGCGGGCCGCCCGACAGCGTGGGGTCCACGCGTCAGCGTGACTTAACCGCTGAAACGGTACGCGCCTTTCCGCGCCGTAGGATTAGGCGAGGATCGGACGGACGACGAGCGTCGTCGTCTCCGACGAGAGATGGCCACTGGCGCGGCGACGGTGGGGGGTCGTAGACTCACCGGCGGCGCGGCGATGGTCGGCGACGAGCAGCGGAGTGGTTGTCGACGATTGTCGAGGGTGCTCCTCGGCAATGCCCTCCGATAGGGGCTTAGGGTTGATGGAATCCTGCAAGCTGGCACGAGTCATCGGTTCACAGACAAGCGGGGAGAGCGATTTACCCAGGTTCGGGGCCCTCGATGAGGTAAAACCCTTACGTCCTGCCTGTCTGTTCTTGATTATGATGAAAACAGGTTACAATGGGGTGCCGAATAGTTCGGCTGTGATCTCGTCGAGATGGCTAATTGCTAGGGTAACCTAGCTCTAAGCTCCTGTTGGCTAAGATTGCTCAGATTGATTGTGTCCCTCGATAGCCCCTCTCCTGGTCTTTATATAGGTGGCCAGGTCACGAGAGGTCTAATCGAGTACGAGTAGGTTTACAGTAGATCTATCTCTAAACTTTCCTTGTTCGGCTTCTTCCGTGTTTTGTACTTCAAGTAATCTTCCGCCGCACCGTCCTAGTGGCCCATCTTGCCATCGGGTACCTTCATGGGCCTTCAGCTGGACCGTATAGGGTAGAGCAACATTGGTTACCCGAAGGGTAGTGCCCACGTCAGTAGCCCCCGAGTGTCTAGCCGAACATAGTTCGGGTAGAGACTGAAGCATGCCTTCTTCCGACGTCCTTCTCTTTGATCATTCTTGCTTTTCTTCTGTCTGTATTATTCTCTTCTATCGGGTGCGCGTCAGCGCTCCCGATGGGAGTAGCCCCCGAGTCTAGGTACGGATGTTTACAATCCGTGCGTAGACTCAAGTTGTACCACTCGAACATCTTCTGCCGAAGTTTTTTCCTGCAAGTCTTCGTAAGTCATCCGATATATTTTCTTTATGCAAGAGATAATGAATAACGTGCCCAACTTTTGTTGGTTAACTGCCGATGGCAAAACAACGTTACCCTACACAGAATCAAGTCCCCGGGCATGATCCTGGAGTGTGAAAAAAGTTCTGTCGGGTGCGCGTCCAGCGCTCCCGATGGGAGTAGCCCCCGAGTCTGGACACGGGCGTTTTCGTCCGGGTGCAGACTTGAGTCAAATTTTTCCTTCGAGTCCTCATTCTGTCGGGTGTGCGTCCAGCGCGCATCTGTACCTAGACTCAAATTGTCCATTCGATAGCTTTTTATTCCTTCGTATGCAATTATTTTGCATGACGTCATTGATGACGTTTTTCTGACACCTCAATTCTGACTGATAAGACGTGACCCGCCGGCCCTTTTTTCGAGCAATTCCTGCTCTTCTTACACGGTTAGCGAGGCACCTCCTCGATTTCTGCAACCATTAACTGAAGAAAAGGTCCACTAGCAGTACGAGGCCTTCCTTAAATCTTCCAAAGGATAGAAATCCCTAATCTTCTCCTTCATTCATCACAACATCCCTTCGTTGTTCTTCCTCTTCTCCCTTTCGCAACTACTTGCGCCGCCACCACTGCTTTCCAGGTTTTCCCAGATCTCGTGATGGTGAAGAAGAAGAACCCTAGCGCCGCTACCAGCTCCACGAGCGGAGGCGCCGCCGCCAAATCTTCCTCGATTCTTCCGAAGGAGGGCGCCCCAAACGCTCCTCCCCCAGCTCCGGCGCCGCCGGCGCCACCGGGCTCAGTAGCCAGGCCCGGAGATTGGATAGCATCGACCGTCACCAGGCGTGACGAGAAGAGATCCCGAAGCCTGGGATTGATCTCCTCCGATGAGGGGAATGTGATCTTTCCAGGTGCGATTTCTCGACCTAATCCCCCTGCTGGCTTTACCGTGATGTTCTTATCGTTCTTATATCGGGGTCTTTCGCTTCCCGTTCACGAATTCCTCCTCCATCTCTTGCGAACTTACGAGATCCAACTATGGCAACTCACTCCCAACTCAATCCTCCACATTGCTGTGTTTATCACCCTTTGCGAAGCATATCTGGGCATTGAGCCTCATTTTGGGTTGTGGAAAAAGATCTTCCATGTGAAGAGATACAGCAGTAGTAACGGATCCTTTGTCACCGGAGGAGTGGGATTTGTAGCTCGTTCGGATGTCAACTACTTCAATTTCCCAATGAGAGAGTCCGTGCAAGGGTGGAGATTGAAGTGGTTTTACGCCAAGGACTCCTTGTCACCCGAATCTCAGCTTCCTCGCTTTGTCGATGTCCTTGAAGCCAAGCCTAAGAATTCCTGGAAGAATATTCTCTCTCCCGACGAAAAAGTAGCAGCCGATGAATTATTTGCTAGATTTCTTCGAATCAAGGAAGCTGACGGCCAAACTATGGTCGGCACAGAGGTGGCGGCGGTGTTCCTGAAACGTCGAGTCCAAGCAGTCATGGCCAGAGTTCGCCCAATGTGGTTGTATTCTAGTCCGAAGGATGAGACCAGAATTAATGCTGCCGAATTGTCGGAAAAGGAACTGCTCGATGAAGTCTGTCGCCTCACTTTCTTTAGACAAGAAGACTTGATCCCATTGATGTCTTCGTATACTCCTTTTGATGCCGATCATCCACCACCAGAGGTAACTTCCCTTCTCAAATTCTTATTATGCTACTATTTACTTAGTCGACATAATTGCCGCTGTTCTCATCTGTCTTTTCTTTGACAGACCCTTGTAGCCTCCGGAGACTTGCATAACTCGCCAAACAATATTTCTGAGGGAAGAGGCTCTTCAGAACCTGTTGATTTTCACACTGTCGAGCATACAAGCCCGAAAAACGATCACAATGATCCGATAGATTCGAAACCGTTCACACCAATCTCCCTCCATCAGCCGATGATACTTGCGACACAGAGGGATCAGTGCGTGATGATGACGCTGATCACGATGCCTTTGTTAATGCAGCTGTGGAGGAGACCAGGGCTCCGCCTATGAAGAGATCAATCGGCGGCTTTGCCGATGAAGATGATCTCCTCGATATGTAAGTATCTTCCTCCTCTTTGCTATATCTTGCCCCTTTGTTTCTCGCATTCTTCTCATAACTTTTGTCGATCATGTCCTTCTTGTAGTGACGAAGTTTTCGCTGAGCCTCCATCTAAGAGGGTCAGATCTGATGCTGTTTCACCGGCCGCCGCGGCTTCCAAAGCTTCTGCTCCTAAAGCAGCACCTGTGGCGCAAGCATCGACTGCTTCCTCCCTTTCTAAGGGGAAAGATGTTCCTGCCGCTACCACAGCTCCTCCTTCTGTAAGTCCTTTTCGAATATGATGTGAATTCCTTTGGAGTATGCCTTGCCTAATGATTCTTTGTAAAACACATTTTATTTTTTCTTAAGGACCTGCGAGGTGTGATATCCTCTCTAGAGGCCTTCGCGTCTCAATTTACCTCTCTAGAGGCGGACAAAGCTCGACTGCAGGAGGAAGTTAAGTCTTCCTCTTCAAAGTTGGACGGCGCCATTAAAAAGGCTGCCATAGCTCGCCAGGAGGTCGACTCCCTAAAAGAGGAGTTGAGCAAGCTGACGGAGAGGCTGAAGGAGGAAGAAGCTCGGGCAGCTGAAAAGGATGAACTCCTTCGACAATCTGCTTTGGCTCTACTTGGTAAGCTCTTTCACACATCTCTGTCGATTATTACTCTTATGAATCCATTTCTTTATCAATGATTTTCTCCAATTTGATTTCTTGCAGAAGCCGCCAGTATCCTGCTACTGCTTTGGACGAAGTTCCGAATAACTCCCCGGCAAATGGTGTGTCGATGGCTCTCGCCTCCCACCAGCTTATCCGGGAGCTTCTTAACAAGGGAAAGGGTGCCCTGGCACGGATGCATTCGATGATTTTCCCCAAGGTCAAGCAGGAGAAGACTTTGGGGCAGCTGATTGATGCCTTCGCGGTTGACACCAAGGAAGTTATTGAGGTATTCAAGCGTACCTCGCGTACCTATGGTGCCCTCCTTGCCTTCCAACTTATGATGGGTTACGGCTTTAAGGCTGACATCGAAGAAATGACTAAGGAGTTGCCGAAAGAAAAAGATGGGCGATTTGTTGACTTAAGCGCCTTTACAGTGTCTGCCCGTACTTGTGCTCGCCAGCTCCTCGAACTAGTTTCGTCAGGAAAGACGTCGGCTGGCCCCAGCCTATCGACTCAGACCCAGGCTCCTTGATTGTTGTAATCAATTTTATCCTCGGGCTAGAGTGAAACATTATTCTGTTGCAAAAACTTAAGTTTGTAATGAACACTGTGCTGGCGATGTTGCCAGCACACCTTTGTCATAATATCTTCACTTGTACTTCTCCTGATAGGAATTACTTGTACTTCTCCCGATGGGAGTTACGTTGGATGCTTGATTTGACCATATTCGTCATCCTTTTTAACGCTGTTTCCTGCAGGTTTTCCCGGTGCCCTCGTTTGTCGACGACTCGTCGGGTGTTCTTCCCGAAGGTGATCGGATCCAGCGGATGAAGGATCAGATCACCCAGATGGAAAAGTACCTACGCAGTATGTATGCCCTAGCTGCTATTGTCAATAAGAAGAGCGAGATTGCATCCGACGTGGAGCGATATGCCCTTACTGAGCTGCATAAAGCTACCGAGAGCTTGAACTGTGAGTTTCTTGATCCCTGCGCCCTCTTGTCGACAACGCCTTATCTGATCCTTCATTTATTTCTTTGCCAGTCATAGCTCTGAACCGTGCGAAAGAAAACAAACGGATTCATGAGCGAGTGCGTGCATTAACCCAGCTATCCTCAGCCGAAGAGATTTTCTGGCGGGAGCACTCGAAGGCTTCGGCTGTCGCGCAATTTCAGGATCGGGTTCAGTAGGTCCACCACTTTTTTGACAAGTGCTACAAGGCTATGAGGGTGGTTTGGAAAACGATGTTCCCTTTGAACGCAGTTCCTCCCACGCTCCTTGCATTGATGTCTGAGTTTGGTAATGCCAAGAAGACCCGAGACTTGGTGCGTGCGCAAGTTTTTGCAGGGGCCAGGTTTACACTTGCTCTTGTACTCGCCCGTTATCCCTCAGCGGGTTTGTTGTCGATTGCCAACGCAACTGGAGACTTGGAGGCACTGGATCCGAAGGTATTGTTGCCTGCCAACATAATTGTCGACAGACTCGAGGAGGACTCAAAGGTTCCTGAAAAAAGAGGAACTCCGCAAAGGTGATTTCAGGGATTTAATGTTTGTTTTGTAAATAGATAATTTGGCTACTTCATCCAAGTTTTTGGATTATGTAATGATGCCTTTTCATTCGGTAGATACATGCATATGTACTTTTACCATGTTATTGCCGTTGGCAAGTTTTGACTTGAGCGAATCTGAGTTGCTCGTTTAAATGTATGTATATTGGTTGGTTAGCAAATCTTTTGAGTGATTAGCTCGTGTTGCAGGTTTTGCTAAACCTGTTGTATGCGCAACTTTTCTTTCAACCGTTTTATGTTTCGACAGGCACTCCCGAATATTTCGGGTGTAGTGGTTCTGCCGATGAGCCCGTTGTTCCTTGATATTTCCATAAGTAAAATATCGAACGTGTGTTGTGTTTATATGTATTTCCAAACTCTTGCTATTTACGACACTCGTAGAGGCATCTATAGTAGAGGGAAAGGTGAACGTCTTTTAGCACTCGTAGAGGCTTTTTGAAGCACGATCTTCTGCCTCGTACTATGTTTGCATAGTGATGGGGCTTGGAAGTTTGTAGTTACTGCAATGCTTAACAAAGAAGAGAAGCTTAAGTTCTCATTAATAAGGTAAGCACGAGGCTAGAGGGCGAAAAAAGGAAGGCCCTGTTTAAGATAAAGGAAAAAAAGAAAATGAAGGCTGATAAATTGCTTAAGCAAGGAAGGGGTTCTTCTCTTCTTCTGGCTTCTTCACCACGTTAGTGGTTGCTGCAACGTTGTTTATTTCATCAGGGGTTTGGGCAGTGGTTGTCAGTGTCTTGCTGTCTCCTATGCCTTCTGTGCCATCAACTGCCGAACCTTTTGCTGCCGAGGCTTCTGCTGCCGAAGCTTCCGCTGCCGAAGCTTTAAGGGCAAGACCGGCTGGCTTCTTCTTGGTTTCCCTGACATCTTTTTCCTCCTTGATTTCACGTAATGACAGCTTGGGTAAGGGATCGACGATTTCTTGCTGTGACCCGATCTTTGCAGCAATCCTCTGAAAGTCGCGATCACAATTGTCCGAGCGTGAAAAACTTCCATAGACTGTGATGTTTGTCCCGTTGTTCCCAGGCATTTTCAGCTTGAGGTATGCATAATGCGGCACAGCCATGAACTTGGCATACGCTGGTCTCCCGAGTATAGCGTGATACTGTGACTCCCAGTTCACCACTTCAAACTCGATCTTTTCCTTCCTAAAATTGTCGGCTCTGCCGAAGATAACATTCAGGTAGACTTTGCCAAGAGAGTAGCCCGGTGCAGTTGGAAGGATCCCATGGAAGCAGGTGTCTGTTTCTTCCAGCATCCTCATGGTGATCCCCATACTTCTGATTGTGTCGACGAATATCAGATTGAGCCCGCTTCCACCATCCATAAAGACTTTGCTCATCTTGAATCCCCCAATTTGTGCTTCAACTACCAAGGCAGCATGTCCTGGTTTTGGTATGGTCATCGGGTGATTTGCTCGACTGAACGTAATGTTCTGAGAAGACCACTCGACATACTCGGGGATGTTTGCCATGATGCTTTCTGCCAAGTTGATCTCTCGGGTGAGCTTCTTCATCTCCCTTTTCGAAACACCTGTCCTATGGATCATGCTCATCTGCCCACGTGGTGGTGGGAATGCCTCGTTGGGTTGGTGAGGTTGAGCCTGCTGGACTTGGTGCTGCGGTGGAGGTGGGGGTGGCGGTGGTAGCTGTTGCTGGCCTGACTGCTGGATGAGTTTGTGCATGTCAAGGAACTGCCGACAGTCCCTGAGCAGGTGACTCGACTTCGTTTTGCCGTCCTTGGAATCGACATACGAATGCAGGTAACAGGGGGCGTTGATCTGCTCAGCGTAGGGTAATCCAGGAGTCCTCTGCTGTCATGGTTTATAGTTGCCACGGTTCCCAGAGTTGTTCCGATTACCGTCGTGTCGATCGTCTCGATCGTCCTGTCGATCGGAATACCCTGCGGCTACCAGATTGTTATCATCATAGTTGCGGTTCTTTCTTCTTTTGTGACGATCCCTTCGGCCACCCGAGTCGTGCTTCGGCTGGTCATCGTCTTCGTCGTCACTGCGCTGTCGTGGCCTTCGTACATTGTCCTCGCCATCAGCCCAACTGTTGGCGATTTCCATTAACTTGGTTATAGTTTTTGGCTTTTTGCGCCCGAGTTCTTCTATGTAGCTCTCCCGCTGGACGCCATCGCTGAAAGCGTTGATTGCTCTGTCGATAGATACGTCTTCGGCAGCGTTCAGGAGTTTTGTGAATCTCCCGATGTATGAACGCATCGACTCCTTCTGCTTCTGTCGGCAATTCCGCAACTCTTCGATCCCAACGGGCCTCTTGTATGTTGCTTGGAAATTGGCAACGAAGGCATCTACTAGGTCGTCCCATGATTTAACGGAACCTTTCGGCAGCCCCCTTAGCCAGGCTCACGCTGAATCCTTCAAGTAGAGCTGTAAGCATTGCATTGCTGCTATCTGGTTTCCTTTGTGCAGGATCACAGTCTGCAGGTAGTCGTCTATCCAGGATCTTGGTTCCTGCTGCCCATCGTACTTGGCAGCGTCGGTAGGGGTAGGCTTGAACTTTTTGGGCGGCATCGTTTCACGGATTTTGTAACTTAGACAGTCGGCTCCCCTGAGCTTGCCGTCGTACTCCTGATCTTCATCCGAAGAATCGCTATCGTTGTCCTTTCTAGCGGCGCGTCGTCGCCTTGCTTTGTCGATCTTGCTCTGGGTGATTTCGTCCCGAGCATCTCTCGCATGATGTTTCGAACCACTGCCTTGCACCGTGGTCTTTTCCTTTTGCGGGACTAGGTTGTTCCCCAATATCGCGAGACTCTCCAGGGCACCTCGATGAGCTTGAGCCATGGATCCTTCGGGGCGCTGGTTGATGAGGTATGCGGCGAGGTTGGCCGTTGCTCCTGCAACGGTTTTCGGCCGTGGCATGCCCGCGGTATCCATAGTCATAAAGGATTTAGTCAGATTCGACGTTATTTCTCTGGCGTCATCTTCCGAAAGCCTGGATAGTCTCGACCGGTGCTTGCCTGTTCCCTGATTGTTTCGGGAGGCACTCCCTTGCGAGCCCCTTCGCCGCTCACTAGATCGATCTGCCGCAGATAGGCGTCTCTCGAGGGTGGCTTGCTCTTTCGATAGGTGCTCCCGGTTTTTCTCTAATATAGAGCGATAAGCATTGAGGGTTCCAACCGAAGTTCCTGCGGGGAGTGGTGTGTTGTTGAGTACTGCTGCCCTGGCTGCTACCCACTCCTCATCCGCTATGGTGTAGTCGCTATCGCGGTTGCTGGCGCTGTTTTCAAAACTTGCCCTTCTACTGGAACGGGGAGTATGGTCCTCGTCTCCTCTGCGCCTTGTGTTTCCCGTGTTATTGGCGACATAAACCTGATGACGTGCCGTTTTTTGGGTGGTTCCCTGGATGATGCTGTCGATACTGTCCTCTCCCAATGAATACTGGGCGTTGCAGATGAACGGCGTGTCGCTCAATCCCAGCCCGTGCCTAGTGTCGCAGTTCAGGCAGTAGTACGAAGTTAATTCCGAAGATGTGGGATCGTCAGACCCCACCAACATGGAGGACACCGAGCGGGGAGTCGAGGGCACGGGTGAGCACGTCGATCCTGTCAGACCAGCCGATAGGTCGATTGACGATGACGCGATTGAACTCGTCGATCCGGAAGTGGGCGATTCCAGCAATCGAAGGATTCCTTCTGCGTTGACGTTGTAGTGGACGCTGCCGAAGGTCATTGATGTCTACGCCCCCTCCTTTTCCTGTAGACAGTGTTGGGCCTCCAAGAGCAGAGGTTTGTAGAACAGCAGCAAGTTTCCCTTAAGTGGATCACCCAAGGTTTATCGAACTCAGGGAGGAAGAGGTCAAAGATATCCCTCTCATGCAACCCTGCAACCACAAAGCAAGAAGTCTCTTGTGTCCCCAACACACCTAATAGGTGTACTAGTTCGGCGAAGAGATAGTGAAATACAGGTGGTATGAATATATATGAGCAGTAGCAACGGTGCCAGAAAATAGCTTGCTGGCGTGTAGTTGATGGTGGTAGTATTGCAGCAGTAGTAACGCAGTAAAACAGTAAACAAGCAGCGATAGCAGTATTTAGGAACAAGGCCTAGGGATTAGACTTTCGCTAGTGGACACTCTCAACATTGATCACATAACAGAATAGATAAATGCATACTCTACACTCTTGTTGGATGATGAACACATTGCGTAGGATTACACGAACCCTCAATGCCGGAGTTAACAAGCTCCACAATTCAATGTTCATATTTAAATAACCTTAGAGTGCATGAAAGATCAATTCGACTAAACCAAATACTAGCATAGCATGCACACTGTCACCTTCATGCTATGTAGGAGGAATAATACACATCAATACTATCATAGCAATAGTTAACTTCATAATCTACAAGAGATCATAATCATAGCATAAACCAAGTACTAACACGGATGCACACACTGTCACCATTACACCGTGTAGGAGGAATAAAACTACTTTAATAACATTGCTAGAGTAGCACATAGATAAATTGTGATACAAAATACATTGCAATCATAAAGAGATATAAATAAGCACTTCACTATGCCATTCATAACAGTGAATAAGTATTCTGTGAAATATAGCCTAAGAGACCCACACGGTGCACACACTGTCACCTTTACACACGTGGGACAAGGAGTCTCCGGAGATCACATGAGTAAAATTCACTTGACTAGCATAATGACATCTAGATTACAAGCATCATCATATGAATCTCAATCATGTAAGGCAGCTCATGAGATTATTGTATTGAAGTACATAGGAGAGAGATGAACCACAAAGCTACTGGTACAGCCCCGAGCCTCGATGGAGAACTACTCCCTCCTCATGGGAGCAGCAGCGGTGATGAAGATGGCGGTGGAGATGGCAGCGGTGTCGATGGAGAAGCCTTCCGGGGGCACTTCCCCGTTCCGGCGGCGTGCCGGAACAGAGACTCCTGTCCCCCAGATCTTGGCTTCGCGATGGCGGTGGCTCTGGAAGGTTTCTGTGGGTTTCGTCAATCGTATCAGGGTTTTCGCGACGGAGGCTTTAAATAGGCGAAGAGGCGGCGCAGGAGGGCTGAAGGGGCGACGACACTATAGGGCGGCGCGGCCAGGGCCTGGGCCGCGCCGGCCTATGGTCTGGGGGCCCAGTGCCCCCCCTCTGGTCCTTCTCGTGTGTTCTGGATGCTTCCGGTGAAAATAGGAACCTGGGCGTTGATTTCGTCCAATTCCGAGAATATTTCGTTACTAGGATTTCTGAAACCAAAAACAGCAGAAAACAGCAACTGGCTCTTCGGCATCTTGTTAATAGGTTAGTTCCGGAAAATGCATAATAATGACATATAATGTGTATAAAACATGTAGATATCATCAATAATGTGGCATGGAACATAAGAAATTATCGATACGTCGGAGACGTATCAGCATCCCCAAGCTTAGTTCTGCTCGTCCCGAGCAGGTAAAACGATAACAAAGATAATTTCTGAAGTGACATGCCATCATAAACTTGATCATATTATTTGTAAAGCATATGTAGTGAATGCAGCGATCAAAACAATGTATATGACATGAGTAAACAAGTGAATCATAAAGCAAAGACTTTTCATGAATAGCACTTCAAGACAAGCATCAATAAGTCTTGCATAAGAGTTAACTCATAAAGCAATAATTCAAAGTAAAGGTATTGAAGCAACACAAAGGAAGATTAAGTTTCAGCGGTTGCTTTCAACTTGTAACATGTATATCTCATGGATAATTGTCAATGCAAAGCAATATAACAAATGCAATATGCAAATATGTAAGAATCAATGCAAAGTTCACACAAGTGTTTGCCTCTTGAGGTGGAGAGAAATAGGTGAACTGACTCAACAATAAAAGTAAAAGAATGGTCCTTCAAAGAGGAAAGCATCGATTGCTATATTTGTGCTAGAGCTTTGATTTTGAAAACATATAGAGAGCATAAAAATAAAGTTTTGAGAGGTGTATGTTGTTGTCAACGAATGGTAGCGGGTACTCTAACCCCCTTCCCAGGCAAACCTTCAAAGAGCGGCTCCCATTTTATTTTATTTTTGGATGGCACTCCTTCCAACCTTTCTTTCACAAACCATGGCTAACCGAATCCTCGGGTGCCTGCCAACAATCTCATACCATGAAGGAGTGCCTTTTTATTTTAGTTTTATTATGATGACACTCCTCCCAACCTTTGCTTACACAAGCCATGGCTAACCGAATCCTTCGGGTGCCGTCCAACAATCACATACCATGGAGGAGTGTCTATTTTTGTTAATTAATTTGGGACTGGGAATCCCATTGCCAGCTCTTTTTGCAAAATTATTGGATAAGCGGATGAAGCCACTAGTCCATTGGTGAAAGTTGCCCAACAAGATTGAAAGATAAACACCACATACTTCCTCATGAGCTATAAAACATTGACACAAATCAGAGGTGATAAATTTTGAATTGTTTAAAGGTAGCACTCAAGCAATTTACTTTGGAATGGCGGAGAAATACCATGTAGTAGGTAGGTATGGTGGACACAAATGGCATAGTGGTTGGCTCAAGTATTTGGATGCATGAGAAGTATTCCCTCTCGATATAAGGTTTAGGCTAGCAAGGTTGTTTGAAGCAAACACAAGTATGAACTAGTACAGCAAAACTCACATAAAAGACATATTACAAGCATTATAAGACTATACATCGTCTTCCTTGTTGTTCAAACACCTTACTAGAAATTATCTAGACCTTAGAGAGACCAATTATGCAAACCAAATTTTAGCATGCTCTATGTATTTCTTCATTAATGGGTGCAAAGCATATGATGCAAGAGCTTAAACATGAGCACAACAACTGCCAAGTATCACATTACCCAAGACATTATAGCAATTACTACATGTATCATTTTCCAATTCCAACCATATAACAATTTAACGAAGAAGAAACTTCGCCATGAATACTATGAGTAGAAACTAAGGACATACTTGTCCATATGCTACAGCGGAGCGTGTCTCTCTCCCACAAAGTGAATGCTAGGATCCATTTTATTCAAACAAAATGAAAAACAAAAACAAAAGCACACAGACGCTCCAAGTAAAGTACATAAGATGTGACCAAATAAAAATATAGTTTCAGGGGAGGAACCTGATAATGTTGTCGATGAAGAAGGAGATGCCTTGGGCATCCCCAAGCTTAGACGCTTGAGTCTTCTTGATATATGCAGGGGTGAACCACCGGGGCATCCCCAAGCTTAGACTCTTCACTCTTCTTGATCATAGTATATCATCCTCCTCTCTCGACCCTTGAAAACTTCCTCCACACCAAACTCGAAACAAACTCATTAGAGGGTTAGTGCATAATCAAAAACTCACATGTTCAGAGGTGACACAATCATTCTTAAAACTTCTGGACATTGCCCAAAGCTACTGGAAGGTAATGGAACAAAGAAATCCACCCAACACAGCGAAAGAAGCAATGCGAAATAAAAGGCAGAATCTGTCAAAACAGAACAGTCCGTAAAGACGAATTTTAAAATGGCACCAGACTTGCTCAGATGAAAATGATCAAATTGAATGAAAGTTGCGTACATATCTGAGGATCAGTCACGTAAATTGGCATAATTTTCTGAGTTACCTACAGAGAATTAGGCCCAGATTCGTGACAGCAAGAAAACAGTTTCTGCGCAGTAATCCAAATCTAGTATTGACTTTACTATCAAAGACTTTACTTGGCACAACAAAACACAAAACTAAGATAAGGAGAGGTTGCTACAGTAGTAAACAACTTCCAAGACACAAATATAAAACAAAGTACTGTAGCAAAATAACACATGGGTTATCTCCCAAGAAGTTCTTTCTTTATAGCCATTAAGATGGGCTCAGCAGTTTTAATGATGCACTCATAAGAAATAGTAGTTGAAGCGAAAGAGAGCATCCAGAGGCAAATTCAAAACACATTTAAGTCTAACATGCTTCCTATGCATAGGAATCTTGTAAATAAACAAGTTCATGAAGAGCAAATTAACAAGCATAGGAAGATAAAACGAGTATAGCTTCAAAAAATTTAGCACATAGAGAGGTGTTATAGTAACATGAAAATTTCTACAACCATATTTTCCTCTCTCATAATAGCTTTCAGTAGTGTCATGAGCAAACTCAACAATATAACTATCACATAAAGCATTCTTATCATGAGTCTCATGCATAAAATTATTACTCTCCACATAAGCATAATCAATTTTATTAGTTGTAGTGGGAGCAAATTCAACAAAGTAGCTATCATTATTATTCTCATCATCAAATATAGGAGGCATATTGTAATCATAATCAAATTTATCCTCCATAACAGGTGGTACTAAAAGACCAATATCATTATCATAAATAGGAGGCAAAGTATCATCAAAGAAAATTTTCTCCTCAATGCTTGGGGGACTAAAAATATCATGCAAACCAGCTTCCCCAAGCTTAGAACTTTCTATATTATTATCAACAATGGTGTTCAAAGCGTTCATACTGATATTACTACCATCATGCAAATAAGATTCCATAGGTTTTTTAATTTTCGCATCAAACAATCCATGTTTTAAATCAGGAAATAGAATAAGAAGATCATTCTTGTCCATTATGCCAAACTAGTGTAAACAAGAAACAAAAAGATGCAATTGCAGGATCTAAAGGAAATAGCTTCGAGTACTTACAACGGCGAAAATAGCTTAGTAGCCGAGATCCGGAGTGTGAGTACCTTTTACCTTTCCTCCCCGGCAACGGCGCCAGAAAATATGCTTGATGTCTACGCCCCCTCCTTTTCCTATAGACAGTGTTGGGCCTCCAAGAGCAGAGGTTTGTAGAACAGCAGCAAGTTTCCCTTAAGTGGATCACCCAAGGTTTATCGAACTCAGGGAGGAAGAGGTCAAAGATATCCCTCTCATGCAACCCTGCAACCACAAAGCAAGAAGTCTCTTGTGTCCCCAACACACCTAATAGGTGTACTAGTTCGGCGAAGAGATAGTGAAATACAGGTGGTATGAATATATATGAGCAGTAGCAACGGTGCCAGAAAATAGCTTGCTGGCGTGTAGTTGATGGTGGTAGTATTGCAGCAGTAGTAACGCAGTAAAAAAAGTAAACAAGCAATGATAGCAGTATTTAGGAACAAGGCCTAGGGATTAGACTTTCGCTAGTGGACACTCTCAACATTGATCACATAACAGAATAGATAAATGCATACTCTACACTCTTGTTGGATGATGAACACATTGCGTAGGATTACACGAACCCTCAATGCCGGAGTTAACAAGCTCCACAATTCAATGTTCATATTTAAATAACCTTAGAGTGCATGAAAGATCAATTCGACTAAACCAAGTACTAGCATAGCATGCACACTGTCACCTTCATGCTATGTAGGAGGAATAATACACATCAATACTATCATAGCAATAGGTAAATTCATAATCTACAAGAGATCATAATCATAGCATAAACCAAGTACTAACACGGATGCACACACTGTCACCATTACACCGTGTAGGAGGAATAAAACTACTTTAATAACATTGCTAGAGTAGCATATAGATAAATTGTGATACAAAATACATTGCAATCATAAAGAGATATAAATAAGCACTTCACTATGCCATTCATAACAGTGAATAAGTATTCTGTGAAATATAGCCTAAGAGACCCACACGGTGCACACACTGTCACCTTTACACACGTGGGACAAGGAGTCTCCGGAGATCACATGAGTAAAATTCACTTGACTAGCATAATGACATCTAGATTACAAGCATCATCATATGAATCTCAATCATGTAAGGCAGCTCATGAGATTATTGTATTGAAGTACATAGGAGAGAGATGAACCACACAGCTACCGGTACAGCCCCGAGCCTCGATGGAGAACTACTCCCTCCTCATGGGAGCAGCAGCGGTGATGAAGATGGCAGTGGAGATGGCAGCGGTGTCGATGGAGAAGCCTTCCGGGGGCACTTCCCCGTTCCGGCGGCGTGCCAGAACAGAGACTCCTGTCCCCCAGATCTTGGCTTCGCGATGGCGGCGGCTCTGGAAGGTTTCTGTGGGTTTCGTCAATCGTATCAGGGTTTTCGCGATGGAGGCTTTAAATAGGCGAAGAGGCGGCGCAGGAGGGCTGAAGGGGCGACGACACTATAGGGCGGCGCGGCCAGGGCCTGGGCCGCGCCGGCCTATGGTCTGGGGGCCCAGTGCCCCCCCTCTGGTCCTTCTCGTGTGTTCTGGATGCTTCCGGTGAAAATAGGAACCTGGGCGTTGATTTCGTCCAATTCCGAGAATATTTCGTTACTAGGATTTCTGAAACCAAAAACAGCAGAAAACAGCAACTGGCTCTTCGGCATCTTGTTAATAGGTTAGTTCCGGAAAACGCATAATAATGACATATAATGTGTATAAAACATGTAGATATCATCAATAATGTGGCATGGAACATAAGAAATTATCGATACGTCGGAGACGTATCAGTCATCTCCATGTTTCCTTGTAGATCTGAAAAGTTCGAGCGAGAGGAATCGCTGTGCGGAGTGAACTCGTAGGAGCCGAATCGAATCGGGCTTCCCTGGATCGGCGATGATGGTGTCGACGAAGTTGCTGATGAAGTTGTCGGCGAAGCCACCGGTGTCATGATTGGATATGCCGATGCCCTGCCTTGTGCCGACAGGTTTCCCACAGACGGCGCCAATTGTCGAGGGTGCTCCTCGGCAATGCCCTCCGATAGGGGCTTAGGGTTGATGGAATCCTGCAAGCTGGCACGAGTCATCGGTTCACAGACAAGCGGGGAGAGAGATTTACCCAGGTTCGGGGCCCTCGATGAGGTAAAACCCTTACGTCCTGCCTGTCTGTTCTTGATTATGATGAAAACAGGTTACAATGGGGTGCCGAATAGTTCAGCTGTGATCTCGTCGAGATGGCTAATTGCTAAGGTAACCTAGCTCTAAGCTCCTGTTGGCTAAGATTGCTCAGATTGATTGTGTCCCTCGATAGCCCCTCTCTTGGTCTTTATATAGGTGGCCAGGTCTCGAGAGGTCTAATCGAGTACGAGTAGGTTTACGGTAGATCTATCTCTAAACTTTCCTTGTTCGGCTTCTTCCGTGTCTTGTACTTCAAGTAATCTTCCGCCGCACCGTCCTAGTGGCCCATCTTGCCATCGGGTACCTTCATGGGCCTTCAGCTGGACCGTATATGGTAGAGCAACATTGGTTACCCGAAGGGTAGTGCCCACGTCAACGATGGTGAAGCAGATGGAAGCAGCGGCGGCGCCTGGGGTGCACTGCAATGGCTCCTCCCCTTCGCTGGACTCCGGCGGGCACCGATCTTCCAATTCCAGCGAGGGAGTGGCTAATGTGGAGGGGAGAAGGGCTAGGAATGCTCAGTGGTGAGAGGGAGGAGTGATGGTGTGGTGAATTTGAAGAGAGGAGGGCTCCTTTTATAGCGGCGAGGCAGTGTCGCGGTGCTGTGGCGATGTCATCCATGGCGACGCGGCTACAGGGACGTAGGGGCACTGGTGATGATGCACGCGGGCAGGCGACGTCCTGGCGATGACGCAGCGCTTGAATGCGCCAAAAATGATGCGCTGGCGAGCTCGTGAGCTTGACGGGAGCTTGCAGGTCAGTGGCGGGTCTCGTCGACGGTGACGACGGCCACATCTCTCCCGCGGTCAAACGGTCGTGTCTGGGTGTCTCCTGGTGGCTTGGCGCAGCGACTGACAAGCGGCGGAGGCAAGTGGTGGCGTGGAGCGTCGGGCGACGTCATGCTCTGGCGTGCCCGTGGCGTTCGCCGTGCGCACTCTGGCGTGCGCGTCACTGGCACGTCTGGGCGTGGCTCGTTCCGGTCAATGCGGTGCACGAATTCGTCGAGTGTGGTGTCTGGCATGATCAGGAGAGTGAGAGGGAGCTAGAGGACATGGTGGTGCAGGGTGGAGGTGACCAGAGAGAAGGGTGGCATGGTGGTGCATGGCACGCCACGACATGGGCTGGTTTTGGTCATAGTGACCAAGATCCAGTGCTTGCAGAGGCTTGGACTGGTGCTGATGGGTGAGGTGAGGTTCCAGAGCAGCAGAGATGGCCAGGGTTGGACTTGGTCCAAGGTAAGAATTCAGTATGGGCTTCAATTTCATCCCTGCCTGCAAGGTGTTTGTGAAAAAGGCCGCAAGAAATTTACTTTTGAATTTTGGAAATATTTTTGGTGGATTGTAATCTTATATTATTTGAAGTAGAATGGAGGTGGTGGTGGTCAAAATGGTGTTGAAATGCAAAATTCCAAAATGCATATGATCTTCATTTTGCATTATGGTTCCAACTTTGCTTGCTCACCATTTGAATTTGAGAAAGAATTTGTAGGGGTTGTTTTGGGCAAAGTTGTTCACCTTGATGTTGTCTTGGATGAGGTGCAAAGAGTTGGCAAAGTTTAGTTTGAAAAACTTCCAAACCAGGGGCTCAAAGATGGCATCAGGCTAAGATTGTCAAAATTGACCAATATTGTATGTGAGTTGATTTTCAATTCAAACTTGATTCAATTTGAGTTTCTTTGTTTCCAAAAGTGTTTATAAGTGTTTAGTAACCATTTCCAACCAATGGTGCAAGCCAAAAGGGTCTAGGTTAAAGATTTGCAAAATTGGCCATAGCCACATATAGGCGATGAAGTGCATTTTTCTTAATTTCTTATTTTCCTTCTATTTGCTTCACTTAGGCATGGTCTAGGGTCCATTTAGGATTAGATGAGGTTTAGTGTTGGTTTCAAAACATTTGGGCAAGGTAGAGGTGCTTAGGTCAAGTTTTGGCAAAATGGCTATGTGCCACATATGCCTCTATGCATATGTTTATTTTATTTTTGTTTCTCACTTGATTGGGTTGGTAAGTACTAAGTTAGGTTTGTTGGTGTTTACAAAACCTCTAAACAAGGTAGAAAATCCTAGGTAAAATTTTTACCAAAAATAGCCATAGGCACATAGGCCCTTTTCTTATTTAATTTCAATTCTTTTTATTTATTTTATAAGAGATGGTGACAAGAGAGATGAGGTTTAGGGTTTTGGAATATTTTAAAGTAGTTCACATAAGCATCATGGTAATAACACAAGCAATCATCATGGCAACATGCACACTAAAATAATTAACAAGGTGATTTATATGCATAGCACTATATGGAGATAAAAAGTTTTTGTTGGTTCTCAAATTTGTGCTTTGGAAACTCTCCTTTTCTCTTTATTGAAAAGTTGGGATGTTACAAACCCTTCCCCCTTAAACAAATCTCGTCCCGAGATTTTAAGAAAAGTTAGGTTCTTAAGAGAGATTGAGAAATTGGATTAAGAGGAACACATACTTGGCATGGCTTGAGGTGCTTCATGTGCTTCTGCTGCATTCATGTGGTAGAGGTGGCCGTTGCGGTTGTTCCGGTTCCTTCTTGCTGCAAAGCGACGCTGTTGCTGGGCAGGTGCAGCGGTGTTGGCGGCAATCTTGGCAAGCTTCTTGGGGCACTCATTGGAGTAGTGACCCACAACTCCACATTCATAGCAGTTGATGGTGGACTTGTCCTTGGGGTTGACGGGAACAGCGTTGCTTCCAGTCATTGGGGCAGTATTGGGGTTGTTGTTGTTGCCATTGGGGTGGTTGTTGTTGTTGGTGTGGTTGCCGTTGTGGTTGGTGTTGTTGGTGTTGTTGTTGCTGTTGTTGTTGTTGTTGTTTGGGCAGTATGTCTGAGCAGGGGGCTTGTTGTATCTTGAGGCAAATCCTCCAGTTGAGCTGTTGCGGTACTTCTGGGCGTTGTTGGGTCCATTCTGGTTCATCATCCGGCGCTTGCGGTTCTCGTTGGCTTGATGCAGTTTTCCTTCCATTTGTATGGCTGAGTCTACCAGGGCTTCTAAGTCAGCGAACGGTATGTTCACCAACACCGTTTGCATCTCATCGTTTAGTCCGTTCAGAAATCTCTCCTTCCTTTTCTCGTTGGTGTCGGTCTCATCCGGGGCGTACCTTGATAGAGTAAGAAACCTGTCGCGGTATTCTACCACGGACATTCTTCCTTGCTTGAGTTCGCGGAACTCGTCTCTCATCTTCTTAATCAGTCCTTGGGGCACGTGATACTTGCTAAACTTCAGCTTGAAGTCTTCCCAGTTCATTATTTGTCCGGCATTCATTGCGCGGGCACTTGTCCACCAGGCTCTGGCAGGTCCTGACAGATAGTGTGTGGCAAATAGCACTTTCTCTGCGGCTTCAACTCCCGCAACTTCTAAGTTGTTCTCCATGGTCTGGAGCCAGTCGTCAGCATCAAGGGGCTCTTCTGTCTTGCTAAACATTGGTGGATTAGTGTTCTGAAAGTTCTTCAACTTGGATCCAGGGAGATCATGGTTCCCATGGCCTTGATTATTCTGAGCTATCTGCTGCAGTGCGGCGATATTGGCTTGACGTTCAGCTCTCTCGGCTTCGCGGTCTGCCATCATCATCTGGAGCATCTGCATCATTGCATCTTGGTTGGTGGTGCGGGTTGGTGGGGCCATCTGATCATTGGGGTAAATGATAAGATAAGAGGGAAATTTCTATGGTTTGTTTGAGTTAAAGTTCACAAGGTTTCAAAACTTGAGTAGTGTTGAGGGGGTGCAACCAACAACACTTTTTCAGTCATACCAAACATCACATATTACAAAGCTAACACACCGTTGGTTTTAAGAACCATTCATCGCTCTACGATACAAGGGGATCCTGATACAAACTCACACCTACACATGTGATCAAGTGAAACTACTACTCACTATCCACATCTATCGGGGTGTGGTTATCTTCTCAAGCTTCCAGAAACTCATAGTCTTCCATATCAGTGTTCTCATCTTCCTCAAGGTCATCGTCATCACTCATGAAGGCTTCTCCTCCCTGAAGGTCTTCACCTTCCTCTTCCAGCTCATTCAGCTGGTCCTCTTGGGCTTTGACAGTTGCCTCCAAGGATACTATCTTTGCGCGGAGGCGCGCAATGGTAGCATCCTTCTTGGCATGCTGCTTGCGGAGTGTCTTGCGCTCATAGGCAAGGATCCTGACGGTATCAGTCTGCCGCGCTAGG
Organism: Lolium perenne; assembly: GCF_019359855.2. Classification (NCBI taxonomy): domain Eukaryota; kingdom Viridiplantae; phylum Streptophyta; class Magnoliopsida; order Poales; family Poaceae; genus Lolium; species Lolium perenne. The sequence goes on along the minus strand of NC_067244.2, from coordinate 232,692,153 downwards.
TGGGCGCAAATCTGGTTGGTGTAGACGCGATAGTTGTCCAGCTCCTTCTGGGTGTCATGCAGCATAACATCCAGGTGCTCCACGTGATATTTCAGCTCCGGGTGGGGTGACAGTGCCATGGGTCCTCCGATGGAGTCATGCATTGCAAGGTGAGCAAAGCGAGTCCCATAAAGCTCAATCACATGCTGCCCACACAGACGGGCAAGTGCTTCCTGCATGGCTCTAGCAAGTCCGGCTAGCCAGTGGCTTTCCATGACAGAGAAATGGATCCTCATAGAAATAGGAGGCTCCCGCTTGCCTCTCAGGTCCGCAGTGATAACCCACTGCAGTTCCCTTCCGGGCTGGTCGTCCATTTGAGTTCCAAGGAACTCCGGGTGCGGGCGTCCAAGATGCTCAGACAAATCGTCTAAGTCCTTCTGGAACATCATGTTCCCACCATTCCCCGACCGGTAAAACTTGGTGTTGTGGGGCAATGCCATCTGAAAATGAATTGGATGAGTAAGTTAGAGATGGTGAACAAGTGTGACAAAATTTTATGTGTAATTTCAAGAAAAGTATAGCATGAGTTTCTCTTTTGAAAAAGATCTCAAAGGTAAGAGTGGGAATAAGTTTTCAGAGATATTTACTTCATTGGTTTTTGAAACTACATTTTTCAGACGTCAATTCTAACTAGGGTCTCCTAAGGTCAACAATGGCTCTGATACCAACTTTGTCAACACCCGGATTTTTAAGTCCAGATGCCTATTATGCCATTCATCGCAATCCCAGGAATATTGTTTTTGCAAGACATAATAGATTGATATCACAACACATCATTCATTACAACACATAATCGTCTTACAACAAAGGATCACATGATCCAGTCTTAATACATCATAGTGGATCTAGAGATCCTATTACAAAACACATAGCGGAAGCGAAGTAGCGGTCTTGGTTCATCTGTTCCACAGGCAACAATTGACGTCAGGAGTGGTCCTAGTTGTCATAGACATCCTGCTGTCCATCTTCCTCGTACTGCTGTTCTCCTTCATAGTCTGGCCATTTGAATAGCCAGGGACAAAGCCATGAATACTTTAAAGTACTCACAAATTAATACTAGTGTAAGCACTATCAACTATAGTAAGGGCGTGCTAAGCTCTAAGTTTATTTGCATAAAGCCAATTTTAGTTCACAAACATTTAGTAAAATCCTCTTCATTTGCTAACTAACTCAAGTGGGAACCTTAGTGTCATTCCCACAACTCTGTTGTGATTCAAGTCAACATTCACCTTTTCAAATTCAAATCATCAGTCACCTTTCACATGTCACATTTTGAAAATGATCTGATGACGGAACAGTATGGCCTTTCCAACCGTCCATAACCGTGGACGCGGCTATTCGAATAGTTTTACACTCTGCAGAGGTTGCACACTTGTGCCACAACATTTGATTACATCCGTCAGGGATAACCCTGAATAATCGTAACTCAGTACACGGATCATCAACCATAACCTTTCACTTACATATCCTAGTATAGGCACCTCTCCCCATGTGCTTGGCCTCCCAGTGAAGACAGACAGTCAGCCTGGGAACTGCACAGGGCTTGGACCGGACATTCACCTCATTTCACGTCATTTCTCATCATTGCTTTTTTTGTAGAGGCAGCTTTCAGCATAACCCCGATGACGCTTGTTTAGAGGGAACCCATACTAAGACACATAAACTTCCAGTTAAGCCCTACCCATAATCAGGTATTGTGGGGGTACTTGTAAATTGGAATGGTATCGCATCCGAACCCAACCATCAGTTTTTGTAAAGTTCACCATGTCATTCATAAGTCATATTCACCTTTAAAATCTTTCAATAGAATGACTCATCATTCCAAGGTTTTCAAAGTAATTTCATTTCACATGTTCCCATCTAGAGTAGTCAATTTTTATTTGTTAGCACTAGCAACTAGTCATGAGGGGTGCTAACTAGCTTTGATTCCTCTAGGCTAAATTTGATACTCTTGTACTACTCCATATCTAGACCAAGTGAATCATAAATCAAAAAGGAAACTTTGATAAACCAAAGTCAAAAACTTGTAAGGTAAAAACTTGGGATAGGATCATTAAGCATAAAGTAAATTATGATGAGGCCTTGCTCTTGTAGAGCTTTGCCTTTGGGTAACTTGCAAGAGTATAGCTTGCCTTGGTTGGGGAATTGGTCAAAGTGGTCTTCTTCTCCTTCAAGGTAGACCTCCTCCTCCTCTTGATACTCCTCGGTACTAGCGTCTAAAATACGAGGTATACAGTCATCATACCAAACTTAAGTACTAGACTAAGCACACACATGAGTCACACAAACTTAGGCTAGCATCACACATTACTAATAGGTTGATTGACTTTGTTTTCTTCTTTAACAAAAATAATTTCCTCTCATTTTATTATTAAGATTTAATTTCCTTCATGAACAAATATATGAACTAGGTTGACCAAAGTCAACCTCTTCATACTCATCCTTTAAGAAAATGATTTAAATGAGGTGAAGCACCTCATGCAATTTAATACCAACCTAGCAATGATTTAAATCATCAAACAATTTTACATGAGACCTAATAGACCAGGGTCTCTATCTCATTTGGAATTGTTTGTGACAAGATTTAAATGAGAGAAACACTCCCATACTATTTAATAAATAATTTGGCACCATTTTAATTGGACTAGAATAGCCATAGAGCCATTTTTTAAACTAGGCCATGATCATACAAACAACTATGTGATGTTTTTGCATATTCTTATAGACAATATGATATGTGATTTTTGAGAGTTGGAATCAACTCAAAAACATGTTTGGTTGATTTTTAACAAAGGTTTGAAGTTACCAAAGGCCCTGCCTTGTTTATTTTGTCACTTTAATTCTACACCAAATCTAGGGTTGAGACCAGTGTAGTGGTGTAGAAAATTTGCTCAGCTTTCCAGAGATATAAAATTTGTGAAAATTGGCCAAGTAGATTTGTCCCTATTAAATTTTGAAATTGGCATCAGATTGCAAATTAACCTAAACTGGAATTTAAATTTCAAACGAAATTGGGCTGGCGGGAAAGTTTAACAGGCTACGCAGAGGTGAAGGGAAATGGGCTGGCCCAGCAGCGCAGCGGGCCGCTCGACAGCGTGGGGTCCACGCGTCAGCGTGACTTAACCGCCGAAACGGTACGCGCCTTTCCGCGCCGTAGGATTAGGCGAGGATCGGACGGACGACAAGCGTCGTCGTCTCCGACGAGAGATGGCCACTGGCGCGGCGAAGGTGGGGGGTCGGAGACTCACCGGCGGCGCGGCGATGGTCGGCTGTTGCGGTCAGAAACCCACCGGCGAGCAGCGACGGGCAACACAGGAGAGCCGGGAGCAACTTAGGGCTGCGGCTGGCCCTGGTCCCTCCGAGCGACGGCCCGCAAAGACTCCGGCACGCACGTCCGATGCTGGTGCAAGGGCGTGCCACCTGACCTATACCTGGTCAGGAAGGTGATGGAGATGCCTCGCTTAGTTTCCTGCATGGCATACACGTAAACATTAAATACGAGCCTCGATCGGCTCTCAGGTTGTCCTGTGAATCGGCTCAAGGAGCCGATCCACCCATGATTCGTACGAGGTGCACGAATATATGGTGGTCCTGCTTGATCAAGATAAAGCTAAAACGATCTACGACGATTTAGGGTTTTCACCACATAATCGGAACGTCCTACTCACGATTGGGCCTCGCGACCACGCACGGTGATCGTAAGCCGATCCTAGACAAGGCCTAAAAACCAACACGAGGTTCATCCTCGGAACATCCTGTCTAGGGCTAGCAAACTACACCCTACGTGCCGCTGGATCCTCCAACCCTTTGTAAGGCCTAACTATTGCAGATATTAAACTAATCCTTGAAGAACAAGGAGCAACCATAACGGATCGGATCTACTAAATAATGATCAAGCGGGGTGCCGCCCCTACGCCTAAGATAGGCGTAAGGGCGGCTAGATGTCTGATGGCGTGTATTTCACACGTTCGTTGGGCAACCCCAAGAGGAAGGTATGATGCGCACAGCAGCAAGTTTTCCCTCAGAAAGAAACCAAGGTTTATCGAACCAGGAGGAGCCAAGAAGCACGTTGAAGGTTGATGGCGGCGGGATGTAGTGCGGCGCAACACCAGGGATTCCGGCGCCAACGTGGAACCTGCACAACACAACCAAAGTACTTTGCCCCAACGAAACAGTGAGGTTGTCAATCTCACCGGCTTGCTGTAACAAAGGATTAACCGTATTGTGTGGAAGATGATTGTTTGCAGAAAACAGTAGAACAAGTATTGCAGTAGATTGTATTTCAGTAAAGAGAATTGGACCGGGGTCCACAGTTCACTAGAGGTGTCTCTCCCATAAGATAAACAGCATGTTGGGTGAACAAATTACAGTTGGGCAATTGACAAATAAAGAGAGCATGACCATGCACATACATATCATGATGAGTATTGTGAGATTTAATTGGGCATTACGACAAAGTACATAGACCGCCATCCAACTGCATCTATGCCTAAAAAGTCCACCTTCAGGTTATCATCCGAACCCCTTCCAGTATTAAGTTGCAAAGCAACAGACAATTGCATTAAGTATGGTGCGTAATGTAATCAACAACTACATCCTTAGACATAGCATCAATGTTTTATCCCTAGTGGCAACAGCACAACACAACCTTAGAACTTTCTGTCACTGTCCCAGGTGTCAATGCAGGCATGAACCCACTATCGAGCATAAGTACTCCCTCTTGGAGTTACAAGCATCTACTTGGCCAGAGCATCTACTAGTAACGGAAAGCATGCAAGATCATAAATAGCACATAGGTATAACTTTGATAATCAACATAACAAGTATTCTCTATTCATCGGATCCCAACAAACGCAACATATAGAATTACAGATAGATGATCTTGATCATGTTAGGCAGCTCACAAGATCCGACAATGATAGCACAATGGGGAGAAGACAACCATCTAGCTACTGCTATGGACCCATAGTCCAGGGGTAGACTACTCACTCATCACTCCGGAGGCGACCATGGCGGTGTAGAATCCTCCGGGAGATGATTCCCCTCTCCGGCAGGGTGCCGGAGGCGATCTCCTGGATCCCCCGAGATGGGATCGGTGTTGGCGGCGTCTCTGGAAGGTTTTCCGTATCGTGGCTCTCGATGCGGGGGTTTCGTCTCGGAGGCTATTTTTAGGCGGAAGGGCAGGTCAAGAGGCGGCACGGGGGCCCCACACCACAGGGCCGCGCCTAGGGTGTGGCCCCCTCGTGGCCCCTCTTCGTCTCTCCTTCGGACTTCTGGAAGCTTCGTGGAAAAATAGGCCCCTGGGCTTTGATTTCGTCCAATTCCGAGAATATTTCCTTACTAGGATTTCTGAAACCAAAAACAGCAGAAACAAAGAATCGGCACTTCGGCATCTTGTTAATAGGTTAGTTCCAGAAAATGCACGAATATGACATAAAGTGTGCATAAAACATGTAGATAACATCAATAATGTGGCATGGAACATAAGAAATTATCGATACGTTGGAGACATATCAGCATCCCCAAGCTTAGTTCTGCTCGTCCCGAGCAGGTAAAACGATAACCCAGATAATTTCTGGAGTGACATGCCATCATAATCTTGATCATACTATTTGTAAAGCATATGTAGTGAATGCAGCGATCAAAACAATGTATATGACATGAGTAAACGAGTGAATCATAAAGCAAAGACTTTTCATGAATAGCACTTCAAGACAAGCATCAATAAGTCTTGCATAAGAGTTAACTCATAAAGCAATAATTCAAAGTAAAGGTATTGAAGCAACACAAAAGAAGATTAAGTTTCAGCGGTTGCTTTCAACTTGTAACATATATATCTCATGGATATTGTCAACATAGAGTAATATAATAAGTGCAATAAGCAAGTATGTAGGAATCAATGCACAGTTCACACAAGTGTTTGCTTCTTGAGGTGGAGAGAAATAGGTGAACTGACTCAACATTGAAAGTAAAAGAATGGTCCTCCATAGAGGAAAAGCATCGATTGCTATATTTGTGCTAGAGCTTTGATTTTGAAAACATGAAACAATTTTGTCAACGGTAGTAATAAAGCATATGCATCATGTAAATTATATCTTATAAGTTGCAAGCCTCATGCATAGTGTACTAATAGTGCCCGCACCTTGTCCTAATTAGCTTGGACTACCTGGATTATCACCGCAATACATATGCTTTAACCAAGTTTCACAAAGGGGTACCTCTATGCCGCCTGTACAAAGGTCTAAGGAGAAAGCTCGCATTTGGATTTCTCGCTTTTGATTATTCTCAACTTAGACATCCATACCGGGACAACATAGACAACAGATAATGGACTCCTCTTTTAATGCTTTAAGCATTCAACAACAATTAATTCTTTTCTCATTAGAGATTTGAGGATGTTTGTCCAAAACTGAAACTTCCACCATGGATCATGGCTTTAGTTAGCGGCCCAATGTTCTTCTCTAACAATATGCATGCTCAAACCATTCAACTCAGTATAGATCGCCCTTACTTCAGACAAGACGAACATGCATAGCAACTCACATGAAATTCAACAATGAATAGTTGATGGCGTCCCCAGTAAACATGGTTATCGCACAACAAGCAACTTAATAAGAGATAAAGTTCATAATTACATATTCAATACCACAATAGTTTTTAAGCTATTTGTCCCATGAGCTATATATTGCAAAGGTGAATGATGGAATTTTAAAGGTAGCACTCAAGCAATTTACTTTGGAATGGCGGAAAATACCATGTAGTAGGTAGGTATGGTGGACACAAATGGCATAGTGGTTGGCTCAAGTATTTTGGATGCATGAGAAGTATTCCCTCTCGATACAAGGTTTAGGCTAGCAAGGCTTATTTGAAACAAACACAAGGATGAACCGATGCAGCAAAACTCACATAAAAGACATATTGAAAACATTATAAGACTCTACACCGTCTTCCTTGTTGTTCAAACTCAATACTAGAAATTATCTAGACCTTAGAGAAACCAAATATGCAAACCAAATTTTAGCATGCTCTATGTATTTCTTCATTAATGGGTGCAAAGCATATGATGCAAGAGCTTAATCATGAGCACAACAATTGCCAAGTATCACATTACCCAAGACATTTATAGCAATTACTACATGTATCATTTTCCAATTCCAACCATATAACAATTTAACGAAGGAGAAACTTCGCCATGAATACTATGAGTAGAAACCAAGGACATACTTGTCCATATGCTACAGCGGAGCGTGTCTCTCTCCCATAAAGTGAATGCAAGGATCCATTTTATTCAAACAAAACAAAAACAAAAACAAACCGACGCTCCAAGAAAAAGCACATAAGATGTGATGGAATAAAAATATAGTTTTAGGGGAGGAACCTGATAATGTTGTCGATGAAGAAGGGGATGCCTTGGGCATCCCCAAGCTTAGACGCTTGAGTCTTCTTAATATATGCAGGGGTGAACCACCGGGGCATCCCCAAGCTTAGAGCTTTCACTCTCCTTGATCATGTTGCATCATACTCCTCTCTTGATCCTTGAAAACTTCCTCCACACCAAACTCGAAACAACTCATTAGAGGGTTAGTGCACAATATAAATTAACATATTCAGAGGTGACACAATCATTCTTAACACTTCTGGACATTGCATAATGCTACTGGACATTAGTGGATCAAAGAAATTCATCCAACATAGCAAAAGAGGCAATGCGAAATAAAAGGCAGAATCTGTCAAAACAGAACAGTTCGTATTGACGAATTTTAAAATGGCACCAGACTTGCTCAAATGAAAATGCCCAAATTGAATGAAAGTTGCATACATATCTGAGGATCATGCACGTAAATTGGCTTAATTTTCTGAGTTACCTACAGGGAGGTGGACCCAGATTCGTGACAGCAATGAAATCTGGAACTGTGCAGTAATCCAAATCTAGTACTTACTTTTCTATCAACGGCTTAACTTGGCACAACAAAACACAAAACTAAGATAAGGAGAGGTTGCTACAGTAGTAAACAACTTCCAAGACACAAAATAAAAACAAAGTACTGTAGGTAAAAACATGGGTTGTCTCCCATAAGCGCTTTTCTTTAACGCCTTTCAGCTAGGCGCAGAAAGTGTGTATCAAGTATTATCAAGAGACGAAGTGTCAACATCATAATTTGTTCTCATGATAGAATCAAAAGGGTACTTCATTCTCTTTCTAGGGAAGTGTTCCATACCTTTCTTGAGAGGAAATTGATATTTTATATTACCTTCCTTCATATCAATAATAGCACCAACAGTTCGAAGAAAAGGTCTTCCCAATATAATGGGACAAGATGCATTGCATTCAATATCCAAGACAACAAAATCAACGGGAACAAGATTATTGTTAACGGTAATGCGAACATTATCAACTTTACCCAAAGGTTTCTTTGTAGAATGATCAGCAAGATTAACATCCAAATAACAATTTTTCAGCGGTGGCAAGTCAAGCATATTATAAATTTTCTTAGGCATAACAGAAATACTTGCACCAAGATCACATAAAGCATTACAATCAAAATCTTTAACCTTCATCTTAATGATGGGCTCCCAACCATCTTCTAACTTTTTAGGAATAGAGGCTTCACGCTCTAGTTTCTCTTCTCTAGCTTTAATGAGAGCATTTGTAATATGATGCGTGAAAGCCAAATTTATAGCACTAGCATTAGGACTTTTAGCAAGTTTTTGCAAGAACTTTATAACTTCAGAGATGTGGCAATCATCAAAATTCAAACCATTATAATCTAAAGCAATGGGATCATCATCCCCAATGTCGGAAAAAATTTCAGCAGCTTTATCACAGGCAGTTTCAGCAGTTTTAGCAGTTTCAGGCAGTTTCTCGCGCTTTGCATTAGAAGTAGAAACATTGCTAACACCAATTCTTTTATTAGTATTAGTAGGAGGTGCAGCAACATGTGTAGCATTAGCATTACAAGTGGTGGTAATAGTCCAAACTTTAGTTACATTCTTTTCTTTAGCTAGTTTTTCATTTTCTTCTCTATCCCACCTAGCACGCAGTTCAGCCATTAATCTTATATTCTCATTAATTCTAACTTGGATGGCATTTGCTGTAGTAACAATTTTATTATGATGATTTTCATTAGGCAAAACTTTTGATTTCAAAAGATCAACATCAGCAGCAAGACTATCAACTTTAGAAGCAAGTATATCAATTTTCCCAAGCTTTTCTTCAACAGATTTGTTAAAAGCAGTTTGTGTACTAATAAATTCTTTAAGCATGGCTTCAAGTCCAGGGGGTGTGTTCCTATTATTGTTGTAAGAATTCCCATAAGAATTACCATAGCCGTTGCCATTATTATAAGGATATGGCCTATAGTTGTTACTAGAATTGTTCCGGTAAGCATTGTTGTTGAAATTATTATTTTTAATGAAGTTTACATCAACATGTTCTTCTTGTGCAACCAATGAAGCTAATGGAACATTATTAGGATCAATATTAGTCCTATCATTCACAAGTATAGACATAATAGCATCAATCTTATCACTCAAGGAAGAGGTTTCTTCGACAGAATTTACCTTCTTACCTTGTGGAGCTCTTTCCGTGTGCCATTCAGAGTAGTTGATCATCATATTATCAAGAAGATTTGTTGCTTCACCAAGAGTGATGGACATAAAGGTACCTCCAGCAGCTGAATCCAATAAATTCCGTGAAGAAAAATTTAGTCCTGCATAGAAGGTTTGGATGATCATCCAAGTAGTCAGTCCATGGGTTGGGCAGTTTTTAACCAGAGATTTCATTCTTTCCCAAGCTTGAGCAACATGTTCAGTATCTAATTGTTTAAAATTCATTATGCTACTCCTCAAAGATATAATTTTAGCAGGGGGATAATATCTACCAATAAAAGCATCCTTGCATTTAGTCCATGAATCAATACTATTCTTAGGCAGAGATAGCAACCAATCTTTAGCTCTTCCTCTTAATGAGAAAGGGAACAATTTTAGTTTAATAATGTCACCATCTACATCTTTATATTTTTGCATTTCACATAGTTCAACAAAATTATTAAGATGGGCAGCAGCATCATCAGAACTAACACTGAGAAAATTGCTCTCGCATAACAAGATTCAAGAAAGCAGGTTTAATTTCAAAGAATTCTGCTGTAGTAGCAGGTGGAGCAATAGGTGTGCATAAGAAATCATTATTATTTGTGGTTGTGAAGTCACACAACTTAGTATTTTCAGCGTTGGCCATTTTAGCAACAGTAAATAAAGCAAACTAGATAAAGTAAATGCAAGTAAACTAATTTTTTTGAGTTTTTGATATAGCAAACAAGATAGCAAGTAAAGTAAAACTAGCAACTAATTTTTTTGTATTTTGATTTAGTGCAGCAAACAAAGTAGTAAATAAAACTAAGCAAGACAAAAACAAAGTAAAGAGATTGAGAAGTGGAGACTCCCCTTGCCGCGTGTCTTGATCTCCCCGGCAACGGCGCCAGAAAATATGCTTGATGGCGTGTATTTCACACGTTCGTTGGGCAACCCCAAGAGGAAGGTATGATGCGCACAGCAGCAAGTTTTCCCTCAGAAAGAAACCAAGGTTTATCGAACCAGGAGGAGCCAAGAAGCACGTTGAAGGTTGATGGCGGCGGGATGTAGTGCGGCGCAACACCAGGGATTCCGGCGCCAACGTGGAACCTGCACAACACAACCAAAGTACTTTGCCCCAACGAAACAGTGAGGTTCTCAATCTCACCGGCTTGCTGTAACAAAGGATTAACCGTATTGTGTGGAAGATGATTGTTTGCAGAAAACAGTAGAACAAATATTGCAGTAGATTGTATTTCAGTAAAGAGAATTGGACAGGGGTCCACAGTTCACTAGAGGTGTCTCTCCCATAAGATAAACAGCATGTTGGGTGAACAAATTACAGTTGGGCAATTGACAAATAAAGAGAGCATGACCATGCACATACATATCATGATGAGTATTGTGAGATTTAATTGGGCATTACGACAAAGTACATAGACCGCCATCCAACTGCATCTATGCCTAAAAAGTCCACCTTCAGGTTATCATCCGAACCCCTTCCAGTATTAAGTTGCAAAGCAACAGACAATTGCATTAAGTATGGTGCGTAATGTAATCAACAACTACATCCTTAGACATAGCATCAATGTTTTATCCCTAGTGGCAACAGCACAACACAACCTTAGAACTTTCTGTCACTGTCCCAGGTGTCAATGCAGGCATGAACCCACTATCGAGCATAAGTACTCCCTCTTGGAGTTACAAGCATCTACTTGGCCAGAGCATCTACTAGTAACGGAAAGCATGCAAGATCATAAATAGCACATAGGTATAACTTTGATAATCAACATAACAAGTATTCTCTATTCATCGGATCCCAACAAACGCAACATATAGAATTACAGATAGATGATCTTGATCATGTTAGGCAGCTCACAAGATCCGACAATGATTGACAAGGGATTAACTTGTCAATGCCTATGGATTGTAGGCTAGGGTTTAGTTAGAAGTAGAGGGCAAGTAGATCTCGAAGGTTTCAGCCGAAAAGTACTCGACGACTATGAAAACTAGGGTTTGCAGACAATGATTCGATTTATTCTTTGTCCCTCGACTCCCCCTTATATATGAGGTGGAGCCGAGGGATTCGTGCTATACAAGTTTACATAGTCCGGGACGGTTTCTAACTCATCCCGCCAGATCACAAACAACACTTCCTATTACAACTCTATCTTTCCTTAGTAAATCTTGGGCTCCCGAATCTTCTTATTCTTCGGGTATTGGGCTTCCAGTAAACCCCGGGTACCATCTTCGGCAGGCCCATTTGGGATGCCTATGTCAGTAGCCCCCGAGATTTTGCTTGAATCGTAGAGTCAGGGAAAATCTCCATTGTTTATTTTTACTCGAAAGCTTTAACCTTTTATATTTCTTCACATAAAATTCTATATTGTACAGGGATACTGGTAATTGGGGCTAGTTCATCTGACGGATCAGGTACTAGTTAACTGCTCTAGTGGCAATCCGCAAAAACCTACTTCAAAATCACGTCCCCGGACATGATCTCGGGATCTTTGGTGTAAACGTCGACGAGTGCCGCTTAAGGTCTTACCATTCTGTCGAGTCCCGATCAAATTTATCGGGTACCTAACGCGTCCGTTAGGATTTTTCTTCGTATCTGTTGATACGGATAAAAATGTGAGCGCAGTCTTTGGCGATGCCACGCCCAGCGAAACGGATCTGGGGTCTTACCTTCGCAAATTTTGCGGCATTCAGTAAATTGATCGCAACTTCGGCGTTCTGAGAATATATTGTCGAGTGCTTTTCGGCTGTTGGAATGGCACATTTTATCGAGTCATATATGACTTATATTGTTCTCCGATGGGAGTATATGTAGAGTTAATTATAACTCGAAATATACTCTCTTGTTTTTCTATTTTTGTTAATTTCATCGGGCACGCGAACAGCGTTCCCGATGGGAGTAACCTCGAGGCTACAACCAAGAACTTGTGCTTGGTTGTAGGCTCAACATTTTAGTCCACCTTGTCGCTATATTTTCATTACTTCCCAATATGATCTCTTTCTTCTTCTCTCTTTTTTTATCTCTCGGGTGCGCGAACAGCGTCCCGATGGGAGTAGCTTGAGGCTACAGCCAAGGACTTGTGCTTGGTTGTAGGCTCCCGCAATTTCTATATTTGTCATACTCGAAAATTTACTTTTTCTGAAGTAGCCCCGAGCATTTGGGCAAAAACTTGTATTTGATCAAAGGCTCCCGAAGTATTGAATAATTCTTTCTGTCGCCACTTTTCTTTTATTTTTCTTGTCGACATACTTCCCTTAATCAAATTTACTTCATCTTTCTCGAATAGTCGTGAGTTCTCTGCCCTGTGGGTCCATTGCTTCGACCATGTTGACACGTCGTGCAAGTGGGGGACACACGTCCTCCGCTTTCTGGCGCACGTACGGTAACGCCTATCTCAATAAAAATACTGTTTTGCCCTTGTGTCTAGAAGATCCATTCTCACCACACGATTTCTTCATCCAACGGCACACTGCTTCACCCGATTCTTATATAAACCCTTCTTCAACCTCCGTTCATCCTTGCTTGCGCCGCTTACTGTTCCTCTTCGCAAAACTTCCCTGCGCCCAACTCTCTCCAATCTTCCGTTCGCACATACATTGCTCTGCCCACTTGCCGTTGATGCCACCGCGCACGCGTCGACTCGCCACAAGACGCCGGAATCCAAGATGGCCGCCGAGGATTTTGAGTGGGAGAGATCCAAAATCTCCAATCAAGACATCAACACGCTGAAGAGGCTCGGCCTCATGACGAAGGAGGACGCCATCCGCTTTCCTAGCGAAGAAAGCTACCCCAAGCCTCCAATGGAGTATCGGGTTAGTTTTGTTGATCACCTGATCCGCGGCCTTTCAACCCCAATCCACGATTTCCTCCGCGGCCTTCTTTTCGTTTATGGGATTCAACCGCACCGGTTGACTCCCAATTCCATCCTTCACATTTCTATTTTTATCACACTTTGCGAATGCTTCCTCGGAATCCCTCCCAATTGGGCTCGTGGAAGCGCATTTTCCGCCTCCGCCGTAATGGCTCCCACAACGTCACTTATAACATAGGTGGCGTTGTTATCTGTGTTCGGACTGATGTCGATTATTTCGACGTCAAGTTTCCCGATTCTGTCCAAGGATGGCGCAAAAAGTGGCTCTACATCCACGAAGAAAGCGCCAATTCTGTGGAGCACAACATAGTTCCTTTTGACGGAAGTGCCGTGATTCAGCGTCGCCGTTCTGGGATGCCGAAGCTTCGAAGAAGAGAAAAGGCGACAGAGGCGCTCATGGCTCGTATCCGTCATCTTCAAAACACTCGAGGCAAAGAGCTATCTGGTGTTCAAATTACTGCCTACTTCCTTAGGATTAGAGTGCAGCCTCTTCGGGCTCGCAAAAATCCCCTTTGGACGTATTCTGGTGAAAATGACGCCAGCAGAATCTCCAGTGATCTTTCTGTAAAGGACTTGGAAAAATTGGTTCGAAGAATTTCTCGATTAGGCAAGAAGGATACTATTCCCTCCTCCTGTCGAGTGGAACAATACAGTGCTTCCAATCCTCTTCCCGAGGTATTTTCTCTTCTCGAAGTTCTATCTTGTTACGAACTGTTCCTCGTATCTTATTGCGGTGGTATCTCACTTATTCTCTTTTGTCACTATTTCCTTGTAGAATCATCCTACTATGGCTTCCCTTCCTCCTCTTCCCGAGGATGGAGAGGTGGAAGAAAGAGCCGTTGTCGATGATGTCAACCAGAGACCCCCTCTTTTGTAAATGAACCCGCATGATTCTCGAAAATCTGCGGGATCTACCGAGAAGGATGCTGCCTCTCGAAGATACAACATCAGCGCAATCTCCTCCTCCTGCTGTTTCTCCGAAGAGCAAAAGGAAAAGGAGCAATGCCGAAGATTCCGGGACCTCGAAACCCGAAGAAAGCTGCTCTGCACCTCGAAAAGCAGCTTATGATCCATACATCGAGAGTATCATCACTCGTAGGTTCCTTGCTCTTTTCCTTTTTTATTTGAAGAATTTTATCTTGCCTTGCTTTTATGCTGCCGCTATTTTGTCACGGTGATGATGAAGAAACACCAACTTTAGATGTGGCTGCTCGAACGAGCACGTCACATACTTTAGTTATTTCAGAAAAACCAGCTTGAAGGGGAGGAATCGTCGCCTCCTCAACAAAATGTTGATACATCTACTCCTTCGAGCCCCGTGCCCCTTCACCAAAAAGGGCACGGGTTGAAAAGATTGTTGATCCTGCCCCTCGGTTGGGCAGTTCGTCGCCCCGCTCCTAGATGATGTAAGTTTGTCGACATCTATATTTTCTTTATTTTGTTTCTTCACATCTTTTTTTTTTATTATTTTTTTTTTTTTTTTTTTATGCCGATTTTTATATTAATTTTTTAACGTTTAAAAGCCTATTATAAAGGATCTTATCCGCAACGGTTCCCAATTTATTGGGTACCGTGAATATGGTAAAAGACCCAAAGGTAACGAATTTCATACTTGTCGTTTTTCCTTAATTTGTCACTCCCGTTACTTGCCGCGATTTTTGATCTTTCTTCTCTCTTTTTTCCATATCTCGACAGAGAAACTTGCAGAGGATAACGAAAGCGCCGACGCAATGGCTCAAAAACTTGAGCAAAGTGAGGCGGCTCGCAAGAAAGCCGAACTCGCTGATAGCAAAGCCAAGGTCGAAGCCGATGAAGCTAAGGCGAAAGGCTGCCGGTGTCGAGGAAGCTGAGAAGAAACTTGAGGATGCGACAGCTGCCTTGGATGAGCACAAAGCTGCACAAGCTTCTCGTGACGAAGGAATCCTCAAGCGTTTGAAGTCGCAAAGTCGACGTACTACGAGTAATATTATCAATCCCTTTTATTTCTTGCACTTCCTGTTTCTTGGTTGTTGACTGATGTCTTGTCTCGTGTGGCAGCCCAAACAAACCAGGATTTTGATCTGGATAATCCTGTCAACGATCCTCTCCTTGACGCACTTTCTCTTCTGGAGTTTCACGGGCGCGAAATTCGTGAAGGCGTGGCAAATGCTAATGCAGGATTGTCAGCGTTGTTCCCTTATTTCTTCCCGAAGAAAGAAGAACCCGCAACTTTCCTTAACCTCGCCAAGATGTTTAATGCTTCGGAAGACCTGGGATTGAAGATGCGTCGGGGAGAATATGAAGGTTCTTTGTCGAGAATCTTGTTGCCCTGGTTGCTTGACAGCCAACAGACGCTTGATTGGATGAAGGTTGGCGACACCCGATCGAGATAGAGCAGTCAAGATGGAGGTCGCTGATCAAGGCGGCCAAGCCCAACACGAAGAAGATCTTGGCGTATCTGGGGATCAAGCCAGCTTCAACTCCTAGCTCCTCGAGGCCGGAGGTCTAGTTGCATGCCTCTGTTTTTCTTTCTGTTTCTTTTGCTTCTGTCGCCAAAGTAGTCATTTGGCGACACGTACTTTCTTAACTCCACTGTAATGCCCTTGTAATTATTCCAAGAGATTAATGAAGACTTCTATCTTTGCTTGTTATTTGATGTTGTCTTGTTTATTTTTCAGTTGATATTTGATAACTATACTCCATCTTCTGCTCCTTCCAATGTTTCGCCTTCTTCTTCCCGCGAGGAAAGCTTTTGGTGATACCGCTTCTGTCGACGATACCTTGTCGCAAGAACTGGATGAACTTCGGCAACAACTTCAGTATGCGAAGAAGCAAACACTTGTGATGATGGAGCAATCTCGTAAGTCATCTGAAGCCGAAAAAATTGCTCTTCAACAAGCTCGCGAGGCTGTAGCTGCTAAGGAAATTGCTGCTTCCGAGGCTGAAAAGGCGACTATTCGAGAAAATTTCATGCTCGAATTAATGAATGAAGCCAAAGCAGATATGTCGGGTATGCCTGTTTCATCTGCGATATCCTTTATCTGCATACTATTGTTTCTTTGAAGGTTTCCGTTTTTTGTTTTGATAGGTGCCTTTGCGATGCTTGCTGCCGAGGAAGAGAGGGTGAATGCTAGGACAACCCTCCTTGTTAATCTCTCCTTGGACCATGGTTCTTTGTTTTGGGCTACCCCGGAAAGGACCCGCCAAATTGTCAGATTTCAAGATCGCGCCTCTCAAACTCGTGATTTCCTCGACTTCTGTACCAAGACCTTGTCCATGGTTTACAACTCCATGTTTCCTCGGAACGTCCAACCAAAAACTCTTCCTGAATTGATGGAAAGGTTCAAGGATGCTCGCAGTATCCATGATTTTGTCAAAGCTCAACTAGTAGCCGGCGCCCATTTGCTCTTATCATGCTCCAAATCTGCCACTCGAAGCTTGACCTTACCCAGGTTGTCGAGAAGGTTCACCAAAAAGTAAAACGTCGGAGAGTTGGTGTTGACAGGATTAACACGAAGGTTACGCCTATAGCCGAAGAAATGATTGAGGACCTACTTCGGATGGATGCCGACTTTTTTGCCGATGGCCATTATGCCGATTTTCTTGGTGCTGCTCTGAGGAAAACAGGGTTACTCTTGATGACATATTGAATCAAGACTAGTTAGTTTCTTCTTGTAGATATTTTTTCTTTGTAATCCACGACTATATTGTAAAGCAATCATTATATTTCTCTGTTTGTTTAGCCCCAGTGTTTCGGTGACTCTTTACTATATTTGTATACTTGCGAGGTTTTGAACCAAGGCATTTATATATTTAAGGCGAATATGAGCCCCCAAGCTTTTTATTGAGTACTATTTTGTATTTTTGTTGACTCACGAGGTATTTGAATACCAAGGCAAGTTTTTCCTTTTGTTGATGAACTATATTGAAATTCGTCGGAGCGAAGACTTTGGTCATGTCGATAAAGAAGAAAAAGTTATATTGTCACTATCTTTATTATATTGCAGCACCGCGAGCCCGCCTCATTAAAAACCTTCTCCGGCCCCACTCGGTGCCCCGAAGAAGGAAAAGAGTGCGTCTGAAAACTCGCGGGCGTTTCAGTACATTGAAGCTTTACAAAGACTATATTTTGACTCTAGGCGTAAAAACGCCTAAGTTGCGCCACGTTCCAGGGGTTTGGCTCCTCCACCCCTGTCTTCTTGTCCTTTATTCTGTATGCTCCTCCTCCAATTACTTCCGTGACAATGTAAGGGCCAAGCCATGGTGACTCGAGTTTTTCATGACTTTTTTGCGTGAGCCGAAGAACTAGGTCTCCCACCTGAAAAGATCTTGGCCGCAAACGTCGACTGTGGTAATTCTTCAAATCCTGTTGATATTTGGTTACCCGAGATAATACTTCATCTCGAGCTTCATCAAGTGCGTCGACGTCGTCTTCTAGCACTCTTCTCGACGTTTCTTCATCATATTCAGCGACACGTGGAGAGTTGTGCTCTATCTCGATTGGTAGTACTTTTCGCTCCATGAACCAGGAAAAACGGAGTTTCTGCGTTGCTGTGTTTGGTGTTGTTCGGATGCTCCACAACACGCTTGGTAGTTCTTCTGGCCATGTATGTCGAGCTTTTTCCAGTGGTCCTAATAAGCGCTTCTTGATACCATTGCAGATGATGCCATTGGCTTTCTCGACTTGCCCATTGGTTTGAGGATGTGCAACTGACGCAAAGTTCAGCTTAATACCCACCTCTTCGCAATAATCTTTGAATTCATGGGATGTGAAGTTGCTGCCGTTGTCCGTGACGATCTTGTGGGGCACTCCAAATCTGAAGACGAGGCCTTTTACGAATTTTATCGCGGATGCTCCATCTCGGTGAATTTATCGGCTTCGCTTCTATCCACTTTGTAAACTTATCGACAGCTACTAGCATGTACTCCTTTCCTCCTGGCCAGGATTTGTGTAACTTACCCACCATATCAAGTCCCCATTGAGCAAAGGGCCAAGACAATGGTATTGGTGCTAACTCTGCTGCTGGAGAGTGAGGTTTTGCGGCGAACCTTTGACATGCGTCGCAAGTTCTTACTATGTCCTTGGCGTCCTCGATTGCTGTCAACCAGTAGAATCCTGCCCGAAAAACCTTGGCTGCGATAGCTCGACTACTTGCGTGGTGGCCACATATTCCTTCGTGTACATCCTTCAGGATTATTCTTCCTTCTTCGGTGTAACGCACCTTTGCAAAACGCCTGAAATACTTCGCTTATACAATTCTCCCTTGACCACCGTAAAAGCTTTGGAGCGTCGAATTACTCGCCTTGCTTCAACTGGATCATCGGGTATTTCTTTCCTCATGATGTGTGATATGTACGGCTGCATCCACGGTATCTGTATCACCATGACCAAGTCCTGATCCTCTTCTTCGTCCTCTTGCTTTTCCTTGGCAGCCCCCGAGGGTTTCTTCTCCTTCTTTTTTGACTTTGTTGGCTTAGTGGATCTCTCTGTTATCTCTTCCCAGAATACACCCGGCGGACCGGAAGGCACTTTGTGACCCGATGTTTGCAAGAACGTCGGCTTCGTCGTTGCTCAACCTGCTAATATGATTTACTTCGCATCCATCGAATAACTTCTCAAGCTCGTTGTACACCTCCTTGTATGCCATCATGCTATCATTGATTGCATCACATTGGTTCATAACTTGCTGAGCCACCAACTGTGAGTCGCCAAAGATTTTTAATCGAGTTGCTCCGCAGGCTTTCGCCATCTTCATCCCGTGTATGAGGGCCTCATATTCTGCTTCATTGTTAGATGCGTTAAGGAACGTCATCCGGAGGATGTACTTCAATTTGTCGCCTTCGGGTGATATGAGTACTACTCTGCGCCAGCTCCTTCTAGTCTCTTGGACCCATCAAAGTTCATGGTCCAAGTTCTCGATAAATCTGGAGGTCCTGTAT
The DNA here is from genome assembly GCF_019359855.2 of Lolium perenne. Lineage (NCBI taxonomy): Eukaryota > Viridiplantae > Streptophyta > Magnoliopsida > Poales > Poaceae > Lolium > Lolium perenne. The sequence continues at coordinate 232,672,735 of NC_067244.2, read as the reverse complement.
TTTGCAACTCCATCCATTCTGCGATGAAGTCCGGCGTATTTGCGACTTTATTGCTTTTCTTTTTCATACGTGATGTCCCGAGGGAAAGTTCTATTCCCCAAAGGGAGACACGACCCGTAGCTTCGGGTTATTCAAGATATTTGACAAGGGAGCTTCATTGACCACTATGATCGGGTGTGCCGAAAAATAGTGGCGCAATTTCGTCTTTGTCGTGAACACTCCATATGCTAGCTTTTGGTGCGAGGGTACCTTTGTTTTGAAGGTGACAAGACTTCGCTCACGAAGTATACTGGCCGCACTCCATGGATTTTCCCTTCTTCCTCTCTTTCGACAACTAATACCGTGCTAACCACTTGGGGCGTGGCTGCAATATACAGCAGAGAGGTTCCTTTTCCTTTGGAGCCACCAGGATGGGTGGTGTCGAGATTTTTCGCTTCAGATCCTCGAAAGCTCTGTTGGCCTCTTCGTTCCACTGGAATTTATCTCCTTGTTTTATCAGCGCATAAAATGGTAACGCCTTTTCTCCTAACCTGGCGACGAACCTGCTCAAAGCTGCGACTCGCCCGATTAGCTACCGTATTTCTTTCAACTTTGTTGGCTTTCTCATTGTTACTATGGCTTGTATTTTGTCGGGATTTGCTTCAATCCCTCTTGCCGAAACTAGAAACCCCGAAGTTCTCTATTTGGGACGCCAAAAGAACACTTCGTCGGGTTCAGTTTGAGGCAGAATTTGTCGAGGTTGTCAAAAGTTTCTTTGAGATCCTCGATCAATGTTGTCCCCTTTTTTGATGTTATGACGACATCATCGATGTATACTTGCACGTTTTTCCCGATCTGTGTTGCTAAACACTTCTGCATCATCCTCTGATATGTTGCTCCCGCATTTTTTAGACCAAAGGGCATTGTTTTGTAGCAAAACACGCCGTAAGGTGTAATAAACGCTGTCTTGGCTTCATCATCTTCTTTTAATCTGATCTGGTTATAACCAGAGTATGCATCCAAGAAGGAAAGACGTTCGCAACCTGCCGTGGAGTCGATAATTTGATCGATCCTTGGGAGGGGAAAGTGATCCTTAGGACAATGTTTATTGAGACACGTGAAGTCGACGCACATGCGAAGGACTGTCGTGTTTTTCTTCGGCACCATCACTGGGTTAGCTACCCATGTGGCTTCAGAGATATTTCTCGATAAAACCAGCTTCTTCGAGTCGATTTATTTCTGAAAGCATGGCTTTGCGGTTTGGTTCGAAAACGCCGCAAAGGTTGTCCGATTGGTTTCGCTGTTGGATCCAAATTTAGGTGGTGCTCGGCAAGTTCCCTGGGTACTCCTGGCATGTCACCGGACACCATGCAAAGATTTTCCAGTTCTCACGGAGGAACTTGACGAGCGCGCTTTCCTATGCGATATCCATATCGTTTGCGATAGATGTCGTCTTTTTGGATCTGTCGGGTGAATCTGCACCTCCTTAGAATTTTTCTCGTGTTGAAAGTTGATTCTTTATTTGGCCTTCCAGTCTGGGCAAGACGTCGTAATCAGTCATGCTTTTTGACGCCAAGTACTCGGCTTGCATCCCGAAAGTTTCTGCCAACCTGTGAAAATCTTTGTCGCACTTATCGGCTAAGGCAAAGCTTCCCTTGACTGTGATTGGTCCTCTTGGTCCGGGCAACCTCCACAACAGGTATGTATAGTGTGGTACTGCCATAAATCTAGCATATGCTGGTCGTCCCAACAGAGCGTGGTATTGTGATGGAAAATCCACGACTTCAAATTCGAGCTTCTCGATTCTATAATTTTCTCGGGTCCCAAATTGAACATCGAGATTGATTTTTCCCAATGGATAACTTGGTTTCTCTGGTGTAATGCCGTGGAACCTTGTGTCTCGTTGGTTTCAAGTTTGCTAAGGATATGTTCATCTTCCTCAATGTATCTGCATACATGAGGTTCAAGCTGCTGCCGCCGTCTATGAACACTCGAGAGACATCAAATCCTGCGATAACTGCGGCGAGAATAAGTGCTGACTGCCCTGGTCGAGGAACTTGCTGCGGATGATCCGCTATTGTGAAGCCGATATCTTGTCCTGACCAATTAAGGTACTCAACTGTTGGTGGAGGCATTTTCTCTGCCATAAACACCTGTCGTGAGATTACTTTTTGAGCTCTATTGGACGGCCTTCCCTTCTGAATCATCAACACTGCTCCGTTGGAATTAGGATCAACATAGGGTGGTGGTGCAGGTGCTGCCGCTATTCTTAGCTGGTGTCGATTGTCCTCTGTAATCGCGGGAGGTGGCGGGAGATGAACCTCGCTCCTAGGCTCCCGAGGGTTTCTCTGTGCTGCTCGAGCGTGAGCATTTTCTCGCGTATCCGAACATTGCACGAAAATTTCGACAGTCTTTCTGCAGGTGCCCTGACCGTCTTTTCCCGTTCTTTGTCGAGGAAGAAATGCATCTGGCACGGTCCGTTCAGCATTTCCTCGGGGGACACGAAAGGTCTTGGAAACCTCGGCCCACTATTTTGCCTGTTGCGTGAATCATCCCTATTATCACCTCGCTGTTCACTGCTTCTCTGGTAATCATCTCTGTTGCCTCCTGTATTTGTCCGAAAACCTGCCGAAATTTGTCCTGGGGCGTCGTAGTTCGATACGTCCGAGGAAATCTTCGCCTCGGTTGATAGTTTCGACCACGGTCCTCCTCACGGCGACCTGTGTCGTTTGTTGTGGACAGCGTCTTCTCCATCTGCCCATTTATTTGCTATCTCCATTAACGCGGATACTGTCCTTGGATTGGTCCTTCCCAAATCCTCGACAAAGTCTCCACGCCTGACTCCTGCGACAAACGCATCTATTGCTCTCTCGTCAGATATGTTTTCTGCCGAGTTTTTGATGATATTCCACCTCTGGATGTACTTTCTCATTGGCTCATCTGGCTTTTGTCGACACGCTCTCAACTCCTCTAACGATGCGGGTTTTTTGCACGTGGATCTGAAGTTCTTGACGAACACGTCCTCGAAACTTTCCCAGCTGTCGATGGATCCTGGAGCGAGTTTCTTTATCCATGATCGTGCGGCACCACTCAGGTGCACCTGGATGCTTTGCATGGCTGTTGCCCTAGTTCCTCCTGTCAGCTTCACCGTCTCCAGATAGTCGACTAGCCAATCCTCTGGATCTTGAAGGCCGTCGAATTTCTTGAAATTATCGGGTAACTTGAATCCTGAGGGGACTCGCGTTTTCGGACTCTCCTCGTGAAGCATGGTAAGCCGCACATATCTTCGTCGTTAAGTTCGGGGATTGCCGATGATCCCTTCGCTTTGCCGCGCTCTGTCGACTCTTGCTTGTGCTGCTGTGTCTCTTGCTCCACTTGGCCCTTCGAGTCTTGCCGCTGTTGCTGCTGCGGGTCGCGGACTATTTTGCCTTGCCACTCCTTCGGGAGGCGTTGATATAAACGCTGTCCCCATAGCTCCAACTCCTGCTACCGCCATATTGTACAGTGTTTCCCTTGGGTCACCCGGAGGTGGTTTAGATGCAAGGATAAAAGCATGTGTCGCCATATACCCAGCCTCTGGTGTCTTAGGGATGATGTTTCCTCTTGTATCTATCGACATAAAGGACATGTCGAGGTTTTGAACCAAGTGCTCTCTTTCCGCTTCGGGTATGTGTTGCAGTCTTGACCTTGCTCTATTCCGCGCCTCCCGATGGCTATCACCCGTAGTTCTAGATTGTCGACTTAGATCTGCCCTTCTCCTGCTGGATGCAGAAGCTGCCTCCTTTCTCCTGTTCAACTCAGTACCTGTTTTTCCAATTCCCTGGCAGCTCGTGCGAGCCTATATTGATATGCTTGCAATTCTTCTGGTGTGGCTGTGGTAGCCATTGGTTCTGTGCCGTTCATAGCTCTCGCAGCTCTGTCCCACGCTGCTTGTGAAAGTTGAACTCTATCTCGCGGCTCTGGCCCGACGTATTTGTTGCCCAAGCCTTGTCGCAGATTGGAGGGATCGACGTATGGATTTCCCAAACTGTCGAAAGCCTCAGATGTCTCTTCTTGATCTTCAATGGCGTAAATCTGATGATACTTTGTACTCAGATCTATGTTGGGTTTGGTGACATCGTCGTTGAGATTGATGAAGACCTTGCCCACTGTCAAAGATTTGTCGATGAAGTCGTAACTGTCGACATTGCTTGAACCATCGCTTATATATGAATCCGCAGATGACTCAAACGACATGTCGTTGAAGATCTTGGCGAGTTTCTCTCTTGCTCTGATGCTGACGTAGCGTGTCGCCGAGGTTTCTTCTTCTCCTGATTCGTTTGACGATGTATAGCTTGAAAAATCGGAATCGGCCACTGATGATTCCGACGAAATCGGAATCTCGACACGATACGATCCTTCCTTCTCGACGCGAAAGTGGAACCTTCCGAACGTCATCTCCATGGGCTCCGCCAGATACGCATATGCATCCAAACGGGAGGGTGGGTGAGGAACAAAATCGACAAGACCAGTAGCGATCTGTTTACCTCGATCCATTGTGTTGCTTGCGGTTGACGATGTCGAAGATCTTGAGCGTGCCATCGAGATCAGCTCCTTACGCCTCTAATTCCCACAGACGGCGCCAATTGACAAGGGATTAACTTGTCAATGCCTATGGATTGTAGGCTAGGGTTTAGTTAGAAGTAGAGGGCAAGTAGATCTCGAAGGTTTCAGCCGAAAAGTACTCGACGACTATGAAAACTAGGGTTTGCAGACAATGATTCGATTTATTCTTTGTCCCTCGACTCCCCCTTATATATGAGGTGGAGCCGAGGGATTCGTGCTATACAAGTTTACATAGTCCGGGACGGTTTCTAACTCATCCCGCCAGATCACAAACAACACTTCCTATTACAACTCTATCTTTCCTTAGTAAATCTTGGGCTCCCGAATCTTCTTATTCTTCGGGTATTGGGCTTCCAGTAAACCCCGGGTACCATCTTCGGCAGGCCCATTTGGGATGCCTATGTCAATGATAGCACAATGGGGAGAAGACAACCATCTAGCTACTGCTATGGACCCATAGTCCAGGGGTAGACTACTCACTCATCACTCCGGAGGCGACCATGGCGGTGTAGAATCCTCCGGGAGATGATTCCCCTCTCCGGCAGGGTGCCGGAGGCGATCTCCTGGATCCCCCGAGATGGGATCGGCGTTGGCGGCGTCTCTGGAAGGTTTTCCGTATCGTTGCTCTCGGTACTGGGGGTTTCGTCACGGAGGCTATTTGTAGGCGGAAGGGCAGGTCAAGAGGCGGCACGGGGGCCCCACACCACAGGGCCGCGCGGCCAAGGGGGGGGGTGCGTCGCCCTAGGGTGTGGCCCCCTCGTGGCCCCTCTTCGTCTCTCCTTCGGACTTCTGGAAGCTTCGTGGAAAAATAGGCCCCTGGGCTTTGATTTCGTCCAATTCCGAGAATATTTCCTTACTAGGATTTCTGAAACCAAAAACAGCAGAAAACAGCAACTGGCACTTCGGCATCTTGTTAATAGGTTAGTTCCAGAAAATGCACGAATATGACATAAAGTGTGCATAAAACATGTAGATAACATCAATAATGTGGCATGGAACATAAGAAATTATCGATACGTTGGAGACGTATCAATGTCTAAGGGTTGCACTACGACAGCATATGATACGAAGAACAATGCTAACCCTAACACACCTAAGATAACTACGTTGCTCGCCATCAAAAAGGCTTCAGTACGAGCAACGCATGAACAATGAATAAGCTTGTACTGCCTAGATCGCAAGATGCGATCTAGGCAGCATGATGCTTACCGGAAGAAACCCTCGAGACGAAGGAGTTGGCGATGCGCCTAGATTGATTTGTGGTGAACGTTGATTGTTGTTTTTTTCATAAACCCTAGATACATATTTATAGTCCGTAGACTTTCTAACGTGGGAATAATCCCAACCGTGCACGAGACAAACTCTAACTAACCGACACGTATCCTAATATATTACAGATACACGGGCAAACTAGCCCAAACTTTGCATAACAGGCCGATTCACGTATTTCTTCCATGTATATTCTTCAAGTCCATCTTGATCGCGGCCCACCTCTGACTCGGTCAAATTCTGGTGATAACACATGCCCCCCTGGTTTTGGAATTGATAATTCCAAAATCACTCTGATTCTCTTCGTCGGGTCATGTCGTGGCAGAGCAGAATCGTCACAGTATTCTCCATCATGATGTCTTGCCTTCTCAACTTCTCTGCAAAATTTGATAGCTTTAGCACCACTTCCTTGAAAACTGCAATGGCATTAAATCCCCATTAGGCTCCCCCTTATTTAATTGTGCCGACTGATTCGCTTTTTTATCCCCCTCCTCTGTTCTAGCTATCGGCACCGAAAGGCCCTCTTTCCCTGTAGCAATGTCTTCTTCTTCCTCCGTCTCCTCCGGCCTCTCTTTCCAATCTTCTTCCTCGAGTGAGCCGATGTCAGAGCCCGAGTGGGACTTCGACCTCTTGTCAGATGGCGACATGCCCCTGACTGATGGGGAGGGCGACCTCCAGTTCCTCATTGAAGGGGAACTGGAGAGCGAGAGCGAGGATGACCTCCACTCATGGAGGAACCCCACTTCCTCCGATAAGGAGGAGGAAGAGGGAGACGAGGAGGAAGAGGAAGAAGAGGAGGAAGACGACTCCTCCTCCGCTGGGTACCCGCCGGCGAAGCGCTTCCGTGCTTGGGCGGACAGTGAAGACGACGATGATGACGAAGAGGAAGAAGCTCCGGCCGAAGGCTGGGGCAGCAGTGACGAGGAGCTCTCCGGAAGCAGCGCCGGCGGCAGCTACGACGCCGACGACGAGGGCAGCGAGGATTAGTAAAATAGGATCAGTAGTATGCGAGCAATCGGCTCTTCTTTTGTTCCCCTTTTCTTTGAGCAATCGGCTCTTCATTGTAAAAAACCCTCCTTTTATTAATGAAGAAGTATTTCCAGTCAACTTTTTGCCGATAGTCAAAGTCAAACGATCTCCCAAAAGAGCCGATGGCATCGCATCGGTCTCTACCATAAAAACACGAGTCAGGTCGACCTAGCCGCCCCTCCAAACGGTAACCTGCGACCTCCGCCTGAGAAAACAAACTCAGATCCCCAAATCGCTGCCTGAGCAGTTCCAACTCACGGCCACCTGCATCCCAGATCTCGACCGCGCCGCCCCCAACTCTACAGCGCATCCAATGGCGGAATCATCCAATACCAACGCCATGGTCTCCGATCTGAAGGTAATCCTTAATCCCCTCTGGCCATTCGAATCGACGTTAGGATTAATAGCAAACACCTGAATTAATGTTTTGTTCCGTTATTAATTTAGGTTTCAGACATCCTACTGCCACATCCTTCTCTTGCAAATTCTATGTGCCTCGGTCCTCGTTCTTCCGAGAGTCCCGCCCTCTTAATTTCATGCGAAGCTAACAGAATCCCCTTCGTGAATCAGAACTTAGATCTGACTTCCTGGGCCGACTGCCTGCGAGCCTGGCCTAATCCTCCTGAGGGTTGGGTGGCATGGTACAATAGAGTATCCAAAACTCATTATGCCACCTGGGAAACCATAGGGATAGCCGATGCCTTGTCATTATCATTGTCTCCTCTTGAGAAGAATGAAAATATTCTGAAAACCATCGGCTACTTCTGGTCTGACGCACTGAACTGCTTCATGTTTGGCCATGGCCCTATGACACCAACTCTGCTAGATGTGGCCATGATCACAGGCCTAGACATTGCATCCCCAATCCCTTCTGCATTCAAACTGCCGAAAGTCCCTTTCACCCTTTCTTCTAAAAAAGAGTGTACCAGCTGGGGTGCCTACCTCACTCGTTATATGAAAACCAAGGGCCCTGTGACAGAGAGAGAACACACAGCCTTCCTGAACTTCTGGTTGGAGCACTTCGTATTCTGTGGCCCATCACTTGCTCCTACCAAGAATTACCTTTCCCTGGCCTATGAACTTGCCAAAGGCACCCAACTTGGCCAAGGCAAACTGTTTCTTGGGGAGGTCTATCGATCTCTCCAACTGATGTCTGTCAAACTGTTCTCTCAAAAGACAGTTAAAACTGGCGGCCCCTGGTGGTTTATTCAGTTATGGGCGCAGCTATACTTTCAGAACCAGATCCCAGACTTCCCACCTTTGACCACCTGTACCTTTCCAGATGCTAATGGAAAGGATATGAGTACCTCGAATCGGATCATCAAGCCTGGTTATGAGTGTTACCAACCGGTAGTGGTAGCCCGACAGCTTGGTCTTGGACAGGTGCCTCCACACTTCTTCCTACACCACCCGGCCAAAGCGTAGCTGAACCGCACGACATCCTTACTGGCCAAAGGTGTTATACCTTCTTTGATGCTTTGGCCATTCCAATTCCCCACAACCTCCGTTTCTCCTTCACTACCGATGGTTTCGAGACTTGGTGGTCCATGTGGAAGACCCATGTCTTCAGAAGGGCTCTAGGACCGCTGTTGAGACAACTTGATGCCGAGTATGACGTCCCTGCAGACCAGGTACCATTAAACATTTCTTGTAACGGCTTCTGGTGATTGTCTGTGACCTGACTCCATCTCCTGGCAGCAACAAGATGGTCCGGCTCCCACGCAAGCCGATGGCTCCCCCTTCGTATTCCTTCCTCCAGCCCCAGTGGTTCTCTTCTGCCAGAGCTCGCCCCCCTGAAGAAAGTCATAATGCAGAGTCAGCCGATTTCACCGAAATCGGCTCCCAAGAGTAAAGCATCTTCGGGGCCAGTTGCCCCCCGAGCCTCGACTCAGGCGAGGATGGCAGTGAGGAAGGTGGCTGCCAGGAAGACCCTGAAGCGAAAAGCTACTGCCCAAGAAAGCTTGCACGTAAGTTGATTCGTGCCCTGTCCACATTTATCCCCTGGTGGTTTATTCAGTTATGGGCGCAGCTATACTTTCAGAACCAGATCCCAGACTTCCCACCTTTGACCACCTGTACCTTTCCAGATGCTAATGGAAAGGATATCCGATGCACCAGCTATGGCCAAGCTTTGTATGGTCTCCCAGGCAGCAGGCTGATCCCTAAGGAAGCAGCAGGGTGGTTCAAGATTTTCTTCCAAAGTTTGGACAACCCCCTGTTCTTTCCTTATACTGAATCAGAGCACTTTGAAAACCCAGTCTCCTTTCGATTGGATAACTTTGCCGATGACGCTAGCACCCAGCATCTGTATTCTATCATGATTCGTCCTTGCTTCCTCCCCGTTGGCATGAGTACCTCGAATCGGATCATCAAGCCTGGTTATGAGTGTTACCAACCGGTAGTGGTAGCCCGACAGCTTGGTCTTGGGCAGGTGCCTCCACACTTCTTCCTACACCACCTGACAGCAAGCAGAGCTGAACTGCCTGACATCCTTACTGGCCAAAGGTGTTATACCTTCTTTGATGCTTTGGCCATTCCAATTCCCCACAACCTCTGTTTCTCCTTCACTACCGATGGTTTCGAGACTTGGTGGTCCATGTGGAAGACCCATGTCTTCAGAAGGGCTCTAGGACCGCTGTTGAGACAACTTGATGCCGAGTATGACGTCCCTGCAGACCAGGTACCATTAAACACTTCTTGTAACGGCTTCTGGTGATTGTCTGTGACCTGACTCCATCTCCTGGCAGCAACAAGATGGTCCGGCTCCCACGCAAGCCGATGGCTCTCCCTTCGTATTCCTTCCTCCAGCCCCAGTGGTTCTCTTCTGCCAGAGCTCGCCCCCCTGAAGAAAGTCATAATGCAGAGTCATCCGATTTCACCGAAATCGGCTCCCAAGAGTAAAGCATCTTCGGGGCCAGTTGCCCCCCGAGCCTCGACTCAGGCGAGGACGGCAGTGAGGAAGGTGGCTGCCAGGAAGACCCTGAAGCGCAAAGCTCCTGCCCAAGAAAGCTTGCACGTAAGTTGATTCGTGCCCTGTCCACATTTATCCGCTTTCCCAGTCTTTTGCAACACGCTCGTCTTCTTTTCTACAGACTTCCCCCGAAGAAACCTCCAGCGAGGCCGCAGAATCCAGCCAGAGGGATTCGAGCTCGGGCAATTCCGAGAGGTCCACTACCCAGAGCCAGACGGCTTCGCCAGTGCCGGCTTCCAAGAAAAGGTCGATTCCCGAGCCTCCTGCTCCCCAAGCCCCGACCAAATCGGGGTCACGCGTGAAGCGTCGATGCGTCAAAAGGGCTCGTAAAAACCCACGAGCTTCTCCATCAAGCCAGGAGGTCTCAAATGTAATTATCTCCCCGGTTTCACTTCATGTTAACCCATTGCTATTGGGATCAGCTAACCACTTCCTCCTGCAGACCGAAGAAACCTCTAGCGGGGACGTCGAGGAGGTACTGATGCCGTCCGCCACGCTAGACCTAGCCACCTCGATGATCACGGCTGACCAAGTGGCTGACCTAGCCAAGTCCAGAAAAAAGCCGATTATCACTACATCGGCTGCTCCTCCTACCTTGGGAGAGGTATACCCCCTTTCCTTGGCTTTATTACTTTCTTCGTTGTATGCTAAACTCACTTTGTTTGCCTTGTCAGGGTTGTGATCTCTCGAGCTTGCTGACGTTCGATCCAGAATCCATCGAACCAACTACTTCCAAGGCAAGTGGAGAGCCCAGTCCTAGCACGGTCCATGGTCCACTCCAGCGTCTCAAGGATTTGCTCTCTTCCTCAATTGAGACCCTGATTGAAAATTCCGAGGAAGTCAGAGGCATCCTCGAAGATATCCAGCCCCATCTCCCTATGACACTGCAAGTAAAGCTCTGGCCAGCTGTTACTCTGTCGGTTTTCAAGTCAAGGGTGCAATCGGCTCGACAAAGGATTATTCTTCGCCACACCCAGCTTCCATTGAGAGCCGATATTGCAGACAAGTGTCAACGGCTCAACGAGAAGAAGGATGCTTTGGACGCCAAAACGGACACTTCTGCCAATAGCGCCGAACTCGAGACCCTGCGCAAGGAACTGGAGAGCCTTGAAGAGAGGGTCAGGGTGACCAAGCAGCTTATCCAAGACAAGGAAGCCCTTATTGCCCGTTCTCGAGAGGAAGCAAAGGGCCTCACAGCCGATCTAAAGACCGATCTGGCTGAAATTCGTTCCCTGAGCAGCCAGCTGGTGACGGGTAAAGACGAGGATGACGAGGCTGAGATCGCCGAGGTGGATCGCATCCGTGTTGACGCCCTTCACGCCCTCGGCGCGTTTCTTCAGTAGGGCCTTCAGAGACAAATGTTTCACTGAACTTGCTCTTCTCTGCTTCGGCTGTACTTGCTACATTTTTTTTTTCATTGTTTACTGGCCGATTTTCCATCGGCTCCTAATATTTTATTGCCCATGCGTCTGTCTACCTGATCGTGTGCCCCCCCCCCCCCCCGAGCCGAATCTGTCAGGTTACTGCAGATATCGGCTCTGCGGTTATTGATAGGACTATGCCTGAACATCGGCTCTGCAGTCAGGACTAATGCCGATTTCCTTGAACTCGCAAGCCGATGTAAACCCATACCCCAGCCTTCCGTCACCTGTTAAATCGACGCTGAACGCAGGCGAAGCGTATGGCAAGGATAATACGGGGCGATTGCTGGAATTGGCCCCTATCTTGATTGTATTGCTCAAAAGAGGCTTACATCTCGTTGTGCCAGCCGATGTCTCATCACCGGCTTTCCTTCGTTTGGGGCGCCATACTCTCCTTTGTGGTCGACCCTCTTTGTCCAGGGTTCGTCGAACTTTTGCGGCCAGATCAGGCCGCACCTTCCTTAGCGCGTGCAGGTATTACCTTTCGGCTTCCTCTAAGCCACATCGTCGCTGAACCCTACGCCTTTGGGAACGGCTGAGTCCATCCGGGCACCACCTTGGCTGGTGGCATCTGTCCTCTTCTCTTTCACAGTCATCTTTTAGCCCCTCGAGGTCTTCTTCCCGAGAGGAATCAGCTTTCTTGTTCTTGGATGGGAGAGGCCCAAGCCGTTCAGTGAATACCATGTGAGCGGGTTCTGCGAAAGGAGCCGATGAGGTCGGCTTCGAGGATCGCTTTGACCCCGTCATACTTCTTCTTGAGCTCCTCGGTCAGATCCTCGTACGTGACTGGAGTGCTGTCCGCCATCTCAGATGTAGATGGCGATGTGGTTGATGTCGAAGATGGTCCCACTGGGCGTGCCAGAATGTGTTGCGGTCAGAAACCCACCGGCGAGCAGCGACGGGCAACACAGGAGAGCCGGGAGCAACTTAGGGCTACGGCTGGCCCTGGTCCCTCCGAGCGACGGCCCGCAAAGACTCCGGCACGCACATCCGATGCTGGTGCAAGGGCGTGCCACCTGACCTATACCTGGTCAGGAAGGTGATGGAGATGCCTCGCTTAGTTTCCTGCATGGCATACACGTAAACATTAAATACGAGCCTCGATCGGCTCTCAGGTTGTCCTGTGAATCGGCTCAAGGAGCCGATCCACCCATGATTCGTATGAGGTGCACGAATATATGGTGGTCCTGCTTGATCAAGATAAAGCTAAAACGATCTACGACAATTTAGGGTTTTCACTGCATAATCGGAACGTCCTACTCACGATTGGGCCTCGCGGCCACGCACGGTGATCGTAAGCCGATCCTAGACAAGGCCTAAAAACCAACACGAGGTTGATCCTCGGAACATCCTGTCTAGGGCTAGCAAACTACACCCTACGCGCCGCTGGATCCTCCAACCCTTTGTAAGGCCTAACTATTGCAGATATTAAACTAATCCTTGAAGAACAAGGAGCAACCGTAACGGATCGGATCTACTAAATAATGATCAAGCGGGATGCCGCCCCTACGCCTAAGATAGGCGTAAGGGCGGCTAGATGTCTAAGGGTTGCACTACGACAGCATATGATACGAAGAACAATGCTAACCCTAACACACCTAAGATAACTACGTTGCTCGCCATCAAAAAGGCTTCAGTACGAGCAACGCATGAACAATGAATAAGCTTGTACTGCCTAGATCGCAAGATGCGATCTAGGCAGCATGATGCTTACCGGAAGAAACCCTCGAGACGAAGGAGTTGGCGATGCGCCTAGATTGATTTGTGGTGAACGTTGATTGTTGTTTTTTTCATAAACCCTAGATACATATTTATAGTCCGTAGACTTTCTAACGTGGGAATAATCCCAACCGTGCACGAGACAAACTCTAACTAACCGACACGTATCCTAATATATTACAGATACACGGGCAAACTAGCCCAAACTTTGCATAACAGGCCGATTCACGTATTTCTTCCATGTATATTCTTCAAGTCCATCTTGATCGCGGCCCACCTCTGACTCGGTCAAATTCTGGTGATAACATCGGCGACGACCGGCGGAGAGGTTGTCGACGATGGTGAAGCAGATGGAAGCAGCGGCGGCGCCTGGGGTGCACTGCAACGCCTCCTCCCCTTCGCTGGACTCCGGCGGGCACCGATCTTCCAATTCCGGCGAGGGAGTGGCTAATGTGGAGGGGAGAAGGGCTAGGAATGCTCAGTGGTGAGAGGGAGGAGTGATGGTGTGGTGAATTTGAAGAGAGGAGGGCTCCTTTTATAGCGGCGAGGCAGTGCCGCGGTGCTGTGGCGATGTAATCCATGGCGACACGGCTACAGCGACGTAGGGGCACTGGTGATGATGCACGCGGGCAGGTGACGTCCTGGCGATGACGCAGCGCTTGATTGCGGGGAAAATGATGCACTGGCGAGTTCGTGAGCCTGACGGGAGCTTGCAGGTCAGTGGCGGGTCTCGTCGACGGTGACGATGGCCACAGCTCTCCCGCGGTCAAACGGTCGTGTCTGGGCGTCTCCTGGTGGCTTGGCGCAGCGACTGACAAGCGGCGGAGGCAAGTGGTGGCATGGAGCGTCGGGCGACGTCATGCTCTGGCGTGCCCGTGGCGTTCGCCGTGCGCGCTCTGGCGTGCGCGTGCGTGTCACTGGCACGTCTGGGCGTGGCCCGTTCCGGTCAATGCGGTGCATGAATTCGTCGAGTGTGGTGTCTGGCATGATCAGGAGAGTGAGAGGGAGCTAGAGGACATGGTGGTGCAGGGTGGAGGTGACCAGAGAGAAGGGTGGCATGGTGGTGCATGGCACGCCACGGCATGGGCTGGTTTTGGTCATAGTGACCAAGATCCAGTGCTTGCAGAGGCTTGGACTGGTGCTGATGGGTGAGGTGAGGTTCCAGAGCAGCATAGATGGCCAGGGTTGGACTTGGTCCAAGGTAAGAATTCAGTATGGGCTTCAATTTCATCCATGCCTGCAAGGTGTTTGTGAAAAAGGCCGCAAGAAATTTACTTTTGAATTTTGGATTGATTTTTGGTGGATTGTAATCTTATATTATTTGAAGTAGAATGGAGGTGGTGGTGGTCAAAATGGTGTTGAAATGCAAAATCCCAAAATGCATATGATCTTCATTTTGCATTATGGTTCCAACTTTGCTTGCTCACCATTTGAATTTGAGAAAGAATTTGCAGGGGTTGTTTTGGCAAAGTTGTTCACCTTGATGTTGTCTTGGATGAGGTGCAAAGATTTGGCAAAGTTTAGTTTGAAAAACTTCCAAACCAGGGGCTCAAAGATGGCATCAGGCTAAGATTGTCAAAATTGACCAATATTGTATGTGAGTTGATTTTGAATTCAAACTTGATTCAATTTGAGTTTCTTTGTTTCCAAAAGTGTTTATAAGTGTTTAGTAACAATTTCCAACCAATGGTGCAAGCCAAAAGGGTCTAGGTTAAAGATTTGCAAAATTGGTCATAGCCACATATAGGCGATGAAGTGCATTTTTCTTAATTTCTTATTTTCCTTTTCTTTTCTTCACTTAGGCATGGTCTAGGGTCCATTTAGGATTAGATGAGGTTTAGTGTTGGTTTCAAAACATTTGGACAAGGTAGAGGTGCTTAGGTCAAGTTTTGGCAAAATGGCTATGTGCCACATATGCCTCTATGCATATGTTTATTTTATTTTTGTTTCTCACTTGATTGGGTTGGTAAGTACTAAGTTAGGTTTGTTGGTGTTTACAAAACCTCTAAACAAGGTAGAAAATCCTAGGTAAAAGTTTTACCAAAAATAGCCATAGGCACATAGGCCCTTTTCTTATTTAATTTCAATTCTTTTTATTTATTTTATAAGAGATGGTGACAAGAGAGATGAGGTTTAGGGTTTTGGAATATTTTAAAGTAGTTCACATAAGCATCATGGTAATAACACAAGCAATCATCATGGCAACATGCACACTAAAATAATTAACAAGGTGATTTATATGCATAGCACTATATGGAGATAAAAAGTTTTTGTTGGTTCTCAAATTTGTGCTTTGGAAACTCTCCTTTTCTCTTTATTGAAAAGTTGGGATGTTACAAATATAATATGTATTGCATTTCACCACTTGACTGGTTTTTTTTTTTTGGATTTGATTACATTTTATTATCTTATGAAGACTTCCCTATTTTCTCAAGAATTTTTTTTAGAGGCAATCCCAACCAAACAGGTATAATTTTCCTTACATGTATGTTCTATAGTTTCCGTGTCAAAAACCCTATACACCTCATATCTAGTAATTTTCCTTACATGTATGTTCTATAATTGTTTAGAGGTAGTAACGGAGGTGGTAAAATGTAAGGGTGCATTTTAAGCATTGATGCCCACTACTTAATATTCATCAAAGCAATTTAATTGTACGAGTCTTTTCCGGTGACTGAAAAATCAAAACATAAAGAAATGGGTGCATAAATTAAAATATGTTTGCCTTCTTATTTTCGTTTTTTTGTATAGGAGATTTGCAACCACCTTTCTTGCATTTCTACGGCCATGCAACTCATGAATATCATCAGTTCCGTAATCGCTTTTCGTTAATACTAAAACTCACTTAGGAGAAAAAGGACAAATGTGTTAGGTTTAGTCCTAGAATTATTCTTTTTGCCGAATTTACCGGAGTAATTATTGATCAAAGGTATGTCATAACAAATCAAAACATATGATATATATTTGAGCCAAGGAAATAAACACATTGTATTTACGATGATTTTTGAGTGGCTCTTACAACTGGTATTTATAGACACGCACGTACAAAAATCAACTCAAGTCGACGGGCAATTGATATGATCCATCTCTTAACTGGATTAGATTGGTATAAGGTACTCCCTCTATCCCTAGAAAAAACTACTCAATTTTACCTAGATACAAATGTATATAGATATATTTTAATTATAGATACATCGGTATCTAAAAAAATTAAGCAGATTTTTACTGAAATGGAGGGAGTACTCATGATCCCGCATGAATAGTAAAATTGAAACAGATGTTAAATAAAATGAGAAAAATACGGTACACGTTTTTGCATGTAGAAAATGTATCATGCATTTGCACACCAAAATCAAAAGTACGTAACTTGGGTTAAAAAGACAGAGTACGGAATAAACAGTCCAATTAAAGGATTTCACCGTCCAAGTTTCGTGTTTCTCTTTTTTTTTTTTCTGCGTATGCTAACAGTGCATGCCCATGCTCTTGATCATTCCACTGTCCATTTGCGGCGAACGGCTCTCACGAGCCGCCGGAGTTGAACGGCCGGGAGGATCGATACGAACAGGGCCATCCCCGTCCGTCCGGCCGGTGTGTCCCTGTCACGCCTGCTTGCAGCGCGTAGTGGCCAGTGGGTCGTGCACGTGTTGGACGATGCAGACTAGAGGGTCAGCGTCGTTGTGCTGTATTGGTTGCTGTCGTACGTACGTTCAGAAAGCCCCTCGCGAGTTCGTCCCTTCCCGTTGTCAGCACGAGCTAGGCACAAGTTGCTATGCGCGCCATTGGCAAAAAAATACGAAAAATATGAAAATGGGATTTACGGGGCTCGATCGGAGCATCTCTAGCAAATACTGCAAATAGCAGCATGTAAAAATATGAGTACAAGCCACTAAAAATACGTTTGTTAGATCAAGAACTCATTCCGCAGATCAGCACCCATACTGGAAACTGAATAATTGAAAGAAAAAACTGTATTAGTGGGAGAATTAAGAAGTGATCAAGCAGGTCATCGAAACATTGATCGCAATTGAGTTCATGAAGGCGGCAGCCATTGAGAAGCTCCTCCTACTTAAGAGCATCTCCACTCGTCTTCCCGACGAGGCCCCCGAAGGACGTTTTTTCCATCCGGACGGCGTAATTTGGCCCAGTCGCGTCCCGGTTCCTCGTTTTCGTCCGGATTTGGGCCTAAATTCATCCGGCGATCCCACGCCATCCCCGGCCCCCCGGGGAGCGCTCGGGGACTCCGGACGAAACGAAAGCGCGGGAAACACCGAGGAAACTTCCCGCGCGTCTGGTGGCCCCAACTTGTCGGTGAGAGAAACCAATCGTCGTCCTCATCGCATCGTCTTCCGCGCGCTGTAAAAGCCTGCCGCCGGTCTGCATTCGCCGGCCACGCGGCGAGTTAATGTCGTCGTCTTCCGCGCACGCATCGTCTTCCGCGCGCACTAAAGGCTGCCGCCGGTCAGCTCGCCGCGGACGCGTCGCATTCCACGCGGCATTAATCACCAGCGCCAGCCGCGCCTATATACGCCGGTCCGCTCGCCGCGAGGCGTACCCCGTGCTCCACTCTCCCTCCACTCTCCCTCTACTCTCCCGATGGCGTTCTACAACGACGACGGCGCAGCCAACAACGGCTTCCCCCGCCGGTCGCTCCACGCGTGGGAGGGGCACCTCCTCCACCAGGCGGGGTACCCCTGCCCGCCGGACACGAGGCCTCCCGGCAGCGGGTGGCGGCTTAGTGCTGGCGGCGTACCAATCCCGCCGCCGCCTCATGGCCACGCCCTCGACGTCGCCATCGAGGAGGCGCGGATGACCTTGACGGATGAGGAGCGCGCCGAGCCACACCACCACCCCGACAACTACACGGCGTGGAACTCGTACTTCCTACGGTGGTGGGAGCGGGAGCTCGCCTCCTACGACGGCCCGCCGCCTCCGCCTCTGCGCAACAACGCCGCGGGCCGCCGACGTTGGTGGAGCGCGCCGGGCCGGACACTCGAGGCCGTCCTCGATCACATCGAGGGCGGAAACTTCCCGGTGCTCACGATGCCCCCTCCATTGAGGGCATCGGCGAGCCGCCACCGGGGAAACGTCTGGCAGCCACGGCGCATGGCTGCCAGCTCGTCGTCTTCCGGATCGGCGCCGAGGTCATCCTTGGCGCCGGTGAAGAGGGAGGAGGCGACGTCGCCTTCGACGCCGGTACGCGTCAAGAAGGAGCCGGCGTCTCCGCCGCCGACCAGAGGGCGCAGCAGCGGCGCCCTCGTCATCCGCGACCAACCCTCCCAGCCTGGGCGGAAGAGGAAGGCGGCGAAAAAGGAGGACGCCGCGGCCGCCGCCGCAAACAGGCTCGCCGAGGAGGAGGCGAAGCGCGCGGAGGACGCCGCCGTGGCGGAGGCGATCGCCAGGTCGCTCAACGACCTGGTGCCCGCCGACAACACCCTCCCCGAGGACGCCGCCCTGGCGTGGTCCAGGCGCGAGTGGGAGCGCGAGGAGGCGGAGCAGCAGCGGCGGCTGATGGACCTGGCCGCCGCACGCCGACTCGCCGCGCGCCGCTCCAACCACCGCCGACGACGCCGCGCGCTACCGCCGTCCTGCGACGCCTCCATCCGGCGTCGTTGCCCCCGTCGTCGACCTCGAGTCCTCGGACGACGAATGGTACAAGCCATTCCCGGGGTGGGGAGACGCCGGCCAAGGCAGCAGCCGCCAGGCCGCGCCGCCGAAGGTACCGAAGGTCGAGGACGACGGCTCCGACGACGGCGGCGACGACTACACGGTGTTCTACCGCCGTATGGGCATGTAGAGCGCCGTGTTTTAAAATGAGCATTTGAATTCCCCTAGCCGAATTCGAAATATAGTCGAATTCGGCCTCTATGTATTAACTCCGCCCGTTTTAGTCTAAATATCATTAAATTTAGTCTATATTTGCCCGAATTTAGCCGAAGTTTATCAAGTTTCCGTTTTTCAAACTCGCATCGTCGTCTTCGCCTGGGCACGCGGCTGGGAAACTACTCCTCCCCACGCCAAATCTTCCTCCAATCCGGACGAAAATTTCGCCGGATTTGGGCGTGGGGAGCGCCAACGAGTGGGGATGCTCTAAGCTCGATGCACTCCATCCTCACATGGTGGGCGGCGGCCTCCCGCTAGAACTCCTCATTCTCGATGAAGTTGGCTTCCTTGAAGATCTTGACCGGCAGGGGGCGCCGGCTACTCTTCAGCCTCCGTGCCCCAACCGTCTTTGGAGGGGGTAGGGGAGCGACGACAACGGCGCGAGGACGGAGATGGCCCCGCGCCTCCCGAGCGTACCTGTACACGTGGAGGAACGGTGGCGGCATCAGGCCGTTGTTGGTCCACCTCTTCACCGCGCGCTTCTTCGCGTCCTCCGACCGGACCCATTCGTGTGCTTCTTGGCTAGGGTGTCGCGGAAGCTTCTGATGCTTCATCGTGAGGCGTTGCCGGCCGGCCCCTGTTTGAAACCACCGCAATTAAACATGGCAGAGTGGTGGATGCGGTGTACGGGAGCGGGGGGATTGCTCACCGGAGATGCGGCGGTCCGGAAATAGGGTTTGAGCCTGTTTCTGCCGCATCGACCACTACTTGTAGATGAGTGTGAGTTCACGGGCTCACATGAAATTTTTTTGGACTGGAAATCAGCGGGCAAAATCGAACTAAAACTTTAAACCCGTCAGATTTTAGATTTTTAGAGTTTGTGGCCGTTTTAGCCTATCCATGAGTTGCTCTCACGGTTGATTCGGTACACACGCGCCCGCGACGTGTGGCGAGAGCGCGTGGGGAAGTTTGGTAGCGGACAATGCTAGAAATCCTCCGGAGGTTCCAAACTTTACAGCCTCCTACGTGCATGCGTGACATGTGTCTACTTTCGCCTGAAATATAGACTTTGCTTCATTGCAGCAAAAAACCTTCCGAAGCAAAAACGGTTCGACTAAAAATAGAAGGAAAACACTTACGAGCCCCCGGATGATCGCGCGTTCTATCCTCCGGGTCGCTGGCTCGCCACGCGTCCTTCTTGCTGGCAAAACGTCTTCCGCGCGTCCTCCTGTAGTGCGAGCGAGAGAGAGCGGGACCCACCATCCTTATCCTTTCCTTCCCAATTTCTTCTTCCTTCCGCATCCTCCTCCGCACGCCGCTCTTCCACGCCCGCGCGCCCTCCTGTAGACTTGATCCCAGCGGAGAGCTCGGATCGACTCCCCACCACGCCTTGCAGCTGCTGCCCAGCCACACATCGTAGGCCCAAACCCCGGCACCTCCTTTTCCCCAACTTCGCCCACGCGAGCTCGATCTCGTCATCCTCTCCTACGTACTGCGGCGCGGTCGACAACTATAGTTACAGCGAGGTTGGCCGTCATGGAGTAGGCCAAGCCGCCACTGATGGCTGGGGGCGGCGAAGAAGTTGTGAGGCGCGAGACCGGAGTTTACTGGTATGATGATGTGACCGGTGTTGGCGTCCGCTACTAGTGGAGGCTGCGGCTGCTAGAACCGGCGTTGGCGTCTGCTACAATCGGCGTCGGCGTCTGCTACTTGGGGGTGGCGTGGCTGCAATCAGCGGGGGCTTATGCTACAAAGGGCGTCCGCGTCTGCTACTCGTGGCGGCGGCGTCTACTACAAAGGGCGTCAGCATTGGCGTGTGCTACTTGTGGCGGCGGCATTTGCTACAAACACCGACGGATAGAGCTACAGTTGCTGCAAACGCCGGTTGCTGACTTGCTGTTGCCAGTTGCTACAAGCCTACAAACAGGCCGCTGCCGTGCTGCAAGGTCGACGAGGCTTGCGGAAGTGCTTCCCCAGGCCGGTGATGAAGCTACAAGCCCAGCACGGCGATTCTACCGGAGCTAGCAGTGGTGGTGCCGGTGCTGGAGTGGCTTCTGTCGAAGCGGGCGACGGTGCTGCCGAAGCGAGTGGCGCTGCTGTCGGAGTGACTTCTGCCGAAGCCAGCGGAGGTGCTGCACCGGACTTGCTACAAGGCCGACCGTTCGTTGCTACAAAAGGCGGCTTGCTTTTCTACCATGGCGCGGTGGCGCTGCTACCATGGCGCGGCGGCGTTGCTGCAAGGCGGCGCAAGACTTGCTACAAGGGAGATGGGGCGTTGCTACAAAAAACGGCATGCCTTGCTACCATGGCGCCGCCGGACTAGCTACAAGGCCGACCGGACGTTGGCGCGGCAACGCTGCTGCAATGTGGCGCCTGACTTGCTACAAGGGCGTTGCTACAAAAAGCAGCATGCCTTGCTACCATGGCGCGGCGGCGTTGCTGCTAGGCGCCGCCGGACTTGCTACAAGGCCAACCGGACGTTTGTACGGCGGTGCGGCTGCCGGCTTTGCTACCAAGGTACATCCACGCTGCTATCGTGCACC
Organism: Lolium perenne; assembly: GCF_019359855.2. NCBI lineage: Eukaryota > Viridiplantae > Streptophyta > Magnoliopsida > Poales > Poaceae > Lolium > Lolium perenne. The sequence goes on along the minus strand of NC_067244.2, from coordinate 232,651,379 downwards.
ATCGGCATTGCTACAAGCACCTACCGCTGCATCGGAGACGGCCATGGCCGATAGAGGAGCGACAGCGGCGGATACGGGAGGCAGAGCTATGAGGAGGGCTGCTATAACGGCGAGAAGGTTGGGATGCTACTTCAGCGACCCCACAACGGGAGTTCTCCGGCAACGGCCCGACGGGGGTTCTCCGGCGACGGCATGGCGTCGTTCTCCAGCGACGCCACGGAGATGGACCACCAGCAGTGGTGCCACAAGTGCAGGCAATGGTTCCTGCGAGGACGAAGCTGTCATAAGTCAGAATCCTTTTCGTGTGTGTGACTTTTTTTTCTGTTTTGTTTCTGTTCACACGGAGGAACCTTTTGACCCTATCTACGGTTGTGATTACGCCATCGTACGGTTGCCGACCCGGGGATCGGGGATCTGATCCCCGGGGACGCTCAGCACGCCCCAAAATAGAAAGAGAGTTGCAACTTGTTCAGACTTTGTTTTGTCTCAGCAAAAAACCTCCCGCTTTTGCTTCATTGAAGCAATAAACGGTTTGACTAAAAATAGAAAGAGAGTTGCAACTTGTTTAGACTTTATTTCGCTGCTGCAAAAAAAAGTCCCGCTTTTGCATCATTGAAGCAGAAAAAAATGGTTGACTAGGAGTAAATAAAAATGATCCGTCCGACGTGGACCTCGCCGGAGACATCACCGGAGTCCTTGTAGCAACAAAAATGTACTAAAGTAGCAGAACCACAAAATATTTGCAGCAAAAAATTTATACTATTGTAGCATCGTTAGATACTAGTCGTTGGTGCCACCGTCGGCAACATCCCAACTCCGGATGGCAGCACCTCACTTGCTTCTTGCAGCACCATCATTTACTCTTGGCAGCACCGCCGCCAGCTTACAGCACCACCGCCAGCGATAGTAGCATACGCCACCCCAGCTTGCGGCACGCGCCACCAATCGTAGCATTCGCTGCCCCGACTTGCAGCACCGATGCCGCCTGTCATGACACCTGTCGTCGCCGGTCGTAGCATCCACCACCCCGGCTTGCAGCACCGCCGCTGCCGGTCATAGCATCCGCAGCCCGGCTTCAAACCGACACCACTGAAAGCACTGCCCGACGCTATCGGAAGCACCGCCGTTTTCGGTGGGCAGCACCGCCGACGTCGCCTAGCAGCACAAGCCGTATCGTGTGGCAGCAACAAGTGCTCTTGGCTCGCAGCACCCGCCATGGGCAGTCGTAGCACCCATAGCCTCCATCTCCAGTCATAGCACCCATGGCCCCCATCTCCGGTGACCCATGGCCTCCATCTCCGGTGACACCGAGGGACCTGTGCTTACAAGGCGGCGGCGGCAGCCCACTAGGCCACTAAGAGTGCGGCGGCGGCGAAGTCCCACGGCGCGGAGATGGTGTGCTGGCCGGCAGCGGGGTGTGCTGGACGGCGTCGAGAAAGGCGCTCCGGCCGGCGATGGGGAGAAATTAAGGAGCCGATGAGATGGGGAGAGAGGGTGTCGGGAGGAATCACCGTCGCGACTCGCGAGGATAACGCGGAACGAGTGGAGGAGAATGAACCCAGAAAAGCAGTTACCAATCGCTGCGTCGTCATCTCCATCAAACGGCCACCGAACCGGAGGCTGGAACCAAAGCATTTTCCTTCCGCCATTCCAGCCCGCGCGAGAGCGACGCATACGAGGTAACGACCCATCCCCCCGCAACCGGCCAAACGCCAAGAAGACGACGGACGAACGCCTCTCTCCTCCGGGCCCAGGCCGAAACCTACCTCGGATCGCCATCGATCCTCTTTGTCCCGCAATCCGGTAAATAGTTTATTAACCTCAACTCCTCCTCTCTTCCGGATCGGAGGCTGGTAAAAGTGTACTATCAGGTTAATTTTGGTAGGATTTGTGGCGGCTGGCGGCAATGCGTCGTTCGACGAATTCCGTCAGATTTTGATTCAGCTGGTTTGATTGTGCAGATGAGTGTTTCGGGATCGGAGAGTGAGGCCTCGCGGCGGTCGTCCAAGAAGCCCAAATGTACGTGGCCGCATTCGTGCCCCTTTTCCTTATTCCCTTCTGATGATGTTAATGTGTTTGGCATTTTGAGTCTATTCTGAAATCTATCTCATACAGTACATCAATCGGTAATATTGTCCCAATTTCTTGAGAAACTCTGGCGCGTGCTCATTTCCGCGGTTAAATTGATTTCCCAATTATTATTTCTGGCAGATTCCAAATTCACGCAGCAGGAGCTTCCAGCATGCAAGCCACTGCTAACTCCCGGAATTGTATGACGATACGTCGTTCCTCTCGGTTCCAAATGTAAAATGATGGCCTGCAGCTTCTTAGCCTGAAACTAACATGGCACCATCAACAATCATATAGGTCATCGGCGCCTTCTCGCTCATCGGCATCGTCTTCGTCCCGATAGGTCTCGCTTCGCTCTCGGCGTCACAGGAGGTAGCTCGATATATGGCCGGCCTATTGTAAATGCATATTCATATGCCATTAATTTTTCTAGGTTTCCTAATCTGCCATTGTCGGCGATGTAGATCGTTGAACTGGTGGACAGATATGACGAGGAGTGTGTTCCTGCCAGTGACAAGATTGGGTTCATTCAGGACACCAAGGTCAACAAGGCGTGTACCAGAAAGATAACGGTCAGTTCTTGTGTTTGCCTGACTAGCTACAGATAGTGGCTCTGTCTATTTCCTGGATACCATCCTGTCATATAGCTTGCCTCTTTATTCATTTCGAAGAAACGATGCATTAAATATTCGGCAAATAGTAATCTTCTGTTCAGAAATGCATGTCTTTCCTCAATGTTTACATCATGTGGACTTTAACTATTCCTTTTGACAGTAAGATAGTACAGGAGTAATACACATAACACGTAGTGTCACATAAGTTTATGAGAGAAATATAATTGCATTACTGTCATAGAGTGAATTAATGTATTTTCTCATATACTAGGGGTCAATCTTTTTCAAAAAGATAAATAGAAACTGCATGTGCCCTACTATTACACATACTTGCAAAACAGAGGTACTACTGCACTACTGATGATAACTTGATAAACCGCATGTTTCAGGTGCCCAAGCCTATGAAAGGCCCCATACATATCTACTACCAGCTTGAGAACTTCTATCAGAACCATCGACGGTACACCCCAACACTTCGATCTTCCATAAAGCATGCCAATAAACCACTGCTTTAGTAATTTCCATCCCAGATTAGACCACGTACAGTTGTGTATATTGTGTCCAATAAAATCAATAATCTGTAGTAACCAATACTGTCAGCTACGTGAAGAGCCGAAGTGACCAGCAGCTGCGTTCCAAGGATTACAAGGACCCTAAGGCCGTCATCAAGAGCTGCGACCCTGAAGCCACCACCGGTGATGGATCCCTAATCGTGCCGTGTGGCCTTATCGCGTGGAGTCTGTTCAATGACACCTACGCGTTCTCCGTTAACAAGAAGGAGGTTCAGGTGAACAAGAAGAACATCGCGTGGGCCAGCGACAAGAACAGCAAGTTTGGAAGTGATGTTTTCCCCATCAATTTCCAGAAAGGCGGGCTCATCGGTGGCGGCAACCTAAATGATAAGTTACCTGTTAGTGCAAAAACAACCTCTGAATTCCCGATGCAGCATTTCCTTCTGAAATATTCTTGTAAGGAATGCAAAGTTTTGATAGTTTTCTTCTGAACTTGCCATTTATTTGTTTTTTTTCAGCTGAGTGAGCAAGAAGATCTCATTGTGTGGATGAGGACCGCGGCGCTACCAACATTCAGGAAGCTCTACGGCAGGATCGAGTCCGATATCATGGCTAGTGACGAGATCACGGTGGTGATACAGAACAATTACAACACGTACAGCTTTGGGGGCACCAAGGCGCTGGTCCTCTCCACTGCCTCGTGGATCGGCGGCAAGAACAACTTCATTGGGATCGCGTATGTTGCCGTTGGTGGCATCTGCCTCTTCCTAGCCATGGGCTTCGTGGTCCTCTACGTCATCAAGCCAAGGTATGTAGATATGGGGTCAAGAATGACAAGTGTTTTTGCATGGTTAAACACGTCAAGATCCTTGTAAATGTTGAAGCAAGTGATGTGGTTTTTGAGTTACTGCTTGGATCGATTTCAGGACCCTTGGAGACCCCTCTTACCTGTCGTGGAACAAGGAGGACGCTGGTTACTCACATTGAATGACTGGAATTTGTGTCCATTTTGTAGAGGCAGGCACTGGCCTGCAGTTCTCTGTATTTTTCTTCTTCTGTCTTCTAGACATGTCCTCCTGTTGTGCCCTTAGCACATATGTTTGCTGTTGTCCCCTTTCTCATCTTTGCTGAGCTAGGAAAGCATGGTGATATGACGTAGGTACTTGTTGGAGAAGCATATATAATGCATAATATTTGTTACGGCTTCTAGTGAATGTTATTCTCTCTGTCTTGTAATATAAGATGTTATTATAAGCTGCTATTTCATATTTTTGCTATAGCTAGCTAAGTGCACATGTGTTGTTACCAATCTATCTCTCAAGTATCGCCTTCAGCTATGTCTTCAATACAACGTATCGTGTTATTGTGCATATGCAAAGAATATTAATCAGGCGTCCCTCTCTCACTCCCTCTTCACTCCTAAGCAATTTTCAATTAACATCATCTAAAAAAATCCAATTAACATCCGTTTGTTTCGATGTGCATGGGAAAAAGTATTTACCTCCACTGCTAGTACTGAGTAGTTTCTAAACAGTTATCCACTTACTAATTCTTTGTGCTCATCGTGATAAAACGTTGCTAAGAAATAGATCTCACTAAGTTCTCCCTTTTTCTCAAGGCAGAAGAAAAAATTTAAAATAAATTAGCATACTATGAGCTAGATTTCTACATTTTTTCTCCCTTTTTTTTGCCTTAAGATGTTGATTTTCTTATTTGTTTTGATAGAATATGTGGGCAACATCTTCTTTTGCAGGTTAAAATGTGTTAGATGCGGCAGTGATCAAGCTAGATTACTTGGTAAATGCATTACAACAACTACGATTTCTTTACCTACAATAACAATTTGTGGCGTTCACCGTACAGATTCTCCCATCCGTAATTCTCGCTAGAGGAATAGCACTCGCTTCCATGATCAGCAATTTCGGCTTGAGATGGACAATGTAAACCATGATCAAAGAATTGCACGCTATGCTGAAAAATCTATTTGTTTTTAAGAGGGCAAAGATGAGAGATTGTGGGACACTTCTCCCGTAGGAGGTCTGGTCGCCTCATCTACAATTTGGCTTGATTTTTAGCTAGATTGAAGATGAATAGGAAGGAGAAGGGAGCCACGAAGGTACATGTTTTTCCAAAAAAAAAAATTGGGTCGAACAATAGTGTTTTATTTGATGAAGTTGTCCATTATGAATTGCAGATTTGATAAGGTTGTTTATGTCACTTTAGAGTGGCAACAACTCTAAACCCAGCACACATGAGAGTGGAAATGTCATGGACCATATTTCACACCAAGAGCAAGAACAAGAAGTTAAAAAAGAGATCGAAAATTTTATGGGCGCAAACAAGTGGAAGAAGATATTAAATATTCAGTATATGTATGTTTGTACGTTTTAGACAATTTTAATTTTTGCATCAATTCTTTTACGCTTTAAGTTTGCCTGACCTCAATTTTTTTTGTCTTTCGCCACTAACCTCCACACACTATCAACTCCACTACTATCTATTTTGTTGCATCTGATAAAAAAATTCATGCGGCCAACTTAATTCGAGAAGATTAATTAATTAGGCCTATTTAATTTTTCCTCTAATCAAGATTTTTTGGCTGCATGCTGTGGGATTAGTTTTTAGTTGGGCATCTAATCCCCTTATTTTTGGATTTGTGATGTTTTTTTATGGACCTTATCATTCTTTTGTTGTGATCATGTGTGATATATGTTGCATACCAGATGGTCTAATGCGCCTGATGAAGAGTTTTGAGTGTCGAGCGAAATATCATCATCACCAACTTTTATTTAATAGTAAGATAACATCATATTTTGAAAAGGAAGAAAACACTTGTTTCTTCGCTAGCAAATATCCTCTAAGAGTAGCACTCTAAATGCATATATAATAGATCTAGATATTTCCATGCTTCTTTAGAAATGTATATTAACTTTTTAACTAGTATAACACGATGTCCAAGAGTAAACTCTCGTGCACGCTGAGAAAGCATATACCTCTTTTTTACAAATTGCTCTGCTTATAAATTTGGGTCAAATTAAAAATTATAAAGTTTGACCAAATATACAAAAAAAAGATACTAACACCTATTTTATCAAATCGATGTGCCCACCCCGAATGTGTTAAGCTCCATAGCATGGCGCCTTGGCCGAAAGCGGTGCTCCATAGCAAGGCACCCCCGTTAAAGGCGACTCCATGCTTGACGAGGGCACGGTATGGAGCAGGATGGTCCGGTCTCGTGCAAAGGAATGGTATGTCTTCTTTAACATTTGTGCGTGAGGTCGCCTCCTGCGCCATTGTGCCATCAACAAGTGTTGTAACCGACATATAGATTTGCCCAAGATTACCCCTCCCATATAGTAGCCGGAAACGCGATACGGTGGGCCATCCCCTGATCCCGGATCATTGAACCGGATTGAAGATCGGGGACGATGTGCGGGACGAAGTAATTAGATCTAGCAACACGACCCCCTACGGCCGGCAGCAGGTTGCCGGCATGGTGGTCGAGTGCGGTGGAGGGGCTGCCTACGGCGGATGCTAGAGTCACCAACTCCACTATCATGCTCATCCTGAGATCCCTGTGGCTCGAGCGGAACGCCAGAGTCTTCGAGGATACTGCCTCTACGGTCGATCATGTTATCGATGTAGTTTGCCAGGATTGGGGCATGTGGCTTTCTTGTAGGCGTGGGTTGGCGAGAGGAGTAGTGTAGGTGTTGTCAGCCGCTTTTATGCGGCATGGTGGATGTTCTGAGCCCATGGTTCGGGTGTAATCATTTTCCCCTTAATCTTAATGAAATGACGCGCAGCCTGCGGGTTCTCGAAAAAAAAGGAACACGACCCCCGAAACCAAGGAATGATGTGTAATCACGATAGTTTTGTACGGCGGCAGCAGTGTAATGGTATCATCTCGAGGGAGTATGGCTGGTGGTCTCCTAGGCTTCGATAGACCATCAACACCCATACATACAAAACTAGAAGTCCAGAACTAACAGCTATAGCCTAGTACAAGTAATATCAGCCCAGTTTAATTTGTATCCCTCTCGATCTCGCGCTTGTCCCCGAGTCATCCTTCCCAAACTATCAGGGTCACGTCCAATCCACAAACCAAACGTATGGGAGATGTATACCCATCTTGTTTCCTAGTTTTTACAACTACCAACTCTCGAATCTCGTTCTCATCCCTCGACCTGATCGTTTCGAAAACATGGCTACTAAGATCCTTCCCCTTGACGATTTTCCTAGCACCAAGTTATACTGTTTGGAGTTCAAAGTAGGGAGAAAACTAACGAGTTAACATGAAAATGAGGGAGACATAGAGAAATTAATGAGTAGACATAAAAACATTTTTATTCATATAAGATACGATAAAATGCATGGGAAGAAGTTGGTCCTATTCACGATCTTGGCGAGGTTGAGAAGGCGCTGGGGAAAACTATGACAAAGCTTCATGATTGGAGCAAAAAGAAATTTGGAAGGGTGACGGCTGAGCTTCAGAAATCGAGATCACGCTTAGAAGAGCTGATGAACATGAACGCGGATAGGCGCGAAATACAGGAAGTTACTGATAAAATGAATGAACTTTTATACCGAGAGGAGATGATGTGGCTTCCATAGTAAATCTGTCTGGAGAGTAAGGAAGAACAAAATCCGTAAATTGGTGGATGATCATAGCGTGGAGCATGAGGAAGAAAACACTATGCAGAATATGGCCAATGAATACTTCCAAAAAATTTACACAGTCGATGATACTCTAGTGCCACAACCTGTGGTTGATTTGTTTGAAAAATGTGTATCGGATGAAGCTAATGGACGTCTGTGTGATGATTTTTCGGCAAAAGAAATCTCAAATGCTTTATTTCAGATCGGACCTTTGAAAGCACCAGGGCCGGATGGTTTCCCGCCAGGTTTTTCCAGCAAAATTGGGGGACCCTAAAGGAGAAAATAATTGCTGCGGTTCAGGAATTTTTCAGAACAGGTGTAATGCCCGAAGGAGCTAATATTACCTCTATTGTCTTAATTCCAAAGGTAACTAATCCTTGCAAGTTATCTGAGTACCGCCCAATAAGTCTATGCAATGTGGTATACAAAGTGGTATCAAAATGTTTGGTAAATAGGTTGAGACCTATGTTGGATGATATTGTTTCTACTTCACAAAGTGCCTTTGTTCCCGGAAGTATGATAACTGATAATGCTTTGTTGGCCTTTGAGTGTATTCACCATATTAAGCAAGAGACGGATCCAACAAAGAGTTTTTGTGCCTATAAGCTTGACTTGTCTAAGGCATATGATCGGGTTGATTGGTCATTCTTGAAGCAGGTGATGCAAAAGTTGGGGTTCTCTCATCGTTTCGTTGACTGGATAATGGTATGTGTCACGTCGGTGAGATATTCTGTGAAATTGAATGGAACCCTCTTGGATTCATTTGCACCGTCGCGCGGTCTTTGGCAAGGTGATTCTTTATCTCCGTTCTTATTCCTTTTTGTTGTTGACGGTCTCTCAGCTCTTCTAAATAAAGGAATTGAAAGAAACTTGATATCTCCAATCAAAGTGTGTCGCCGTGCTCCTGGTGTTTCCCACCTATTATTTGCTGATGACACACTGTTATTCTTCAAAGCCACAAAAGAACAAGCTAAAAGGGTTAAAGAAGTTCTGGACACTTATGCCTCTTCAACCGGCCAACTGATAAACCCCTCAAAATGCTCTCTGTTGTTTGGAGACTCATGCAATGAAACCTCTCAAGAGGACATCCGGTCTGTTTTGGGGGTTACTGAGTTAGTTTTTGATGAGAAATGCTTGGGTTTGCCGACTCCCAATGGTCGTTTGTCAAGAGGAAAGCTCCAGAACCTTCAAGCCAAATTAACAAAATGATTGCTGATGTGGGTTGATGGCAATCTAGCTCAGGCCGGAAGGGAAGTGTTCATCAAGGCAGTAGCCCAGGCTCTGCCAACATATATAATGGGGATTTTTAAGTTGCCTATTTCAGTTTGTGATGATCTAACAAAGCTGGTTAGGAACTTTTATTGGGGAGCCAAAGAAGGTAAAAGGAAAACGCATTGGCGTTCTTGGGAGAAAATGCAGCGTCCAAAACATCAGGGAGGCCTAGGATTCCGTGATTTCAGAGTGTTTAATAAAGCACTTCTTGCACGCCAAGCTTGGAGATTAATTTCCAAGCCGGATAGTCTATGTGCCCGAGTGCTAAAGGCAAAATATTATCCTAACGGGAGATTAGAAGACACTGTCTTCTCTGGGAACACATCCTCAACTTGGCAAGCAATATCACATGGTTTGGACCTCCTAAAAAGGGACTAATTTGGCGTATGGGCAATGGGCAAAGTATCAGAATTTGGAGAGATCCTTGGATCCCTAGACCTATATCATATAAACCAGTTTCGGCAAATGGAAGGTGTCGATTGCGTTTTGTCTCGGAATTAATCGATCAGTTTGGCTCTTGGAAGTTGGATCTGCTCAATAAATATTTTATACCTGCTGATGTGTCTAAAATAGTAAAGCTCACACCTTCCTCTAGACTTGGACCAGATCATCTTGCTTGGGCCCCTGTTAAACATGGTATCTTTACGGTGCGCAGTGCATATGACCTTGTTATGAATGAAGTCTAGCATGCCTCGACGGAATCGTCTAGTTCAGCTCCGAATGGTATGCGGAAAATCTGGGACCTCATCTGGAAATCTTCTGTCCCTCCAAAGGTACAAAATTTTGCTTGGCGTCTAGCCACAGATTCTCTTCCGACATGGAAAAATAAATGCAAACGTAAGTTCGAAGTTACTGATCAATGCCCGGTTTGTGGTACTGAAACAAAAGACAATTTCCATCCCTTTGTTAGATGTCCACTGGCTCGACAACTCTGGAATTTCATGGCAGAAAAATGGGTTTTACCAGCTTTGGATTCTATAGAGCATACTGGAGTGGAGTGGCTTGTGACTTTGGTTGGAAAGGTCCCTGGTGATAGTGTTTGTAAACCTCATGGTTCTTTGGCGTGTGTGGCACGTACGAAACAAAGTTGTGCATGATAAATGTCATCCTTCCCTTGAAGCATCGAGGCGTTTTTTGATCAGCTATATGGAATCGCTCTTGTTGATCAAGCATCATCCAGCTGAAAAATATTGCAAAAGGGAAGTTCATTCTAGATGTCGAAGAGAAGCGCTTTTATACACCCAATGTTGCTGTCGTAGAACCGATTCTGCCTTGGTCTCCGCCTCCTGTAGGCTGGTGCAAGCTCAATACTGATGGCTCCTTTGGAGTTAATGGGGATGCCGGAGCGGGGGCAATTGTTCGTGCTGAAAGTGGTGAAATTGTCTTCTCGTCACGCAAGGTACTTACCACGTGCAGAGATGCCCTAAGAGCAGAATTGCTAGCTCTTTTAGAAGGATTATCACTTGCTCTACATTGGTGCAATCAGCCATTGATGGTAGAAACAGATTGTTTGGAGACTGTCAAGCTAATCAAGAACAATGAAATGGATCGGTCTGTCTACACGATCATAATAGAAGAGATTAAAACCTTATTGAAGGTTCGTCAGTCTTGTATTACTCATGTTAAGAGATTTTAGAACACTAATTGTCATTTCATGGCAAATTTTGCTAGAACAAATGCTCGTACGGCATTATGGCTCGCCTCTGGTCCAGAGGGTTTAGCGAGTATGTGCCATAGAGTTTGTAATTCCTGATGTTTTTGAGTAATACAAGGTATTTCGCCAAAAAAAGATACGATAAATATTCAGTTTTAAAAAATAATTATATTAAACAAAATCCGAGAGAAAAATAAATCCCCTTTTCATTTTATCAGCTCCAAATCGCATGTAACACCACCGCATCGACCAAATCGCCGCCTCCTGCACATCCTCTCATCTCTTTTTTAAACATAAGGCACAAAGTGCCCAGCTTTAAATTAATAAAGCCCAAACGGCTGATGATACAAGAATGCTGAGAACAGCTTACAACAACCAAAACTATAGCAAACACAAAAACAAGAAACCCAGCTGAAGTCCTCGATGTCCTCAAGCGAAAACGAAGCACCCGTGAGCGACGGAGGTGAAGCGAGGTAGAAGCATCGAAAGCGAAGCAGCGGAGACCCGCTTGCCCCCTGATCTATCTGTCGCCTGGCAGTACTCCTCCATTGTCGGAGAGGGTCCCTACCCCCTCGTCCTGGCTCGAAAGGACGCCGAACCGCCGGCAATGGAAATGCTCCCCTTGAGCAGAGCACATAGCAGGAACCAAGCCTAAACCTAGGGCAAGAACAGAGCCCCAATACTCGCAGCCCGAGATCACCTTGCGAAGCCATGTCGCCTGCCAAGGGTTCACCCACGCAGAGCCGAAGCCGCGGACTTGGTCGTTGATGTAGAAGAACAGTGTCGCGGAGCAACACCGCCACCACCCAACTGCACGAAGGCAACATCCGCACACCCCGAAAGGTCCCAACATCAACGCCTACAAGGAGGACACGATGCCCGTGGCGCCGCTGCCGCGCAACAGATCGAGTTAGGGTTTTCACCCCGGGAGCGCAACAGGGGTGGGGTGAAGGGAAGGGAGTACCTCGACGTCGCCACCAAGGAGGAAAACGGCGCCACTCGGGCGTCGCCACCGTCGCAGCCGGGACCGGCAAAGGGATTTCTCCCGGACTCCACTTCCAGCCACCAGCACCACCTCCAGCCATGGAACCGGCGGCCCAAGGCCCACGAGTTCCAGATCCAGCGTGGTGGGAAGCACCTAAGTGCAGTTGAGAGGATACTTCTGATCTGGCGCCGCCAGCCACCGGAGCAGCCCCGCGCCACTACCGTCGTCCGCCGGAACCTCGCCGCCCACGCGGCCGAGATGCCGGACTGCATCTGCGTCCACCGCTCGCCGTCGAAGCCGGTGGCGCCTCACCGAGCAAGGCCGTCGCCTCGCAGTCCCGAGCCCCCACCGAGGGAGCCGCTAGACCAGCTCTTCCGCGCCATCCGCCGAGCCAGAGGCCGGCCGTTGGAGAAGAGAGCCCGTCGCGCCACCTCCAAGGTCATGGCGAGCCCGCCGCGGAGATCCTCCACCTAGCCACCGCGGGAGGAGCCGAGAGCTAAGATCCCCACCGCCCCCTTCACCGGCGTTGCGGGCTTAGCCCGGCAGCGCCTCTGGGAGCGGCGGAGACGGGAGAAAGGAGGGGAGGGGGGGTGGCGGCGGCGCGCGTTAGGGTTTCGCCTCCCCGGTCGCCAGGAGGGGGCGACGCGAGGAGGAGATACCGTTTCCTCCTTCTCAAAGGACTACTTCGACATCCTCTCATCTCTCCGACTCTTCTCAGTCAGCAGCAGGCCCCAGAAAATCGGCAGGGGGCAGCGCCTGAGTATGGCGGCCCGGCGGTCGCGATGTATGCCGGCGCAGGCGAGGAAGAGGACAGCGGCCTGCGCTGCCGGCGGGTCAGGTCCTACGACCGCCTGCTCGAGGGCGGCGCTGTCGGCGCTCTCTCTCTCTCGGGCGCGCGTCGGGGGGGCAGGGTAAGTCGGCAGCGGCCGAGACAGCGCAGCGGGATGACGAAATCGCCAAATCGGGGCTGGAAAGCTCCGTGGCAGCGCGGGAGGGAGGAGTCAAGGCAGCGGTTGCTGGATGCAGCGCCTCCCATCGACCAGAAATTTGCCGTGCGAGGTACTGATTTTGCACTTCAGTTTGCTGGATCGGTTGGAGCATGTTTTTTTCATGCGTGTTTGCTATTTTTGCAGATGCGGTGCTGTCTAGGGTATCAGCTGGAGATGCTTGTACGCCGCAAATTCGTGGTAACAGCTAACTTGATCATTCCAATATTGTCCTGAATATGTCAAGAGTCACTAAATTTTTTCCAGCACGTAGTTTTGTGCAACACACAACTATGGTTTGAGCAAATACACAAACTATATATACGCCATGGTCTGGATGATATTATCATGGGAATGACCAGTTAATATCTAGCCGGCGACATCGACTGACTCAGATACATTGTCACAGAAAGTTTCCACTACATCCATCACAATCTGCGTCTCTCAGTGAGGGGGTATTTAGGCAATCTAAGCTATCCATATTACGAATATCAATTTGCAGCCAGACAAGTCATTTTCTTTGTTATACCAGTCTACTCCACTTCGATGCAAATTGCACATGTGGAAGGTCTATGACGCAGCCTCGATTAATTCCTTGTCCTCGCTCCCATAGTCGACTACAAATAAATACTCCAGATCCAGAAGGAAGAAGCAGTAGCCGCAACTACTTTAGAAGGCCTTGCTGCTGGAAAGGCAGCTAAGCCATGGAGGCGACTCCTCTCCTGTCGGCACACAAGATGGGTGAATTCAACCTGACGAACAGGTCAGATAACTATTTATCGTTTCTATATCCTGTTCCAATATTCCATCGTAAATAAAATTTCCATTTTTCCAAATTCGATGCTTATGTTCCTTTAGAGTCATTAATCTTCAGGAGTACATGATATTTGATCATGTTTTACAATCTCTTGCACTTGTTTTTCGCATGTTGCGGCTGCGTATCACAGAGTTGTTCTAGCGCCACTGGGCCGGTGCAGGTCGTACGGGAGCCTTCCCCAGCCGCACAACGTTCTGTATTACGACCAGAGGGCGGCGCAGGGCGTCCTCCTCATTGCGGAGGCCAACGCCGTGTCCGAGACCTCGCGGGGTTACCCACACATGCCTGGCCTGTGGAGCCAGGAGCAGGTTGAGGCTTGGAAGCCAGTGGTTGACGCCGTGCACGCGAAAGGGGCCGCCTTCTTCTGCCAGATATGGCACCATGGCCGTGTTTCCCCACCTGGTGCGTGCCTAGTCCTCGCTTGTAGTTTTGCTAACATTTCATAGTTTCACTTCACTGATTGTTGAAAGTGTTGAGACTTTCATTTAATCGATCCATTCACAATTATGTTGCAGAGTTCCAACCTAATGGGCAAGCTCCGATCTCAAGCACGGATAAGAAAGTCACACCTCAAGTTATCCATGATGGCAGTATCGTGGAGTTTGCGGCGCCTCGAAGTCTAAAAACAGTTGAAATACCCGACATCGTGAACGAATTCCGCATTGCCGCCAAAAACGCGATAAAAGCCGGTAACAAGATCCTCGATGTTATGATATCACACACTATAACAACACTGCACTGATGCTGCAAACATGTCTCTAAAATACTCGCAATCTATTATCTTGGAAGGATTTGACGGTGTGGAGATCCATGCAGCCAACGGGTATCTGATTGACCAGTTCATGAAGGATGGCGTCAACGACCGCACCGACGAGTATGGCGGCAGCCTGGAGAACCGCTGTCTCTTCGCTGCAGAGGTCATTGTGGCCGTGGCTGCTGAGATCGGTGCAGATCGCCTCGGCGTGCGGCTCTCCCCATTTGCCGACTACATGGATTGCGTCGACTCTGACCCAGAGGCGCTCGCGCTGCACATGATATGCATCATGAACGGGATCGGGATCCTGTACTGCCACGTGGTCGAGCCTCGGATGTGCGTGAACGAAAACGATGGCAAATTGATGATCCCATACCGCCTGCTACCATTCAGAAAGGCGTTCAAGGGCACTTTCATGGTGAATGGAGGGTATGACAGAGAAGAAGGGGACAAGGCCATCGCCGACGGCTACGCCGACCTGGTCGCGTATGGGCGGCTCTTCTTGGCAAACCCTGACCTGCCTAGCTGAGAGGTTCAGGAAGAACGCGTCTTTGAACAAGTATGACAGGAGCACCTTTTACACCCCTGATCCTGTTGTTGGCTACACAGATTACCCTTTTCTTGATGCTGATGTTAAGGAAATACTTGAGTGAAAATTATGTTCCCATCACTCAAATTTGTGGCCGTTTGATTGGAGGGACTTGTCCTCACCATCCGGAAAATTTGAGTGATACCATCTTCCCAGTCACTTAGAGCATCTCCAACAGACGCGCTATATAGGCCGCGCGGCATAAAAACGTCCGATATAGCGCGCGCGGGAGGGAATGCGGCGCTCCAGCAGGCGCGGTAAACGGCGCGGCGCTGTAAAATTTTTAGGGCGCGCGGCGTTTTGCACAAAAGGGAGCGGCATATCTGGCGCGTCGGCTACAGCGCGGCAACGCTCGTCCAAGCGCGAAAAGCCAACGGTTGGAAAATTCCTCCCCCCCCCCCGCGTCCGCGCCCTCATTTCCCCACCTACCGCCGGCGCGAAATCCAGCCGCCGCCGGTCGATTCCGCGGCCGCCCCCGCTTCTGCGCGCCGCCACGCCGTAGATCCGCGTCGCCCGCACCTCCTCCTGGCAGCAGCGGGCGCTCCGCCGCACTGTGCCGCTCGCGCCGCCGCCAGCGACAGGTTGTGCTCGGCACTCCTTCTCCGCGGCGCGCCGCCGTCGCGTTCTCCTCCGCGCAGGCGTCGCCATGTCGTCCTCGTCGTCCTCGAGCTTGCTAGCAACATGGCGCGCCCATGGTGCTCGTCCATTTGCTCGCAAGGTATGAACCTCCTCCGGCCGGCCTCCATTGTCGCCTATTATCTACAATAGTTCATAGTGAAGTAATTTTATACATATGTTTGTAGAGTTCATCATATGATTCATCGGATGACGAGTTCGACCAAGAAGAAGAGGAGAACATATCGATACTATTAGCATACCGCGCCGTTAAGAGGCCAAAATTTGGTGGATCGGTGTTCGGTAGATAGAAGTTGTGGAGAAGGATTGAAGGGCATGAGAAGTTGATGCGGTCGCATTTCAATGAGAATCCGATTTTCCCCGAAAGCAATTTTCGGCGGCGTTTCCGGATGAGTCTCAACTTGTTCAAGCACATTGCAACGGAGGTCACCAAATATGATCGCTTCTTTGAGCAATGGAGGAATGCCGCCGGAGAACTTGGTCATAGCACATATCAAAAGGTGACCGCCGCCTTGCGTATGTTGGCATATGGTATACCAGCGGATCTTATTGATGATCATTTGGCCATGGGAGAGAGCACTTCTATCTTGTGTGTGAAGCGCTTTGTCATTGCAATTGTCAATGTCTTTGGCTCCACATACTTGAGAGCCCCCAATGCTCAAGACGCGGCAAGACTTTTAGAGATCAACGCCAACCGGGGGTTTCCCGGTATGCTTGGTTCTATTGATTGCATGCATTGGAGTTGGAAGAATTGTCCAGCGGCATGGCATGGACAATTCAAAGGCTACAAGAAAGATGCCACCATAGTACTTGAAGCGGTGGCCGACCAAGAGACTTGGATATGGCATGCTTTCTTTGGAATGCCCGGATCTTGCAATGACATCAATGTTCTTCAACGGTCACCACTAATGACAAGACTTGCAATGCGGGAAGGTCCATTGGTGGAGTTTGAAGCAAATGGCCACAAGTACAACTATGGCTACTTCCTCGCCGACGGCATATATCCAAGGTGGCAAACATTTGTGAAGCCAATTATTCAACCAAGAGGTAAGAAGCAAACCCAATTCCACAATGCACAAGCGGCGGCTAGGAAAGATGCAGAGAGAGCATTTGGGATTTTGCAAGCCCAATTTGCCATTGTTAGAGGACCGGCTAGATTTTGGGATCAAGAATGCCTTTGGTATATCATGACCGCGTGTGTAATCATGCACAACATGATTATAGAGGATGATCGCGGAAAAGATGTGGATCATACCCACTACGACTTGATGGGGGTTCCCGTGCAAGTGAGGAGATCTGCACATAGGATTGCCCGATTCATTGCCTCATACCATGCCATTCGGTGCAACGACACACATGATGAGCTTCAAAAAGATCTAATGGAAGAATGGTGGAATTGGAATGGAAGGGGTGGCCCGACCTTCTCAGTAAGCAACGGTGGTGATGATGATCACGGGGTGATAGCAGCGGAGGAACACGACGATGTAGTGGATGGTAACTTGTATGACGCATCGAGATCTCTCGATTGGTCCCTGTCGCTAATGCAACAGCTCTCAACCCTGCAAGATATTCGCAACTCCACACACTTGCGCATGTAGCCGCCGACCACGAAGCGGTAAGTTGCAACCGCCTAATTCCCAATGGAATAGCAGATCACACAAGACTTTTTCAGGATCTACACAATATCAAGCAATATGGTGTAGGGATTCAATAGTTTTGCATAAGCAAACAACTAAGAACTAGGGTTTATCTTAAACGTGGTCTAAAGCAGCTAGGGGGGCGTCCTGGGCACTTATATAGGCATCCGGGACGACTCCAGGTCGAAAAGATACAAAAATAACCGACCCAGAATAGATCTGGTCGAGACAGACTCGGACGAATCCGGTCTGGAATCCGGTCGACCGGGCTGTCGACCGGGCGGGCCGGTCTGTGGTCCGGTCAACCGGGCGGCAACCGGGTCGGCCGGTCAGGGGTCCGGTCAACCGGGCGGCAACCGGGCGTCAACCGGATAGTTGCGAGGTTTCCGGTTTTCTTCCGGTACGATAAGCTGCATCCGGTTGGCGCCCGGTCGACCGGGCCAGTGACCGGGTTGGCCGGTCTGGCGGCCGGTCGGACCGGGTGCTGGACCGGCCTGGACGTCTTCTTCTCCTCTCGCGCATGCCTCCCGCTCCTCCCTCGCGCGTCCATGAGATATCTTCATGTCCAGCTCCATGTCCAGCTTCATGTCCATCTTGACGTCCGTCTTCACGTCCAGCTGCTCCTCTACTCCTCGTGCGATGCTCGTCTCCTCTTGATACCTGATGATACATAAGTAATAGGACTTAGGCAGTATAAAGTTCTCATCAATCAAAGTACCGTTTAGAAACAAGTTCACCTGTTGTTTAAGTAGCTTCGCACGAGCCCTTGTAATTGGTCCAATCCGAACTTCATTGGACTTGAGCTTCACAGCAGGTTCATCTTCAACTTGCAATGACGGAGGTAGTAGTGAGATAGGGATGTCCTCATCATCTCCCCCCCCCCTTCAAAAGGCGTCGACCCCGACGCTCCAAGGTCTTCTCCGTCATATGGTGTCAAATCAGCAACATTGAAAGAATTACTGACACCAAACTCATCAACTGGAAGATCTATCGAGTATGCATTATCATTGATCTTGGCAAGCACTTTGTAAGGACCAGCACCACGAGGCTTCAACTTAGACTTCCGCAGCTTCGGGAACCTATCCTTGCGAAAATGTACCCAGACCATATCACCAGGCTTGAACAACATCTCTTTGCGCTTCTTATTCATCCTTGCAGCATTGCTCTTGCCTTTCTTCTCTATCAACTCTTTAGTCTTCACATGGATCTTACGCACAAAATCTGCCATCTTGGATGCCTCCATATTAACTCTTTCATGTATGGGCAAAGGCAACAAGTCAAGTGGAGTAATGGGTTTGAAACCATACACCACCTCAAAAGGACACAGCTCCGTGGTAGAATGTACCGCCCTGTTATAAGCAAACTCTACATGCGGCAAACAATCTTCCCACTCCTTCAGGTTCTTCTTGATCATGGATCTCAATAGTTGTGACAATGTTCTATTCACCATCTCAGTTTGACCATCAGTTTGGGGATGACAAGTAGTGCGAGCAATGACTTTGTCCCTAGCTTTCCCCACAGCGTCTTCCAGAAGTAGCTCATAAACTTCACGTCACGATCAGAAACAATAGTCTTCGGAACTCCATGAAGTCGAACAATCTCCCTGAAAAACAGGTTAGCAACATGCGACGCATCGTCGCTTTTGTGGCAGGCAATAAAGTGTGACATCTTAGAAAATCTGTCCACTACCACAAATATAGAATCATGGCCTCTCTTAGTACGCGGAAAACCCAACACAAAATCCATACTAATATCCTCCCAAGGTGTAGTAGGTGCCGGTAAAGGAGTATACAAACCGTGAGGCTTCAGCTTGGAGTTGGACTTGTTGCAAGTAATGCACCTCTTCACATACCTGTCCACGTCCCGCCTCATCTTTGGCCAATAAAAGTGGTCAGCTAGCATGAGTAGCGTCTTCTCACGCCCAAAGTGACCCATCAAACCTCCAGCATGTGATTCCTGCAATAAGAGCAAACGCACAGACGATTCTGGAACACATAGTTTGTTAGCTCTAAACAAGAACCCATCATGTATGTGATATTTTTCCCATGCTTTACCAAGAGCACATAAGCGATATGGTTCAGCAAAATCATGATCAGTAGCATATAAATCACATAGTACTTCTAATCCAGGAATTTTAACATCAAGTTGAGTTAATAGCATATTCTTCCTAGATAGAGCATCAGCAACAATATTATCTTTTCCCTTCTTATGTTTAATAATGTATGGAAAAGACTCAATGAACTCAACCCACTTAGCAAGACGCTTATGCAAATTAGACTGAGCTTTCAGGTATTTCAAAGCTTCATGATCAGAATGTATGATAAATTCTTTTGGCCACAAATAATGTTGCCAAACCTCAAGAACTCTAATTAAAGCATACAATTCTTTATCATATATAGGATAGTTCAACTTAGCACCAGATAGTTTCTCAGAAAAATATGCAATTGGGCGACCCTCTTGCATCAACACACCACCAATTCCAATACCACTAGCATCACATTCAATCTCAAATTGCTTAGTGAAATCAGGAAGTGCAAGCAACGGTGCAGAAGTTAACAATCGTTTCAGTTCATCAAAAGCATGATCTTGGGCTGCGCCCCACTCAAAAATAACACCCTTTTTAGTCAAGTCATTCAAATGTGCAGCAATAGTACTAAAGTTGGGCACAAATCTTCTATAAAACCCAGCTAGACCATGAAAACTTCTTACTTGACTCACATTCATGGGAGTAGGCCAATTTTGAATAGCTTCAATTCTAGACACATTTACTTCTACTCCATGCTTAGAGACAACATAACCCAGAAATATGACCTTATCTTTGCAAAATGTGCACTTCTCAAGATTACCATAGAGTTTATTATCACGCAACACTTGCAAAACATGTCGAATATGTATAGTATGATCCGATTCATTGCGGCTGTAGATTAATATGTCATCAAAATACACAACCACAAACTTGCCAATAAAATCACGCAAAACATGGTTCATCAGTCTCATGAAAGTGCTAGGTGCATTAGTTAAACCAAAAGGCATTACTAACCACTCATATAAACCAAATTTTGTTTTAAAGGTTGTTTTCCACTCATCCCCTTCTTTCATCCTAATTTGATGATAACCACTACGCAAATCAATTTTAGAGAACACAAAGACACCACTCAATTCATCTAGCATATCCTCTAAACGGGGAATAGGGTGACGATATCGAATAGTGATATTGTTTATAGCTCTACAATCTACGCACATACGCCATGTACCATCTTTCTTAGGAACTAGAATAACAGGAACAACACAAGGACTAAGGCTTATGCAGATATAACCTTTGTCGAGTAGCGCTTGTACTTGCTTCTGTATCTCCTTCGTTTCTTCGGGGTTCGTTCTATATGGTGCCCGATTGGGTAGCGAAGCTCCGGGGATCAAGTCGATTTGATGCTCAATACCTCGCAATGGTGGAAGTCCTGCGGGTACCTCATCCGGAAACACGTCGCCAAATTCCTGCAAAACATTAGAAACACCAAGAGGAAGAGGTGTCATGTCGTTAGAAACCAAAACCGTACCCCTGTACAAAAGCACAAGAGGCATGGCTGTAGGATCCTCACTAAATTCTCTCATGTCTTCTTTGGTGGCTAATGAGACTAGGGAATTCACTCTCTCACTTTTCGTTATATCACTCACAACATTACAATTCTCTCGCCTATCTAAAGATGCATCCTCCAAGTTCACTTCAACTTTCTGACGAGACTCATTGACAATTTACTGTGGTGTCATAGGCTGTAAGTTAATTTTCTTGCCCTTGAACTCCAAGTGATATGTATTGGCACGGCCATTGTGTTGCACAGAACGGTCATAAAGCCAAGGCCGATCCAATAATAAGTGACACACCGTCATAGGAACCACATCAAAATCAATGCAATCCTTATACGGTCCAATAGCAAATTCAACACGCACCATGTGGTTTACCTTCATCTCACCATTGTCGCTCAACCACTGAATATAGTATGGATGCGGGTGCGGTAGATACTTCAACTTCAGCTTGGTACACAACTCCTTGCTTGCTAAATTGCGGCAACTCCCGCCATCAATAATGACCTTGCAAGCCTTGTAAGGACCAACTAAAGCTTTTGTTTGGAACAAATTGCAGCGCTGAGTAGATGCACTAGGCAACACATTAAGGGCACGCTGCGACACAACAATGGTGCGAGCATCAGACGGATATGCATCTTCACCATCAGTGTCATAGTCATCATCTTCTGGAGCATTAGGATCAACATCATCTCCAGTCTCATACTCATTGTCGTCATTGATAATCATGACTTTACGGTTAGGACAATCTCTCTTGAAGTGACCTTTGCCACCACATGTGTGACAAACCATATCACGGTTACGCGCAGTAGACACATTAGAGCTACTCGTACTTGCAGCAGATTCGGACTTCTTTGTGTTACACATTGGAGACCGACTTACTAGGCGGAGTAGAGTAGGGGCGGAGCGCGTCGAAGGCGCCGGCGCCGTAGATGGGGCCGCGCGGGGTGTGAAACGCCCAGCTCCTGTAGCTCGTCCTTTGATCTTTGCTTCGTCAGCCAACTGTGATTCAGCTTCTCTTGCATGATGTAACAATTGATTCATATTGGTGTAGCTGTAGTGACGAACAATGCCTTTGATATCATACTTCAAACCATTCAGAAAACGCTGCATTGTCATCTCAAGAGACTCACGGACACGGCCACGCTGCAAAAGCATCTCCATCTCCATGTAGTATTCATCAACAGTCTTCACACCTTGTCTCAATAGAGTCAGCTTATCATATATATTCCGCAAGTAATTTGTAGGCACAAAGCGAGAAGTCATCGCCTCCTTCATGGCACGCCATGTACGTATAGGTTGCTCACCATCCTCGTCTCGATTACGAACAAAAGCATCCCACCAACGCAATGCATAGCCATCAAATTCAGAAGAAGCAAGCTTGATCTTCCTATCTTCAGTGTAGTGCGGATGTAGATTCCATAGCTTCTCAATCTTGAGCTCCCAAGTGAGGTATTCTTCAACATCAGCACCTCCTTCAAACTTGGGTATAGAGAATTTGGGCTTACCCAATCCATCTTCCTCATCATGTCCACGACCATTGAGGCCAAGTGGAACCCAACCGCGAGCACGATCACCACGAGGCGCACCACGAGCATTGTGTGCGTCATTGAAGCTCAAGATCTTCATCATCGTCTTGTTGTTGTCGTGCGGTCAAATTCTCAACAAGTAAGCGCAAGTCAGTAAGACTGCGTTGTATATCCGTCGTTTGATCTTGCATCCTTGTGACGGTCGCACTTGTAGCATCCAGCTTTTGGGAGATCTCTTGGACCGTCCCTTTAAGCTCATCATCCTGAGCGCGGAATTCACGTCGCATCTTATTACGAAGAGCCTCATACTCCCTCCATATCATCAAATCCGCGGAGTTCTTGTTCTCCTGGTTAACAATTTTCTCATCACTAGCAGACATGGTTAGTAGGTTAGTGCACTAAATCAAAAATATATGGTGGTACTCTCACAACTCACTCAAAAACTGATAAGAAAAGGAGATCTTACCGTTCCAAAGTAAATTAGTGTTGCTTACCACTTGTAGTAACAACTAGTGCACGGATGTAGCGAAGCGAATATCAAGGGTATAAGAACAAATCACACGGCAAAGCAGGATATATGTGGGGCTGTAGGTAGGCTACCTATTTGCACCAATAACAAGCTCTAGCGCTGACCGTAGATAACCAATGATACTCACACAGGGCGATATAATGGGGCAATGCAATTATATGTGGGAAAGGTTGCAAAGAACACGAGAGACGCTAGCTAAGCTCAACGAGACAGGCACAAGATTGCTCAACTACGGATGCAGCAAAGTAAACTTAGTCCTTCACTTGATCAACTAGCACTTCACTTTTTCTTTTTGGATTTTTCTTGTTGTAACACACGCAGCTATGTAGCTCTTTTTGCTTCTTTTCAATTTTCAATTTTTTTTTGATTTTATGACTCAACTCCTTGATAACACGGCCAACAAAATATGCAAAGCACCAAACCCTAATGAGCAGCCTGACGAGTGATACGTCCAAAACGTATCTACTTTCCCGAACACTTTTGCTATTGTTTTGCCTCTAATTTGTGTATTTTGGATGCAACTAACACGGACTAACGCTGTTTTCAGCAGAACTGCTCTGGTGTCTCGTTTTTGTGCAGAAATCCAACTTTCGGGAAAAACCTCGGAATTTATGCAGAAGGCCCTATTTTCTCAGGAAACTAACGGAGCCAGAAGGGCAATTGAAGTGGAGGCCCGAGGGCCCCACACCATGGGGCGGCGCGGCCCAGGGGGGGCCCGCGCGGCCCTGTGGTGTGGCCCCCTCGGCCGGCCTCCGACGCCCTCTTTCGGACTACTTATTCGCCTCGACCTAAAAACACCGAGAGGAGAAGTCGAAGTCGCCGAAACCCTCCGTAACGCCGCCACATCGCGAAACTCCGTCGCGGGAGCCCGAAGTCTCCCTTCAGGCACTCCGCCGGGACGGGGAATTGGAGGAGATCATCGCCGCCATCACCGCCATCACCTCTACATCAACCAGCCATGTTTCCCCCATCCATGTGTGAGTAATCCCCCCGCTGTAGGCCGAAGGGGATGGTAGGGATTGGATGAGATTGGTCATGTAATAGCATAAGATTGTTAGGGCATAGTGCCTAGTGTCCGTTATTGGTACTTTGATGATATTGTTGCAACTTGTTAAGCTTAATGCTTGTCACTAGGGCCCGAGTGCCATGATCTCAGATCTGAACATGTTATTGTTTCATGAAGATAATCATTGTTTATGGTCTTATCTATAAGTTGTATACACATGTCGCTGTCCGGAACCGATGGCCCCGAAGTGGCCAATCGGGACAACCGGAGGGAATGGTAGCGATGTGAGGATCACATGTGTTCACGGAGTGTTAATGCTTTGCTCCGGTACTCTATTAAAAGGAGTACCTTAATATCCGATAGTTTCCCTTGAGGCCCGGCTGCCACCGGCTGGTAGGACAAAAGATGTTGTGCAAGTTTCTCATTGCGAGCACGCACGACTATATATGGAACACATGCCTATTGATTGCTTTGTACTTGGACACCGTTTTATTATTATCTGCAAATGCCCTGCTATGATTGTTACATGAGTTTCTCTCATCCATGCAACGCCCGTCATCCGTCCCCGTGCCTACGTATTTTAATCCTGCTGTTTACTATAATCACTACCGATGTCTACATTACTCCTTTGTTATTTCACTACTGCTACTGCTATAAAGCTGTTACTGCGATAAACTCTTGCGAGCAAGTCTGTTTCAGTGCAACTGAATTGACAACTCCGTTGTTAAGGCTTCCAAGTGTTCTTTGTCTCCCCTTGTGTCGAATCAATAAATTGGGTTTTACTTCCCTCGAAGACTGTTGCGATCCCCTATACTTGTGGGTCATCAAGACTATTTTCTGGCGCTGTTGCCGGGGAGCATAGCTTTATTTGGAAGTTCACTTGGATTAATATTGTTCGCTGCAAATTCTCCATCATGGGTAAACCTCGCGATACTAAGATCGCCATATTACCATCCACTACAAGAAAAGGTACAATTCTGAGTACCTCCGCTACACTTGATTCACCATCTGTGATTGATAAACTTGTTTCACCGCCACATGCTTCGCATGTGGGTACATCTGCTGAATCTGAACACTCTCATAATATTGATAATGTTTCTGCTTTGTGCTTGATGATAGTGGTTCATTGGGATCCTTTCTAGATGCTACAATTGCTAGGTCTAGACAAATTGAAAATACTGAAACTCCTAATGCTACTACACCTGTTAGTTCACCTGAACTTGGTTATTTTAGTGATGATCCTGAGGAAGATTATGTGGAGCTTGATGATGATTTTATTGAAAAATGCAATGCTACTACTGATGCAAGAAAAATTAAAAAGTTGCTTGCAGAACATACTATTAGATATAAACTGTCTCCTGATCCTAAATTTGCCACATCTCCTATAAACATTAGGGATAAAGATTATGATTTTTCTCTTGATCTATCTCATATAGCTATTGTTGAGAAAACACCTTTCTGTGGTACTGAAAAAGAAACTGCTGTTGACCACATGACTGAGTTCTCTACTTTGAGTAGCTTGTTTTCGGATGCCGTTAAGAAGCGTACTTACTTTGTTGCTAAAATATTTCCATTCTCATTGAAGGATGACGCTAAAACTTGGTATAATAATTTGCCACCTAGTTCTATTAAAAGTCCAAAAGAATTGCTTGCTGTTTTCTTTCGGAAATATTTTCCTGCTAGTGCTCAACATGTCGCTTTGCAGAGAGTTTATAGTTTTGATCAGGAGATGAAGAGAAATTGCACGAGGCTTGGGCGAGATTTTGCTCTCTTATTAGAGCTTTGCCTGACCATGATTTAGAAAAGCATGAATTACTTGATATATTTTATAGTGGACTAACCATTGATTCTAGGGCATACCTGGATAGTTGTGCTGGTTGTGTTTTCAGGAAAAGAACTCCACGACGCTGAAGAATTATTGGCTAAAATAGGCCGGAATTATGATGATTGGAATACGCCTGAACCAACTCCAACGCCAATAGTGAAGAAGAGGGGTTTAATTAAATTGAATGATGAAGATATGAGGGAAGCCAAGAAGTCTCTCAAGGAGAAAGGTATTAAATCTGAAGATGTGAAGAATCTACCTCCTATTGAAGATATATGTGAGATAATTCCCCCTTCGTCCATGATTGAGGTAAACTCCCTTCAACGCTTTACTAGGGAAGATATTCCGTATTCGAAACCTCCTGCACAATGCTTAGATGAGTTTGATAATTATATTGTTAAGCAAGAAAATTTTAATATGAGAGTAGAGAATCATTTAATGGAAAATTCTCAAGCTATTAGTGAATTGCATGATATTGTGGAGAGAACCTCCAATGATGTTAAGATGCTTGTTAAACATTTTCAAATGATTCAAACTCAAATTGATCAACTCACTAAAGTGCAAAATGACTTGTTAGGGAATAATTCTAAAGAGAAACATGCTTATGAAGTAACAACTAGAGGTGGTGTCTCTACCCAGGATCCTCTATATCCTGAAGGGCATCCCAAAAGAGTTGAACAAGATTCTCAACGCATTGAACCTAGTGCTCATTCTAGGAAGAAAAAGAAGAAGAAACATAAAAATGTTGTAGAATCCTCTGAACCTGCTAATGATCCTAATAGTATTTCTATTTCTGATGCTGAAACCGAAAGTGGTAATGAACATGATAATGATAAAGATAATGATAAGAATGATACTCCCGATAAAGAAGAGGCTGAAGAAGAACACGAGAAGCATGCTAAAAATAAAAAGTATACTAAAGAAGATTTTATTGCTTTGAGAAACATGGTAATGAAAGAGAACCTTGGGTGCAAAAGCAAATGCCTTTTCCTGCTAAGAAACTAAAATCAAAGGAAGAAGAACACTATAATAAATTTTGCGAATGGATGAAACCTTTATTCTTGCAAATCCCTTTGGTGATGCCATTAAATTGCCTCCTTATTCAAAGTATATGAAAGATATTGTTACTAACAAAAGGAAAATCCCCAATGAGGAAATTTCCACTATGCTTGCTAATTACTCTTTCAATGGCAAAATTCCAAAGAAGTTGGGTGACCCAGGTATACCTACTATTCCTTGTTCTATTAAGAATAATTATGTTAAAACTGCTCTATGTGACTTGGGAGCCGGTGTTAGTGTTATGCCTTTTTCTCTTTATAAGAGACTTTACCTAGATAAGTTGATACCTACTGATATATCTTTGCAAATGGCTGATAAATCTACTGCTATTCCTGTTGGTATATGTGAGAATGTTCCTGTTCAAGTTACTACTAACTGCTTGATATTAACTGATTTTGTTGTGTTGGAAATGCCTGAAGATGATAATATGTCTATTATTCTTGGGAGACCTTTTCTTAACACCGCAGGGGCTGTTATTGATTGCAATAAAGGAAAGGTTACTTTCAATGTTGATGATAGGGAGCATACCGTTTATTTTCCCAAGAGGATTGAGAAGGCATGTGGAGTTAATACTATTTTTAATGTGAGAACTATCAAAGTGGGAACTATTGATTGTCCTATATATGAGCCTAAGGAAGAATATCACACTCTCGTGATTGGATCCATATCAATACAATTCAAGGTAACATGATTGATTTGAGGTTTATTTCTTCTTATGCTATGAAAAAGTTATTTGGTGACAAGACTTGATCAACCTTGTTAACGGATACTTTTTATATGCATGGAGAGGGTAAACAACATCTCTTTCTTCCTCCACTTGCTCTAGTTGCTGTAGCACTTTTAATTTGCAAAGTTCTTGAGTTATTCGAAGATTTCAAAATTTTTCCTGGCCAGTAATAATAAACTAAATACCCAGAAATGTGCGTTTTTCAAAGTTTTCAAAAATTCGCGAAAATTATACCGTTGGTCCTATTTTTCGACGAGGCACTGGGAGTACCAGAGGATGACCTGTGGGGCACCGAGGGCGCCACACCACTGGCCGGCGCGGCCAAGGAGGTGGCCGCGCCACCATGTGGTGTGGGACCCCCTCTGCCCCACTTTGTCATCTCTTTCGCCCAGAACAGTCTCTCTCCCGAAAAAACTCGTACCAAGTTCCTCTCACTCGCGTTTTTGCTCCAGAACTCCAGATTTTTCGATCTCTTTACTCAGCCCAGATTTACATCTGAAATTTGGCACATTTGCTCTTTGGTATGTGACTCCTCCACCCATCCAAGTAGAATTTCGTTTGGTTGAGTATATCTTGAATATTTTGCTGCTGTAGGTAACATGATTAGTGAGCTTGCATGCTTGTTCTAAGTGGTAGAAACTAGTTTTGATGCATGATTAGTACTCTAGCAAGTTCCTATTGTAGTTTCCCTCAATTATATGTCACCAAATCAAATTTTTATGTCATTTGTTGAAAATTTCAGAGAAGCTATGAAGAAGTTTAGCTTTGGAGAGTTGTTCAAGAAGGGGACAACCAGCACCGGGAGGCCTTCTAGGGCCGCCACCCGGATTAGGCAATCATACAATGAAGACATCCTCGCGCCGAGCTTCGCCCGAAGAGGACCACGGTCCCCCTAATGCTTCTACTTTTCCATGTTATGATTTTCTAAGGAATGCAGTGGATACTTGGAGGATTTCTTGACCCTTGTCAACAGGGCAGGGTTAACCACCTATATGAGCGATGAAAGGGAGCAATACCACATGCTCACCAAGATCTTTGTCGAGAGTTTCCGATTCGACAACAAACAATATGAGCCAACGGTTGCATTCAGAATCTATGGTAAGACCGTGACTATGCCGTTGAAGGATTTTTGTTGTGCTTTGGACATTGCCCCTGTAGGTACAGCAAGTAGGATTGATGACAACCCCGGGACTTGCTGGAGCTCTACCGAGGATCACCGAGGATGATTGTCGCACCATCCGGCGGGGCAAGATAAGGAACATCCAACTTCCCGCCATTAAGTATTTCGCATACTACATTGCTACTAGCATTCTTGGTAGGGAGAACACTAGTAATATCTCTAGTTACCATCTTGCTTTCTTGCATATTGCACTTACTGGTCAAACCTCCTATCACCTCGGTGCTCTTATTGCTCGCCGCGACTACCAGGGGGCCTATTTTTGGAGGAACTATCGCATTGCGTGTTTTAACATATCTTAATCTTCCTCTTGATCCTAATGATGTGCCATTGGCCCCTAGGAGACTCGATATTACTGCTATGAAGAGTCATCATTTTGTTACCACTGACTCTACTTTAGATAATATGGTGTATAGAATGTTGTTTTCTCGACGGGAGGAGAAGGAAATCCCTCTTCCCCAACCTGGTTTGTTAAGTATTGACAGGCAATCATGGTCGTGCACCAAGGAGGAGGTGGATGAACATATGAAGATACAAGAATTCCACCAGCAACATGACTCCGAGGATGTCGGGACCTCCTACGACCACACCGTCACATATCCGGGTGCTTCTTCTAGCACATACCCGGAATACGACCCATCTTCTTCATATTACGGAGACACTACTTCATGGGATCGATGGGATTGAACTCCACTTAGGCCAAAAGCCTAAGCTTGGGGGGAGGTATACCGGCATCACTCAATCTTTGCATATTATGATTGCTGGATACTTGCACATACTTGTTTTGTTCGTTTGAGTGGTTTTCTAATGAGAGGAAGATGATATTTGGGGAAGTGCTGCCTGAAAACAGATTCTGGAACGTTACTGTAAAAATCGTCAAAAATAGCCAGAACGTCATTTTAAGCTGCAAATTTTTGTGCAGGTTCCCCAGGTTGTTATCTAACTTTCATTAGTTGAACACTTTTCGATCTGAGCAACGTAAGATTTTTGTAAAAATCGATTTCTGTACTGCTGTCAGGTTTTGGCAGATTTCTGTCATCCTGCTTTTCTGTGTTTCTTTTAGTTCGCTATTTCTTGTTTTTGTTTTGTTTCCTTCCCAAAACACAAAAAGACCAAAAATATTTCTGTTGTTTCTCTTCACCATTTGTTTGCTTTGGTTTCTTGCATTTGTTTCACTTTATTTGCTATTGCTAGTTTGCTATAAGAAAACCCAAAAAGATTTTGCTTTGTTTGTTTGTTTCCTCTTGTTCTTATTTGCAATTTGAAAACACCAAAAATATTTGCTGTTCTTCTCTGGTTTGTAAAGTTCTTTTTGAGTTCAATGGTCTTCGGTGGCTGGAGCGTGGTTTTCATTTCATATTATCCAAGCTGCACAAGTGAAAAGGCAATAATGACGATCTACGACAATCTGATTGTGGTGAGAGGCTGGTATGAACTCTATTTGTTTTCATTTTTGTACATATACTCATCCATGTGAGCATGCTTAGTTGGTTCATGTGAGGTATATGTTATTTGAGAAAGTCTAGTAGTTCATGATCTCTCATGTTTAGCTCCAATTTATTAATATGAGTAGCATGTCATGTATGTTTGTTTGCATTGTTTTATTCATAAGTAAGTATGGCATTGTGGTATCCTCCTCTGAATAATTCATTTATATCGACTTGGCACATGCTCACGCATGCATATGACTGAACAAAAAAGTCAATTAAGCCTCGATGATCTATATTGCTTCAGAGTTCTTGTATCACTTTTATGCCTCCGTTAATTTATTTTGCCGCAAGCATGATTATGACAGTTACTGCTCTCTTGATTTGTCGCTCCCTAGTCTATTGCTAGCCTTCACTTGTACTGAGCGGGAACACTGCTCGTGCTTCCAACCACATGAAAACCAAGTTACTCCAGCGTGTCCACCATAAATACCTATGCATGGCATTTCAAACCATTCCAAGTAAATTCTCATGCGCTACCTTTAAAACCTTCAAAATGCTTCTCAATTTGTGTTTATGTTTCATAGCTCATGAGGAAGTATGTGGTGTTTAGCTTTCAACCTTGTCATTTACTTTTGACGGACTCTCATATGGACTAGTGGCACATCCGCTTATCCAATAATTTTGCAAAAAGAGCTGGCAATGGGATTCCCAGTCCCGAATTAATTAACTTAATTAGACACTCCTCCATGGTTTGTGATTGTTGGACGGCACCCGAAGGATTCGGTTAGCCATGGCTTGTGTAAGCAAAGGTTGGGGGGAGTGTCATCATCATAGTAAAACTAAAATAAAAAGGCACTCCTTCATGGTATGAGATTGTTGGCAGGCACCCGAGGATTCGGTTAGCCATGGTTTGTGAAAGAAAGGTTGGAAGGAGTGCCAAATAAATATGCAATAATTCATGGGAGCCGCTCTTGAAAGTCCGGTTGGCGAGGTAGTTAGTGTACCCATTACCATTCGTTGACAACAACAAACACCTCTCAAAATAATTTTACTCCTGTCTTTATAAAAATAAAAAGCTCTAGCGCATGTTAATCCCTGCTTCCCTCTGCGAAGGGTCAATCTTTTACTTTTATGTTGTGTCTCCATTATTTCTTTGAGCACTATCTTGAGAGCACAACTGTCATTCTTAGTATAATATGCTTGTCTCAAAATATGATTGATTGTGGTATAACTTTGATGCATTTACCTTTTGACAATCACTACTTCTAGTCTTTCTATGAACTCCAGAGGTGCCCGGGCATTTATGTTTTGCCAACCAAATACAGGCAAGCGAGATACCACTTTATCATGCTCTCTTATGAACATTACAATTCTGCTTATATACATGATTCATGATGCTTATTATTAATTGTTGGTGCTTCTCCATGATTGACATAGCTGTTAGATGATCTTATTTGCATGTATCTCATTATGAACTGCTTAAGTATTAGCCATACCATGAGAATATATACATCATATGAGCAAATGTGTTCGTGAAAGTTCTTTTATCGGTCTGTTTTTAACTTAATTTCTTGTCCTCTAGAAATAAGCTAAGGTTGGGGGGAGTTGATACGTCCAAAACGTATCTACTTTCCGAACACTTTTGCTATTGTTTTGCCTCTAATTTGTGTATTTTGGATGCAACTAACACGGACTAACGCTGTTTTCAGCAGAACTGCTCACAGTGTCTCGTTTTTGTGCAGAAATCCAACTTTCGGGAAAAACCTCGGAATTTATGCGAAGGCCCTATTTTCTCAGGAAACTAACGGAGCCGTAAGGGCAATTGAAGTGGAGGCCCGAGGGCCCCACACCATGGGGCGGCGCGGCCCGGGGGGCCGCGCGGCCCCGTGGTGTGGCCCCCTCGGCCGGCCTCCGACGCCCTCTTTCGGACTACTTATTCGCCTCGACCTAAAAACACCGGAGGAGAAGTCGAAGTCGCCGAAACCCTCCGTAACGCCGCCACATCGCGAAACTCCGTCGCGGGAGCCAGAAGTCTCCGTTCTGGCACTCCGCCGGGACGGGGAATTGGAGGAGATCATCGCCGCCATCACCGCCATCACCTCTACATCAACCAGCCATGTTTCCCCCATCCATGTGTGAGTAATCCCCCCGCTGTAGGCCGAAGGGGATGGTAGGGATTGGATGAGATTGGTCATGTAATAGCATAAGATTGTTAGGGCATAGTGCCTAGTGTCCGTTATTGGTACTTTGATGATATTGTTGCAACTTGTTATGCTTAATGCTTGTCACTAGGGCCCGAGTGCCATGATCTCAGATCTGAACATGTTATTGTTTCATGAAGATAATCATTGTTTATGGTCTTATCTATAAGTTGTATACACATGTCGCTGTCCGGAACCGATGGCCCCGAAGTGACAGAAATCGGGACAACCGGAGGGAATGGTAGCGATGTGAGGATCACATGTGTTCACGGAGTGTTAATGCTTTGCTCCGGTACTCTATTAAAAGGAGTACCTTAATATCCAGTAGTTTCCCTTGAGGCCCGGCTGCCACCGGCTGGTAGGACAAAAGATGTTGTGCAAGTTTCTCATTGCGAGCACACACGACTATATATGGAACACATGCCTATTGATTGCTTTGTACTTGGACACCGTTTTATTATTATCTGCAAATGCCCTGCTATGATTGTTACATGAGTTTCTCTCATCCATGCAACGCCCGTCATCCGTCCCCGTGCCTACAGTATTTTAATCCTGCTGTTTACTATAATCACTACTGCTGTCTCTGTTACTCTGCTGCTGTTATTTCACTACTGCTACTGCTATAAAACTGTTACTACTGATAAACTCTTGCGAGCAAGTCTGTTTCCAGGTGCAACTGAATTGACAACTCCGTTGTTAAGGCTTCCAAGTGTTCTTTGTCTCCCCTTGTGTCGAATCAATAAATTGGGTTTTACTTCCCTCGAAGACTGTTGCGATCCCCTATACTTGTGGGTCATCAACGAGCGGTAAAACTAGTCTCTTCTGGGGAAGTTCCTAGTCACGTATATCGATAGGCTGTGGCTATGGTTGGGAAAAGCACACTGTACGCTATGTGGACTCGGAGTAACAACAACTAAAACTAGATGAAAGTAGAGACTCAAACCCTAACAACTAGATGATAGACAAAGATACGCAAAAACAACTACGAAAAGCAACTAAAACTTGAAATTAGTGCAATCTAAGGCTATGACAAAGATGCACAACATGATTATAGAGGATGATCGCGGAAAAGATGTGGATCATACCCACTACGACTTGATGGGGGTTCCCGTGCAAGTGAGGAGATCCGTACATAGGATTGCCCGATTCATTGCCTCATACCATGCCATTCGGTGCAACGACACACATGATGAGTTTCAAAAAGATCTAATGGAAGAATGGTGGAATTGGAATGGAAGGGGTGGCCCGACCTTCTCAGTAAGCAACGGTGGTGATGATGATCACGGGGTGATAGCAGCGGAGGAACACGACGATGTAGTGGATGGTAACTTGTATGACGCAACGAGATCTCTCGATTGGTCCTTGTCGCCAATGCAACAGCTCTCAACCCTGCAAGATATTCGCAACTCCACACACTTGCGCACGTAGCCGCCGACCACGAAGCGGTAAGTTGCAACCGTTTAATTCCCAATGGAACAGCAGATCACACAAGACTTTTTCAGGATCTACACAATATCAAGATTCAATAGTTTTGCATAAGCAAACAACTAAGAACAAGGGTTTATCTTAAACGTGGTCTAAAGCAGCTAGGGGGGCGTCCTGGGCACTTTTATAGGCGTCCGGGACGACTCCAGGTCGAAAAGATACAAAAATAACCGACCCAGAATATATCTGGTCGAGACAGACTCGGACGAATCCGGTCTGGAATCCGGTCGACCGGGCTGTGGACCGGGCGGGCCGGTCTATGGTCCGGTCAACCGGGCGGCAACCGGGTCGGTCGGTCAGGGGTCCGGTCAACCGGGCGGCAACCGGGCGTCAATCGGATAGTTGCGAGGTTTCCGGTTTTCTTCCGGTACGATAAGCTGCGTCCGGTTGGCGCCCGGTCGACCGGGCCAGTGACCGGGTTGGCCGGTCTGGCGGCCGGTCGGACCGGGTGCTGGACCGGCCTGGACGTCTTCTTCTCCTCTCGCGCATGCCTCCCGCTCCTCCCTCGCGCGTCCATGAGATATCTTCATGTCCAGCTCCATGTCCAGCTTCACGTCCATCTTGACGTCCGTCTTCACGTCCAGCTGCTCCTCTACTCCTCGTGCGATGCTCGTCTCCTCTTGATACCTGATGATACATAAGTAATAGGACTTAGGCAGTATAAAGTTCTCATCAATCAAAGTACCGTTTAGAAACAAGTTCACCTGTTGTTTAAGTAGCTTCGCACGAGCCCTTGTAATTGGTCCAATCCGAACTTCATTGGACTTGATTTTCACAGCAGGTTCATCTTCAACTTGCAATGACGGAGGTAGTAGTGAGATAGGGATGTCCTCATTGTATTTGTTTGTAAACTATGTGTTGTATTGTCTGAAAACCATGTTGTATTGTTGTATGTTGGACGTGTTGTATTTGGTGTGAAGTATTGTTGTCAACAATGTATTGTATTTGGATGGTACAATTTATTTGTGAATTTTTATATATTGTTTGATCTTGTTGGATGCATACTTGTGGGTGTTTGTTGTTTGCACCGCGCCCGCGCGCTGCAAAATGGCGCGTCCACCGAAGGTGCTATTTTACCGCGCCAACGCGCGCTGCAATATGGCGCACCGGCAAGGGAAAAATCGGCACCGCGCGCGCTATCGGTTTACAGCGCGCATAATCGGAGATTTAGCGCGCCGCGATATAGCGCCTGCTGGAGATGCTCTTATTTCTTGTGTTTGTCAATCTATAGTTCTATACGTAAGGTTCGTGCACATGAGGTAGACATGCATCATATCATCTGTATGCAGTGTTGGCAGAAATCACGTCTTAGTTTTTCTAATCCATTTCGCGTGTATTTTGCATGTTTGGAAATTGTAAAACTGTAAATGTTGTAAAATATTACATTCCAATTCTCAACCATATATGCTACAATAGATAATCAAGTTCTGTTTAGCTTGAAAATGAACTGTACATTACATGTGCTCTAACATACGAGGTACTACTAGTTTACCGGTTTCAGTTAAAACTACGAAGCAGTGGCCGGCATGCTTTACAGCGCCTCCCCTCATGCTATTAAAGTACTGTCGACGACAAGCTCATCTCAGTGTAGAGATATAATAGATCTACGACGCCACATCGGTTCAGCCTCCTTGGCACATGCGTCGGACCGTCCCTAAAGATTTTATTCTTTTGTCTAACGTAACTTTCGTTTAGTCCATATTAGCTACCCGGATGCCTTCATATATTATGGTCTGGTTATAGAGTTCGACTCCAACGACACATGATCTACCCACACGGTTCAGGTTCAACACATGTTCAACACGTAGCCTATATATATATTCGACACAACTTCAACAATCTTCACCTTGATGAATATATCACCAATATGTAAATCATCAGCTTCACGCATGGTTTTCCTTATTGCTCACTTGCATGAATCGACATCTAAATCCTCATTGGACTCGGTTGCTAAGGCTGATCCCTCTCACTACGGGAGAAACTCCATGTGCCGACGGCCAGCCCATGTGCCGACGGCCAAATGTCGGGGCCGTCGGCACAGAGGCCCTCGTCGACCGGCGACGGAGCTGACCGTCGGCGTACGTTCACCGTCGGCACACAGCTGTCTACACCGACGGTCACCGTCGGCGCAACCCGGACCGTCGGCACAGAAACTTGGCGCCCGAAGGTCACCGTCGGCACAGCCACGGCCGTCGGCAGACGAGCAGACAGGCGGGCCCAGCCGTTAGGCTGTCACGGCGCCGTCTATAGTGTGCCGACGGTAGCCCACGGCGCAACGGCGGCCGTCGGCACAGGGACTGAAAACTGGGTCCCGCCTTCTGCTGTGCCGACGGTCACCCACGGCACAAAAAAGGCCGTCGGCACAGCAAATTGTGCACATTTTTTTGTTTTTCCATTTTTTTGGCACCAAAGAGATAATTATTAATCCCAATCATTTTTTTTGTTTATTTATTTCTCACTGCTATTTTGGCGAACCCCTTTGCGGGAAACCTATATATATGTATAAGGGCGGTATAGAACCCCTTCGCCAGAAATCGAACCTCGGAGGGGGTGAATGGCCCACACACGATACAAAATACTTAAGACCCACACACGATACAAAATACTTAAATAACTAGACTCACACACATACCAAAGCGCTTACAGAACTAGACCCACACACGAACTGAAACAGTTAAAGAACTACACCCACACAGAGGAAGCAAACACTTAAAGAAACTACACCCACACACATGAACCAAAACACTTAAAGAACTAGACCCACACACAAACCAAAGCATTTAAAGAACACTGGGTCGACACATGACCCGCTAGACACACGGACTCGACACACACATATTAATCAGAGAAGTCGAAATCTTCATCCTCGCTGGGGGTGTCCTCTGAAGCGGTGGTTGTGAGGTTCCACAACCACCGTTCATCATTCTCCCCCCATGTCGACGCCTCTCCTTTGGCGTACTCTGCTTCAACCTCGGCCTTCCTCTGCCGCTTTCCCGCCCTCCTCTCTCTCCTGTACGTCTGCTTCTCCTTCCAGAATGCGCGCGTTGCCTCGACGTCTCCGGGATGGTCTCTGCGCCACTGTGCCATGAACTGCTCGTCCGCCTCGGTGGTATCAATCCGCCGCTGGCCAGCCCTGGTACCGCCGCGCTTCACCCTGTGAGCGAAGTAGTGGCTCAGTAGAGAGACTCTGAGCTTCCGTCAGAGACCTGACCTCCGGGAAGTTCATTTCGTGGCGCGGCCGGCCAAACCTCCAAGCCGCAACGTCGTATGCGCGGGCAGCAGCCTCCTTCGTGTAGAAGGTGCCGAGCCACACACGCGTACCACCGGCGGTGATTTCAGCCGCGAAATGTCCCGCAGGCCGCAGGCGAACGCCGATGAAGCCCGTGTTGCTACGGCGACGAGGAGCCATCTCAGCGGCAGCTCAGCTCAGAGGATTTTGTGGTTCTATTGGATGAGAGAAGTGATGAAGGGAGAAATGTTGCTGGTGCTGTTAGTGGAGAAGCCATGGCTATATATAGGCCGACGAGGGGCTGAAATGGCGGGAAAACATGGCGGGAGAGAATGGGCGGGAAAGGGTGGGCGGGAAAAAAGGGCGGGAGAGAAGCAGCGGGAAAGGGTGGGCGGGAAAAAAGGGCGGGAGAGAAGGAGCGGGAAAGGGTGGGTGGGAAAAAAGGGCGGGAGAGAAGCAGCGGGAAAAGGGTGGGCGGGAAAAAAAGGGCAGGAGAGATTACGCATGTATAGGGGGAACTCCCTCGGAGGTGAACCGGAGAGAACCTTGGGATCATAGGGGATGGTACTTGTTTCCACATGTACCTATGACCTAACCAAGCTCAAACGCAGGCATACGCCCACCGGGGGAACCCCGATGGGACGCAGTCAAAGGGGTAGACGGCGCGGTCAACAGAACTAGGGTTTCGTCAGAAATCGAGCATCGGACCTAGGGAATGGCCCCAAAAGTTGTGTGTGTCCACATGGCATGCACAAAAGTGATTTGAGATGGTTCTATATCCAATGCTACCCCCTCCGGGTGTGCCCGGCTTCTCGGACATGGGGTTCCTACACTTAGGCAGATTCTGCGTGTATAGGGGGGAACTCCCTCGGAGGTGAACCGGAGAGAACCTTGGGATCATAGGGGATGGTACTTGTTTCCACATGTACCTATGACCTAACCAAGCTCAAACGCAGGCATACGCCCACCGGGGGAACCCCGATGGGACGCAGTCAAAGGGGTAGACGGCGCGGTCAACGTAACTAGGGTTTCGTCAGAAATCGAGCATCGCACCTAGGGAATGGCCCCAAAAGTTGTGTGTGTCCACATGGCATGCACAAAAGTGATTTGAGATGGTTCTATATCCAATGCTACCCCCTCCGGGTGTGCCCGGCTTCTCGGACATGGGGTTCCTACACTTAGGCAGATTCTGCGTGTATAGGGGGGAACTCCCTCGGAGGTGAACCGGAGAGAACCTTGGGATCATAGGGGATGGTACTTGTTTCCACATGTACCTATGACCTAACCAAGCTCAAACGCAGGCATACGGCCACCGGGGGAACCCCGATGGGACGCAGTCAAAGGGGTAGACGGCGCGGTCAACAGAACTAGGGTTTCGTCAGAAATCGAGCATCGGACCTAGGGAATGGCCCCAAAAGTTGTGTGTGTCCACATGGCATGCACAAAAGTGATTTGAGATGGTTCTATATCCAATGCTACCCCCTCCGGTGTGCCCGGCTTCTCGGACATGGGGTTCCTACACTTAGGCAGATTCTGCGTGTATAGGGGGAACTCCCTCGGAGGTGAACCGGAGAGAACCTTGGGATCATAGGGGATGGTACTTGTTTCCACATGTACCTATGACCTAACCAAGCTCAAACGCAGGCATACGCCCACCGGGGAACCCCGATGGGACGCGATCAAAGGGGTAGACGGCGCGGTCAACAGAACTAGGGTTTCGTCAGAAATCGAGCATCGCACGTAGGGAATGGCCCCAAAAGTTGTGTGTGTCCACATGGCATGCACAAAAGTGATTTGAGATGGTTCTATATCCAATGCTACCCCCTCCGGGTGTGCCCGGCTTCTCGGACATGGGGTTCCTACACTTAGGCAGATTCTGCGTGTATAGGGGGGAACTCCCTCGGAGGTGAACCGGAGAGAACCTTGGGATCATAGGGGATGGTACTTGTTTCCACATGTACCTATGACCTAACCAAGCTCAAACGCAGGCATACGCCCACCGGGGAACCCCGATGGGACGCGATCAAAGGGGTAGACGGCGCGGTCAACGTAACTAGGGTTTCGTCGTAAATCGAGCATCGCACCTAGGGAATGGCCCCAAAAGTTGTGTGTGTCCACATGGCATGCACAAAAGTGATTTGAGATGGTTCTATATCCAATGCTACCCCCTCCGGGTGTGCCCGGCTTCTCGGACATGGGGTTCCTACACTTAGGCTGTTTTTTCGTGTCTAGTGGGGACCGCCCTCGGCGGTGAACCGGAGAGAACCTTGGGATCATAGGGTATGGTACTTGTTTCCACATGTACCTATGACCTAACCAAGCTCAAACGCAGGCATACGCCCACCGGGGAACCCCGATGGGACGCGATCAAAGGGGTAGACGGCGCGGTCAACGTAACTAGGGTTTCGTCGAGAAATCGAGCATCGGACCTAGGGAATGGCCCCAAAAGTTGTGTGTGTCCACATGGCATGCACAAAAGTGATTTGAGATGGTTCTATATCCAATGCTACCCCTCCGGGTGTGCCCGCTTCTCGGACATGGGGTTCCTACACTTAGGCGGTCTGCGTGTATAGGGGAACTCCCTCGGAGGTGAACCGGAGAGAACCTTGGGATCATAGGGGATGGTACTTGTTTCCACATGTACCTATGACCTAACCAAGCTCAAACGCAGGCATACGCCCACCGGGGAACCCCGATGGGACGATCAAAGGGGTAGACGGCGCGGTCAACGTAACTAGGGTTTCGTCGAAATCGAGCATCGCACCTAGGGAATGGCCCCAAAAGTTGTGTGTGTCCACATGGCATGCACAAAAGTGATTTGAGATGGTTCTATATCCAATGCTACCCCCTCCGGTGTGCCCGGCTTCTCGGACATGGGGTTCCTACACTTAGGCAGATTCTCGCGTGTATAGGGGGAACTCCCTGAGGTGAACCGGAGAGAACCTTGGGATCATAGGGTATGGTACTTGTTTCCACATGTACCTATGACCTAACCAAGCTCAAACGCAGGCATACGCCCACCGGGGAACCCCGATGGGACGCAACAAAGGGCTAGACGGCGCGGTCAACGTAACTAGGGTTTCGTCGTAAATCGAGCATCGCACCTAGGGAATCGCCCCAAAAGATGTGTGTGTTCACATGGCCTGCACCATAGTGTTTTGAGATGGTTCTATATCCAATGCTACCCCCTCCGGTGTGCCCGCTTCTCGGACATGGGGTTCCTACACTTAGGCGGATTCTGCGTGTATAGGGGGAACTCCCTGAGGTGAACCGGAGAGAACCTTGGGATCATAGGGTATGGTACTTGTTTCCACATGTACCTATGACCTAACCAAGCTCAAACGCAGGCATACGCCCACCGGGGACCCCCGATGGGACGCAGTCAAAGGGGTAGACGGCGCGGTCAACGTAACTAGGGTTTCGTCGTAAATCGAGCATCGCACCTAGGGAATGGCCCCAAAAGTTGTGTGTGTCCACATGGCATGCACAAAAGTGATTTGAGATGGTTCTATATCCAATGCTACCCCTCCGGGTGTGCCCGGCTTCTCGGACATGGGGTTCCTACACTTAGGCGGGTTCTGCGTGTATAGGGGGAACTCCCTGAGGTGAACCGGAGAGAACCTTGGGATCATAGGGTATGGTACTTGTTTCCACATGTACCTATGACCTAACCAAGCTCAAACGCAGGCATACGCCCACCGGGGAACCCCGATGGGACGCGAACAAAGGGGTAGACTACGGCGCGGTCAACGTAACTAGGGTTTCGTCGTAAATCGAGCATCGCACCTAGGGAATGGCCCCAAAAGTTGTGTGTGTCCACATGGCATGCACAAAAGTGATTTGAGATGGTTCTATATCCAATGCTACCCTCCGGTGTGCCCGGCTTCTCGGACATGGGGTTCCTACACTTAGGCGGATTCTGCGTGTATAGGGGGAACTCCCTCGGAGGTGAACCGGAGAGAACCTTGGGATCATAGGGTATGGTACTTGTTTCCACATGTACCTATGACCTAACCAAGCTCAAACGCAGGCATACGCCCACCGGGGAACCCCGATGGGACGCGATCAAAGGGGTAGACGGCGCGGTCAACGTAACTAGGGTTTCGTCGTAAATCGAGCATCGGACCTAGGGAATGGCCCCAAAAGTTGTGTGTGTCCACATGGCATGCACAAAAGTGATTTGAGATGGTTCTATATCCAATGCTACCCTCCGGGTGTGCCCGGCTTCTCGGACATGGGGTTCATACACTTAGGCCGATTCTGCGTGTATATGTCGCAACTCCCTCCGAGGTGAAACGGAGAGAACCTTGGTATAATAGGGTATGGTACTTGTTTCCAGATGTACCTATGACCTAACCAAGCTCAAACGCAGGCATACGCCCACCGGGGAACCCCGATGGGACGCAGCCAAAGGGGTAGACGGCGCGGTCAACGTAACTAGGGTTTCGTCGTAAATCGAGCATCGCACCTAGGGAATGGCCCCAAAAGTTGTGTGTGTCCACATGGCATGCACAAAAGTGATTTGAGATGGTTCTATATCCAATGCTACCCCCTCCGGGTGTGCCCGGCTTCTCGGACATGGGGTTCCTACACTTAGGCGGATTCTGCGTGTATAGGGGGAACTCCCTGAGGTGAACCGGAGAGAACCTTGGGATCATAGGGTATGGTACTTGTTTCCACATGTACCTATGACCTAACCAAGCTCAAACGCAGGCATACGCCCACCGGGGAACTCGATGGGACGCAATCAAAGGGGTAGACGGCGCGGTCAACGTAACTAGGGTTTCGTCGTAAATCGAGCATCGGACCTAGGGAATGGCCCCAAAAGTTGTGTGTGTCCACATGGCATGCACAAAAGTGATTTGAGATGGTTCTATATCCAATGCTACCCCCTCCGGTTGTGCCCGGCTTCTCGGACATGGGGTTCCTACACTTAGGCGGTCTGCGTGTATAGGGGGAACTCCCTGAGGTGAACCGGAGAGAACCTTGGGATCATAGGGTATGGTACTTGTTTCCACATGTACCTATGACCTAACCAAGCTCAAACGCAGGCATACGCCCACCGGGGAACCCCGATGGGACGCAATCAAAGGGGTAGACGGCGCGGTCAACGTAACTAGGGTTTCGTCGTAAATCGAGCATCGGACCTAGGGAATGGCCCCAAAAGTTGTGTGTGTCCACATGGCATGCACAAAAGTGATTTGAGATGGTTCTATATCCAATGCTACCCCCTCCGGTTGTGCCCGGCTTCTCGGACATGGGGTTCCTACACTTAGGCGGATTCTGCGTGTATAGGGGGAACTCCCTCGGAGGTGAACCGGAGAGAACCTTGGGATCATAGGGTATGGTACTTGTTTCCACATGTACCTATGACCTAACCAAGCTCAAACGCAGGCATACGCCCACCGGGGGAACCCCGATGGGACGCAGTCAAAGGGGTAGACGGCGCGGTCAACAGAACTAGGGTTTCGTCAGAAATCGAGCATCGCACCTAGGGAATGGCCCCAAAATTTGTGTGTGTCCACATGGCATGTAAAAAAGTGATTTGAGATGGTTCTATATCCAATGCTACCCTCCGGTGTGCCCGCTTCTCGGAGATGGGGTTCCTACACTTAGGCGCATTCTGCATGTATAGGGGGAACTCCTCGGAGGTGAACCGGAGAGAACCTTGGGATCATAGGGGATGGTACTTGTTTCCACATGTACCTATGACCTAACCAAGCTCAAACGTAGGCATACGCCCACCGGGGACCCCGATGGGATGCGATCTAAGGGGTAGACGGCGCGGTCAACATAACTAGGGTTTCGTCAGAAATCGAGCATCGGACCTAGGGAATGGCCCCAAAAGTTGTGTGTGTCCACATGGCATGCACAAAAGTGATTTGAGATGGTTCTATATCCAATGCTACCCCCTCCGGGTGTGCCCGGCTTCTCGGAGATGGGGTTCCTACACTTAGGCGGTCTCGCATGTATAGGGGGAACTCCCTGAGGTGAACCGGAGAGAACCTTGGGATCATAGGGGATGGTACTTGTTTACACATGTACCTATGACCTAACCAAGCTCAAACGTAGGCATACGCCCACCGGGGGACCCCGATGGGATGCGATCAAAGGGGTAGACGACGCGGTCAACGTAACTAGGGTTTCGTCGTAAATCGAGCATCGGACCTAGGGAATGGCCCCAAAAGTTGTGTGTGTCCACATGGCATGCAAAAAAGTGATTTGAGATGGTTCTATATCCAATGCTACCCCCTCCGGGTGTGCCCGGCTTCTCGGAGATGGGGTTCCTACACTTAGGCAGATTCTGCATGTATAGGGGGGAACTCCCTCGGAGGTGAACCGGAGAGAACCTTGGGATCATAGGGGATGGTACTTGTTTCCACATGTACCTATGACCTAACCAAGCTCAAACGTAGGCATACGCCCACCGGGGACCCCGATGGGATGCGATCAAAGGGGTAGACGACGCGGTCAACAGAACTAGGGTTTCGTCAGAAATCGAGCATCGGACCTAGGGAATGGCCCCAAAAGTTGTGTGTGTCCACATGGCATGCACAAAAGTGATTTGAGATGGTTCTATATCCAATGCTACCCCCTCCGGGTGTGCCCGGCTTCTCGGAGATGGGGTTCCTACACTTAGGCGGATTCTCGCATGTATAGGGGGAACTCCTCGGAGGTGAACCGCAGAGAACCTTGGGATCATAGGGGATGGTACTTGTTTCCACATGTACCTATGACCTAACCAAGCTCAAACGTAGGCATACGCCCACCGGGGACCCCGATGGGATGCGATCAAAGGGGTAGACGACGCGGTCAACGTAACTAGGGTTTCGTCGTAAATCGAGCATCGGACCTAGGGAATGGCCCCAAAAGTTGTGTGTGTCCACATGGCATGCACAAAAGTGATTTGAGATGGTTCTATATCCAATGCTACCCCCTCCGGGTGTGCCCGGCTTCTCGGAGATGGGGTTCCTACACTTAGGCGGGTTACGCATGTATAGGGGGAACTCCCTGAGGTGAACCGGAGAGAACCTTGGGATCATAGGGGATGGTACTTGTTTCCACATGTACCTATGACCTAACCAAGCTCAAACGTAGGCATACGCCCACCGGGGGACCCCCGATGGGATGCAGTCAAAGGGGTAGACGGCGCGGTCAACAGAACTAGGGTTTCGTCAGAAATCGAGCATCGGACCTAGGGAATGGCCCCAAAATTTGTGTGTGTCCACATGGCATGCACATGTACCTATGACCTAACCGTCGACACACTTTGAGGATGGACAAAGGAGGTCTAACTAGAAGACAACAAACATGCATAGATAGGAGTCCGCAACCATTTTTACATTAGAAAGTGTGTTAGTCGGGGTTGAACTTGAGACCTCCCGACTCTTATATTATATTGAATTAATGCACTAGCTAATAATTCAAACGGTTAGAAAGGACTAGGCTATATATTTTAGCGGGCGATAAATGAGCATGGATGAGCACCGAGGAGAAGAACATGTGCGGTGTAGCCGTAAATCCTAAACCTTGGTATTCTTGGCTTGAAGTTTTGATAAAAAAAACATGTATATACATATATGGATGCATACACACATCTATAATACAAATAGAAAAAGAGTCTAAAAAAAAAAAAAAAAAAAAAAAGGTGTGCCGACGGTGACCGTCGGCACAAGCTGGCCGTCGGCACAGAACCCCACTTAAGTGGGGTCGACGCGGCCGCCCGCCTCATCCCCAAACACGCCCTTCCCCCGCGCCCACGCCTCCCCCGCGCGCGCCGCCGCCGCCTGCCCCGCGCCGCCGCCGTCCTCCCGCCGCCACTGCCGCCGCGCCCGCCACCCGCCCTGCCCCGCCGCCGCCGCCCTGCCGCCGCCTGCCGCCGCACCACGCCCTCCCCGGCCCGCGCCCACGCCACTGCCCGCGCCGCCGCCGTCCTCCCGACCCGCCGCCCTGCCCCGCGCCGCCGCCGTCCTCCGCCGCCACGCCCTGCCCAGCGCCGCCGCCGCCCTGCCGCCGCCACTGCC
Organism: Lolium perenne; assembly: GCF_019359855.2. Lineage (NCBI taxonomy): Eukaryota > Viridiplantae > Streptophyta > Magnoliopsida > Poales > Poaceae > Lolium > Lolium perenne. The sequence continues at coordinate 232,606,397 of NC_067244.2, read as the reverse complement.
GCCGCGCCTGCGCCCTCACCCGGCCCGCGCACGCCCTGCCCAGCGCCGCCGCCGTCCTCCGGCGCCGCCACGCCACGCCCGCGCCGCCGCCCGCCTGCCGCCGCCACTGCCGCCGCGCCACGCCCTCTCACCCGGCCCCCGCCACGCCCAGCGCCGCCGCCGTCCTCCGACCCGCCGCCCCTGCCCAGCCGCCGCCGTCCTCCCGGCCGCCGCCGCCTGCCCCAGCGCCGTCCCGCAGCCATCCACCGCGCGTCCCCGCAGCCACCGCTTTGCCCCCGGTAAGTTTCTTTTTTTCCGCTTTTTAGTTTTTGCAATTAGGTAGGTAATTGTAATTGTAATGTAATGTAAATTTGCAAATTAAAATTGAAATGAAGTAAACAATTTGCAAATTGAAATTGAAATTGAATTGAAATTGAAATTGAAATTGAAATTGAAAATAGAATTCTAATTGTAAATTTTCAAATTGAAATAGAATTTGCAAATTGAAATTGAAATTGAAATGAAGTAAAGAATTTGGAAATTGAAATTGAAATTGTAATGTAAATTGAAATGAAAATGAAGGAATAGAAATGGAAATTGAAATTTGCATTGACAAATTTTTATTATTTTAACTAGGTACCGTAGTGAGCACCCCGCGTGACGACCCCGGATCTTGCGGCGCATCTCTACGGCCGTCGACATCGCCGGTTGTTCGACTACTTCCTCTACAGCCGAGGGTGAGCTGAATTGCCGACTCCCCCTTCGCATTTTTTATGTCATTAGATTTAATTTATCCGTCAAGTCGCGTAACCTAGGTGTCAATTCCCGTCCGCAAGCGTTACGCGGATAAATATGCATTAGTGGTCAGCATATTTTGAACCGTAACGCTTGTGGCATTTACTGAGACAGTCGCCGGACCCGTAGTTGGGTACGTTTTCCATGTTCTGCTCGGGTGCGAGACAGATTTCGTCGCCGCGCCTCCCTGTTGTTCTCCGGATGCACATCCTCTCGGCTTTTTGCCGAGACGTGTATCGGGAGAGCAGCGGGGAGGTGCTGCCGAAATTCTGTCTCGCACCCGAGCAGAACGTGGAGAACGTACCCAACTACGGGTCCGGGGGCTGCTAGGAGCCCACCTAGTAGAGATGTAGGTTGATGCACGCGTTTTCGCCGGTAGAAAAATAAAAATATGATGCATTCAATTTCATGCTACTATTTGTTGTTTGTCACGCAATAAAGCAGGATGGCTGATAATGAGTGGTTGTAAAGTGGGCGTGTTTGTTCGACTGATGTGTCAGATGAATGGAAATGGAAGACCGATTTGTTAGTGAATGAGTTAGCTCGTGGTTCGAAGGGGATTGTTCGTCCTCGTTGCCCTTGCAATGTCTGCAGGAGGCGTCATCCTAAGGATATTCTAGAGATGACTAAACACCTTTGGTGGAATGGGTATATGCGTGACTACGACCCGCCGGTCGACTTTTCTCGGCACGAACGTGATAGAGGTGAGGTGATGCGGCAGCGGATCGATGGCAATGAGAACGATGGCATCTTAAACTTGCTAGATGATCTTCGGGATGCCGACATGCCGTAGTTACCATGGGACGAACAAATGAACCGGAGGAACCGCCCGAACCGGAGGGACCGCCACAACCGGAGGAACTTCCGGAGGAGGAACCTGAGCCAACCGCGAGGGCCTTCATTGATATGATGGCCTCAGCTAGGAGGCCTCTATACCCGGGTGCAAAAATGTCTCAACTTGATGGCATCACGCAGCTTGCTAGCCGACAAGTGCATGTTTGAGAGTACTCGAGCATCCTTTGAAAAGACTACGAGCACAGTAGGTAACATGTTGCTCGAAGGTCATTGCTTGCCCAAGACCATGTACGAAACGAAGAAAATCTTGAAAGCATTGAAAATGGATTATGTAACATATGATGTCTGTCCAAAACTTTGCCTTTTGTTTTGGAAAGACTATGCGGATGACAAGTACTGTGCCAAGTGTGGTCACTCTAGGTATCATGAGGTAGATGTAGGCAATGGTCAGAAGAGGCAGACAAAGGTAGCCATAAAGATTCTTCGTTATCTCCCATTCATCAAAAGAATCCAGCGGCTTTACATGTTCGAGGAGACTGCCAAGCAGATGACATGGCATAAGACCGGGATAAGATTGCAAGACGAGAAGAAACGGGTACCCATGGTACATCCATCTGATGGTCAATCATGGAAGCGCTTCGATCAAAAGCACCCAAATGAGGCAAGTGAGGCTCGGAATGTTAGAATTGCGATAGCAACCGATGGATTCAACCCATATGGTATGTCGACTGCCGCGTACAGCTGCTGGCCCGTGTTTGTTATTCCGCTCAATCTCCCTCCCGGAGTCGTAATGCAAAGGAAGAACATATTCTTGTCGATGATCCTTCCAGGGCCTGAATATCCAGGGAAGAAATTGAGTGTCTTAATGCAACCACTTGTGGATGATTTGCACCACTCGTGGCATCACGGTACATTGACATACGACCGAGCATCAAAGAGAAACTTCATCATGAAAGTTTGGTTCCACTATTCGATGCATGACCTACACAAAGCCTGAGATTGTGCAGGGACTCGCCCCGGCTATGACGATAGATGAGTTCATGTCGGTAAGTAATTGTCAATGCGATTCTATGTACCGCGGCTAACTTGCAACTATATTGTTTGTTCTTCAAATGAGTTTTGATTTTGCAGGTTGTACCACATTGGGCTGATAATAATAAGAGGGCCGCCTTCATGGAGTTGGTCAAGAATTGGGTCGGCGAAAACCCCGATTTCAAGGCCGTGAGCGACCGGAACAAGGCCAACCGTGGTTCTCAGGGAACACACACTGCGGGGAGCAGCAGCACCGATCGCTATCGGGAGCGTCTGGTACATATAAAAATGGAACAAGCTGCATTTTTTTGATTTTCGATGATATGCATAACATTTGTTTTGTGATGCAGGGGAAGAAGCTCGGGAGGGAACTTGGTGAGATGGAAGCGTGGACGCACATGAAGCTGGTGACGCCCGGTCCGAACGAGCCTCGGCCCGCGCCTGAGATGTACTACGGCAAGGCCAAAGAGAACAAGGAAAGATACTGCGAGGAGTACGCCAAGCTCCATCCAGAGGTGGAGGACCCTATGACCGAGCCGGTCGACGAGGTGGCGATGATGCTGGCGGGGTCCGGCCAGCCGCATGGACGTCCCGCTCGCCTTGTCGGGGGTTTCAAGCCTCGCAGGAACTTCACGCAGATCAAGGCTACCCTCCCCTCCGGCAGCCTACGCTACCTCCTCGCGGACTACATGCCGTTCTCGGGTAGAGGTTGATGTAAGTCATCCACACTTTCATCCTCTGTTTTGACTCTTGTTCCTGAATGGCTATGTTGATGAGACGCATTATTTCTGAAATTGTAGACTCAGCTCGAGGAGGCCTATGCAGTAGCTTACGAGGAGTATCTCGAGAAGGTTAAGGAGCATGACCTTGTGAAAGATGCCTATGTCCAGTGGACGAGCAACCAGATGGCGGTAAGTTTCAATCTCTATGGTTGCAAAACATCATAAGTCCCCATGTTTGAATCTGAGCTATCTCTCCCGTTTCTTGCAGAGTTTCACTCGGTTCATGATGACCGGAGTGCGAGAGGAACCACTCCCGTAGCCACCTCATCCGGGGCCGACGCGGTGTTCCCGTCCAAGGAGGAGTTCTATATCATGTACAAGCGTCGGCGTCGGCTGACCCGGTAAGTTGCTAACTTGGCTAAGTTGCTAACTTGGTGTGACATGGCTAAGTTGCTAACTCCCTCCAACATGTAGGGATTGGGAGAATCCGGGAACGACACTCCTTGTGGTACGCCGATGCACCCCGGTCGCCATTCTCCTGGTGCTTCGCCGAACCTCGGCATTTTTCTCGGTTCCGGTGGCTCTCGTCGTGGTTCTACCTCCCCGAGCACCGTCGAGATACAGCGGCCTCACTTCACCCACTCGGAGCTAGATCGTCTGTAGCTAGATCGTCACTCGGGTGGTGCACCACCATAGTTTCTACATTGTACTAGCACATGATGACACGCTCCATCTTTGTAGTGGATCCGGTGTATGTACCATGGTCTTGTATGCTATATTTGTGCTATTTGTGAGATTTGATGCTATATTTGTGAGATTTGGTGCTATACGGTGATATCTGTGTGCTATATGGTGATATATATGTTACTGCATATTCAATCCTATAATATGTGCATTTTCTGCGATTTTCTGAGCAAACGAGGCCAAATTGGCAAAAATCAGAAAAATCGGACCTGGCTGTGCCGACGGTGTCACCGTCGGCACACGCCCGTAGCTGTGCCAAATGGCAGGTCTGTGCCGACGGTGACACCGTCGGCACAGTCCGGCCCAGCGCGCGTTTTTTTCCAGTTCAAATCAGCACGATTTCCCGCCGGTTCGGGGGAAAAACTGAAACTGTGCCGACGGTGAAACCGTCGGCACAAGGGGGCACGTTGACGGCAGCGGCGTGACGGCGAGATGAGTGTGCCGACGATGGGCAGGCCGACGGCCACCGTCCAGCCGTCGGCGTACGCCTGTGCCGACGGTGTCGTGGTACGCCGACGGTGCCCGCGCGAACCCCGACGCCATCTGTGCCGACGCCGGTACGCCGACGGTGACCGTCGGCAGAGACGGTGCCGACGGTGAGCTTACCTGTGCCGACGGTGCGGGGCCGTCGGCCCACGGCGTCTTCCCCGTAGTGTCTGCCGCTTCCTCCTCTTCAGCTCCACCTAGAATGATGCTCACATGCACTTTGTAGAGGTTATTTCTAGTCCTCCAGCCCTTCAGCATACACTTATTGTCCTTCTTGACTCGCCGTTGTCAACATGATAGACATAGTCGTTGCCATGGAGTTCTCCAAGTGAGATAAGGACATAAGGTTTCTCCGAGCCCTTGCCACGTATCTAACATCTTGTTCACCAGCTTATCACCATCCTGGGTCTTGATCTTGATATGCCCCATGCCCATAATGCCTTGATGTGCACCATCTCCAAAATTACAAAATTTGTAGGTAGCAAACCACTTGATAGACAACTCCAAAATTACTAGGCTTGTAGGTAGTCACTCCTTGTTAGATATCACATGATAAGAGCTTCTTGGATTCAACACCCATACATCATCGAAAAATTCACTTACTAAAGACAAAACTTCACTATCGAAATCAGCTGCAGAACTAACATCAATATTTGCAGCTTTGTTGTACATTGGAAAAATATTTCTGATATAACCCAACTTCTTATAGTAAAAACATTGTGTCTTTCCCTTCTTCTTCTTGCGACGTTTCTTACCATGATTACTCCTAACCATGAGCTCCTGACCACCACTAGCACCAACAGAAGCACCTTCTTCACAAATTCTCTTCTCTTGCTAGAAGAGATGCTTGTATTGCCGTACGTCAGAGTAACAACCAATCCTTTGTAGGACGTACGCAATGAAGTAAGCATGAGAAAACCCTATCCTCGTCCCACCTCGACCTCAATACGTGCTAAGTCTGATGAGACCACACGGTTCATGGGATTAATGTGTTCAGTAAGGTACACTCTTCTTGCATCTTTAGGACATCAAATTCCTGCATCAAATACAACTTATTGGATGAAGTCTTGTTTAGAAAATTTGCCTCCAATGTCTTACAGATCTCGCTCGTTGACTCCACGTCCATCTCATGGTACATGACCTGATTAGTTAAGTTGAGCCGTGTGGTACTAGCAACTTAGATTTGCATCTCAACCCAATCTTTAGGATCCATCTTGTTAGTCTTCACAACACCAACATTGAGTTTCCTCAGGAGTCCCTATTGCCTAGCAAATCCTTGATCCTCGCATGCCATAGGGGAAAGTTGCAAGTACCATCGAACTTTGTCACATCAACCTTGGTGGAAGACATCCTCCGGCTACTCTCCCACGAACAACCTTCGATCGAATCGCTTAGGTTAGAGCGACCGGACTGACCTGGGCTTCTCCTTCGGTTCATCAAAGCCTCTTCGTACGCCCTATTTTTCTTCTAAAATTTTTGTGCTCGAGTTTTGGGGCTAGGCAACTCGTGAGCTCTTTCCGTTGCACCCCCCGCAACCCTCTATTTATTGACAATAAAATACTTTGGATCTATCCTCACCTTCAATCCGTCCCCACGTGACTTTCCTAAGATTCAAGTCGCGCGTCATGTGATATCCTGGCACGGGACTTAAAAGGATTGATAGGATACCCATACAAATAAGTTGCAACTTATTTTGCGGAAGCTAATCTTCAAAATACTCTGATGTTAAGTGTGCTTGGCCTGAGGCAATTTGAGGATGGGTGACTGACCGGGAAGTCATCCATCCCCAAATGATTCTTTGGAGACCACAACCATGATGACATCAGAACCCCGATGCACACTTAACATCGGAGTTTCTTGAAGATTAGCTTTCCAGTGTCTCTAGACTTAGCCCCACAACCTTGACGATATTAGGATTCAGGGGCTCCTCGTCAAATTGCACCTAAACTTTTCTCGTCGAGACAGCCGGTCTAACCGCTCGAACCCGTTGCATCACATCAGTTGTTACGATCTCCTCCAACTTGTGCGCCAAGCAAATCAACCAAAGGTGCTTGCCGATTCATTCCTTTTTGATGATATTTTCGCTAGCAGTCCGAAATCAATGTCGTCCTTTGTTGATGGAGTTCCGCCGTCATCATCAACGCATACCGTAAGGAACCCTGCTTGCTTTGTCCTCCGCTCCAGAGCCCGACACGCACCAAAACACACCACCACCTCGTGTTCCTTTCGATCACCCGCACCATAAAGCCAATCTCTAACCTCGCTCCAATCCTACTTGTTAGCATAATCCACACCATCATTTACCGACAACGCTCCTGCCACGGGCGCTACGCTATCCCCGAAGATTTCTTCCTTTTATCTAATCTAGCTTGGTCAAGTCTATTTTTGGCTACCCTAGGTGACTTTATATATTATACTAGCCGAATGCATGTGCATTGCAACTTATACAAATTAAATGTTAGGTTGTCCCTGAAGATTTATCTCTTTTATCTAATCTAGCTTTCGTCTAGTCTATTTTAGTTATTTTTGATGCCTTTATACATTATATATAGCCTAGATTAGAGAGTTGGACAACAACACTTAACCTACCCGCACAGTCTAAATTTAAAATGTAGCCTATACACGCATTGGACACAAATTCAACACTCAAAGACATAAGAGAACTAATAAGCTAGAAAAATAAAGCATACCTCCTCGAAAAAATAAGGCGAGGAGCAAGTACTAAACTGTTCTGTTCTAATTAATTGTTCACTTAAATTGATACTAGACCATATAATTCGCAATATAGTGCTCTGTTTTGTTGACAGAGCTGATACATTCCTAGTGCCTGCACCTACACCCGTTCTACCGGCGGGCGCCCCGTTCGACAGCAGTCTCGATTCAGGTGCTGTGCCTAAACAGTATCATCACTCTCTCTCTGTCTCATCGTCAAGCACAAAAACTCGAGAGTCCAGATCCAGAAGAAAGAAGCAGTAGCCGGCGATGAGTTCAGAGGGCCGTGCTGCTGTAAATTCGGCCGAGGCAGGTACGGAGACGAAGACGAAGAGGACCCCTCTCCTGACGCCGTACAAGATGGGCGAATTCAACCTGGCGCACAGGTCAGTGAACTGCAGTATGTCTTTTCTACCTCCCGTCCCAATATTTCCGCCATGGCTGCTCGTGGAGCTCGGAGACGCAGCCATGTCCCCAAGGTCCACCGTGCCGCCGGATAGCTGCAACATCCGCGCCGCCGGAGGACGACGAAGCTCGCGGCAGGGTCCCCGTGTGGCGTGTGCTGAGGGATGTTTGGAGGGAGGAGGGGTTGGCCGGCGGCGCTGGAGGGAGGCGGGCAAGGCGGGGCTGGCCGGCGAGATGCTGGCGGTGGTTTGGCAGCGTGTCGCCACATCTCGGTGATGTGGAGGTCTTCAGTTAACCGCTCCGATCGGCGCGGTGATGGTCTTCAGGATAGGCTTTGTGGGTTCGGTGGAGGCACGGGTGCCTCCGGTGGTAGTCGGAGCCAGCGACGTTGAAGCAGGGGATTTGGTTACCGGACGAAATACCGTGGTTACCGGTCGGTAACCGGAATTCTCAGTCCCCTCCGGTAAATCAACTTATCGGCTAAAAAATCCCATTCCATTTGAATTTAGTTTGAATTTAGACTGATTCATTAGTCCAAACTAAACCGTACTGTTCCCGCTCCACTATAAGAGCAGGTCTAACAGACCCCGTAAAAGGGGCAAACCCATATAATAACCGTCGATTTGAGGGTTTCGGCTCTACCCGGCCGTCTAGCACGCCCTGTAAAAACGGTCCTCGCATCGTTTTTTGCTGTTTTCGAGTACGGGGCGGGTCGTCGCCCCCTACTTGTGCGGGGTGGGAGCGGGGATAGTGGGCGAAACCAGTATCGCCCACTCCACTGCGCGCGAAGCATTTCGCTGAAGCCAACCGCCGCCGCCGCCGCCCGATCTCCTCCCCCGCGCCCTTCCCGACCGGATCCGGCCGCCATGGACCATCCGCAAGAGCCGCCTACCGCCGGCGGTACACCTCCTTCGGGCGCGGTGGTTGATGTCCCCGTCGGAGGTCCGCCGACCGCCGGCGTCGTGTCGGCCATGATCGCCTCCACCATCCCGTCGAAGAGGAAGAGGATCCCGAAGCAATTTTTCGAAGCACCTGCGGCGGCCGCCGATTCACCGGGCGAAGCGCCGCCGGCTGCCAAGAAGACGGGCCGGGTGAAGACCAAGGCGGCCGGGCCGAGGGGCGCCGCGCCGGCCAAGGTGCGGACAAAGGCAATCAGCCGCATCGGCCTCGCGCCTCCACCGCCCTCCAAGGTCACGACTCCTCCTCCGCCCGTTCCGGCCGCGCGCCGCCGCGCCGCCGCCACCCACCATCGACGTAGACAAGGTGTTCGATGTTGAGTCCACAACATCCTACTTGGACATGCTCAACGAATCCGCGGTGAATTTGGACGCCGGTATCGGTGCATTCGATGGGGAGTGCAACGTTGAAGACTTTGATGACGAGGAGGAGGATGAGGGTGACGAGGAGGAGGTGGTTGAGGTTGATCCGGCTGCCGCCGGTTCTTCGTCGACGCCGAAGCCACGCACGGCGAACTACAGCGAGATCGAAGACGCCATCTTGGTCCGTGCTTGGAGCAAGGTGGGGATGGATGCGTGCACCGGAGTGGACCAAGGCGGCAAGCGCTATTGGCAGCGCATTGAGGATCTGTACCACCACCGAAGCCTCGCACGAAGAGCATGGCGACAGATCCTACCGCTCCCTTGAAGGCCGATGGAACATCATCAAGCCGGCTTGTTCTCGTTGGAGTGCCGCCATGGATCAAGTGGCCGACAACCCTCCTAGTGGATGCGTGCTTGGGAGGACTATGTAAGTTTTCCTTGTGTTGATGATGTGGAAACATCACAAGCTATCCATATTATGTGTTGATGATGTGGAAACATCTCCTCATACTATTGTTGTGCAGCCCAAGTATGCTCAACAACGGTACAAGGACATGGCCGGCTCGAAGAACAAGGAATTTCAATTTCAACATTGCTTTTCCATCCTTCAACATCTTCCTAAGTGGAAGTTGCGGGACAACGAGCCAAAGTGCAAGAAGGAGGCACTTCTCACCATGGATGATGAAGCAGAGGACATGAGTGGGAGAAACACCGGCAAGCCCGAGGGCAACAAGAAGGCCAAGGAGAGGGTCAAGGTAGAACTTGAAGCAGCTAGCTTCCGGGAGAAGTTGGATCAACTCATGAAGTCCAAGGAGGCATTGACGATGAAGACGTTGGAGACCAAGCTCCTCATCACCGACAAGAAGAGTAAGGTGAAGCTTGCCAAGGTGCAAGCAAGGAGGGAAGATGCCAAGTTGAAGGCCGAGCTTGACATGAAGATGATCGCAGCCAAAGAAGCCAAGACCATGAAGGAGCTCTTGGCCGAGGAGAGGGAAATCATGATGATGCGCACCGACGGCATGGACGAGGATCAGCTGGCGTGGTGGAACGAGACCAAGGCGGACATCATTGCGAGGAAGAAGGCTGCGCGTCAAGCTCGTGCTCAAGGTGAGTCTCCGGCAAGCGGTGGCACCGGTGGCGATGGATCCATTGATGGTTGATCACATTTGGGAACTTCCGTGGCTTGAACATTGCCTATGATCGCGTTGTGATGTTAAAACTATGAATTATGCATCACATATTTTGGATGTGCTATGTTTGATGTGAAATTGTTGTCCAAATTGCTGTCTAAAACCCTGTTTTGAGGGGCAGGAAACTCGGACGAGCTAGCAGAACCCGTATCCCCACCCCGTAAAACAGAATACGGGGTGGGGATACGGGTTCTGCTAGCTCGTCCGAGTTTTCGGCCGGTGAAAACCGGATACAGGGCCCTCTACTCGCGTTTTACGGGGCGAAAAAATACGGGGCCTGTTAGACATGCTCTAACCCCATGCCCCAATTTATTTGTCCGAATCTTTCACTTCCTTCTCCTTCAAACCTTATTTTTAAAATATTCAGATATTTTTTAGTTTGAAATTCAAATTTTGTTTGAGAATCTCGTGCGGCATTTGACCGGTTATCTCCGGTAACCATGGTTACCGGAAATCCCAGTACCCTCTGAGAATTTTTTGTAACCGGTATCCAAAAGCTACTTCCTTCCTCGAGGCTGGAGGCTCCGTTGAGGTGAGGTGAAGCTCTCTCCCTGCGATCTACTTTGGGGGAAACAACATTTTAATGTCGTTTTCCCTCTTGAGATTTTCTTCTTTGGAGTTGTGCTTCGATCGGAGTGACCAGCAGAAGACGGTGGTGGAGGGTCGATGAGTTTTGTCGTCCGCTAGATTGGGGCACGGCCTTGGGGTCGGTGTGGAATATCGAGTAGCGGCTCTTTCATTGGGTGTCAGGTTTGATCGCTCAGGCGGTAGATCCATCGATGCGCGTCCTTGGGGTCGGCGTGTGTGCCTTGTTGAGGTTGTAGCCGAATTGGCGGCTCCGGAGTCCTCTGATGTTTGTGTGTCTGCTCTTGTTGCTTGGGCGACAGAGTTGTTGGCTCGTCTAGTACACCGCCTTGGACCAGTGTGGGTGTCGGAGCGGTGGCTCTGGTGTGGTCGTCCTCGGTCACTTGGGCAGTAGAACCGACAACATTTTTGGTGTGTGGTCTCGGGGTTGGCGTGTGTGTCGCCTATGTATCGGTTTTCGCATGGTTTTCCGTCATTAACCGAGCAACTTTCTTCTTAATCAAGGGGACAGGCAAACCTGACTTTTTTTTGGTTTTCACTGAACTGGCGCATTGCTTGTTGCGGCCGCGAAATGGCAGGGTTGTTCTAGCGCCGCTGACCAGGTTCAGGTCGTATGGGAACCTTGCCCAGCCGCACAACGTGCTATACTACGCGCAGAGGTCGGCGCCGGGCGCGCTCCTTATCGGGGAGGCCACGGCCGTGTCCGAGACCGCGCGGGGCTACACGAACGTGCCCGGCCTATGGAGCCAGGAGCAGGTTGAGTCATGGAAACCGGTGGTCGACGCCGTGCACACCAAGGGAGCTGTCTTCTTCTGCCAGATATGGCACACAGCCCCTGCCTCGCCCACAGGTGCACTCACTTGTCCTAATTTCACGAATTGGTGAAACTGTCAAGTCTTTGACTTATTCGATCCGCTCACAATCATGCTACAGATTCCCAGCCTAGTGGGCAAGCTTCGGTCTCCAGCACCGACAAGCAAGTCACGCCTCAAGTCAGCCATGAACGCATTGTCAGGGAATTCGCGACCCCTCAGAGGTTTGAAACAGAGGAGATACCCCACATCATCAACGACTTCCGGATCGCAGCCAGAAATGCCATCAGAGCCGGTAACAAAGCCGTCAGTGTTGCCATCTCACACACTGCACTACCAATGTATTGGCTCGATCTTCCAAACATGTGCTAAACTGCTAGTATTGCTCTTGAAGGATTCGACGGCGTGGAGATCCACGCGGGCAATGGGTACCTCATCGACCAGAAGGACGGCACCAACGACCGGGCCGACGTGTACGGCGGCAGCCTGGAGAACCACTGCAGCTTCGCCGCCGAGGTGATCGCAGCTGTGGGCGCCGAGGTTGGTGTGGACCGCCTCGGCGTACGGCTCTCCCCGTTCTCCGATTACGTGGACTGTGTCGACTCCGACCCAGAGGCGCTCGCGCTGCGCGTGATAGACTTCATGAACGGGCTCGGCGTCCTGTACTGCCACGTGGTCGAGCCTCGGATGTACGTCAACAAAAATGATGGCAAACTGATGATCCCACACGGCCTGCTACCATTCAGAACGGCGTTTAAGGGCACTTTCATGGTGAGTGGAGGGTATGACAGAGGAGAAGGGGACAAGGCCATCGCCGACGGCTACGCCGACCTGGTCTCTTATGGGCGGCTCTTCTTGGCAAACCCTGACCTGCCCGAGAGGTTCAGAAAGAACACGTCTTTGAACAAGTATGACAGGAGCACCTTTTACACCTCTGATCCTGTTGTTGGCTACACAGATTACCCTTTTCTTGATGCTGATATTAAGGAAATAGTCGAGTGAAAAATATGTTCGCATCACTCAAATTTATGGTCATTTGATTGGAGGCGCCTGTCACCAACATCCGGAAGATTTGAGTGACACAATTAATCTTCCCTTCCCCCAGTTGTGTTTTTTCAGTCTAGACTTATTAAGGTTGGCATAAATATATGTCGGGGTTTCAATAAGTAAATAAATCAAGTTCGTGTGTATTTTGCATATTGTAAAATTGTACTACTGTTGCTCATATTGTTGGTTAAATTTTCAATTAGTAAATAAAAACTGCATGTCTACTACTGTTGCACACACTTGCAAGGTACTGCAGCACTACTGAAGATAACTTGCAAATGGGATAACATGTCATCTTTCAGGTACTGAAGCCCATTAAAGGCCCCATACGTATCTACTACCAGCTGGAGAACTTCTGTCAGAACCATCGACGGTACACCCCAATACTTCGATCTTCCATGCAACATGTGAATTAACTACTGCCTTCGTAATTTCCATCCCAGATTAGACTGTATACTGTGTATATCGTGTCCAATAACGTGTAGTAACTAATACTGTCAGGTACGTCAAGAGCCGAAGCAACAGCAGCTCTGTGCCAAGGACTACAAGGGCCCTAAGGCCGTGATCAAGAGTTGCAACCCTGAAGCCACCACCGGCGACGGCACCTTGATCGTGCCGTGCAGCCTCATCGCCTAGAGCCTGTTCAACAACAACTACGCGTTCCCCGTCAACAAGGAGGTTTCGGTGAACAAGAAGCACATCGCCTGGGCCAGCGAAAGAACAGCTAGTTCGGAAGCGATGTTTTCCCTGTCAATTTCCAGAAAGGCGGGCTCATCGGTGGTGGCAACCTAAATGAAAAGTTACCTGTAAGTGCAGAAAGAACCTCTGAATTTACGATGCTGCATTTCCTTCTGAACTATTCTTGCAAGGTTTCGCAAAGTTTGGTAGATTTTCTCCTGAACTTGCATGTATTTGGTTTTTCAGCTGAGTGAGCAAGAGGATTTGATAGTGTGGATTGCGGCCTGTGGCGCTCCCAACGTTCAGGAAGCTCTACGGCAGGATCGAATCGGACATCATGGCAAGCGACGAGATCACGGTGGTGATATAGAACAACTACAACACGTACAGCTTTGGTGGCACCAAGGCGCTGGTCCTCTCCACTGCCTCGTGGATCGACGGCAAGAACCACTTCATCAGCATCGCCTATGTTGCCGTAGGTCTTCTACGCCATCAAGCCAAGGTATATATTTAGAGATGGGTCTTGCTTCAAGAATGGTAAGTGTTTTTTACATGGTTACACACGTCAAGATCATTGTAAATGTTGAAGCAAGGGATGTGGTTTTTGATTTGATAGTTGAATCGATTTCAGGACCCTTGGAGACCCCTCGGACCTGTCGTGGAACAAGGAGGACGCTGGTTACTCACATTGAATGACTGAAATTTGTGTCCGCTTTGTAGAGGCAGGGACTGGCCTGCAGTTCTTTGTATTTTTTTTCCTGTTTTTTTAGACATGTCCTCCTGTTATGCCCTTAGCACATGTGTTTGCTCTTGTTCCCTCTCTCGTCGTTGCTTACAGCATTTTCACTGCCCCCCCCCCCCAAATAGTTGCCAGTAGAGGCGCCGACACCTCCGTATGGAGGACGCCGGCACTGCATCCTCTATTTTGGGAGTTGTTCCCACACCGGCGTCCCCAAATCGGCGCCCCCGATAGATGTCTTTTTATATAAACTAAATATTTTTACTTGAGTTTCATTTTAATGTCATTCAGATCGAGAAATAAATAATATTTTCAGCCAAATCCAAGTAAAACATACACTTCTCGACCCCGGATGATATATGAAACTTGCTTCATTTCTAGCCTACTACCTACTGGCCATCTGGCTTTATGGAGGTTGACGATCGCCCGCTACTCTCTCCGGTGCTCTCTCCCCTTCTCTCTCCGCTGCTCCTCCTTCGATGATCCCCTGCTCTCTCCGCCATGAACGTCAAGTAGGCGGCTCTATCCGCGGCCACCGCCTCGTGACGCAGTTGCGGCTCCAGGTCCTCCTGCCCCCGACGGTGATCCAACTCCTGCCTCTGTAGGCGGAGCTGCGTATCCGCCAAACACCGCCGCTCGCAGATTTCATCCTGAATCTGTGTCTCCTCCCGCTGCAACCGCCGCAGCGCAAGCTCCTCCCACCCCTTCTGCAGGCGCGCCTCCCACCAACGCTGGCTCAGCTCCTCCCGCCGCCGCCGCGCCTCCAGGAGCTCCAGCCGCTCCGCCTCCTCCCGCAACCCCGCCGCGTCACCCGCAGCCGCCGCGCCTCCTCGCTCACCCGCAGCCGCTGCTCCGCATCCTTCCCTGCCACTCGTCCGCGACATAGGCATCTATGGTCGCCGCTAGCACCCCCTCCTCCCACGCCTCGTACTCTGCGAGCTGCGGGTCCGCCTCCACGACTTCTACGGCCGCCTCTCGTCCCACGAATTGAACATTGTGCTATTTTTCTAGGGTTTTTGCACCAATGAGGTGGGGGAGGAGGGATAATATAGACCATCGGCGAGGCGGAAAACCTCCCGCACGGTGTCGTGGCGGGAAAATATCCCACGCGGCGACCTGGCGTCACTGACAGGCGGCTCCCAAGCCCAAAATTTCCCGCCTCGCGAGGCGCTGGCGTGCCCGATTCACGCCCTTGGTCAAGGGGCCGACACGAGGTTGCCGGCGATTCTATTAGGCTCAGAAATGCGTCGGCGCCGTTTGGGACGCGCCGGTGTGACCCTATTTTCGCTCCCGGCCCCCAAATCGCTATTGAGGCAGCTATCAGAGCGCCAGTGGAGATGCTCTTAGTTAGGAAAGTATGATAATATGACGCGGATTCTTGTTGGAGATGCATATATAATGCATAATATTTGTTACGGCTTCTAGGAATGTTATTCTCTCTGTATTATTTATTATAACCTTTTATTTCACACATTTGCTATAACTAGCTAAGTGCATGTGTGTTGCTACAAATCTTGTCAATCGACAGGGAACAATACCCTCTCCATGGGTTCAGTTACATGTTTATATAGGTGTGGAATATCCTCACATGTGGCAGTTCAAGAGGGGTATAATACCAATTAGAGTACTACTCTATAATGATATTATACGGTTGTATTACATAGTCTAACATCCCCACTTGAATCTTAACCGCAGGTGAGATTGAGATTATGCATGAACTCATCTAAATCTTTAAAACCTAAAAGTTTTGTGAAGCCATCACCTGCCTAGTTTTTGGTGAAATAAACCTGATATCAAGCAGTTTGCCTAAGTCACTCGTTCTCGATAAAGTGGTAATAAATCTTAGTATACTTGGTGTGAGCATGGAAAATGGGATTAGCTAAAAATTAAGTGGCTCCTAGATTATCACACCACCAGCATGGGCGTGTTGTTAGAGAGAATCCCGGCTCTCTAATAAGAGCTTCAACACAGACAGTGCTAGGACGAGATGCAATGACCTTTTTACGAGCACTTCAGGAGATCAAGTTGAGGATAAAAAGATAGCAATGATCTTGTCGCTAAAAGGACATAGATGTCGCCTAGAGGGGAGGGGGTGGTGAATGGGCGGTTTAAAACTTTTACGATGTGGGCTTAACAAATGCGGAATAAAACTAGCGTTTACTTTGTCAAGCCTAAAACATATATACTATGATTCACCTATATGCACCAACAACTTATGCTGAGCAATGCAAGCAACTATGTGATAGCAAGATATATATAACTTCAAGCACGAAGGCTATCACAAAGTAAAGTGCATAAGTAAAGAGCTTGGGTATAGAGATAACTGAGTCACATGGGAGACAATGATTTATCCCGAAGTTCACACTCTTGCGAGTGCTAATCTCTGTTGAAGAGGTGCGGTGTCTTAGTGCTCCCGAATGCCACAAGAGGCCTCACCTTTAGTTGTGGTTGCTCGATGCACACCAACGCCACAAAGGCCTCACCCCAAGATGCGGTAGACACACCACACACCGAGCGCCACAAAGGCCTTACCTTATTCTCCGGTGGCCCTCGCCACAAAGTTCTAGGTCACGGTTCCACTAAGAGATTTTCTTCAAGGCGGAAAACTGGACCTTACACAAAGGTTGGGGCACACATCAACAACTTATTTGGAGGCTCCCAACGAATCACCATAAAGGCCTAAAAGCCATCTAGGGTTTCAAGAATCCAAGAGTAACAAGCTCCTCACTTTCACTTCCACGAATTGCAGTGGAAAGCTCAAACCGATGCACCAAATGCAATGGCAAATTTTTCACTCCCAAATTCCACCAAAGCTACAAAAACTTGTGGGGGAAGAAGAGAAGAAGAACAAAGGAAATCCACAAAGAACTCCAAGATCAAGATCTAGAGGATTCCACTCACAAAGAGAGGGATTTGATTGGTAGAAATATAGTTCGAGATCTCCTCTTACTTTTTCTTCAAAAAGATTCAAGAACCATGGGAGGAATAGAGGGATAGGTACAACTCTCAAGGTCAACAATGATGGAGAGGAAAATAAGGAAGAAGAAGTGGGGGAGAGAGGAGGAAGAAAGCCTTAAAAAGGGGTCTTGGATTTCTTCCCATTGGGACAAAAATCGCGACTGGCAGGCAGTGCCGGCCTGGTGCCACCAACACTGCCGGGGTGCTCCCGGCGGCAGTTCTAGCCCCCCTGATTTTACACAAACACCTGATATGAAAACCTAAAGAAATTTTGCATCCGGACTCCAAATTCGATGACCTTGAAATCACAACAACAAGCTCTACAACAATATGCATAGAAACATTATAGGCCAGCACGGGAGTATAGAAACAAATGAATAAAGGTTTTACCCATCTATAAAAGACAAACCGATAAACCTCCAATATGGAAAATGCAACAACTTGAGTTAGGAAACTCGGATTTAGCTGAAACCAGTTTTGTTGTAAAGAGGGTGACAAGAGATACCCCACAAAGAGTGAAAAACTTAAGAACAAGTGTGGTAGATTTTTCTATGGATTTTATAGTGAAACCTCTCGACATGAAGAACCGAGAAAAACTCCAATATCGAAAACGCAACAAGTGATTCATGCGGAATCCGTTTTCGATAAACTAGAGCCTTCTATGGAAATAACCACAAGTTCTAAATCACCACATGGATAAGATCCAAAACAACCAAGAAAGATGATGCAAGGATGCAAAGGTTTGAGCTCTCTCCGAACGATACGATCAAGTTACTCACTTGAGAGCCCTCTTGATAGTGCGGTAACGAAATTATAAACCGGTCTCCAACTACACCATGAGACCGGTAAGAAACAAACCTTATCAAGAGATAACCTTAACCTTGCGCATTCCTCTTGAGCTCGATGATGATGATCTTGGCCGCAACAAGATGGAATGCCCTTCTTGATTGTGCTTGCTTGACAAAGTCTTGTGAATTGCTCCCCCATAATACACCTTGGGAGAGCTTATTCTTCGGCGCATCTTCACATATCCATGATCACTATATAGATGACTGATACGTCTCAAACGTATCTATAATTTCTTATGTTCCATGCTACTTTATTGATGATACTCACATGTTTTATACACACTTTATGTCATATTTATGCATTTTCCGGCACTAACCTATTAACAAGGTGCCGAAGAGCCAGTTGTTGTTTTCTGCTGTTTTTGGTTTCAGAAATCCTACAAAGGAAATATTCTCGAAATTGGACGAAATCAACGCCTAGGGTCTTATTTTTCCACGAAGCTTCCAGAAGTCCGAAAGGGAAACGAAGTGGGGCGACAAGGCGCCAACACAACAGGGCGGCGTGGCCAGGCTAGGGCCCGCGCGGCCCTGGAGTGTGGGGCCCTCGCGTCGCCCCCTGAACTACCCTTCCTCCTACTTAAAGCCTTCATCGCGAATATCCCAGTACTGAGAGCCACGATACGGAAAACCTTCCAGAGACGCCGCCGCCGCCAATCCCATCTCGGGGGATTCAGGAGATCGCCTCCGGCACCCTGCCGGAGAGAGGAATCATCTCCCGGAGGACTCTTCATCGCCATGATCGCCTCCGGAATGATGTGTGAGTAGTTCACCCCTGGACTATGGGTCCATATCAGTAGCTAGATGGTTGTCTTCTCCTCATTGTGCTATCATTGTCGGATCTTGTGAGCTGCCTAACATGATCAAGATCATCTATTTGTAATGCTACATGTTGCGTTTGTTGGGATCCGATGAATATGGAATACTATGTTATGTTGATTATCAATCTATCATCTATGTGTTGTTTATGATCTTGCATGCTCTCCGTTGCTAGTAGAGGCTCTGGCCAAGTCGTTACTTGTAACTCCAAGAGGGAGTATTTATGCTCGATAGTGGGTTCATGCCTCCATTAAATCTGGGACAGTGACAGAAAGTTCTAAGGTTGTGGATGTGCTGTTGCCACTAGGGATAAAACATCAATGCTTTGTCTAAGGATATTTGTGTTGATTACATTACGCACCATACTTAATGCAATTATCTGTTGTTTGCAACTTGAACTGTGGACCTCGGTCCATTCTTTACATCGAATACAATCTACTGCAATACTTGTTTTACTGTTCTCTGCAAACATCATCATCCACACTATACATCTAATCCTTTGTTACAGCAAGCCGGTGAGATTGACAACTTCACTGTTACGTTGGGGCAAAGTATTTTGGTTGTGTTGTGCAGGTTCCACGTTGGCGCCGGAATCCCTGGTGTTGCGCCGCACTACACTCCGCCACCATCAACCTTCAACGTGCTTCTTGACTCCTACTGGTTCGATAAACCTTGGTTTCTTACTGAGGGAAACTTACTGCTGTACGCATCACACCTTCCACTTAGGGTTCCCAACGGACACGTGCTGTACGCGTGTCAAGCTAAATTTCTGGCGTCGTTGCCGGGGAGATCAAGACACGCTGCAAGGGGAGTCTCCACTTCCAATCTCTTTACTTTGTTTTTGTCTTGCTTTATTTTATTTACTACTTTGTTTGATGCATTATATCAAAATACAAAAAAATTAGTTACTTGCTTTACTTTATTTACTATCTTGTTTGCGTTCTCCATATTAAAAACACAAAAAAAATTAGTTACTTGCATTTACTTTATCTAGTTTGCTTTATTTACTATTGCTAAAATGGGTACTCCTGAAAATACTAAGCTGTGTGACTTCACAAACACAAATAATAATGATTTCTTATGCACACCTATTGCTCCACCTGCTACTACAGCATAATTCTTTGAA
Source organism: Lolium perenne (assembly GCF_019359855.2). NCBI lineage: Eukaryota > Viridiplantae > Streptophyta > Magnoliopsida > Poales > Poaceae > Lolium > Lolium perenne. The sequence continues at coordinate 232,586,609 of NC_067244.2, read as the reverse complement.
ATTAAACCTGCTTTACTGAATCTTGTTATGAGAGAGCAATTTTCTGGTGTTAGTTCTGATGATGCTGCTGCCCATCTTAATAATTTTGTTGAACTATGTGAAATGCAAAAGTATAAGGATGTAGATGGTGACATTATAAAATTAAAATTGTTTTCTTTCTCATTAAGAGGAAGAGCTAAAGATTGGTTGCTATCTTTTCCTAAGAATAGTATTGATTCATGGACTAAATGTAAGGATGCTTTCATTGGTAGATATTATCCTCCTGCTAAAATTATATCTTTGAGAAGTAGCATAATGAATTTTAAGCAATTGGATAATGAGCATGTTGCCCAAGCATGGGAAAGAATGAAATCTTTGGTTAAAAATTGCCCAACCCATGGACTGACTACTTGGATGATCATCCAAACCTTTTATGCAGGATTGAATTTTTCTTCGCGGAACTTATTGGATTCAGCTGCTGGAGGTACTTTTATGTCCATCACTCTAGGTGCCGCAACAAAGCTTCTTGATAATATGATCGATGATTAATTACTCTGAATGGCACACAGAAAGAGCTCCACAAGGTAAGAAGGTAAATTTTGTTGAAGAAACCTCCTCTTTGAGTGATAAGATTGATGCTATTATGTCTATGCTCGTGAATGGTAGTGACAATGTATTAACTTGTCAATGCCTACGGATTGTAGACTAGGGTTTAGTTGGAAGTAGAGGGCAAGTAGATCTCGAAGGTTTCAGCCGAAAAGTACTCGACGATTATGAAACTAGGGTTTGTAAACAATGATTCGATGATTTCTGCGTCCCTCGACTCCCCCTTATATAGGAGGCGGAGCCGAGGGATTCGTGCCGTACAAGTTACAGAGTCCGGGAAGGTTTCTAACTCATCCCGTAAGATTAAAAATAACACTTCCTATTACAACTCTGGTCTTCCTTAATAATATCTTGGGCTCCCGAATCTTCTTATTCTTCGGGTAATGGGCCTTCAGTAAACCCCGGGTACTATCATCGGCAGGCCCATTTGGGATGCCTATGTCAGTAGCCCCCGAGATTTTGCTTGAATCGTAGAGTTAAGGAAAATCTCCATTGTTTATTTTTATTCGGCAACTTTAACTTTTCTATATTTTTTCTCATAAACTTCTATATTGCACAGGGATGATGGGAGTTGGGGCTAGTTCATCTGACGGATCAGGTACTAGTTAACTGCTCTAGTGGCAATCCGCAAAAACCTACTTCAAGATCACGTCCCTGGACATGATCTCGGGATACTGGTGTAAACTTCGACAGGTGCCGCTTAAGGTCTTACCATTCTGTCGAGTCCCAGTAAAATTTATCGGGTACCTAACGCGTCCGTTAGGATTTTTCTTCGTATCTGTTGATACGGATAAAAGTAGCAGAGCGCAGTCTTCGGCGATGCCACGCCCAACAGAACGGATCTGGGGTCTTACCTTCGCAAATTTGCGGCATTCAGAAATTGACCGCAACTTTGGCGTTCTGAGAATATATTATCGAGTGCTTATTCGGCTGTTGGAATGGCACATTTTATCGAGTCAAAGATGACTTGTATTGCTTTCCCGATGGGAGTATATGCAGAGTTATTTATAACTCGAAATATACTCTTTTGCTCTGCTATCTTTCTTTTTTCTCTTTCTTTTTTCGCTTCTTTTTTCATGATTTCATCGGGCACGCGAGCAGCGTTCCCGATGGGAGTAGCCCCCGAGGCTACAGCCAAGGACTTGTACTTGGTTGTAGGCTCCACGCCTTATGCCGCTATATTTTCTTTTTATCTCCCGAAGTTTTATAATTTCTCGGGTGCGCGAACAGCGCTCCCGATGGGAGTAGCCCCCGAGGCTATGAACAAATATTTGTATTTGGTCATAGGCTCACGCCATTTCTATTTTGTCTTTCTGGATCTTTTTTCTTTTTTCCAAAGTAGCCCCCGAGCATTTGATCAAAAACTTGTATTTGATCAAAAGCTCAGCATTATTTTTCCATGTCGCCTTTTATGAAACTGTGGAGTCGAACTTTTTCTTCTGCCAAGGTGACGTTATTGCTGACGATAACCACGATTGCGAGTCAAAATTCGCGAAAATCCTTCTCCCACTGCCTTGCGGGCCCAGTTGATCCACTATCTTGACACGTCGTGCAAGTGGGGGACACACGTCCTCCGCTTTTTCTGGCGCACGTACCGTAACTTCTCCAATGTTGAATTACATTTTTACCCTCGTGTCCATGTGGCTATCATCTGCCACACATTTTTCTTATCCAACGGTCCGCCGCTTCACCGCACCTCTATATAAGATCTTCTTCTTCCTCCTCGAGCACTTCCGCTCGCGCCGTTCTCCTACTCTCATCTGCGAATTCTCCTCCTGCGACCCACAGCGTCCTAAGCTCATCGCCTCCAAGCTGCAAACCCTGCGTCATTGTTGATGCCACCGCGGCGGTTGACAAGGCACAGTACGCCGGAATCCTCCATGGCCGCCGTGGATCTGGGGGCGGCGGAGTGGGAAAGATCGAAGATTTCCACCCAGGACATCAACATGCTGAAGAAGCTGGGGATCAGCAAGAAGCCCAAAGCGCTGTGCTTCCCCAGTGAGGAGAGCTACCGAACCCCTCCAATGGGGTATCGGGTAAGTTTTGTCGACCACCTCATCCGCGGTCTTTCCGCCCCCATTCATCCTTTTCTCCGCGGACTGCTCTTTATTTATGGTCTGCAACTCCACCACCTCACACCAAATTCAATCCTCCATATCTCCATTTTCATCACCCTTTGCGAGGCCTTCCTTGGCGTCCAGCCTAACTGGGAGCTATGGAAGCGCATTTTCTTCTGCCGCCGTAATGGCTCGCCCAATGTCGCCTATAATATAGGCGGCGTTGTAATTTCTGTACGGCCCACTGTCGACTACTTCGACGTCAAACTCCCTGACTCAGTTCAAGGATGGTGCAAGAAGTGGTTGTATATTCAGGAGGAGAACCACGGATGTGCTGAAGACAACATCCCTCCTTTTGATGGCGCCGAAAAAATCCTTCGTCGCCGCTCCTGGGACGCAGAGGCTACCGAAGAAGAAAAGGCGTCGACGGAAACCTTGATGGCTCGCATCCACGAGTTGCAAAATACTCGCGGCAAAGAGCTGTCGGGTATCCAAATCACGGCTTATTTTCTTAGGACTAGAGTGCAGCCGCTTCAGGCTCGCAAATACCCTCTCTGGAAATATGCTGGTGACAAGGACGCAGATCGGCTGTCGGTGGATTTGGAGGTCAAGGACTTAGAAAAACTTGTCCGAAAAATCTCATCTCTCAGCAAAAAAGATCCTGTCCCTTCTTCTTGTCGTGTAAAACCATTCAGCGCCGCCAATCCACTTCCCAAGGTAATCCTTGTCGATTAATTTGTTGTTGCCTTGCTTATCTTTTTTGTAACTCCTTTTCTGATATCTTTCCTTGTTTCACTTTTGTTTTGTACAGAACCATCCAAACCTTGTCTCGCTTCCTCCTCTTCCTGAAGGTGGAGAAGTCGAGGAAAGGGCCGTTGTCACTGATGACAACCAAGAGGCCCCCTCTTTTGTGAATGAACCCGTGGATTCTTTAAAATCTGCGGGATCTTCTGAAAAAGATGCTGTCTCCGAAGGTACTGCATCGGCACTGTCTCCTCCTCCTGCTGTTTCTCCAAGGAACAAAAGGAAGAGGAATGATGTCGAAGATTCCGGAACCTCCAAAGCCGAAGAAGTTGATCCTTCACGCCAAAAGGCAACTTACGATCCCTATCTTGAATCCCTCATCAGCTCGTAAGTCACTTTGATTTCCTCCTTTTTTTTGTACTCGAAGTTTTTTGTCTTATCTTGCTTTTTATGCTGTCGATCTTTAATCATAGTGATGATGAGGAAGAAGTACCAACTCTTGATGTGGCTCCTCGAACGAGCACGTCACATACTTTAATTGTTTCGGAGACGCCAGTTGAGGGAGAAGAATCTTCGCCTCCTCAACAAAACATCGTCACCACCACTCCTCCTTCAAGCCCTCTTGCTCCTTCACCAAAAAGGACAAGAGTGGAAACGATCGTCGAGCCTTCCCCTCAGTTGGGTAGCTCCTCTAATCCTCTCTTAGATGATGTAAGTTTTTGTTTTCTTGCCAGTTTCTATATTTCCTTTGTTTGCTTCCTTATGCCTTCATATTTTTCTCGTACCGATGTTTTCTTTCTTTGTTCTTCTTTGACAGCCTATGATCAAAGAGCTTGTTCGCATCGGATCCCAATTCATTGGGTACCGTGAGTATGCCAGCAAGACTGAAGGTAATAACTTTCTGCTGCTCCTTGGTTATAACTTCTTGCTCCTATTTTTGTTGCAATTTTGACGATTCTTTTCTATTTTGGTAGAGAAACTTGCAGAAGCCAACAAGCTTGTCGAAACTCTTGCTCAAAAACTGGAACAAAGTGAAACGGCTCGCAAGAAGGCTGAACTTGACGCTAGCCAAGCCAAAGCAGAGGCTGATGAAGCCAAGGCAAAAGCTGCTGGTGTCGAAAATCTGCAAAAGAGACTTGAGGATGCCGAAACTGCTTTAAACGAGCATAAGGCCGCGCAGGCTACTCGTGAAAAGGGAATCCTCAAGCGCTTGAACACGCAAAATCGGCGCTTCCTCGGTAACTTTGTCGATCCCTTCTATTTTTCTTAGGACTTGCTTTTTTTTTTCTTTTTACTTGCTGTCGACCAACATATATTTTCTGTGGCAGGTCAAACAAACCAAGAGTTTGATCTTGAGAATCCCGCCAATGATCCTCTCCTTGACGCGCTCTCTTATCTGGAATTTCATGGCCAAGAAGTTCGCGAAGGCGTGGTGAATGCTGACGCAGGATTGTCGAAGCTGTTCCCCTACTTCTTCCCGAAGAAAGAGGAGCCCAAGACTTTCCTTGCCCTTGCCAAGGACTTCAATCCACCGGAGGATCTTGGACTGAAGATGCGCCAGGAGAATATGAAGATTGCTGTCGAGAACACCGTTGCCTTGGTTGCTGACAGCCAACAAACTGTTGACTGGATGAAGGTTGGCGACACCGAACAAATAGAGCAAACAAAATGGCGGTCATTGATCAAGGCAGCCAAGCCCAACACGAAGAAAATCCTGGCCTATCTCGGGATCAAGCCATCTGCAACTCCTAGCTCATCAAGGCCGGAGGTCTAGTTGCATGCCTCTTTTTTTCTTTTCTTTGCTTTCTCTGTTTCTTTTGCCCTTGTCGCCACTTTAGCTTTGGCGACAATTATCCTAGTAGTCCTTTTGGAGAACTTCTTTTGTAATGTCCATGTAAATTTTCTAGAAATCAATGAAATTCCTCCTGGCACTATCATTGATCCTGGGACTTTTCTTTTCCAGTTAATATTTGATAACTATTCGACCAATCCTTGCTCTGCCGATGCTTCACCTGCTTCTTCCTTCTCGAAGAAAATGCTAGTCGATGATAACCTCCTCGAAGGTTCTTCAAGCAAACATTTGTCGGCAGATTTGCAAGAACTTCGACAACAACTTCAGTCCATGAAGAAACAAACTCTGGCAATGATGGAACAATCTCGAAAAGCATCTGAAAAAGAGAAAATCGCTCTTCAACAAGCCAAAGAGGCTCTGGCTGCCAAGGATGCTGCTGTGTCGGAGGCTGAGAAAGCCACTACCCGAGAAAATAGCATGCTCGAGCTGATATCTGAGGCTAGCACAGATATGCTAGGTATGTTTTTCCAACTTCGCACTACCTCTTTTTTGCTTTACTGTGCCTCCCCTTAATTTTCTTGCCTTGTTGCTTAATAGGCTCGGTTCTTGATGCTGCCGCCGAAGACCAAAGAGTGAACGAGAGAACGAATCTTCTCGTCAACCTTTCCCTTAACCATGGGTGTCTGTTCTGGGCCACCCCTGAACGAACCTAGCAAATTGTCAGGTTCCAAGATCGTGCTTGCCAGGTGCGCGAATTTCTCAATTTTTGCACGACAACGTTAACCCTTGTTTACAAGACTTTATTTCCTCGAAATGAGGTTCCCAAAACTCTTCCTGGATTGCTGGAGACTTTTAGAGATGCCCCTCGCATCCATAATTTTGTGCGAGCTCAATTGACTGCCGGAGCAAGGTTCGCCATGATTATGATACACATTTGCCATCCAAAGTTGGACCTGACGAAGATTGTTGCTGATTGCCTGGCCAAGAAATCACGGCGAAAAAATGATATTGACACAATCAATGAGATGGTAACTCCTGTGGCCGAGTCGATGATGGATGAGCTTCTTCGGATGGATTCAAAATTCTTCGTCAAGGGGACTTATGCTGAACACAAAACAACCAGAGGCTTGTCCATAGATAGTATTTTAGGCCTCGATTGAGCTGTACTATATTGCAAGACATTGTGTCTGTATCTTTTTTGATTTCCTTTTTTGTTTCCAAAGAAATTTGTTTTATATTGTAAAGTGGTCTATATTGTTGAAGCCCCCGAGCCTTTGGCTAGAGTTTATACTGTTTTGCCATCTTGAAATTTTTTCCTCTTGTCGTAAGAAGATGCCTTTATTTTTCCATCGATAGGTTGCAAGCCCCCGAGTATCTTAGTGCTGAAGTTCTATATTTTTGTTGCGAGGTTTTTAGACCAAAGCAATAAGATTTTGATGGGTACACTATATTTATAATTGTTAGCTTCCGATGTTTATATTTGGTGAGGTATTAGTGTACCAAGGCGAAATATTTCGGTAAGACTAAGTTATCTATATTGTACATATTCTGTAACTTGAAGGCGTTGAGCCCCCGAGCATATCGAAGAATAAGAAGTATATCTCCACTATCTTTATTATATTGCAGCACCGCGAGCCCGCCTCATTAAAAACCTTTCCGGCCCCACTCGGTGCCCCGAAAAGGAAAAGAGTGCGTCTGAAAACTCGCGGGCGTTTCAGTACATTGTATTTTTACAGAGGAGGACTATATTTCGACTCTAGGCGTAGAACCGCCTGAGCTGCGCCACGTTCCAGGGGTTTTTCTCGGGAGCCCCTGTCTTCTTGTCCTTGATCCTGTATGCTCCTCCGTCGATGACTTCCGTGACGACGTAAGGCCCCAACCATGGTGATTCGAGCTTTTCAGTACTTTTTTGATTTAACCGTAAGACCAAATCTCCGACCTGGAAAGATCTTGGCCTTAACCGTCGACTGTGGTAGTTTTTGAGGTCCTGCTGGTACTTGGTGACTCGTGAAAGTACTTCATCTCGGGCTTCATCGAGTGCATCCATATCATCCTCCCGAGCTTTTTGTGATGTTTCTTCGTCATACTCTGTTACTCTTGGAGAATCATGCTCTATTTCAATTGGTAATACTGCTTCTGCTCCGTGGACGAGAAAAAACGGAGTTTCTTGTGTCGCCGTATTTGGTGTTGTTCGGATGCTCCATAAAACACTTGGCAATTCCTCTGGCCAGGTATGCCGAGCTTTTTCAAGCGGTCCTAGCAGGAGCTTTTTGAGGCCGTTGCAGATGATTCCATTGGCTTTCTCGACTTGGCCATTGGGTACGGGTGCCCAACTGACGCAAAGTGCAATTTAATGCCTACTTCTGCGTAGTACTCCTTGAATTCCTTGGACGTAAAGTTTGAACCGTTGTCTGTAACAATGCTATGAGGCACTCCAAACCGAAAAACGAGGCCTTTCACAAACTTTATTGCCGACGCTGTATCTGGTGAATTTATTGGCTTCGCTTCTACCCACTTGGTGAATTTGTCGACAGCGACCAGCAGGTACTCATATCCTCCTGGCGAAGCTTTGTGCAACTTGCCCACCATATCAAGTCCCCATTGGGCAAAGGGCCATGACAATGGTATTGGTGTCAGTTCTGCCGCCGGAGAGTGAGGTTTTGCGGCAAATCTTTGGCACGCGTCGCAAGTTCGTACTATTTCCTTGGCATCCTCAATTGCTGTCAGCCAATAGAATCCTGCCCGAAAAACCTTGGCTGCAATGGCTCGACTACTTGCGTGGTGGCCACATATTCCTTCGTGTACATCCTTCAGAATTATTCTTCCTTCTTCGGGTGTGACGCACCTTTGCAAGACGCCTGAAATACTTCGCTTGTACAACTCCCCTTTGACCACTGTGAAAGCTTTGGATCGTCGAATAACTTGCCTTGCCTCAACTGGGTCGTCGGGTATTTCTTTCCTGAGGATATATGATATATATGCTTGCATCCAAGGAACTTCTACCATCATTACAAGCTCTTGGTCCTCTTCGTCCTCCATGGTTTCTTTGAGGGGCGCCGAAGTTTTTTCTTCCTTTGCTTTTTTCTGCACCTTTTTCGGCTTCGTGGATCTCTCTGCTATTTCTTCCCAAAATACTCCTGGCGGGATTGGGAGGCACTGCGATCCGATGTTTGCGAGAACGTCGGCTTCATCATTGCTCAATCTACTGATGTGATTTACCTCGCATCCATCAAACAGCTTCTCGAGCTCGTTGTACACCTCCTTGTATACCATCATGCTATCATTGACTGCGTCACATTGGTTCATAACTTGCTGAGCCACCAATTGTGAGTCGCCAAAGATTTTTAATCGAGTTGCACCGCAAGCTTTCGCCATCTTCATCCCGTGTATGAGGGCCTCATATTCTGCTTCATTGTTGGATGCGTTAGGGAACGTCATCCGGAGGACGTATTTTAACTTGTCGCCTTCAGGTGATATAAGTACCACTCCTGCACCAGCTCCTTCTACTCTCTTGGACCCATCGAAGTTCATGGTCCAAGTCCTCGACAAATCTGGGGGTCCCGTGTTTTGCAGCTCCATCCACTCTGCAATGAAATCTGGCAGAACTTGCGACTTGATTGCCTTTCTTTTTTCATACGTGATATCCCGAGGGGAAAGTTCTATTCCCCAAAGGGAGACACGCCCTGTAGCTTCTGGATTGTTCAGTATATTTGAAAGAGGTGCTTCGTTGACTACTATTATCGGGTGTGCCGAAAAATAGTGGCGCAACTTCCTTGCCGTTGTAATTACTCCATATGCTAGTTTCTGGTACTGCGGGTACCGCTGTTTGGAAGGCGATAAAACTTCACTGATGAAATATACCGGTCTTTGCACTCCATGGAGTTTTCCTTCTTCTTCTCTTTCGACAATGAGCACCGTGCTAACCACTTGGGGTGTGGCTGCAATGTACAGCAGGAGAGGTTCCTTTTCCTTCGGCGCCACCAAGATTGGTGGTGTCGAGATTACGCGCTTCAGATCCTCGAAAGCTCTGTCGTCCTCTTCGTTCCACTGGAATTTCTCTCCTTGCTTTATCAGAGCGTAAAATGGTAACGCTTTTTCTCCCAGCCTGGCGACGAATCTGCTCAAAGCTGCGACTCGCCCAGTTAGCTGCTGTATTTCTTTCAACTTTGTTGGCTTCCTCATTGTTACGATAGCTTGTATTTTATCGGGATTTTCTTCAATCCCTCTTGCTGAAACTAGAAACCCCAGAAGTTCTCCTGCTGGGACGCCGAAAGAACACTTCGTCGGATTCAGCTTGAGGCAGAATTTGTCGAGGTTGTCAAAGGTTTCCTTGAGATCCTCGATCAGCGTCGCCCCCTTTTTTGACGTTATGACGACATCGTCAATGTATACTTGCACGTTTTTCCCAATCTGTGTCGCCAAACACTTCTGCATCATCCTCTGATATGTTGCTCCCGCATTTTTCAGACCAAAGGGCATTGTTCTGTAGCAAAACACGCCGTAAGGTGTGATGAACGATGTTTTTACTTCATCTTCTTCTTTTAATCTGATCTGGTTATAGCCAGAATATGCGTCCAGGAAGAAAAGACGTTCACATCCAGCCGTGGAGTCGATAATTTGATCGATCCTTGGGAGGGGAAAGTGATCCTTTGGACAATGTTTATTGAGACACGTAAAGTCGACGCACATGCGAAGGACCTTAGTGTTTTTCTTTGGCACCAACACAGGATTTGCTACCCATGTGGCCTCTGTGTGCAGCTCCTTGATAAAACCAGCTTCTCATAGTCGATCGATTTCTGACAGCATAGCCTTGCGGTTTGGTTCCGAAAAACGCCGCAAAGGTTGTTTGATTGGTCTCGCTAGTGGATCCAAGTTTAGGTGGTGCTCGGCAAATTCCCTGGGTACTCCTGGCATGTCAGCTGGACACCATGCGAAGATTTTCCAGTTCTCACGGAGGAACTCAACGAGCGCGCTTTCCTATGCGAGGTCCATGTCGTTTGCGATGGACGTCGTCTTTTTCGGGTCTGTCGGGTGAATCTGCACCTCCTTAGAATTTTTCTCAGTATTGAAAGTTGATTCTTTATTTGGCCTTCCAACGTCTGGCAGTACGTCGTAGTCAGTCATACTCCTTGACGCCAAATACTCAGCTTGCATCCCGAAAGTTTCTGATATCCGATGAAAATCCTTATCGCACTTATCGGCTAAGGCGAAGCTTCCTTTGACTGTGATTGGTCCCTTCGGTCTAGGCATCCTCCACAACAGGTATGTATAATGTGGTACCGCCATAAATCTAGCATATGCTGGTCGTCCCAACAGGGCGTGATACTGCGACGGAAAATCCACAACTTCAAACTCCAGCTTCTCGATTCTATAATTTTCTCGGGTTCCAAACTGAACGTCGAGATTAATCTTCCCCAGTGGATAACTTGGTTTCTCCGGTGTGATACCATGGAACCTCGTGTCTGTTGGCTTCAGGTTTGCTAGGGATATGTTCATCTTCCTCAATGTATATGCATACATAAGGTTTAAGCTGCTGCCGCCATCTATGAACACTCGAGAGACATCAAATCCCGCAATGACTGCTGGTAGGATAAGTGCTGACTGCCCTGGTCGAGGAACTTGCTGCGGATGATCTGCTATGGTGAAGCCAATATCTTGCCCTGACCAATTAAGATACTCGACTATTGGTGGAGGCATTTTTTCTGCCATGAACACCTGTCGCGAGATTACTTTCTGAGCCCTATTGGATGGCCTTCCCTTCTGAATCATCGAAACCGCTCCGTTAGAGTTAGGATCGACGTAAGGTGGTGGTGGAGGTGCTGCCGCTATTCTGAGCTGGTGTCGATTGTCTTCCGTAATCGCGGGAGGAGGTGGCAAGTGAATCTCACTCCTGGGTTCTCGAGGATTTCTCTGTGCTGCCCTAGCATTAGCATGCTCTGCCCACCTTAACATTGCTTGGAAATTGCGACAATCTTTCTGCAGATGTCCTGACTGTCTTTTCCCGTTGCTGTCGAGGAAAAAGTGCATCTGACATGGCCCGTTCATCATCTCTTCAGGAGACACGAAAGGCCTTGGGAACCTAGGCCCGCTATTTTGCCTGTTGTTCCGAGAGTCATCTCTATTGTCGCATCGCTGCTCATTGCTTCTCTGATAATCATCTCTGTTGTTTCCTCCTGTGTTTGCTCGGAAGCCTGCCGAGATTTGTCCTGGGGTATCATAACTCGGGTACTGCCGAGGAAATCGTCGCCTCGGTTGATAATTTCGACCGCGGTATTCCTCTGGCGACCTGTGCTGTTTGTTGTGAAAAGCATCTTCTCCATCTGCCCATCTGTTTGCTATTTCCATTAACGCGGATACTGTCTTTGGGTTGGTCCTCCCCAAGTCCTCGACAAAATCTCCACGCCTGATTCCTGCGACAAACGCATCTATCGCTCTCTCGTCAGATATATTTTCTGCCGAGTTTTTGATGATATTCCACCTTTGGATATATTTTCTCATTGGCTCGTCTGGCTTTTGTCGGCATGCTCTCAACTCCTCTAACGACGCAGGTTTCTTGCACGTGGACCTGAAGTTCTTGACGAACACGTCCTCGAAGCTTTCCCAGCTGTCGATGGATCCTGGAGAAAGTTTCTTTATCCAAGATCGTGCGGCTCCACTCAGATGCACCTGGATGCTTTGCATAGTTGTTGCTCTGGTTCCTCCTGTAAGCTTCACCGTCTCGAGATAATCGACTAGCCAATCCTCTGGATCTTGAAGGCCGTCGAATTTTTTGAAGTTATCGGGTAACTTGAATCCCGAAGGGACTCGAGTTTTTCGCACTCTCCTCGTGAAGCATGGCAAGCCGCACATATCCTCGTCGTTTAACTCTGGGGACTGCCGATGTTCCCTCCTGCTTTGTCGCGCTCTGTCGACTCTTGCTTGTGCTGCCGTGTCCCTTGCTCCACTTGGTCCTTCGGGAGCTGCTGCTGCTGCCGCAGGTCGTGGACTATTTTGCCTTACCGCTCCTTCGGGAGGTGTTGATACAAACGCCGTCCCCATAGCTCCAACTCCTGCTATCGCCATGTTGTACAGTGTTTCCCTTGGATCTCCTGGAGGTGGTTTAGATGCGAGGATAAAAGCTTGTGTCGCCATATACCCAGCCTCTGGTGTCTTAGGGATGATGTTTCCTCTTGTGTCTATCGACATAAAAGACATGTCGAGGTTTTGGATCAGGTGCTCTCTTTCTCCTTCGGGTACGTGTTGTAACCTCGATCTTGCTCTATTCCGAGCCTCCCTGTGGCTATCACCCGAAGTTCTAGATCGTCGACTCAGCTCTGCCCTTCTCCTGCTGGATGCAGAAGCTGCCTCCTTTCTTCTGTTTAACTCAGCTGTCTGTTTTTCCAATTCCCTTGCAGCTCGTGCGAGCCTATATTGATATGCTTGTAATTCCTCTGGCGTGGCTGTGGTGGCCATTGGTTCTGAGCCATCCATAGCTCTCGCGGCTCTATCCCATGCTACTTGCGGGAGTCGAACTCTGTCTCGCGGCTGTGGCCCGATATATTTATTGCCTAAACCTCGTCGCAAATCAGAGGGATCAACGTATGGATTTCCCAAATCGTCGAAAGCCTCAGATGTTTCTTCTTGGTCATGGCTTGGTTCTCCGATGACATAAATCTGATGATACTTTGTATTCAGATCTATGTTGGGTTTGGTGACACCATCGTTAAGATTGGCGAAGACCTTGCCCACTGTAGTAGATTTGTCGATGAAGTTGTAGCTGTCGACACTGCTTGAGCCATCGCTTATATATGAGTCCGCAGATGACTCAAACGACATGTCGCTGAAGATCTTGGCGAGTTTTTCTCTCGCCCTGATGCTGATGAAGCGTGACGACGAAGTTTCTTCCTCTCCTGATTCGGTTGATGATGTATAGCTTGAAAAATCGGAATCGACCGCCGACGATCCCGACGAAATCGGAATTTCGACACGATACGATCCCTCTTTCTCGACGCGAATGTGAAACCTTCCGAACGTCATCTCCATAGGCTCCTCCAGATACGCATATGCATCCAAACGGGAGGGCGGGTGAGGAACAAAATCAACAGGACCAGTAGCGATCTGTTTACCTCGATCCATTGCGTTGCTTGCGATTGATGAAGTCGATGATTTTGCCGTTGATGAAGTCGATGATCTTGAACGTGCCATCGAGACCAGATCCTTGACGCCTCTAGTTCCCACAGACGGCGCTAATTGACAATGTATTAACTTGTCAATGCCTACGGATTGTAGACTAGGGTTTAGTTGGAAGTAGAGGGCAAGTAGATCTCGAAGGTTTCAGCCGAAAAGTACTCGACGATTATGAAACTAGGGTTTGTAAACAAACTTTCGATGATTTCTGCGTCCCTCGACTCCCCCTTATATAGGAGGCGGAGCCGAGGGATTCGTGCCGTACAAGTTACAGAGTCCGGGAAGGTTTCTAACTCATCCCGTAAGATTACAAATAACACTTCCTATTACAACTCTGGTCTTCCTTAATAATATCTTGGGCTCCCGAATCTTCTTATTCTTCGGGTAATGGGCCTTCAGTAAACCCCGGGTACTATCTTCGGCAGGCCCATTTGGGATGCCTATGTCAGGTAGGACTAGTGTTGATCCTAATAATGTTCCTTTAGCTTCATTGGTTGCCCAAGAAGAACATGTTGATGTGAACTTCATTAAAAATGATAATTTCAACAACAATTGTTATAGGAATAATTCTGGTAACAACTATAGGCCATATCCTTCTAATAATAGTAATGGTTATGGTAATTCTTATGGGAATTCTTTCAACAATAATAGGAATATACCCTCTGGTCTTTAAGCCATGCTTAAAGAATTTATTAGTACACAAACTGCTTTTAACAAATCTGTTGAAGAAAAGCTTGGTAAAATTGATATACTTGATTCTAAAGTTGATAGTCTTGCTGCTGATGTTGATCTTTTGAAATCAAAAGTTATGCCTAATGAAAATAAAGATATTAAGTCATTTGCTACAGAAAACGCCATCCAAGTTAGAATTAATGAGAATATAAGATTGATGGCTGAATTGCGTGCTAGGTGGGAAAAAGAAGAAGATGCTAAAGAGAAGAATGTAGCTAAAGTTTGGACTATTACCACCACTAGTAATGCTAATGCTTCACATGTTGCTACACCTCCTACTATCAATGGTAAAATAATTGGTGTTGGCAATGTTTTCACTCCTAATGCAAAGCTTGCAAAACTGCCTGAAACTGCTAAAACTGCTGAAACTACTTGTGATAAAACTGCTGAATTTTTTTTCAAATGTTGGGGACAATGATCCCATTGCTTTAGATCATAATGGTTTATATTTTGATGATTGTCACATCTCTGAAGTTATAAAGTTCATACAAAAACTTGCTAAAAGTCCCAATGCTAGTGCTATAAATTTGGCCTTTACAAAACATATTACAAATGCTCTCATTAAAGCTAGAGAAGAGAAACTAAATCGTGAAACTTCTATTACTAGGAAGTTAGAAGATGGTTGGGAGCCCATCATTAAGATGAAGATCAATGATTTTGATTGTAATGCTTTATGTGATCTTGGTGCAAGTATTTCCGTTATGCCTAGGAAAATCTATAATATGCTTGACTTGCCACCATTGAAAAATTGTTATTTGGATGTTAATCTTGCTGATAATTCTACAAAGAAACCTTTGGAGAGGATTGATAATGTTCGCATTACGGTTAACAATAACCTTGTCCCCGTTGATTTTGTTGTCTTGGATATTGAATGCAATGCATCTTGTCCCATTATATTGGGAAGACCTTTTCTTCGAACTGTTGGTGCTATTATTGATATGAAGGAAGGTAATATTAAATATCAATTTCCTCTCAAGAAAGGTATGGAACACTTCCCTAAAAAGAGAATGAAGTTACCTTTTGATTCTATCATTAGAACAAATTATGATGTTGACGCTTCATCTCTTGATAATACTTGATACACACTTTCTGCGCCTAGCTGAAAGGCGTTAAAGAAAAGCGCTTATGGGAGACAACCCATGATTTTACTTCTGCACTTTTATGTTATATTTGAGTCTTGGAAGTTGTTACTACTGTATCAACCTCTCCTTATCTTTATTTTATTGCATTGTTGTGCCAAGTAAAGTCTTTGATGGTAAGGTTCATACTAGATTTGGATTACTGCGCAGAAACAGATTTCTTGCTGTCACGAATTTGAGTAGTATATTCTCTGTAGGTAACTCAGAAAAATCTGCCAATTTACGTGAGTAATCCTCAGATATGTACGCAACTTTCATTCAATTTGAGCATTTTCATTTGAGCAAGTCTGGTGCCTCTGACAAATTCGTCTTTACGGACTGTTCTGTTTTGACAGATTCTGCCTTTTATTTCGCATTGTCTGTTTTGCTATGCTTGATTGATTTCTTTATTCCATTAACTTTCAGTAGCTTTGTGCAATATCCAGAAGTGTTAAGAATGATTATGTCACCTCTGAACATGTGAATTTTTTATTATACACTAACCCTCTAATGAGTTTGTTTTGATTTTGGTGTGGAGGAAGTTTTCAAGGATCAAGAGAGGTGGATGATACAATATGATCAAGGAGAGTGAAAGCTCTAAGCTTGGGGATGCCCCCGTTGTTCATCCCTGCATATTTCAAGAAGACTCAAGCATCTAAGTTTGGGGATGCCCAAGGCATCCCCTTCTTCATCGATAAATTATCAAGTTCCTCTAGTGAAACTATATTTTTATTCCGTCACATCTTATGTGCTTTACTTGGAGCGTCTGTTTGCTTTTGTTTTTGTTTTGTTTGAATAAAATTGGATCCTAGCATTCATTGTGTGGGAGAGAGACACGCTCCGCTGTTGCATATGAACACATATGTTCTTAGCTTTATTCTTAATGTTCATGGCGAAGGTTGAAACTGCTTCATTAATTGTTATATGGTTGGAAACAGAAAATGCTACATGTGGTAATTGGTATAATGTCTTGAATAATTTGATACTTGGCAATTGTTGTGCTCATGTTTAAGCTCTTGCATCATATACTTTGCACCTATTAGTGAAGAAATACATAGAGCTTGCTAAAATTTGGTTTGCATGATTGGTCTCTCTAAGGTCTAGATATTTTCTAGTAAGGGTTTGAGCAACAAGGAAGACAGTGTAGAGTCTTATAATGCTTGCAATATGTTCTTATGTGAGCTTTGCTGTACCGGTTCATACTTGTGTTTGCTTCAAACAACCTTGCTAGCCTAAGCCTTGTATTGAGAGGGATTACTTCTCATGCATCCAAAATCATTGAGCCAAAAACTGTGCCACTTGTGTCCACCATACCTACCTACTACATGGTATTTCTCTGCCATTCCAAAGTAAATTGCTTGAGTGCTACCTTTAAAATTCTATTCTTTGTCTTTGCAATGTATAGCTCATGGGAAAAATAGCTTAAAAACTATTGTGGTATTGAATATGTACTTATGTATCTTATTTCCTAATAAGTTGCTTGTTGAGCGATAACCATGTTCCTGGGGACGCCATCAACACTTTGTTGAATATCATGTGAGTTGCTATGCATGTTCGTCTTGTCTGAAGTAAGGGTGATTTATCATGAGTTGAATGGTTTGAGTATGCATATTGTTAGAGAAGAACATTGGGCCGCTAACTAAAGCCATGATCCATGGTGGAAGTTTTAGTTTTGGACAACAATCCTCAATCTCTTATGAGAATATTATTTGTTGTTGAATGCTTATGCATTAAAGAGGAGTCCATTATCTGTTGTCTATGTTGTCCCGGTATGGATGTCTAAGTTGAGAATAATCAAAAGCGAGAAATCTAATGCGAGCTTTCTCCTTCGACCTTTGTACAGGCGGCATAGAGGTACCCCTTTGTGACACTTGGTTAAAACATGTGCATCGCTAATTAGGACAAGGTGTGGGCACTATTGGTAATCTATGCATGAGGCTTGCAACTTGTAGGATATCTTATACATAACACATATGCTTTATTACTACCGTTGATAAAATTGTTTCTTGTTTTCAAAATAAAAGCTCTAGCACAAATATAGCAATCCATGCTTCCCTCTGCGAAGGGCCTTTCTTTTACTTTATGTTGAGTCAGTTTACCTACTTCTCTCCATCTTAGAAGCAAACACTTGTGTTAACTGTGCATTGATTCTTACATACTTGCTTATTTGCATTCATCATATTACTTTGTATTGACAATTATCCATGAGATAAACATGTTACAAGTTGAAAGCAACCGCTGAAACTTATATCTTCCTTTGTGTTGCTTCAATGCCTTTATTTAGAATTTATTGCTTTATGAGTTAACTCTTATGCAAGACTTATTGATGCTTGTCTTGAAAGTACTATTCATGAAAAGTCTTTGCTATATGATTCAGTTGTTTAACCATTGTCTTTACCATTGCTTCGAATCGCTGCATTCATTACATATGCTTACAATAGTATTGATCAAGATTATGATAGCATGTCACTTCAGAAATTATCTTTGTTATCGTTTACCTACTCGAGGACGAGTAGAAACTAAGCTTGGGGATGCTTGATACGTCTCAAACGTATCTATAATTTCTTATGTTCCATGCTACTTTATTGATGATACTCACATGTTTTATACACACTTTATGTCATATTTATGCATTTTCCGGCACTAACCTATTAACAAGATGCCGAAGAGCCAGTTGCTGTTTTCTGCTGTTTTTGGTTTCAGAAATCCTACAAAGGAAATATTCCCGGAATTGGACGAAATCAACGCCCAAGGTCTTATTTTTCCACGAAGCTTCCAGAAGTCTAAAAGGGAAACGAAGTGGAGCGACGAGGCGCCAACACAACAGGGCGACGCGGCCAGGCTAGGGCCTGCGCGGCCCTGGCGTGTGTGCCCCTCGCCTCGCCCCCTGACCTACCCTTCTGCCACTTAAATCCTTCGTCGCGAATATCCCAGTACCGAGAGCCACGATACGGAAAACCTTCCAGAGACGCCGCCGCCAATCCCATCTTGGGAGATTCAGGAGATCGCCTCCGGCACCCTGCCGGAGAGAGGAATCATCTCCCGGAGGACTCTTCATCGCCATGATCGCCTCCGGAGTGATGTGTGAGTAGTTCACCCCTGGACTATGGGTCCATAGCAGTAGCTAGATGGTTGTCTTCTCCTCATTGTGCTATCATTGTTGGATCTTGTGAGCTCCCTAACATGATCAAGATCATCTATTTGTAATGCTACATGTTGCGTTTGTTGGGATCCGATGAATATGGAATACTATGTTATGTTGATTATCAATCTATCATCTATGTGTTGTTTATGATCTTGCATGCTCTCCGTTGCTAGTAGAGGCTCTGGCCAAGTCGTTACTTGTAACTCCAAGAGGGAGTATTTATGCTCGATAGTGGGTTCATGCCTCCATTAAATCTGGGACAGTGGCAGAAAGTTCTAAGGTTGTGGATGTGCTGTTGCCACTAGGGATAAAACATCAATGCTTTGTCTAAAGATATTTGTGTTGATTATATTACACACCATACTTAATGCAATTGTCTGTTGTTTGCAACTTAATACTGGAAGGGGTGCGGACGCTAACCCGAAGGTGGACTTTTTAGGCATAGATGCATGCTGGATAGCGGTCTATGTACTTTATCGTAATGCCCAATTAAATTTCACACTACTCATCATAATATGTATGTGCATTGTCATGCCATCTTTATTTGTCAATTGCCCAACTGTAATTTGTTCACCCAACATGCTATTTCTTATGGGAGAGACACCACTAGTGAACTGTGGACCCCGGTCCATTCTTTACATCGAATACAATCTACTGCAATACTTGTTTTACTGTTCTCTGCAAACATCATCATCCACACTATACATCTAATCCTTTGTTACAGCAAGCCGGTGAGATTGACAACCTCACTGTTACGTTGGGGCAAAGTATTTTGGTTGTGTTGTGCAGGTTCCACGTTGGCGCCGGAATCCCTGGTGTTGCGCCGCACTACACTCTGCCACCATCAACCTTCAACGTGCTTCTTGACTCCTACTGGTTCGATAAACCTTGGTTTCTTACTGAGGGAAACTTACTGCTATACGCATCACACCTTCCACTTGGGGTTCCCAACGGACGCGTGCTGTACGCGTGTCAATGACAAGATTCAAGTAAATGATCTCTTCGATATTGCTCATCTTGAACTTGCACTTCATTTCTTCATTCTTCATCATGTTGATATCTTGAAGTTAAATTTGAGAGCTCACTTCATCTTCATCTTCAAGACATACTTGACACTTCATATTCTTCATCGGTTTCTTCTTATTGAAAACTTGGAGCCAACATATGGTTCAAGCATTGCCTATGGACAACTCCTACAAATATAACTCAATCCAAAAATTAGTCCATAGAGATTCTCATTAATTACCAAAACCACACATGGGGGCTCCATGCACTTTATCACTGCTAGCTTTTAGAGGTTTGCGCTAGCAAAGTGGAAGAAATGTGGATGGAGCAGTGCTACCCAGCTTGAGGGAAGTTTTGAAACCTCGTACATGAAAGGGGCGGCCCCATGACGGTGCACCTACCCACCCGAGGGAATGGCTCCATCGTGCCCAGGTTGAACCCATTCATCCTCCTCGATCGTGTGACACCTGAGATGACAACTTGGCAAGGAACGTGATCCCAAGGGTGCGACAAGCAGATGGTATACACGAGAGGAAAGAGAGGAGCGTGTACCAAAAGAGAAGAGGGAGGAGGTAGTAAGGAAGGTCACTTCCATTTCTATGTGCCACGTGATGTATCTGTGTCCAACGTATGAATAAAAAAGAAATACAACGTGGGAGGAGATGGATGCATGCATGGCATAGTTTTGGCAGTTCAGATTTGATTTGTTAGAGAACCAACCTGAGTTTGGGTGGTTGTGAGGGTGGTTTGTACCCCCAGCCCACCAGAGTTCAAACCCTAGGGTTGACATCTGTGTGTCTCATAAAGGCGGAATATTCATTCAGTGGGAGGTGATGTTCCTGTCGACAATGAGGCGTCTATGGTGACTTCGTCAGTTTCAAGATTCAATCCGCCAGCTCAGTCTTTCGGAGGTGCTCATAGGGATAGGGTGTGTGTCTGCATTCATAGGGGTGATTGTATGCGCGTGTATGTGAGTATCTACGTTTGTACTGTGTTTCCAGAAAAAGAAGATTTGATTTGTTATAGCCTGTAGGGTTTGAATGGTTTTGGCAACTAAGATTTATATACACATATATGATAACATATTTAGCCTCAAAGAGGGGGATTTCGGTAAGTAATATTTTTTTATTAATGGCGGTTCAAAAAATGGAAATTCTAAAAGGGGTAGAGGGTGACGTACCCATAGGGAAGGAGGGGCAACGTGCGATCTAATTTGTACCGTAATTGATGGAGATACTATTTACTGTGAGGGATTGAGATGGTTGTGAGATTTTTTTCAGGGCAAGGAAACATATCATTCCTAATTAATTGATAGTGTGATTGATGATATCATGATTTCCTCGTGAGTGTTGATTTATTGTTAAATTAGGTCGGATGAAGTGGAGATAGTGAGATCAGATTGGAAGGGCATGATGCTTCCAATGACGGTCATCATATACGCTGAGTACAACAACCAACTTCAATACAATAGTATAAATTTATATGTACGTGCGTTGAAAGTCACATGATTCTTATGATCGTTGTTGGTCCTTGTATGTCCTATTTGACTAAAATCATTACAGTCAAAAAGAAGATGTCAATGTCAGAAGGCATCGCTTAGTTATGACAAGCAAGGATTAACATCCACAAAAGTTTCACGATAGATAAATTACCTCAGGATAGAAATTGTCAACGATCAACCAAGACCAATATTTGTACATCAACACCATGGAACTTCATCAAACACCGACTCTAGTGCAAATCCTATAAAGCTATCTCAACAGGAAAGCGGTCAAGGTTATAATTACAATGCATAGTTCCTGATTTGTGACCTGACCAACATACCAATAGCATATCAGCCTACTAGGTAGCACATGCAGGCATGGAGGTTGGCATCACTCATGCCTCGAAGAGTGCAACAATGGAAGAACTTGAAAGACATGGAAAAGACCAAGGACCAACCAACTCAACATACTTGGGCTTCGATGGTTCAAGGGGATGGAGTGTGCATGTTTGGGACGTCGCCTCTCCCGTCAGTGGCACCACCAAGTTGGCTGATACCATGCTGCTCCCGTCTTGGTCACCTACCCTTCCCCTTGCTGATATAACCCTACTCCTGATATAACCCCACTCCTTACAATGAAAACACGGTGGCATTTCCTTCTTCTTCTAGATTTCTTACCATCATTGCTCCTAAGCATTAGCTCCTGACCACGACAAGCACAAGTAGAAGCATCTTTCTTAGAAGTTATCCTCTCTTTGATCATAAGATAGCAACGCAGTTTGTACCTCGCTTGAAGCGATGCTTTCCTTGACATACTTCGGGGTAACAACCAAGCCTTTGTAGGACTTAGGCAACGAAATAGGCATGATAAAATCCCTGTCCTCGTCCTCCAAGTTGAACTCAGTTCGTGCTAAGTCTAAGACGACACAGTTGAAGGCAATAATTAATGTGTTCAGCAAGGTACACCCCCTTTTAAATCTTCAGACCATAAAGCTCCCTCTACGAATACAACTTATTGGAAGCGATCTTGTTTAGAAAATACGCTTCCAATGTCTTACAGATCTCGGTAGGTGACTCCAAGTCCATCACATGGTACAAGCTAGACTTGATCTGTTAAGCTAAGCCGTATGGTTCCAACAACATTGATTTGCATCTCAGCCCAATCTACACCGCCCATATTGACAAACTTCAATGCATAGGCTTTGAGTGTTCTCAAGAGTCTATGCCTCCCCAGCAAATCTTTGCCTCTCGATTGCTATAGTGGAAACTTGCTCGTACCATTGAGCTTCGTCACCTCAAACATGTGGAAGATATCTCCCGTTGCTCTCACACGAACATCCGTTGATCAGAGCGATCAAGCCAATGCAAGCTTCTTCTTTGGTTCAGCAAAGCCTCCCCACGTGTGTTTCCTCGCTCCCAAAGATTCCATGCTCGAGATTTAGGGTCAGGTAACTCGTGAGCTCTTTTCGCCCCCTCCCCGCCGGCCCGCAGCTCTGCTTTTATTGACCTTGAGATAGATTAGATCTATCTCAATCCGATCCACATGACTTCCCTTATCTTCAGAAGATACTCCGAAACCTAGAGCCACACACATACGCTTGTTTTACTGCATCAGGGACCAAAATCATGCCAATGTCAGGACTCGGTGGGTCCTTATCAAAATGCACCTAGTCTCTTCACATTAAGCCATACTCTCCGGTTCAACTGGCCGGTCTGACCGCTCAAACCTGTTGCGCCGCATCAGCTGGTACGATCTACCCCAACTTCCGCGCCAAGCAAATCAACCAACGATGCCTTCCGGTCCAATCCGCCTCTATGACATGGCCATTTTCGTCGTCACACCCACAATCATTGATATCCTTTGTTGACGGTGTTTCCCTGTCATCAATAACGCGTACCGTGAGGAACCTCGCTCGCTCTGGCCTCTGCTCCGATAGAAGTCTGCCACGCACCACAACAACCATCATCTTGCCTTTCTTTTGATCATCCGCACCATGAAGCCAATCTTTAACCTTGCATCGATCCCACTTTTTTAGCAT
Organism: Lolium perenne; assembly: GCF_019359855.2. Classification (NCBI taxonomy): domain Eukaryota; kingdom Viridiplantae; phylum Streptophyta; class Magnoliopsida; order Poales; family Poaceae; genus Lolium; species Lolium perenne. Next base: position 232,563,743 of record NC_067244.2, on the reverse strand, counting down.
AATACATGATTACATCATTGTAAAAAGTAGGTGGAAGACGATACTTGGTAACGTAGATAATATTAAATTATCATCGATGACAAGCCCGTCTCAGTGTACAAACACATCAAACCTATGATGCGACAGACGCTGGACCTTCCCCAAAGATTTTTTTTTTCTCTAACCTAGCTTTCGTCCAGTCTACTTTAACTATCCTAGGTGCTTTTACATATCAGAATCAGAGAGTTCGACTCCAACAAGTAACCCAAATCTAGCAAGTAGTCTATACGATACAACATCAACAGTTAGATATAAGAGAATCCCTGCTACAAATAAATCATGCCTTGTACTCTCGAAAGCACCAAAAAGAAATACCAGAAATACCTACTATATAAAGAATTAAAGATACCTCGTCAAAAAGACATACAGAGTAAGTAAACAGTACTGTTCTAGTTAATGGTTCACTTAAACTGATACTTGACCATATAATTCGCTGATAGTGCTCTGTTTTGTTAACAGAGCTGATACATTCCTAGTCCATCCTTAGGGCTGTGGGCCTGTGGCTGCTGCACCTACACGTCGGACTAGTACATGAAGCAAAACAGCAACGGTGTCGCCATCGGCCGGTACGAGATATCTCAGATGGCTTCAAGCAGCTGTCATACTCGAGCGACGCTTTGGATGCATGTTGCCCCGCCACAGAAGCCAACTTGTGCGTTGTACCGTCGTTTTGATACAAACTCCACGAATGGCCATTCGACAGCGCACCCTCGATTCCGTCTCCTCTTTTCCTCACCGTCAAGACGTCAAGCACAAAAACTCCACAGTCCAGATCCGGAAGAAAGAAGCAGTAGCCGGCGATGACTTCAGATGGCCGTGCTGCTGGAAAAATGGCCGAGGCAGGTATGGAGACGAAGACGACCCCTCTCCTGACGCCGTACAAGATGGGCGAATTCAGCCTGGCGCACAGGTCAGTGAACTGCAGTGTATCGTTTCTACCTCCCCTTTCAATATTTCCATACTTACGAATTTGCTTATGGTTTTTCCGAGAACGATGTTGATCTTTGGTGCATGATATTGCGAAATGGCAGGGTTGCTCTAGCGCCGCTGACCAGGTGCCGGTCGTACGGGAACCTTGCCCAGCCTCACAACGTCCTCTACTACGAGCAGAGGGCGGCGCCGGGCGTGCTCCTCGTCGCCGAGGCCAACGCCGTGTCCGAGACCGCTCGGGGCTACCCGAACGTGCCCGGCCTGTGGAGCGACGAGCAGGTGGAGGCGTGGAAGCCGGTGGTCGACGCCGTGCACGCCAAGGGCGCCGTCTTCTTCTGCCAGATATGGCACACAGGCCGCGTCTCCCCTACAGGTTTTTGTTTGTTTGTTTAGATAGTAGCATAGTATTATCATCTCGCGAATTGGTGCAAGTGTTTCAGTCTTTGATTTAATCGTTCCTTCACAATCATGTTACAGAGTTCCAGCCTAATGGGCAGGCCCCGGTCTCAAGCACGGACAGGCAAGTCACCCCTCATGTCGGCCATGACGGCACGGTCCTGGAATTCGCCGCCCCTCGGAGGCTGGAAACAGAGGAGATACCCCACATCGTCAACGACTTCCGGATCGCCGCCAGAAATGCCATCAGAGCTGGTAAACAAAGTCCTCCATGTCCGCAAAATATGAGTTTTGACAAGAGCTAAAAAAAGGTACACAGGGGGGTTGCTTTCCTAATATTACAACATTCAAAAACTTCCCACCAGCCAAATCTTCACCTCACTTTTGGTGGTGCTAAGAACGACCGTTGTAGTGGCGGATTTGTTGCGAAACATTTTTGCGTTTTTTTCATTCTAAATTGTCCAGGAAGTGAGCATGGTTCGAGACGCCATGTTTTACACAGAACTGGTCGCACGCTATTTCGAAACATGTTTATTCAAAACGCAATAATTCCAGGCTATCAAATGACCCTTTTGTTGTCAAACATGACCAAACTGAATTGCGTTGTACAGAGAAGAAATAAATAGCAGGGTTTGCTTAAATTTTGACTGCTCCGTGTACCTCACAGGCTCGCGCGTGACTGTTTTTTGCCAAAAACCAGACATCAAACCATTTTTACCGGGGATGCGTACGTTTCACAAGTTGTGTGACTGGTTAGTTCGTTTTGTAACATATGTGACTTAAGTGCACATGTGGCAAGTTATGTGACCGTGGGTGCCATTAATTCCTTCTTGCACATCCTGACCTGAAGCGGTTGGAAGTCCACCATTTTGAGTTGCCTCGTCGATGGTGGAAGATCCACATTTTTCATGGCAAATGATGCCAGGATAGCCAGCAAGCCAATAAGCACGTCATCAAGGTCAACGTCTTGACATTGAATGGAAGCCACCAATTAGTTTTAGAAGTTTGTCTCAAATCTAGGTATTTCTGGAAAACATGCTAGAATGTTGAAGGACCCTTTGAATATCATCTTTAACCGAAGCAACAAAAATAGCCGCATCATCTCAAACAGTCACTGCGCCGCCTCTGCATTCATCCGATCATGCAAACATGTGCTAAACTTTTGACATTACAGGATTTGACGGAGTGGAGATCCACGCGGCCAACGGGTACCTGATCGACCAGTTCATGAAGGATGGCGTCAACGACCGTACTGATGCGTACGGGGGCAGCCTGGAGAATCGCTGCCGCTTCGCCACCGAGGTGATTGCGGCCGTGACCGACGAGGTCGGCGCGGGCCGCCTCGGCGTCCAGCTCTCCCCGTTCGCCGACTACGTGGACTGCGTCGACTCCGACCCGGAGACGCTTGCCCTGTACGTCATACGCTTCATGAACGGGCTTGGGGTCCTCTACTGCCATGTGATCGAGCCGCGGATGTGCGTCAACCACTAGTGGAGAAGAGGCCTTTGGTCCCAAGCAAATGTCCCAGTGCTGAACCAAACCGGGTCCAATGAGGGCATTGGTCCCGGTTCGTTTCTGCCCAGGACGACCCCACTCGCTGGCGCCTGTCCTGTAGTGGCCTTTGGACCCGGTTTGTAATACAAACCGGGACTAAAGGGTCCACCGCAGGGCGCGGCAGGCCGTGTCAGTCGTGGGGAACCCTTTAGTCCCGGTTTGTATTACAAACCGGGTCCAAAGGCCCCCCCTCTGGCTATATAACCTTGCCCCTGCCCAAGTGTGAGCCACACTTGGCCATTTTTTCACTATCTTCACAAGAGGGGTGTATTGCTTTCCTCTCTTCTTCACATGCACTAGAGGTGTTCGATGAAATGCTTAAGAGGATTTGCCACTTGAGTTTACACAAATCAAGCCACACTTAATTAACTTGCTTTTTTCTTCTTCATCGAGGTTAACAACTTTATCCTTTTCATCTGCAATTGATAAAATGCATGTGTATATATACATCGTGATGTTCTGTAATGGTTTTGATCAGCTTAATTATATCATGCAGATGAATCGGCAATGGATGTACATTGACCGACGGTTTGACGAGTTCACTGCGGGCCTGGATAATTTTATGGCCGTGGCGGAGGCAAACAAACATGGTGGCTTCATGTATTGTCCATGTGTGGACTGCAAGAATACCGTAAATTACGCTCACTCGAGTCTCATTCACAGCCACCTTCTGCGATCCGGTTTCATGCCCAGTTACTATTGTTGGACCAAGCACGGAGAAAGAGGGGTTATGATGGAAGACAATGACGAAGAGGAAGAGGATGATGACGGTTATCCCAATTTCCCTGAATACGATGATACTGCAGAAGGCAATGAAGACAATGAAGTAGAAGATCAAGAGGCACCAGATGAGCCTGCTGATGATGATCTTGGCCGGGCCATTGCTGATGCAAGGAGAGAATGTGAAACTGAAAAGGAAAGGTTGGCCTTCGACAAGATGATAGAAGATCACAACAAATTGTTATACCCAACTTGCGAAGATGGCCATAAAAAGCTAGGCAAAGACACCGGAATTGTTGCAATGGAAGGCGCAGAACGGTGTCACCGACTCAGGATTTGGAAAGTTGCCGACAATAATTAAGAGGAAGCTTCCAAGGGGTAACGAATTGCCCGCCAAGACGCATTTAAGCGAAGAAGATTGTCTGCCCTCTAGGATTAGATGTGCAAAAGATACATGCATGCATTAATGACTACATCCTCTACCGCGATGAGTACGAGAATTTGGATGCATGTCCGGTGTGCACCGCATTGCGGTATAAGATCGTACGAGATGACCCTGGTGATGTTGAGGGCGAGCGCCCCAGAAGAGGGTTCCCGCCAAGGTTATGTGGTATGCTCCTATAATACCACGGCTGAAACGCTTGTTCGTAAATAAAGAGCATGCTAGGTTGTTGCGATGGCACAAAGAAGACCGTAAGAAAGACGTGATGTTGAGGCACCCTGCTGATGGCTCCCAATGGAGAAAAATCGATAGAGAGTTTCCAAACTTTGCACAGGATGCAAGGAACTTACGGTTTGGTCTAAGTATGAGATGGCATGAATCCTTTTGGAGAGCAGAGCTGCAGCCATAGCACCCGGCCCGTGACTCTTTGTATATATAACCTTCCTCCTTGGTTGTGCATGAAGCGGAAGTTCATTATGATGCCAGTGCTCATACAAGGCCCGAAGCAACCCGGGAACGACATTGATGTGTACCTGAAGCCATTAGTCGAAGAACTTCTACAGCTGTGGTCCCTAGCAGGTGTACGTGTGTGGGACGAGCACAAGCAGGAGGAATTTGACCTAAGAGCGATGCTTTTCGTAACCATCAATGACTGGCCTGCTCTTGGTAACATTTCAGGACAGTCAAACAAGGGATACAATGCATGCACACACTGTTTACATGAGCTCGAAGGTGATTATTTGGAAAAAGGCCAGAAGGTCGTGTACCTGGGGCATCGTCGATTTCTTAGGCTTACCCATCCCGTAAGAAAGAAAGGCAAGCATTACAACGGTGAGGCTGATCACCGGAGGAAGCCTCCCCATCGTGATGGTGTTGATATATTTGGTATGGTCAAGGATCTAGATGTAATATTTGGAAAGGGTCCTGGCGGACGGTCTGTTCCGAATGACGATGCCGGACACGCGCCCATGTGGAAGAAGAAATCTATATTTTGGGATCTACCCTATTGGGAAGTCTTAGAGGTCCGCTCTTCCATCGATGTGATGCACGTGACGAAAAATCTTTGCGTGAACCTGCTAGGCTTTCTGGGTGTGTACGGGAAGACAAAAGATACACCAGAAGCACGGGAGGACCAAAGAACGTTGGAAATACCCCAAAAAGCTGCATGAGAGAGTTAAAGGACGTCATTTATCCAGCTACGCTCTTACAAAAGCAGAGAAGGAAATATTTTTTGAATGTCTTAGCAGTATCAAGGTCCCGTCTGGCTTCTCCTCCAATATAAAGGGAATAATAAATATGGAGAAGAAAACATTCCAGAACCTGAAGTCTCATGACTGTCACGTGATAATGACACAGTTGATTCCGATTGCATTGAGGGGGCTTCTACCGGAAAATGTTCGACTGCCCATTGTGAAGCTATATGCATTCCTCAATGCAATTTCTCAGAAGGTAATAAATCCAGAAATTCTACCGAGGTTGCAGAATGATGTGGCCCAATGTCTCGTTAGTTTTGAGCTGGTGTTCCCACCATCCTTCTTCAATATTATGACACATCTCCTCGTTCACCTGGTCGATGAGATTTCCATTCTCGGTCCTGTGTTTCTACACAATATGTTCCCCTTCGAGAGGTTCATGGGAGTCTTGAAGAAATATGTTCATAACCGTGCTAGGCCAGAAGGAAGCATCTCCAAGGGCTATGGAACAGAGGAGGTCATTGAATTCTGTGTTGACTTTATTCCTGACCTTAAGCCGATTGGTGTTCCTGAATCGCGGCATGAAGGGAGACTAAGTGGAAAAGGCACGCTAGGAAGGAAATCAATGATATGTAGGGACGGGATTTCTTTGAGTCAAGCACACTACACAGTTCTACAAAGTTCCACCTTGGTGGCTCCGTATATCGGTGACCACAAGAACTTTCTACGCTCCCAGAACCCGGGGCAGTCGAACGATTGGATTAGACGTGAACACATGTCGACTTTCGGCGGTTGGTTGCAAAAACATCTCCTGAATAACAAACATATTGAAGATCAGTTGTACTTGCTGGCCCGTGACACCATCTTCGACTGTAGTGACTTTCCAAGGGTACGAGATAAATGGGAATACATTTTACACGATCGCCCAAGATAAAAAGAGCACCAACCAAAACAGTGGTGTCCGGTTTGATGCAATAATGAATGAAGGCCCAAATGACACATATTATGGTTACATAGAGGATATATGGGAACTTGACTATGGACCTTCTTTTAAGGTCCCTTTGTTTAGGTGCAAATGGGTCAACAAAACAGGAGGCGGGGTTCAGGTAGACAAGTTGTATGGAATGACAACAGTGGATCTCAACAATCTTGGGTATAGAGACGAACCATTCGTCCTAGCCAAGGATGTGGCCTAGGTTTTCTATGTGAAGGATATGTCTACCAAACCAAGAAAAAGGAAACATAAGGAAACAAATACATCAAACGATGAGCCAAAGTGCCACATAGTTCTTTCTGGAAAAAGAAACATCGTGGGAGTGGAGGACAAGACAGACATGTCAGAAGATTATAATCAGTTTGATGAAATTCCACCCTTCAGAGTGAACATTGATCCAAGCATCAAGTTAAATGATGAAGATGCTCCATGGTTACGGCCGAAGAAGATTAATTAAATGATGAAGATGCTCCATCATCAAGTTAATTGAAGAATGTTCATGGCACAAATGAGTATCTCAACATGGCAATCAATTTCCCATTTATTTTTGTGTAATCATGTAACTGTATGTAAGATATTAAAAGTGGAGATGCGCCATGGGAGATTTCCCAACCCTTTCCCCAACACTGTTAGATGAGATGTAGTCGTTCAGGGGCTTGCAGGAAAAAATTCCAAGGCGCAGTTTCTGAAGATGCCGTAGGGCGTGTGCACCAACGACATCTTTGAGAAACTGCGCCACGGGAGATTTCCCAACCCTTTCCCCAACACTGTTAGATGAGATGTAGTCATTCAGGGGCTTGCAGGAAAAAATTCCAAGGCGCAGTTTCTGAAGATGCCGTAGGGCGTGTGCACCAACGACATCTTCGAGAAACTGCGCCACGGGAGATTTCCCAACCCTTTCCCCAACACTGTTAGATGAGATGTAGTCGTTTAGGGGCTTGCAGGGAAAAATTCCGAGGAGCAACTTCCGAAGATGTCGTAGGGCGTGTGCACCAACGACATCTTCGAGAAGCTGCGCCACGGGAGATTTCCCAACCCTTCCCTTCATCCATGGGAATGAAACTCTGCTTGGCTTGTTGATCTGCTTGGCAAGGCGTATCGATGCTCCTTTTATAGGCACGGCACCTCTTCTACTTTGTCTTGTTCCTTCGACAGGGCGTCGTGCGCTACATGCTTTATCTCATCGAGCAGTGCGTCCACCCATGCGTTCTTATCCTGCCGACATCTTTAGTCCCGGTTGTACCCACCAGCCGGGACTAAAGGTTACCCACACGTCCTTATCCCACCGACAGTTTTGTTAGATGACACAAAAAAGGATCTTTAGTCCCGGTTGTACCCACCAGCCGGGACTAAAGGTTACCCACACGTCCTTATCCCACCGACAGTTTTTGGCGCCACTGCGTTCCCGCCTATTTTTCTTCCCGCGCTTTCCACTACTTCCCGCCTCCGTCCTCCCGCCATTTTTTCACTATATATATGTTGGCTTGGCCTCCATTTACATATCACATCTAGACTCATATCTGCAAACCTCATCACCAGGTCACATGGCTTCCATCGTATCTCTAACCCTCCGGGAGGCGGAGGCGCTTTGCGCGTCGAACTACCCCTGCCCGCCGGGCTATCGCGTCCCTACCGGCTGGTTGCTGAGCGTCGGAGGGGTACCGGTCCCTCCTGTCCCTCTAGGTGTGGCGCGCGAGATGGCCATCACGAACCACTACTACTTCGAGCTCACGCCAGAGCAGCGGAGGAATCCCCAGTGGCATCCCGACTACAGCCCGACTTGGGAAAGCTTCTTCATCAATCGGCGTGAGAGGGCGCTCGCCAGGCACGAGGAGGGCGGCCCGCCTCCTTCGAACTTCAACGAGGCCGGCCGTCGGCTATGGTGGCGCGACCGAACTCTCCAGGGCGTCATGGCCCACCGTGGCCCCCGCCTGCGCTACCCTCAGTCCCAGCCCACGCGTGCTCTCCCGCCGAGGTTTGACTACCGCGACCCCGATGCCAGCGACGATGATGACGGCGACTACGACGACTACAGTGGCGAGTACTATAGGGCTAGGCACGAGTATGACTGAATGACTCGAACAGTCGAATCTGGCCATGTATCTTAATTAATTTTCAGTTGAGCTAGGCACGAGTACTATAGGGCTAGGCACGAGTACTATCTGGCCATGTATCTTAATTAATTTTCAGTTGAGTTCTGTACTTTAATTCCACATGTAATCTGGCGGGAAACTTTTCTCATCATCAGCGTCTGCCACAACGACTTTATTGAAAATACAATAAAATAGATAAACAACTAGTCTAGTCGTTCTACTCGTCGTCGGAGGTTGTCTCGGTCCAAATGTCGTCCCACCGAGGGTCATTGTCGGCCCAAGTTGTATTCGGGTTATCGAGCTCGAACACGGCGACGGCCCGATGGTGGCGCCTGTTGGACCTGCGTTGTGCCCGGAGGTCAGCGAAGAACGCGGCGGTGTTGTCGACGTCATTGGGGAACTGCGCCCTCCACTGGCGCATCAACTCCTCGTCGTGCTCGGCGATTGCGATCCGGCGCTGCACCTGGCGGTGGTGGCGACGGTCCTCGTCGTCGACGAGGCACGGCGTCGGCGCGAGGAACTCCGCCTCCTCTCGCGATTCGACGTGGGGAAGTTCATGTCGCACCGTGGCCGCCGAAATCGCCATGCGGCCGCGTCGTAAGCGCGCGCCGCCAGCTCCGGGGTGTTGTACGTGCCGAGGGTGAGCCGGAAGCCACCGGCGCGCATCTCGGCGTAGAACCTACCGTTCGGCCGCGCTCGGACGCCACGGAAGCCGGACGAGCCGCGACGGCGCGGCGGCATCCCGGCGACGAATGAACGGAGGCGACGGCGACGTGTGGTTCCGCGCGCATGCGGCGCTTTATAGCACAGCGACGCGGCAAGTTTGGCGACAGGTGGCGCGGGGAAGCGGCGGCGACAGGTGGCGCGGGGAAGCGGCGGGGCGTGGCACGTGGAAGCGGGATCTACACATCGCACGGCGGTGGCGGCGGGGCGAGGCACGTGGAAGCGGCGGTGACACGTGGCACGGGGAAGGGACACGTGTGGCGGTGGCGGTGGTGGCCAGTACATGGCGGTGGCGGTGGTGGGCAGTATACGGCGGTGGCCCGTACATGGCGGTGACGGTGGTGGCCAGGCGGTGGCGGTGGCGACGGTGGCCAGTACACAGCGGTGGCGACGGTGGCCTGTACATGCATGGCGGTGGCGGCGGGGCGAGGCACGTGGAAGCGGCGGCGACACGTGGCACGGGGAAGGGACACGTGTGGCGGTGGCGGTGGTGGCCAGTACATGGCGGTGGCGGTGGTGGGCAGTACACGGCGGTGGCCAGGCGGTGGCGGTGGCGACGGTGGCCTGTACATGCATGGCGGTGGCGGCGGTGGACACGTGTGGCAGTGCGGTGGCTTTTTTTTCATTTGAAATAAGGCGGGAATGAAACTTTTTTAAAAAAGTGGCCTTTGGACCCGGTTTGTATTACAAACCGGGACTAAAGGCCTTTTTTGCGCGCGCAGCGAAAACGCAGCAAAAATGGCCTTTAGTCCCGGTTTGTATTACAAACCGGGTCCAAAGGGGGGCCTTTGGACCCGGTTGGTGCTACGAACCGGGACCAAAGGGTCCTCCACTATATAAGCCAACACTTCGTCTCCGCTGAGATCAATCCCGCGGAGACGAAACAGTTGGACGCCGCTGATGACCCACAAGTATAGGGGGTGTATCGTAGTATCTTCGATAAGTAAGAATGTCGATCCCAACGAGGAGCAGAAGGTGTTGACAAGCAGTTTCGATGAAGGATTCACTGTAAATGCTCACAGACAAGTATTCAGGGGGGTTTGATGTAACAGTTAAATAAAGTACGAGTATGTAAAGTGCGAGAGTAATAATTGCAGCGAGTGGCCCAATCCTTTTTAGCACAAAGGACAAGCCGGTTTGTTTACTTATAATGACCAAACGTTCTCGAGGACACACGGGATTTTAGTCTAGTGCTTTCGCTACATACGGCTAAATAATCTTCATTGTTGTGATAAGTGTTGTGTGGGTGAACCTATGCTAATGTACCGCCCTTCCTAGGACTAATACATACTTGTGATTATACCCCTTGCAAGCATCCGCAACTACAAGAAAGTAATTAAGAATTAAATCTAACCACAGCCTTAAACTCTGAGATCCTGCGATCCCTCCTGCATCGATATACCAACGGGGGTTTAGGTTTCTGTCACTCCGGCAACCCCGCAATTGGCAAACGAATACAAGATGCATTCCCCTAGGCCCATAAATGGTGAAGTGTCATGTAGTCGACGTTCACATGACACCACTAGAAGAATAACACCACAACTTAAATATCACACCATTGAATATTACTCAACCATAATTCACTACTAACATTTAGACTTCACCCATGTCCTCAAGAACTAAACGAACTACTCACGAGACATCATACGGAACATGATCAGAGGTGATATGATGATGAATAACAATCTGAACATAAACTTGGTTCAATGGTTTCACTCAATAGCATCAACAACAAGTAGGAATCGATACCGGGAGAGTTTCCCCTATCAAACAATCAAGATCAAACCCAAATTGCTACGGCGGTGGCGGTGTCCAGCGGTGATGACGGCGGTGATGATGGTGGAGATGATGATGATGGTGATGGCGATGATGTCTAGCTCGATGACGGTGTCGATGGCGTCGATTTCCCCCTCCCGGAGGGAATTTCCCCGGCGGATTCCTGCCCGCCGGAGAGCTCTTTTCTCTCTGGTGTTCTCCGCCCCGCAGAGGCGGCTGTAACTCTTCGCAAGGTACCCTCTGTGGCTTAGGTCTTCGGGACGAAGGGTTTGGCGAAGAAAAGGAGGCGAAAAGGGTCATGGGCCCCCCAGACCATAGGCCGGCGCGGCCAGGGCCTGGGCCGCGCCGCCCTAGGGTGTGGGCCCACCCTGGCTCCTCCTGGCTCCTCCTTCTGGCTTCCTTCGTCATCTTGAAAAATAGGATTTTTGGTATAATTTCCTTCCAGAGTTGATCTTCCGAAATATTGCGTTCTGACGGTGCTTTTTCCAGCAGAATCCTGGCTCCGGTGTTCGATCCTCCAATAATGATGAAGCATGCAAAATAGATGAAATAACATAAGTATTGTGTCCCAATATGAAATATATCAATGAATAACAGCAAATTATGATATAAAATAGTGATGCAAATTGGACGTATCAACTCCCCCCAAGCTTAGACTTCGCTTGTCCCCAAGCGAAACTGAGCTCGATAGACATGACCACATGTTTATGGAGTGAAGAGTCGATGAATAAAATACGGACAAGAAGCATCATATTCATTCACACAGGACATTATAGTAAACAATCTCTTATAACTCATATTGAAACAAGTATAAGGTAATCAAAAGTAAAGGTGCATAAGAAATCATAATTGGTGATGGCAAACTTCGTTCTTGGTCAGAGAACAATTAACAGATTATATCTCATTGAGCAGCGCTCCCATGTTAAAGTTTATAAGGCACAACTTGCATACTCAATCATAATGGTTTTCTCATGATCATTGATAACTTGCAAAGCTATATTCATTCAGATAAAACTTGTACTAAACAAAGAAGAATAAAAGACATGATGTAGCAAATCACAATATAATGGTTTGATCACAACTACTCAAATGCTTGCTTGAGATGGAGGGAAATAGGTTTACTGACTCAAAATAAAGTAAAAGAGAGGCCCTTCGCAGAGGGGAAGCAGGGATTAAATCATGTGCTAGAGCTTTTTCAATTTTTGCAATCATATAAAGAGAATAAAAGTAACATTTTGAGAGGTGTTTGTTGTTGTCAACGACTGGTAGCGGGTACTCTAACCCCTTGCCGGACAACCTCCTAAGAGCGGCTCCCATATTATTTTCATTTTGTGTGGCACTCCTTCCAACCTTTCTTTCACAAACCATGGCTAACCGAATCCTCGGGTGCCTGCCAACAATCTCATACCATGAAGGAGTGCCTTTTTATTTTAGCTTTATTATGATGATGACACTCCCCCAACCTTTGCTTACACAAGCCATGGCTAACCGAATCCTTCGGGTGCCGTCCATCAATCACATACCATGGAGGAGTGTCTATTTAGTTTAATCAATTTGGGACTGGGAATCCCATTGCCAGCTCTTTTTGCAAAATTATTGGATAAGCGGGTGAAGCCACTAGTCCATTGGTGGAAGTTGCCCAACAAGATTGAAAGATAAAACACCACATACTTCCTCATGAGCTATGAAACATTGACACAAATAAGAGATACTAAGTTTTGAATTGTTTAAAGGTAGCACATGAAGTATTTACTTGGAATGGCAGAAAATACCATGTAGTAGGTAGGTATGGTGGACACAAATGGCATAGGTTTTGGTTAAGGTTTGGATGCACGAGAAGTATTCCCTCTCAGTACAGGTCTTTGGCTAGCAAGGTTAATTAGCAAGCATAAGAGTCGAGGGAAACAAACAAATATACATGTGATAGAAACAATCATGCATCTTCCTTGTAAGTACAAACAATTTTAACTTCAGAATAATAAGCTATGAGCTAACAAGAAAGACAATGAAACATCTACATGTATTTCTCTTTTCTATTTAAACCTCAAAGTGTTGTTGCTATTGACCAATGCTAAGTTTGCCAAAACCAAATAGATTTATTCAATGCTCCCAAAGTGATACCAATACTAACAACAAGGTGAATCATATAGTAGAGGTTGCAAACTAAAATAAGATGTGCAATATGTAAATGATAAGACTTCTCATTAATATTCCATAACGATAACTCACACCAAGGGATACATAGATAACCAAATAAAGGAGAGATACTTCCAAACGCAACCCATCTTATATGATAACTTCCCTACTCATGATATGATACTACTTGACAATAAAAGTAAAAGGTAGTGATAATGTGATACCGCGGCACTCCCCCAAGCTTGGAACAAACCAAGGGGATGCCAATACCGATGATGAATTACTCCTTTGGCGATGATGGTGATGAACTCCCGTCATCAAACTTCCAAGGAAGAGGCTCTCCATCAAGAAACGACATCTTGGTCTCGGGGATCCTGAAACTAGCAGCACGGCTTATGTATTTAAACCTGTTTTCATACTCACAGTTCTGATTCTGAAAATCATAGAGTTGTGCTTGGAGCTTGTTGGTGGTGTCATGAAGTGAGAGGATATCGCTCCAAAGCTTTGCAGTTTCCTTCTCATGTTCAGCAATGAGTTCAGACACAATCCTGTGGAAAATATCCACCTCACGCTCAGCCATCTTCTTGTATTTGAAAACCTCTTGTTCTAGCTTCTCCATCCTGTCTTCCAGGCTTCCTTCTCCTTTAGGACCCTAGACATCCTTGACCTGCAGTTCTCCTTCAACGAGCAGCAACTCCTTGGGGTGCATCCTCAGCTCCTCCATGTACTAGTTGCCAACATCCTTGTCGGAGCTGTCCTTCGGAGTTTCCGACGAAGACATGATGGCTCTAGATCCGAAGCAAATCCTGGCAGAAACAACTCGAAACAAAACACGTCGAGAAAACGATATACGGACCTCCAGGGGTCCGGGGGATTATATAGCAAAAATTTTCACGACAAACGGAAAGTACCAGATCGAACCAGAGTCGGAAAGGGGCGACGAGGCGGCCAAACCATAGGCCGGCGCGGGCCCAGGTCAGGCCGCGCCGCCCTATGGTGGCACCCCCTCGTGCGTCCTTTCCACTCCGTTTCGAACTCGTAATTTCTCATATTTTCCAAAAACAGCAAAAATATAGTTCGGAAAGTAAATTGCGTACTTTTCATTACCGATCGTTACCTATTCGAAGTCGAGTTCGCGGACTGTCAATTTGCCCTTTGATGTAGGCCTCCGGTGTTTCCACTTGAATAATATCAACATCAACATTATAAGAATCACCCGAGATATAATGCTTGAGTCTTTGTCCATTCACCACTTGCGTAGCATTGCCTAGGAGAGAGCTAATTTTGATTGCTCCTGAACGATACACCTCCTCGACAACATATGGTCCTTCCCATTTCGAGAGTAATTTCCCCGCAAAGAATCTGAGACGAGACCGATACAATAGGACTTTATCCCCAATATTAAATTCTCTTTTGATAATCCTCCTATCATGCCATTTTTTAACTTTCTCTTTAAAGAGTTTAGCATTTTCATATGCTTCACTTCTCCATTCATCTAGAGAACTCAATTGCAACAACCTCTTATCACCGGCAAGTTTAGGATCTTTATTTAATTCTCTAACAGCCCAATAAGCTTTGTGCTCTAGTTCTAGAGGTAAATGACAAGCTTTCCCATAAACCATTTTATAAGGTGACATTCCCATGGGATTTTTATAAGCAGTTCTATAAGCCCAAAGTGCATCCTTCAATTTACTAGCCCAATTCTTTCTAGTTTTATTAACGGTCTTTCCCAAAATAGATTTAATCTCTCTATTTGATAATTCTACTTGACCACTAGTTTGAGGATGATAAGCAGAAGCAATTCTATGATTAATACCATACTTAGCAAGAGTTTTTCTAAAACCTCCATGAATAAAATGAGAACCTCCATCAGTCATAATATATCTAGGTACTCCAAATCTAGGAAAAATAATATCTAAGAGCATTCTTAAAGAGGTCTCACCATCAGCACTTTTTGTAGGTATAGCTTCCACCCATTTAGTAACATAATCAACAGCAACAAGTATATGAGTGTTACCTTCCGAAGATGGAAAAGGTCCCATGAAGTCAAATCCCCAACAATCAAACGGTTCAATAACAAGAGTATAATTCATAGGCATTTCATTGCGTCTGGAGATATTACCAACCCTTTGGCATTCATCACAAGATAAAATAAACTTTCTCGCATCCTTGAAGAGAGTTGGCCAATAAAAACCTGATTGTAAAACCTTTTGCGCGGTTCTTTCTCCAAAGTGATGTCCTCCATAAGCACTACCATGACATTTACTCAATATTTCTTGTTGTTCATACTCAGGAACACATCTTCGCATAATACCATCCACTCCTTCTTTATATAAGTGTGGGTCATCCCAGAAATAATGCCTCAAGTCATAAAAGAATTTCCTCCTTTGCTGAGCTGAAAAGGTTGGAGGCAAGTAGTTGGAAACAATAAAGTTAGCATAATCAGCATACCAAGGACTGTCTCGCGAGCTCACCTTTATTACAGCCAATTGTTCATTTGGAAAACTATCATTAACAGGAACAGGATCATAAGCAATATTTTCCAATCTAGACAAATTATCAACAACAGGATTATCAAGACCTTTCCTATCTACAATATGTAAATCAAATTCTTGCAAAAGAAGTACCCATCTAATAAGCCTCGGCTTAGCATCTTTCTTTGTCATTAGGTATCTAATTGCAGCATGATCAGTATGAATAGTAACTTTTGAATCAACAATATAAGATCTAAATTTATCACAAGCAAAAACTACAGCTAATAATTCTTTTTCAGTTGTAGCATAATTTCTTTGAGCAGCATCAAGAGTTTTACTAGCATAATGAATAACATTCAGTTTTTTATCTACTCGCTGTCCAAGAACAAATACCACAAAGAAAATCACTAGCATCACACATAATTTCAAAGGGTAAGTTCCAATCGTGGGGTTCAACTATAGGAGCGAGTGGTTAAGGCTTTCTTAAGAGTTTCAAAAGCTTCCTTACAATCGTCATCAAAAACAAATGGTACATCTTTTTGAAGAAGATTAGTAAGAGGCTTTGAAATCTTGGAGAAATCTTTAATAAATCTCCTATAAAACCCAGCATGACCAAGAACACTACGAATACCTTTAACATCCCTCGGATAGGGCATCTTCTCAATTGCTTCAACTTTAGCTCTATCAACTTCAATACCTCTCTCAGAAATTTTATGTCCCAATACAATTCCTTCATTAACCATAAAGTGGCATTTCTCCCAATTAAGAACAAGGTTAGTTTCTTCACATCTCTGCAAAACTTTATCAAGGTTTCGCAAGCAACTATCAAAAGAATTCCCATAGACGGAAAAATCATCCATGAATACCTCTACAATACTTTCACAAAAACCATGAAAAATAGCAGACATGCATCTTTGAAAAGTAGCAGGAGCATTACATAAACCAAAAGGCATGCGTCTATAAGCATAAGTTCCATAAGGACAAGTAAAGGTGGTTTTCTCTTGATCTTTAGCTTTAACAGCAATTTGTGAAAACCCAGAATAACCATCAAGAAAGCAAAAATGAGTATTTTTAGACAATCTTTCTAGCATTTGATCAATAAATGGTAAAGGGTAATGATCTTTCTTAGTAACTTTATTAACTTTTCAAAAATCAATGCACATTCTATACCCTACAACTACTCTTTGAGGAATGAGCTCATCATTATCATTAGGCACAACAGTCATACCTCCTTTCTTGGGAACGCAATGCACAGGACTAACCCATCTACTATCAGCAATAGGATATATAATACCAGCTTCAAGAAGTCGTAATACCTCATTCCTTACCACTTCCTTCATCTTCGGGATTAGACGACGCTGAGGTTCAACAACAGGCTTTGCATCATCTTCCATATTAATAGCATGTTGGCATATAGACGGAGAAATCCCCTTCAAATCATCAAGAGTGTAGCCAATAGCGCCTCGATGCTTCTTCAATATTTCCAATAACCTTTCTTCCTCAATCTCTGAAAGCTTAGAACTAATAATAACAGGATATATTTTCTTATCATCAATATGAGCATATTTAAGATTATCGGGTAAAGGCTTTAAATCAAAAACAGGATCTTCCTTTGGTGGCGGTGTTGTACCCAAATCTTCCACCGGTAAATCATGCTTGAGAATAGGTTGGCGAAGAAAAATTTCCTCAAGCTCATCTCTTTCTTTCCTAAAAATTTCGCTCTCGCTATCCTCCAAATGTTGCTGCAAAGGATTATTAGGAACAAGAACAATAGATGCACATTGCTCCATTTTAAAATCATTACTAGGCAAATCAGCTTTATAAGGAGTTTTAGTAAATTTAGAGAAGTTAAACTCATAAGATTCACCAGCGAATTTAGTCAAAATTTTCTCTTTCTTGCAATCTATAATAGCTCCACAAGTATTTAGAAAAGGTCTACCAAAAATAATAGGACAATAATCAGCAGAACCAAGTACCAAAAAGTCAGCAGGATATTTAATCTTACCGCATAAAACTTCCACATCTCGAACAATACCAATTGGAGAAATAGTTTCTCTATTAGCCAGCTGAATAACCACATCAATATCTTCAAGTTCACAAGAATCAATTTCGTGCATAATCTCCGTGTAAAGCTCATACGGAATAGCACTAACACTTGCACCAATATCACATAATCCATAATAACAATGATCACCAATTTTAACAGATATCATAGGAACACTAGCTTGTTTGGGTTTATTAGGATGTGAGACAATATTAGAAGCATCTTCACAGAAAATAATATGACCATCCTCCACATTTTCAGTCACAAGATCTTTAACTATTGCAACAGCAGGTTCAACTTTTATTTGTTCTTCAGGTTCTACAGGTTTCTTTTCACTTTTATGAACCGCACTATTTATAACAGAGTACTCTTTCATTTTAGCAGGGAAAGGAGTTTTTTCAATATAAGCTTCAGGAATAACATGATCAGCAGTTTCAACTACAACGCATTTATTAATAGATGAATCAATTTTATCTTTATACGGTTCATGATACTTATCAAAATTCTTCTTTGGCAATTCATAATGAGAGGCAAAAGCTTTATAAAGATTTACAGCAACTTGAGAATCAAGACCATATATAGCACTCATATTACGAAATTTATCAGTATCCATAAAAGCTTCAATGCATTTATAATCATAAATTATACCTGATTCTCTATCCTTGTCGTTCTCCCAACCTTCAGTATTTTCTTGGATCCGATCAAGAAGGTCCCTTTTAAACTCTTCTTTGTTGCGTGTAAATGATCCAGAACAAGAAGTATCCAGCAAGGTCTTGTCTTGAAAAGAAAGTCTTGCATAGAGATTATCAATAATAACATTACCAGGAAGCTCATGAATGGGGCATTTGAGCATTAAAGACTTCAATCTCCCCCAAGCTTGGGCAATACTCTCTCCATCATGAGGCCAAAAATTATATATGCGATTCCGATCCTTATGAATTTCACTTGGAGGATAGAACTTAGAATAAAACCGGGGCACAATATCATTCCATTCAAGAGAATCCCCATTATCCAGTAATTTATACCAATGCGCCGCCTTACCGGACAGCGACAAAGAGAATAGTTTCTTCCTCACTTTATCCATAGCAATACCTGCACATTTGAATAACCCGCATAATTCATGCGAAAACAGTAAATGATCACCAGGATGGACAGTTCCATCCCCTTCATAGCGGTTATCCATAACACGTTCAATAATTTTCATAGGTATTTTATATGGTATCACTTCCTCACCTGGCGCCTCATCCACTACCGTTGCAGTAGTAGTAGATTTCCCAAATAGAAATTGAAGAGAAGATCTCTCCATAATGACTTATAGCAGCAGGCAGAAATAAAATCAGCACAACAGTAAAGGTTTTCCTTACCAATTCCACTTACCAATAGCGCTTCACTCCCCGGCAACGGCGCCAGAAAATAGTCTTGATGACCCACAAGTATAGGGGGTGTATCGTAGTATCTTCGATAAGTAAGAATGTCGATCCCAACGAGGAGCAGAAGGTGTTGACAAGCAGTTTCGATGAAGGATTCACTGTAAATGCTCACAGACAAGTATTCAGGGGGGTTTGATGTAACAGTTAAATAAAGTACGAGTATGTAAAGTGCGAGAGTAATAATTGCAGCGAGTGGCCCAATCCTTTTTAGCACAAAGGACAAGCCGGTTTGTTTACTTATAATGACCAAACGTTCTCGAGGACACACGGGATTTTAGTCTAGTGCTTTCGCTACATACGGCTAAATAATCTTCATTGTTGTGATAAGTGTTGTGTGGGTGAACCTATGCTAATGTATCGCCCTTCGTAGGACTAATACATACTTGTGATTATACCCCTTGCAAGCATCCGCAACTACAAGAAAGTAATTAAGAATTAAATCTAACCACATCCTTAAACTCTGAGATCCTGCGATCCCTCCTGCATCGATATACCAACGGGGGTTTAGGTTTCTGTCACTCCGGCAACCCCGCAATTGGCAAACGAATACAAGATGCATTCCCCTAGGCCCATAAATGGTGAAGTGTCATGTAGTCGACGTTCACATGACACCACTAGAAGAATAACACCACAACTTAAATATCACACCATTGAATATTACTCAACCATAATTCACTACTAACATTTAGACTTCACCCATGTCCTCAAGAACTAAACGAACTACTCACGAGACATCATACGGAACATGATCAGAGGTGATATGATGATGAATAACAATCTGAACATAAACTTGGTTCAATGGTTTCACTCAATAGCATCAACAACAAGTAGGAATCGATACCGGGAGAGTTTCCCCTATCAAACAATCAAGATCAAACCCAAATTGCTACGGCGGTGGCGGTATCCAGCGGTGATGACGGCGGTGATGATGGTGGAGATGATGATGATGGTGATGGCGATGATGTCCAGCTCGATGACGGTGTCGATGGCGTCGATTTCCCCCTCCCGGAGGGAATTTCCCCGGCGGATTCCTGCCCGCCGGAGAGCTCTTTTCTCTCTGGTGTTCTCCGCCCCGCAGAGGCGGCTGTAACTCTTCGCGAGGTACCCTCTGTGGCTTAGGTCTTCGGGACGAAGGGTTTGGCGAAGAAAATGAGGCGAAAAGGGTCGTGGGCCCCTGCACCATAGGCCGGCGCGGCCCGGCCCTGCGCCGCGCCGCCCGCGGGTCTGGGCCCACCCAGGCTCCTCCCGGCACCTCCTTCGGCTTCCTTCGTCATCTTGAAAAATAGGATTTTTGGTATAATTTCCTTCCAGAGTTGATCTTCCGAAATATTGCGTTCTGACGGTGCTTTTTCCAGCAGAATCCTGGCTCCGGTGTTCGATCCTCCAATAATGATGAAGCATGCAAAATAGATGAAATAACATAAGTATTGTGTCCCAATATGAAATATATCAATGAATAACAGCAAATTATGATATAAAATAGTGATGCAAATTGGACGTATCAGCCGCCAGGCTGCCCGACTGCGCCGCGCCCGCCGCTCGCCGTTGCCGTGCGCCACCACCTCCGCCGCCGCGTGCGCCACCGCCTCCACCGCTGCCTCCGCCTCCTGCCGCCGCCTCCTCTCCATCCGCCACCATCTCCCGGCCCGCGCGCGCCCCTCCGCGTCGGCCGCCGTCCTCCTCGACCACCGCCGCCGCCGCGCGCCACCGCGCGCCTCCTCGATCGACCACCGCCGCACGACGCCGCCGGCCGCGTCGGCCGCCGTCCTCCTCGACTGCGGCCTCTCCTCTCCGCGGCAAGGTGAGCCGCGCGCGCCCCGGCCCCTTTTTTTTCTAATTTGTTAGTTTAGTTAATTATAAAATTTGTTAGTTTAGTTAATTATAAAATTTGTTAGTATAGTTGTTAATTAGTATAGTTGTTAGTATATATTGTTAGTGTGTTAGTGTGTTAGTAAAATTAGTTAGTGTGTTAGTAAAATTAGTTAGTGTGTTAGTAAAATTAGTTAGTTAGTGTTAGTAAAATTAGTTAGAGAAAATTTAGAAAATTAGTTAGTTAGTGTTAGTAAAATTAGTTAGAAAAAAATTAGTAAAATTAGTTAGAAAAAAGTTAGAAAAGTTACAAAATAGATTCATTTGTGTCGGCGCCGCCCCCCGCGCGCGCCGACGACTTAGACCGTGGCGGTGCCGAGTCCGTAGGGGTGCCGCCGCGACATAGACTTAGGGTCGCGAAATAGAGAAAGAGCGAGCGAGGAGGAGCGCCGAGTCCGTGGCGGTGCCGGTACTGCCGGCGCCCCTGCCGACGCCCCCAAAACAGGGTCGTGGAACGCGGCGTTAGTACAAAATTAAGTAGTGAAGTTTTTTATTTAGCACAATATCATGTTTTTTATTTATATTAGTACATATATGATTTGTTTTCGTAGCTACGATGCCGCGACAGCCGCCGCGCCGTGGTCTGACTCTTCTAGAGGAGATGGAGCAGATGGGGGAGGTCCGGGACTGGGCTCCGCCGGGGTGGCACTGGGAGGTCTTAGCATCCGGGTCGCGCACCTTTGTGCGGAATCTGGGTCCCGTTGTCGACCCGGATATTCTTTGGTGGAGGTCTTATGGGCCACGGTCGTTTCAGAGGGAGCCGGCCCCGCCGGAGGAGGTAGCTCAGCGCATTGAAGCGGAGGACCAGCACGTTCGCCGTTACATGTACGCGTTAGACAACATGTATAGGACCGGATGGAGCGTTATGCGGGGATCTCATGTTAGCTATGCTCCCGTTGTTGTTCCGTGGCTTTGGGGGCACACCCAGCGCGGCTCAGGACCCGGTCGGCGCCCTCTAGGACCCGGTCTGCGCGGTTGAGTGGTTGTAGTAGTGATTGATATGTATTAGGGTTAAATAAACATGAACCCGATCTATGTATGCATGTAACTGCAGTATCTGCTTTCAGCACTATATTATCGATCCTTAGTTAAGAACTACATATGTAACTCCATTTTCAGTTTTCTGCATTATCCTTAATTTGATCATATGATGGTTCCTATGTATAGCTTGCAGGTCGTTGTAGAAAGCATGGACAGAGATGAAATTCAAGAAAATTTCATGGAGGAACTCATAGCAAACGGTACTCTGGATGATCGCGACGACGACGTTATTCCAGATGATGGCGGTGACGATGTCACCGCAACTTATTTGAATGACTCCGGTGAGGGAGCGGAGAATATTGAGGAAGAAGATCCTAGTGGCGCCGGTGAGGAACAAGATCATCATAATGGCTCCCGAACTGTAGTTATCACCGAGGTATATAAATTAATTAAGCCGCTGTTGATCGACTAGATGCATTAACTAATTAAATTGTACTGACTATGAACTATTTCTTTTTAGCCCTCCGGATCGAGCACTTCTTCTGTAAAGTCGAGGAAGCGAGGCCCGGCCAAAAAGTTGGATGACGGTGTTAGGCACGACATCACCCACATCGAAAAGGATGGTAAACCGATTGCTCCAGAGAAAGGTGCAAAGGCATTTATAGCTCAATGTGGAGTGCTTGTTAGGGACCACGTCCCGATCACCGTTCGAGAATGGCACAAGCCGAAGGGACTAGTGCTGTCTGCAGAGGAAGAAGCTCAAGGTCTTTATATCGATGATGTAGCCAAAAACAGCATTATGAACAAGCTCATGTCACATTTCAACATAGTACCCGAAGAGGGGGGTGACGCTGAAAAGGCCAAGATGGAGCAGGCCCTCCGCGAGTTTGGCAAGAAGAAGATGGCCGAACTATTCAAGAGCCACAAGAAAAGATTGCGCCGCCTTATCAAGTTAAAGAAGACTCCGGACAGTGAGAAGGTAAAAAATCACTGGGACGAATTCGTGAAGTACAAAGACGGAGTCGAAGAATTTAAGAGAAGGTCGGAAATAAATAAGGCAAATGCTGCGTTGAAGCTATATCACCAAATTCTGGGTCCGTGGATACGCAGCTAACCGTCCTAAGTGGCAGGCAGTTGAGGCGGAACTGACCGATAAAGGGATCAGATTAGGGACACACGGTTGGATCGAACGGTGCAAGGAGTGGTTCTACGGGATTGGGGGAACGTTGGATCCGAAAGCAGGGAAGTGCATCTATAAGAAAGCTCATCTGAAGGTTCCCATTGATGCCCTGGAACAAGCACATAGGGACGTGGAGGCGGGGTTGTTCCAGCCCGAAAGAGAGAACGATGAGCTGACACGCGCCCTTGGGAACAAAGAACACGGCGGACGAACACGAGGCACAGAAGGCTCCGTTCCGTGGAAGTATGGCTTTCCTGCGGAAAGGAAGAGATTTCCTGATAAAAGCCATGAGAGGAGGAAGGCAAGGGAAACAGACCGCCTGGCTAACTTAGAGGAGGGTATGAGCACCATGAAAGCCCAATTAACCATGGTAACCCAAGTACTTACATCTCAGATGGCTCGGGGGCAGGCTGTAGATCCTGCACTGCTCAATGCCCTCGCCCCGCTGCAATCTCAACCACACCGGAAAAGCAGCGTGGCTTCCTCTCAGCAGGTGGATAATGATGATGATGATGACCAGGTGGTCGAGCCTCCTCGCTACCCCCCCGTGGATGATCTCACTGAGAGCCGTCCTTGTGAGCTGCATGTTAAAGTTTTCAACCTATCCTTCAAGGCGGCGGTCGGCATCCTCTTACCTACAAGGTCTTACCATTGCCGTCCGGTCCAAGACGACTTTCTTTGTTGTGATGGTGGATGAAGTGTTGAGAGAGTATGAGGGGTTGGTGCTTGAGCACCCTGCAGGTGAAGATGGGGAAATCAAAGAAATGGGATAAGCACGTAGAACCACCGTGCAATGGCGGAAGGAGAACATTGTGTTTCCAGTGAGAAGCCAACAAGCAGGCCACCTCCGCCTCCTCCGCCACCTCGTGCGCCTCCTCCGCGTGATGATTCTCCTCTGCGCGATGATGATTCCTCTATCCATGACCAGTCTCCTCCGCGTGAAAATACTCCGCCGCCTCCTCCTCCTCGTCAGGAGACTCCGCCGCCTCCACCTAAGCAAAAGAGGAAGCGGTCCGCGGCACCTCCTACAGCTCCGAAGAGATCATCAACTCCAATGAGGGCACAGACTCCGAGTTGTTACCACATGAGCAGACCGAAGAGCAAAAGGCGTTTCTTGCGCCGAAGAAGATGTTTATTCCACCGCAGACAGTGAAGCACTTTGCCGAGACGAGAATGAAGAGACCTGAGCTGAGAGCTGATTATGACCGCTCTCTTGGACAGTCCTCTAGAGCGAGCAAAGAAGCAAAAAAAAAGTCGCCCAGCTTGGACAGCAGGACATTCAGGCCGTACCCCACTTCATCGTGGAGCCCTATCATGATCCAGAGACGGCATCGATGATCGAACGGGCGGCTAGAGCTCAGGGAGCATCAGTTGAGTACGAAGATTACTATCCAACGGCTCAAGTGGTAAACAAGTATAGATACGGATCTGATCTCGTCAAACCTGGCGAGCTCGCGCGTCTAGAGACTCAGATGCGAAGGTTGCATGACTGGTACCTGAAAGCCTGTCGAAGATGTGAAAGCTACCTCACGGTGTATCTTAGAGATGAGCATTACTTCCGGGGGGAAGACGAGATAAACCTTGAGTTAGAAGAACTGTTTCAGTTATTCAATCAAGACGCCCTCGACAAAGCTGTCATCAGTTGCTACTGCATGTAAGTGATTTATTTGTGTAATTAAGTTTGTAGCTCATTCATTTGCACTAACAATTATCCTCATTATATTCTTTGTGTACGCTATACATTTAATTATGCAGAATGAAGAAGCTGGAATACAAAAGAGGCAAGCTCCTACCGCTGGGGTTCATAGATCCAAACACAGTTCATGAAGTTACGGTTCGACGGTACCCCAAGGACACAGAGGACAACATCGTAATGTTTTTAGAGAAGCAAGCAAACAAAGAGGATATATTCTTTCCCTACAACTTCAAGTGAGTGTTATATATAACATACATTATGCTTGTGCACCTTCCACTTTATTCTCGTAATCATTGAGCTATGCTTGTGCAGTTTCCACTTTATTCTCCTAATCATTGATCTTCACCTTGGAGTCGTAAACGTCATGGACTCGAAACGTAAAGAATATGCGGAATGAGCGGACATGGCTGCCATCCTCCAGAGGTAGTTTCAATTAATTTCTTATTGGCATCTTCATCTGCTCTAATTCGAAGATATCATCAACTAATCAATTACTCATTTACTCATTATTTTTTGCCGGGCAGGGCTTGGAAACGGTTCATCAATACTGTTCCGGGTAAATGGAAACCGGAGCTTACATTTAAAGATTACCCTGTAAGTAGTACTATATATATAGCTATGTCCGTGAAACTTTATATATGATATTTACTTTCAATACGATGCTTGATTATTAGTTTGATCGAACTATTTTTTCGTAAAGTGTATGAGGCAGGAACAAGGGAATAACTTATGTGGATACTACGTCTGCACCTTCATGCGTGACATGTCCTGTCCCAAGGGTGGGGATGCCCAAATACACCACACTCGTGTACGATAACAAATTTTCACAATTAATCTTAATTAGTACCATCTATTGTATTGAGTTCCATTCATATATTGATCTCCTTTTTTAAATATAGATGACACGCCAGCGGGACACTCTCATAACAGCGGATCAAATAAAAGCAATTCAAGAGGAAATCGCGGGATTCTTTATTACCGAGGTCCTTACCCCAGGTGGAGAGCACTATCGGAAGATCGTGACGGCGGAGGATATTCGTTCAGGAGATGTTGTATTGTAAATATGCATGCATTACGTGTACTGTGTTGACTATGTCGTGTACTGTTGACGATGTCTATATATATTCATGACGATTTTTTGTGGTTTTCTTGAATGATATATATGCATTGCTGAAACTCTGCCGCGGCAGAGAAACGTCCTGTTTCTCTGCCGCGGCAGAGAAACACTGGTACAGCCTAAATCTGTGCCGCGGCAGAGAAATAGCAATTCTCTGCCGCGGCAGAGAAACCTAGGCCACGAACCGGGACCAAAGGCCTTCCACCGCGAGCTCCCTGGCCGCACCACGTGTCGAGGCCTTTAGGCCCGGTTGATCTTTGAACCGGGACTAAAGGGTACCCCCTTTAGTCCCGCCTAATTGGTCCCGGTTCGGGAACCGGGTCTAAAGGCCCAAATGGACCGGGCCTATTGTCCCTTTTTCTACTAGTGAACGAGAACGACGGCAGCCTGATGATCCCGCACCGCCTGTTGCCCTTCAGGAAGACCTTCAAGGGCACGTTCATGGTGAATGGAGGGTATGACAGGGAAGAAGGGGACAAGGCTATCGCCGATGACTACGCCGACCTGGTCGCGTACGGGCGGCTCTTCTTGGCGAACCCCGACCTGCCGGAGAGGTTCAGGAAGAACGCGGCGCTGAACAAGTATGACAGGAGTACGTTTTACACCTCTGATCCCATTGTTGGCTACACAGACTACCCGTTTCTTGATTTGCCTTAGCTAAGCTATCTCAAAGATGGGTTGTCTGAATCCACCATGGTTTGTTAGTTTGCACGGATATAAAATCTTCACAAAACATGAATTGGATGGGTTGTCTGATCCTGCTTGAGGGTGTATTATTATAGATAGGGTTTTTTCTATGTCTCAGTGCGACGCGCTCCAGTTACATTTCCTTTTAAACTGTGGTTATACTTTATTTTTTTGGTGGTGTGCTAATATGGTGAACATACAAGTTATTTTACCTCTTGCTACGGAGTTCTTTGTATTCAAAACTAGCATTTTGCCTTCAAAGCATCTCATTGTTGGAGAGTGATGTTTTGACTCTTGGATGTGTATGATCCTTTTGTTTTGAAATGCATCTTTGGTATAATTGTAAAAAATTCAAACAAAAAATAAGGTTTACTTCTTCACATACTACGTGTGTATAAACTCTTTCCATGAAAAACAGACTTATCATTTGGACTGTGTAAAAAAATAAATTTGATGCTAAAAATAAGGATTTTTGTGAAACATGTTTTGTCTTGTTTACATGAACCAAAAAAATATTGTTTTTTCATGAAATGTACGAACGCACAAAGATTGTCGATATATGCGAATTTCTTTTGACAACTACAATTTTTTTTGACAACTACAAAAAAAATTTGGGTGGAGGGAGCATATGCATCCAGGAGCCGAATTGAATTTTCGATCATTGTTGTCATTATTTTTTGTCTATTAATGGAGAAAGATCTATTTAGCAAGCTGACTGGTACAACATATTGGCAATTGCGCTTATGCTGTTCAAGACTTCAAGCTAAAAAATATTCTGTTATACCTACTAGCACGGTGGTCCTCATAAATACGAGGGCAAAATTTTGTGGTTTGAGGATGTACTGCAGTGAACAGAGATGCAATTCCTGAGGGCAGGAGCCCCATGATCGCAAGGGCCACCTACGACCCCGCACTCGCTCGCTTCGTGCGCGCATAGGACAGGATCCTGGAGCCAGCGAGAGCCACGGACAGGGCTTGGTTGAGGAGCTTCCGCTATCGGCAGATGCTTGTACGCCCGACGTTCGAGAACAAGAATAGATGGACTTCCATGTATTGCTCTTAAGATTAGATGGCCTTCTTAAGACATGAATGCACAAATATCACTCTCTCTCTCCCTACCTACATATTAAGCTTAACTTAATGTGTTCAAAAAAAAATCAGGTACTTCTATTAAGCAATGCACGTATAGGAGCCAAACTTCTGTCAATTAATATTTTATTAGCAAATAGTATTTATATACATGTGTGCCATACATGGAATCCTTTTATTGATGAATAAATGAATGGATTATCACTTCTAGATCGCATATTCACATTCACATCGCTCTATTGTTGTGTGATCAATTTATCTATGTAGGTTCCCGTATTTGACGCCGCACTTGCGCCATCAAACTATTTGTATTTGCATTAGCATCCGATATTTTCATGTCTTAACTCCAGTTAAGAAACTTAAATTTATATTTGATATGATGGTTATGCCTGCCCATTTGTTTTTTTTTTGTTAGGGTCCGATATTTAAAAGAATTCTGTGTTAATTTCCGGTATATCAACCATGTATTGAAGACCACCATATCTTGACGTACACAGACAAAACAAATTCAAAACCAACCTGTACCACAATTCCTTAAAAAAGAAACCCACTAGTGATACTTCAAATTTTTTTGCCATTTTTCGTGGAGTGTACTTGGTGGAAATTTTTTAGCACACCTTAAAAGATATAGTCCAAATGTACTGGAGAGATGGATCAAACGAAGTGATTCTTTCTGATAACCTGTAACCTTGTTATTTGCAACCTACGAGGGAAGTAATTAGTTTCCCATGTATAGTGATTGCCCATTTGCTTGACCATGCTGAAACTCTCTTTGTCCTACTTTCACTGCTCAAACATCTTAACTGGACAATCTTCAAGCCACCAAGCATGCTTTGTGTGTTCCCTACTTCACAGAGATTACTACTTTAAGTTTCTTGGACTACCGGGCTTTGCCGAACTAACTATATGTTCAAAGGAATTCCTCTGTTTAAAAGTTAGAATTAGGAGTATATGATTTATTAATGAAAAGATCTCTCATTAAAATATACATTCCTTTAGACTATGATGATAACTTGTTATGGATCTTAAGGGTAAAAGTTGCAGTACAGTATTAGCAAAATGGTATCTTTTTTCAAAATGTGTTCTTTCATGTCCTATTTTTTATGCAAGTGATTTGGTGAACAATTTTTTTTATGACATACCATGGTCGACATAATTGTGAATAAATTTCTCTCCATGTTTGCTTAAACACTATGCACCACTAAAGTGTCCTACAATGTTTATTGTGCAACACGTGAGCTTCCGAGGAATTTACGGTTGTGAACATACATTGGTAATACTTAAGAAATTTCTAGCATATCACTTTTGCTTATTATGTATTGTAATTTTCATATATGGTAGATAATGATCGCAAGATAATCATATTAGGAATACTGAAGAATATTTAATCAATTCGCTTTTTATAGACTTATGGATGACTCATTTTCACTTCCTTTTTTTTATCAGTTACACCTCCTACTTAAGTTTTTTTCTATGTGATTTGTATATCAATTCCACCTCCTGGTCGATACGTGTTGTTCGGTGTGATTAGAAAAAAAATTCATAATTTTCAGCTTTCCTGCTCATAGCATGTAAGATGGCCATTTAGAGCCGTTATTTGTGCATTGCATCAAAACGACGGCCTAATCTAGTTTCTTGTTTTGGCTTGGGTCAATATTATCACTCTTTGGCTAACAACACCAACGACATTTTTGAGAATGACAATGGTATTATTTTTTTAGTGTACATGCTCATGTAAAAATATAGGGTATGCATGTATTAACAATATAGATGAGAGCTAAATAATTTTTCTTTCAAACAGCTGTACGTGCATGTGTAAATATAAGAGAGGCAAAAAAGGGCACCATGACCGTGTCATGAAAAATTAGGAAGAGATCAAGGTTAATTTCTTTCTTTGCAAACTTGTAGGAGGTATGTATGTGATTTATTATTTGAGAAAAGTTACAAACGTGAATTAAAAACTAATGCAAAAGGCTCACCATATGTGAATCTATACTACCATTCAATTACAGCCATGGTCCATGCTCCATCATGAGTTTTTGTTAAACTAAATTTATGGGGACCGGATTATGCCAATGTGTTACATCCTAGCAAGCTGGCTAGATAGCATCGGTATGCAAAAATTTAACGGACAGACTATCTACGTATTTTCTAGGGTGATAATTAAGCGTGTCTACCTCAATTACACAGTTACGTAACTATTAATGTTTTACTAAATCTTAGCCATAAATTTTAAATTTCACCATCCAAATATTTTAAATGATGTGGCTTAACGTGATGGACTTATTAAACATCCATATATTGCTTCTTGTATATAACAACTAGATAGATAGATAGATAGATAGATAGATAGATAGATAGATAGGTAGATAGATGATTTTTTAAGATTAGGCAGACTGTTTTCTGACTAAGTACTTTTGAAAGATGCAAGGGCAAAGATTTTCATATATGAATAACATTGTTGATTGGTCATAATTATGTTTATTCACTGTCCCCATGCAATACTACTTGTACTGTCCGTGCTCGATTTGAAAACCATTATTTTACAACCAATAGCACCACATTGGAGAGAAATACACTAGTGGAAAACGGGGTATTAGCACCGGTTGGTAAGTGATTTTTTTACCGGTTGCTCAACCGGTACAAAGCATCCGGTACTAAAGGCCCCCCTCCCCTTTAACACCGGTTCAGTTACGAACCGGTGCTAAAGGGGCATCGCGTGGCTCGCTGCCGAGCGTCCGGGCGGAGGACCTTACGAACCGGTGCGAAAGGGTCTACCGCGATAGGAAAATGGTCCAAAACGCTGCCGCGGCAGAACCTCGGTACAGGTGCCATTGTTTATATCCAATTTTTTCGAATTATTTTCCACTCCCTCTTTTTTTTCTATTTTTTCAAAATTTTAAAATTTTAGTTATTTGACAAGTTTAGTCTCTAACTACACTTATCTCTAGTTAAATTAATTACTCGTGGTCAAACTTCTCGCTCGATCACCCATCCTCCACCACTCTAGCACTAGCACGCTTAACTTCCGAGTTCCTTCCCATCTCATTTTCAAGTGCTTCGCGCGCATGTTATTAATACTAGTATCATATCAAACCTAATAACATGTTGGCCACGATATCACATTTCTTTATTATTTGAATTTCACATGATTCTTTTAATAAACAAAAGTAAATATGTAAAAATAATCTTGAATAAATAAATAAGTAATTATTTTTAATTATTTTTAATTTTTAACTATATTTTAATTATTAATTTTCTTGTGCAAAATCGAAAACCTGAAAATTTGTAAATCTAAAAATTTACTAACCTTTATGGTTAAGTGATAGTAATCTTTATACAAGAAGGAATTATTAATTTAAATTTTTCTAAAAAATAAAAAAAATATAAAATCCAGAATTTTTAGCAAAAACTAAAATGTTCCTGCTTTCATATTTCCATTTGGAATTTTGATAATCTAAAAATTGGCTAACCTGGTAAACCCACGATCATTTTGATATATTATACGTTTTTTTTTCGACGTCGTATGCAAAAGCTAATGCCATTTTACCTTTTTCTAAACTTTTTATGCAAAAAAGTCGAAATTTAAATTTGTTAATTTTCCCTAATAGTAGGTTGCGTAACTTACATAAATCTAAAAATATTTTTTTTGAATTTTCTATCATTTTGTTTTGTATTTTACAGAGCTATAAAACTCGATCCACGAGGGGAGGGGGTGGAGGTGCGTAGGGAGCAAAAAAAACTTTTACACCGGTTCGTGGCACGAACCGGTGTTAAAGATCCCGCACGGACCGGTGCTAAAACTCTGGCCTCTCGAACCGGTGCTAATGCACCCTTTAGTCTGAGTTCGTAGCCGGTCCGGTGCTAAAGCTCCAGGCAGATCTGAACAAAAGCCTCTTTTTCTATTAGTGATACCTAGATTCCTTCTTGAGCTAAAAAGTGGGCAGAGAATCCACTCTTTTGGGCTCATTCCGTGGGATTTTATATGGCTTCAGCTCTTCCATCAATTCATCTATACCTCTCAATGATTTTTACGCGGGCATTCAAATTTTCCAATTATAGGGGTTTTGGGGTATTTTTTTAATTACACTACACATGCAACAATCTTTGCTCAAGGGCGGCGTGCCATCGTGCAAGCTTTGCTAGTATTATATAAGCAAATGCACACTTTTTTCATGTGTAGTAGGGGCACACATCTGCGGATTGTATTGGCTAATTTTGAAAAAGGAACCATGTATTCTTTGTACTCATGATTTGAAGTAACAAGCAAAACATAGTTGATCATTTGCTAGATACTCTGATCTCCTTTAGTTGATTCAAATTTAGTATAAAATTATACTAAATCTGAGTCAATTTAAAAGGATCAGAGAGAGTAGGTATTATTCAAACATATGCTCCCACTTTTTGAAAATAATTACATATTTTCAGTACATGTGAGTTGCCTTATTTTATTTTATGAGATGACGATGTGCCTTCAGTGACCAATACAGGGATGCAGTGTAGCATGCGGTTTTTCATGATTCCCAAAGGGACGACCAGCTGCATAAACATATAATTAATTAATAATAAATTCCAAATGGTATTCCACATAAGGTAATTGTGTTTCAAAACTAAAAAGTCAAGCGAAAATGACAATATGCTCATAAATGTAAAGACACCCATTGCAGAAGCACATCAATAAAATTACCATATGCTTGTGGCGGTGGCAATGGCCCTGGCAAAGGACGGGGAGACACTGGGGTAGGAAATGGATCATGGTAGTCAGTTGGATTATACACTATGGGCTCTGTTGTGCATTCATCTGAAAAATTGAACAACATGATGAATTGTCAGCTATTGCCGAAACTTCTGTATACCTCCAAGTAACTTAACTAAAGAAGACCAGTTGTACATTTTGCATAACCATAATAGTTCACAATGAATCTAAACTTGTAGCTTAAAATTACTATGTCAAAGCAAATAAGAAGTAATCACCTGAATTAGAAAGAAGATGGCGAGTAGCCTCCACTGATGCAGGGGCGAAAGGAACGACGACCAAGCATAAAGAGACGAGGATGCAGAAACGACCCCCCATGGTATGCTTTGAGGTAGAGTTTTGATATCTGTCAACGTGCAGGGATACCGTGATATACGAACATATTATATATATAAGAGTACCCACAATAAAAATATCATAGGTAGCAAAAATTTGACGTATCACTAAAATTAATGATGAGAGAGATTATAGTAGTATCATAGGTAGATGCCATATCATAACAAGTAAATCTAAACAATTAAATGTTAAATAAATCTTGCACACATATTTGCATGGAGATACAACAAATTAATATATATAAGAATATTATGTACTAATACATGATACCATGCATTGTATAGTTAGAATCATACATTAATATCATGTGCATTATACTGCTATATGATACTACACATCATGACTAGTATTTAATGGATAATTTATTCAATAGGGTATTAATTAAGTGATTTGATCTTGTAAAGTGATAAATTAAGGTCCCCTTGTTTATTTATGAAGAGAACATTTAAGGTGCACTAATTTTTTAAAAAGGCCATTAGTAACTCTTTACCGTTAATATGGAGTACTCTCTTCGATCCAAATTAATAAGCTTTATTTTATCTAGATATAGATTTATCTAGTGTCGAAGGGAGTACTAATGTATGGCAAAGGACAATGAGCACTATATTTTATTTTTTTGGACGGTGAACACATGTGTTTTATTCATTCATAATGTCCAAAGGAATACAAGTGATATCAGGAGAATTCAAACAGCCAAATATGCCGGCCCTCTGGAAGAGAGGACAAAGCCTTAGCTAGATTATGTGCGTCGACATTCGAAACCCGATGTTCATGAGCAAAAACAACCTCATGAAACAAAGTTGTTTTCTTGTGTGCAATCCATAATCATTAAATTTTCTCACCCATCCTCTTAACAGATTCGACCTGGTAAAGAAATAACTTGATGTTCTAGTTTTGTGCACTTTCTGCACTATTCTCCAATTGCAATTTTGTTTTTGTCTTCAAGATGAAGTGCATTTATCTTCTTTGTGGCAGTCTCTCGGCGACACCAGTTGTGTGTATCATTACTTCACTAGTATGAGCTATTTCTTCTCGTAACCGATAGTATGTTAATGCCCCTAGAATGGACCGGCTGCACCCTAAAGTTTTGGTTCTTTCTTTCTCCTATGTTTTTTATTCCTTTTTCTGAAGCATATAACTCACACTCTTGTACTTGTGTAATGTGGTCTTGGCATCCGCTTTTACAAGTGAATAATCATGTGTTCTATTTTGATACTACGTGACTGCGTATAAAAAATAGTCTATGTTGCATCTTGCATTATCCATTTATCTTTTTATCTGCGTGTGCTTTCCAAACTTTGCTGTTTTACTCTCTTTTCTAGAATCATATTTTTGATTGTATCTTATTTGCAGAGCATCCGACAGATATTTGAACCTGAGTAGCCTACCTTAACATCTGTAGCAGGCTAGCAGCAAGCAAGAATGATGGCGAGTTTAAGATATCTGCTGTGTGTATATATAGTGATAGCCTTTTTCTTTGTCATGAAAATCTCTGTAATGATCATGTCAACTTTCCTGTCTCCAATCTTTTGTGAACTATTTGACTTGTGTTTGAGTTGGCAATCTAGCATTATGTATCTTCTTCAAAATCTTTACTATTATATTGGAGTTGGTCGTAGGTTATACAACATGTTTGATAAAGGAGATTAGACCAACCCGATCCATCCATTGTCATCTTATAACCTCCGCTCTCAAAACGGCCGTCCGATCGCTTTCCAAGTAAGCCGCCCTCCACTCCACCTTCCCTTGTTTGCGCTAATCACGCATTATATTCTAATCAATACAAATTAATTAGAAAATCTTTGCTTTCCACATATGTTACTCACGAAAATCCTCCCTAAGAAAATAAATCTCATAGCAATCTCAAGCATGCTGGTCCGCTCCCTCTCGATCCAATCGCGTCGCCGCCTTACCACCCACCTGACCATCCCTCGCGCCGCCAATGCTTCTATAGAGCCGCCTTCTCCATTCTCGAGTGCCACCACCAGGTCTCCCGTCGCCCCCGCTCGAGCTCCTACCAGTTAGGGAGGGCACCCATCAGAGGAACCGACTTCCGCGATGCGCTCCTGGTGTCCTGCCTCCATTGACGTCCATCAGCCGCCTCTAGCAGAACGGCGACTGCAACCTTTACGGTGGCCAAAAGAAGACTGGCAGTGATTAGTGAGTTCGGTCTATCAATCACATCTAATCTATATCCGTGGCTGACATCCACAGGAACAAAGTGAATAATGCAATGTTTGTTGCTTTCCATTTGCAGGTATTCATGCTACGTCAGATGTTTGATGGTATGCCGAAGACAAGCTCAACCATCAGCTATGCCATATTATTAGTAAATCTTATGAATTTTTTTTTTTTGCACAATGGCATGGTTGCATGGTATTGTCTTCTTCTTTGATTTATGCAAAGGTATAAAAAAAATTTTGCACAGTGACATGATTGCATGATATTGTATTTTTTGCTTTCAGTTGGAACTACCATTATTAAATAATACCATTAGCCATTTTCATGCAGTATGCAAAAAAAATTAAATGAGAATATGAAGTTAATCCTATTTCCAATATGTTATTCGCAGGTCAAGGATCCAGACGCATTCAATGCAAAACCTTCAAGTAAAGGTTGGGCAGATTCTAATCTATTTTATGGTAGCATTTGCTGCTAATAATGTGCCTATATGTCATTCATTCATGCTTCGCATTACGTATATTTCAGCCACATAAACTTTGATAAATTCCACTGAAATAATCAAAATTGCATGATTATGATAGCGTCATTTACTTAAATGGATACCCTGGCATGCCTTGGTGCAAGTGTCTCAACTAACTCCACCATCAAAGGTTCAATGGTTTATTACTACGGGTACA
Organism: Lolium perenne; assembly: GCF_019359855.2. Taxonomy (NCBI): domain Eukaryota; kingdom Viridiplantae; phylum Streptophyta; class Magnoliopsida; order Poales; family Poaceae; genus Lolium; species Lolium perenne. Next base: position 232,528,227 of record NC_067244.2, on the reverse strand, counting down.
TATACTTCACACACATATACGAGACCCGGTTTATGGAATGGCATTTGTATGGGTCTATATTGTATTTTCTCAGCTGGAAAGATGTAGCCAAGATTGTTCCGTAGACATGAAATTTCTTTTTACCTGATTTGGCGCTAGGTTTCTGTCCACTTCAGTAAGACAAAAAATTGACAAGTTGGTGCAAGTGTCTCAACTAACTCCACCATCAAAGGTTCAATGGTTTATTACTACGGGTACATATACTTCGCACACATATACGAGACCCGGTTTATGGAATGGCATTTGTATGGGTCTATATTGTATTTCTCAGCTGCAAAGATGTAGCCAAGATTGTTCCGTAGACATGAAATTTCTTTTTACCTGACTAGTAAAACTGCCCGTGCGTTGCACTGGGACCTACAAATTGAGACGATATGATGGCACTGCAAAAACACACAAAACGACTATGTTTCTTCTTTTCCTCCTCGCACGTCCTAGATGATGCTCTTCTTTACTTTTTACCTTGCATTGCATACAACTATGTAACCTCACAAACGCCATTATATTATACCTCATATGCGTCGGAAAACCCGGCTGTCCACTATCACCTTGATGGCCCAGAAGGCGGCAAGGTGTGGAAGCTTCGGTGATTAACTGACTTGAATTTACAGGTCTTTTGCACCATCATCCAATGGAAGAACATTGGATATTCCGATATCAGCTCCACCACTCTTGGTGTTTACAGTCGCTGCAATATGACGTTCTTTTTTATGTGCATCACCAAACTACAAAATATATTGGTCTCCAGCGGTTTTTGTCTTAGAAAAAAAATTACACGGAAGAGAAGAGTCTGCTGGGGACATCTCACCTTCAGGCTTCAGCCCATGCCCAGCTAAAATTAACATAACCGTACCTAGCTGCTACTGCTAGGCTGCTATTAAGTAATTAAGATAAGCACTCTATTCTACTCTCTCCCGTACTGTGTTTCTAGTCGAACTTTTTCCCCAAATCGGCTGAGGCGCTCAGCTACTGGGAGTAAGGCCGCGGCGACGAAGAGCAGCGCGAGGAGAAGCGCGCCTAGGCGGCCGACGCCAGCGACGTGGAGCCCGCGGACGGCAGAAGTAATTTCTGGTCGGATCTCCATCTCTCTAGCGATTTCTCCTCCATACTCTTCGCTTTTGGTTCGGCGGACGAGTGGCTGCGTCATGCGTCCTCGCCGTGGAGGACCACTGGGATCGAGGGAGAGCGCAAGTCCACAAGCACTACACGCGGAAGGCCAGGCCAGGGGCTGTGCCTGACATCCTCGCCGCTGAGGGCCGGGTCACGGGCCGTCTCGTGTCCATCGACGCCGCTAGCACATCATCCTCCCTAACCGCGACGCCGCTAGCACATCATTCTCCCTAACCGCGCTTGGGCCTCTCCATGGAGGGCGCCTCGCTGACGCATCGGCAGCGGAGATCGAGGGGAAACCATGAGGAGTGCAGATCTGACCAGCGAGGGATCCGGCCTTCGCGACGCAGCTTCCGCCGGAGGTGCTTTCGGAACTTGGGATTATGCAACGGAGTGGGGATTTTGTGGTGCGGCTCCAATGAAGTTAGTAGAACTTTATAAATCCGGGGAGAAGATAGAATCGTGATCGGAGTGGAAGAGACCTCGGCCGCGAGAGAAAGATAAACGAAACGTTTTCTTTTAACTGAGCGGTGGCAGTTCCTGTAATTTGGACGAAAAGTGGGGGCAATAAAAAACGGACGAACAAGAAGCTTTATTTTCTTTATTATTAGGTAGGTATAGACTAGGAAAAATGCCCGTGCGTTGCACCGGGAAAAAATGAATATACAACAGTTCTAGCAAATCGGTTATGCTGACACTGCTCTTGTCACCAAGTGTCCATGTCGATCACGTTTCTCCTATTCATGACAAACATAATAATTCATATAAGATTATATTGCAAGCCCCTCGTTGCACCGACTTGCACAACTAATCATGTTGGAAACCATCTTTAAATTTTATTAAGTTATTAGTGCACATATTATATTTTTGCTAACTGTTCTGCAAGTACTGAAAAGATATGCTCGCCAATCTAGGGAACACCGTGACCCTAGCCTTATTTTAGTTTTCTCCCCATTTTCTCCTCTAACATAGCATGGGCGGTTGAAATAGGTCTCTCTATATATGTCACTGATATATTTTTTTTCTACACACAATGTATAATTATAAAATTCATATAATATATTGATGTACTACGAGTCTCAAATTTTATACTCCCTCCGTTCCTAAAAAAAGCTTCATAACTTTTTCTAGAAACGAATGAATCTATAGCTAAAACATGTCTATATACCTCCGTATCTAAACAAAGTTGAATTTTTTTATTAAAACAGAGGGAGTAATATTTTATTTGATACATGAGGTGTGGCCGGAGGAGGAGGAGCCTTGCTTGCCGCCAGTTCACTTTAGAAAAATTAGTTCTCTTTTCCTTTTCAAATTACAGATAATAATATTGTATACTGTTAGGCCACCATCATACCTATGACGTGAGCTTCGATCTCTTTTCTTCTCTGAAATTTCTTCCAATTTTGTCTCCAACATGGCAGCAAATCTACTATAGGTTTCATCTGTATTTCTCTCTCCAGCTGTTCAGTCTACAAACGGTAGATCTCACGGTATGTGCCTCTTCGGCTCTTCCAATCATGTGTTCTTCTAAACAATTGCATGGAGCAGAAGAGGAATTGACCGGAGATGCTACCAGCCATGAGTGGCCCAGCCTGCCAGCCACGTACGATTACTTGTCGCTCGTAGCTCTGCTGAGTGCTGAGCGTTCTTGCTCGGAAAGTGGAACATGATTCTGTTGTAAAAGTCGGAAAACTCACTGGCGGCCGTCTCTTCCGAGATTCAATCCCTACTCATCCTCGTTTGTCCTAGAACTCGTAGGCTCGTAGCACTTTCTGTCACTTGCCATGGCGAGTCGCCGGCGTTGTGACCTTCTCGAGCAGCTGTCGGCGTTGTGTCCGGCCACATGGAACAACCCGTCGTAGTTCCGCAGCCAGCCGTGCATTGTAGTGCATCCTACCATGGTCTCTGTTTGTGGATTCGATCAGTTGGTCACACCATAATGACAGCACCGGCGGCGCGAAATTGATCAGCAGCAATTGTTTCTCCAAGCAGCTAATCATTTTCTCGAACAAATAAGATGCAGCGACCTTTGCTCGTTGCCGCTCGCGTTCCTAGGACTTGGAGGCTGCGCCCGTGGCGTCAGTGCTGGTCGGAGGCGAAGGGAAGAACCCCATCTCATGCCTGGTGCTGCGGCAAGGCCGATGCTCTGCAAGGAAGCGTGCGGGGCAACGCCATGCCACCGGCCGGATTCGCTTTGGCCGCTGGGTAATCCATCGGCTCCAGCCCTCTAATGACCTTAGATTTCGGTTCCAAATCGACCACATGGTTGGAGCAAGCCAACTTCGGAGAAGAAATTTGGCTCGTGGGGATTACATACTGCGGAGATCGATTGGTGGCCGGGGATGGCGAAGACTGCCCATCACCTCGTCGATTTTGCTTCACGGTTGTGGTTGCCGTCATGATTTTTCCCGTCAAATCGCTAGGATGCGTCGCTCGATTTCGATTTCAATCAATCTGAGAAAGGAATTCGAAGTCCATGCTCCCGTATTTAAAGAACTCGAAAGGAAATTGGAGTCGTGGCTGGTTTGGTCTCTCCTGGCCTCTGTGGGGTGGACTCGAGCGAACCGTAGGGAGAGCTGCGTGCGCGACGTGAGGTTTAGTGGAAATAATAAATGAACCGGTACCATGGTATTAGTGTGTTATATGTGATTTGGTGGGAGGGCAAAACGGTCCAAAAAAAAGCGTTGACGAAACTTTTTGGCAGAAACCTTAGCTCCTTTATTATTAGGTATAGATTTGGCGCTAGGTTTCTGTCCACTTCAGTAAGACAAAAAATTGACAAGTTTACAGCCGTTGGGTCAAGTTACAGATCAACTAATGTTTGAAGCACATACATCTCCGGTCTGTAACCTCCTGCAGTGTTAGCTTTAGTTCATCTCCTTTAATGGAATGACATTAGTATGGGTCTATATTATATTTCTCCGCTCCAAAGATGTACGGAGTAGCAAAGACTGTTCCATCGCCGTGAAATTTATTTTAATCTGATTTGATGCTAGGTTTCTATCCAGGTCCAGTAGGAGAGAAAATTGCCGAGTTTACAGCCTTTGGGTCACGTTAATATCAACTAATGTTTGGACCTCCTGCAATATTAGCTTCAGTTCACCTCCTTTCATTTATCATTCTTATTTTTCTATTGCTCCACGAAAGAATAAACAGATCCACTAGATTTTGTGAGTTCCATCCACCACTTCACATGTAAGGTGTTAATGGATTCTATGTGTTTTAAAATTAGAAATTAGTTTGGTTCAGTTCATATCTTTGGAGTGGCAGACGATGTTGGAATTTTAGGGCATTTGGCCTTTGATCCATGGCCATTATCAAATTCTAAAACTCACATGGCCCATTCCAAAAATCAGTGGCAGCACTAGTGGGGGCTGAAGTTTAGTCCCACATTGCTAGTTGCAAGAGAGTTGGAGTCGTATATAAGGTGGGTTGTTCTAGTCCTAGTAAGTGAGTCAGAAGAGAGAGAGAGAGCCCTCGCGCACTCCTCCTCCGCCGCCCGCCTCGCCTCCTCACGACACGACACGACGCGGGTTGCGGGAATCTCGCCGAGCCGAGCTTATCTTTTTGCTGTTTGGGAAATTAATTGTGTAATCAATTACGAGTCATTAACGGACGCGTTACTCAGCCGTTTCGCCTTCCGGTTTTTCTGGATCGTGGTTGTGCCGACTCGGACGTGGGTTGCGCCCCACGACCTTCCCGAACGGCACTACATAAGACCCTGCGCAACCCTAGCCGCTACGACTAGACGCATACGCGACTACCTGTTTCCAGTTCATTGCGCCGCTGCCTTCATCTTCCTCATCTCGTTCGTCGGCGTGCATCGACTGCCGGGACAGTAGGCCTCCGGAACCCTGCCTCTCGTGAACCTGTACGGGTGAGGGGCAATCAGGTTTTTGTGGATCGCTCCGGCGCGACTATTGGCATCACGACGTTGTCATCGGACGACGAGTTCCTCCACACCGACAACTTCTTCCCGGACCTCAGCGACTTCTTCGACAACCTCAACATGGGCGACAACGACGCTGCTGCGAAGTATGTGATCTTGTCGTTTCTCGTTCAACTTCTGTTACAATTTCTTCTTCTAGTTTCTGTGGTAGATGCGATTGATACGCGTTCAACACGCGCCCGTTGGGAACCCCAAGAGGAAGGTGTGATGCGTACAGCGGCAAGTTTCCCTCAGTATGAAACCAAGGTTATCGAACCAGTAGGAGCCAAGAAGCACGTTGAAGGTTGATGGCGGCGGGATGTAGTGCGGCGCAACACCAGGGATTCCGGCGCCAACGTGGAACCTGCACAACACAACCAAAGTACTTTGCCCCAACGAAACAGTGAGGTTGTCAATCTCACCGGCTTGCTGTAACAAAGGATTAACCGTATTGTGTGGAAGATGATTGTTTGCGTAAAACAAGTAGAACAAGTATTGCAGTAGATTGTATTTCAGTAAAGAGAATTGGACCGGGGTCCACAGTTCACTAGAGGTGTCTCTCCCATAAGATAAACAGCATGTTGGGTGAACAAATTACAGTTGGGCAATTGACAAATAAAGAGGGCATGACCATGCACATACATATCATGATGAGTATAGTGAGATTTAATTGGGCATTACGACAAAGTACATAGACCGCCATCCAACTGCATCTATGCCTAAAAAGTCCACCTTCAGGTTATCATCCGAACCCCCTCCAGTATTAAGTTGCAAAGCAACAGACAATTGCATTAAGTATGGTGCGTAATGTAATCAACAACTACATCCTTAGACATAGCATCAATGTTTTATCCCTAGTGACAACAGCACAACACAACCTTAGAACTTTCTGTCACTGTCCCAGGTGTCAATGCAGGCATGAACCCACTATCGAGCATAAATACTCCCTCTTGGAGTTACAAGCATCTACTTGGCCAGAGCATCTACTAGTAACGGAGAGCATGCAAGATCATAAACAACACATAGATATAACTTTGATAATCAACATAACAAGTATTCTCTATTCATCGGATCCCAACAAACGCAACATATAGAATTACAGATAGATGATCTTGATCATGTTAGGCAGCTCACAAGATCCGACAATGATAGCACAATGGGGAGAAGACAACCATCTAGCTACTGCTATGGACCCATAGTCCAGGGGTAGACTACTCACACATCACTCCGGAGGCGACCATGGCGGCGTAGAGTCCTCCGGGAGATGAATCCCCTCTCCGGCAGGGTGCCGGAGGCGATCTCTTGGATCCCCCGAGATGGGATCGGCGGCGGCGGCGTCTCTGGAAGGTTTTCCGTATCGTGGCTCTCGGTACAGGGGGTTTCGCGACGGAGGCTATTTGTAGGCGGAAGGGCAGGTCAAGAGGCGGCACGGGGGCCCCACACCATAGGGCCGCGCGGCCAAGGGGGGGGCCGCGCCGCCCTAGGGTGTGGCCCCCTCGTGGCCCCTCTTCGTCTCCTCTTCGGACTTCTGGAAGCTTCGTGGCAAAATAGGACCCTGGGCGTTGATTTCGTCCAATTCCGAGAATATTTCGTTACTAGGATTTACGAAACCAAAAACAGCAAAACAAAGAAGCGGCACTTCGGCATCTTGTTAATAGGTTAGTTCCAGAAAATGCACGAATATGACATAAAGTGTGCATAAAACATGTAGATAACATCAATAATGTGGCATGGAACATAAGAAATTATCGATACGTCGGAGACGTATCAGCATCCCCAAGCTTAGTTCTGCTCGTCCCGAGCAGGTAAAACGATAACACAGATAATTTCTGGAGTGACATGACATCATAATCTTGATCATACTATTTGTAAAGCATATGTAGTGAATGCAGCGATCAAAACAATGTATATGACATGAGTAAACAAGTGAATCATATAGCAAAGACTTTTCATGAATAGCACTTCAAGACAAGCATCAATAAGTCTTGCATAAGAGTTAACTCATAAAGCAATAATTCATAGTAAAGGCATTGAAGCAACACAAAAGAAGATTAAGTTTCAGCGGTTGCTTTCAACTCATAACATGTATATCTCATGGATATTGTCAACATAGAGTAATATAATAAGTGCAATATGCAAATATGTAGGAATCAATGCACAGTTCACACAAGCGTTTGCTTCTTGAGGTGGAGAGAAATAGGTGAACTGACTCAACATGAAAGTAAAAGAATGGTCCTCCATAGAGGAAAAGCATCGATTGCTATATTTGTGCTAGAGCTTTGATTTTGAAAACATGAAACAATTTTGCCGACGGTAGTAATAAAGCATATGTATCATGTAAATTATATCTTATAAGTTGCAAGCCTCATGCATAGTGTACTAATAGTGCCCGCACCTTGTCCTAATTAGCTTGGACTACCGGATCATCACAATGCACATGTTTTTACCAAGTGTCACAAAGGGGTACCTCTATGCCGCATGTACAAAGGTCTAAGGAGAAAGCTCGCATTGGATTTCTCGCTATTGATTATTCTTCAACTTAGACATCCATACCGGGACAACATAGACAACAGATAATGGACTCCTCTTTTATGCATAAGCATGTAACAACAATTAATAATTTTCTCATTTGAGATTGAGGATATATGTCCAAAACTGAAACTTCCACCATGGATCATGGCTTTAGTTAGCGGCCCAATGTTCTTCTCTAACAATATGCATGCTTAACCATAAGGTGGTAGATCTCTCTTACTTCAGACAAGACGGACATGCATAGCAACTCACATGAAATTCAACAAAGAGTAGTTGATGGCGTCCCCAGTGAACATGGTTATCGCACAACAAGCAACTTAATAAGAGATAAAGTGCATAATTACATATTCAATACCACAATAGTTTTTAAGCTATTTGTCCCATGAGCTATATATTGCAAAGGTGAATGATGGAATTTTAAAGGTAGCACTCAAGCAATTTACTTTGGAATGGCGGAAAATACCATGTAGTAGGTAGGTATGGTGGACACAAATGGCATAGTGGTTGGCTCAAGTATTTGGATGCATGAGAAGTATTCCCTCTCGATACAAGGTTTAGGCTAGCAAGGCTATTTGAAACAAACACAAGGATGAACCGGTGCAGCAAAACTCACATAAAAGACATATTGAAAACATTATAAGACTCTACACCGTCTTCCTTGTTGTTCAAACTCAATACTAGAAATTATCTAGACCTTAGAGAAACCAAATATGCAAACCAAATTTTAGCATGCTCTATGTATTTCTTCATTAATGGGTGCAAAGCATATGATGCAAGAGCTTAATCATGAGCACAACAATTGCCAAGTATCACATTACCCAAGACATTTATAGCAATTACTACATGTATCATTTTCCAATTCCAACCATATAACAATTTAACGAAGGAGAAACTTCGCCATGAATACTATGAGTAGAAACCAAGGACATACTTGTCCATAAGCTACAGCGGAGCGTGTCTCTCTCCCATAAAGTGAATGCTAGGATCCATTTTATTCAAACAAAACAAAAACAAAAACAAACCGACGCTCCAAGCAAAGCACATAAGATGTGATGGAATAAAAATATAGTTTCAGGGGAGGAACCTGATAATGTTGTCGATGAAGAAGGGGATGCCTTGGGCATCCCCAAGCTTAGATGCTTGAGTCTTCTTGATATATGCAGGGGTGAACCACCGGGGCATCCCCAAGCTTAGAGCTTTCACTCTCCTTGATCATGTTGCATCATACTCCTCTCTTGATCCTTGAAAACTTCCTCCACACCAAACTCGAAACAACTCATTAGAGGGTTAGTGCACAATAAAAATTAACATATTCAGAGGTGACACAATCATTCTTAACACTTCTGGACATTGCATAAAGCTACTGGACATTAATGGATCAAAGAAATTCATCCAACATAGCAAAAGAGGCAATGCGAAATAAAAGGCAGAATCTGTCAAAACAGAACAGTTCGTATTGACGAATTTTAAAATGGCACCAGACTTGCTCAAATGAAAATGCCCAAATTGAATTAAAGTTGCGTACATATCTGAGGATCATGCACGTAAATTGGCTTAATTTTCTGAGCTACCTACAGGGAGGTGGACCCAGATTCGTGACAGCAAAGAAATCTGAAACTGCGCAGTAATCCAAATCTAGTACTTACTTTTCTATCAAAGACTTTACTTGGCACAACAAAACACAAAACTAAGATAAGGAGAGGTTGCTACAGTAGTAAACAACTTCCAAGACACAAAGTAAAAAAAAAGTACTGTAGGTAAAAACATGGGTTGTCTCCCATAAGCGCTTTTCTTTAACGCCTTTCAGCTAGGCGCAGAAAGTGTATATCAAGTATTATCAAGAGATGGTGTGTCAACCTTACCTTGGACTTTACCCTTACCTTTCTTATTGTTTTTCTTTCCCTTTGGTTTAGGAAATATATGATTTCCCCCCCGGTATAGAGGTGAATTTCAGAGTGCCTTCTCCCACATCAATGAATGCTCCCAATAGTTTCAGCAGGGATCTTCCGAGTGTGATTTTTCCTGTCCCTACACATTCAACAACAAGATAATCAATGGATATTGTTCTTCCAAGAATGGTTGTATGCACACCTGCGGCTATTCTCTTAGGAATTATAATAGAGTTATCAATGAGAGTTATTCCTTCTCCTCCTTCATCGACTCCCCAAAGTTTCAAAGATTTATAAATGCTTTCAGGCATAAGGCAAAATTCATACATAATATCACAGTAGGCATGAAGAGTTCGATTACCGATAACAATTTTAACAGTAGGATCCCACAATAAAAGTTTAGAGTTCACTAAAACTTGTTCAAGAAGATTACGAACATGGCAATAGTTATCATCCAAGCGAGATGTACTTATCTCGAGATTGTTTAATCTACTATATATGCTAGTGAGGGCTGAATCAAAGTTATTAGCTGAATCATATGATGCAACCAACTTCTTTATGGCATTAAAAGCTTGATCCCCATTGCAATGAAGGAAATCTCCTCCCACTAAAGTATCCAAAGCATATCTATAGCGAACCATAAGACCAAAATAAAAATTACTAAGGAGCAAACTTAGAGTCATTTGAGGTTCAGTTTTACGATAAGAAGTAAAAATTCTAGACCAAGCATCCTTAAAACTCTCCTCATCCCCTTGTTTGAAAGTGAAGACTAATTCTTCAGGCGAAGAAGTAACAGGTTCAGAGCTAGACATGGTAACAAAAGTAACTAATTTTTTTGTATTTTTAATATAGAGTGCAAGACAGTAAATAAAGCAAACTCGATAAAGTAAATGCAAGTAACTAATTTTTTTGTATTTTTGATATAGCAAACAAGATAGCAAATAAAGTAAAACTAGCAACTAATTTTTTTGTATTTTGATTTAGTGCAGCAAACAAAGTAGTAAATAAAACTAAGCAAGACAAAAACAAAGTAAAGAGATTGAGAAGTGGAGACTCCCCTTGCAGCATGTCTTGATCTCCCCGGCAACGGCGCCAGAAAAAGCTGCTTGATACGCGTTCAACACGCGCCCGTTGGGAACCCCAAGAGGAAGGTGTGATGCGTACAGCGGCAAGTTTTCCTCAGTATGAAACCATGGTTATCGAACCAGTAGGAGCCAAGAAGCACGTTGAAGGTTGATGGCGGCGGGATGTAGTGCGGCGCAACACCAGGGATTCCGGCGCCAACGTGGAACCTGCACAACACAACCAAAGTACTTTGCCCCAACGAAACAGTGAGGTTGTCAATCTCACCGGCTTGCTGTAACAAAGGATTAACCGTATTGTGTGGAAGATGATTGTTTGCAGAAAACAGTAGAACAAGTATTGCAGTAGATTGTATTTCAGTAAAGAGAATTGGACCGGGGTCCACAGTTCACTAGAGGTGTCTCTCCCATAAGATAAACAGCATGTTGGGTGAACAAATTACAGTTGGGCAATTGACAAATAAAGAGGGCATGACCATGCACATACATATCATGATGAGTATAGTGAGATTTAATTGGGCATTACGACAAAGTACATAGACCGCCATCCAACTGCATCTATGCCTAAAAAGTCCACCTTCGAGGTTATCATCCGAACCCCTCCAGTATTAAGTTGCAAAGCAACAGACAATTGCATTAAGTATGGTGCGTAATGTAATCAACAACTACATCCTTAGACATAGCATCAATGTTTTATCCCTAGTGGCACCAGCACAACACAACCTTAGAACTTTCTGTCACTGTCCCAGGTGTCAATGCAGGCATGAACCCACTATCGAGCATAAATACTCCCTCTTGGAGTTACAAGCATCTAATTGGCCAGAGCATCTACTAGTAACGGAGAGCATGCAAGATCATAAACAACACATAGATATAACTTTGATAATCAAGATAACAAGTATTCTCTATTCATCGGATCCCAACAAACGCAACATATAGAATTACAGATAGATGATCTTGATCATGTTAGGCAGCTCACAAGATCCGACAATGATAGCACAATGGGGAGAAGACAACCATCTAGCTACTGCTATGGACCCATAGTCCAGGGGTAGACTACTCACACATCACTCCGGAGGCGACCATGGCGGCGTAGAGTCCTCCGGGAGATGAATCCCCTCTCCGGCAGGGTGCCGGAGGCGATCTCCTGGATCCCCCGAGATGGGATCGGCGGCGGCGACGTCTCTGGAAGGTTTTCCGTATCGTGGCTCTCGGTACAGGGGGTTTCGCGACGGAGGCTATTTGTAGGCGGAAGGGCAGGTCAAGAGGCGGCACGGGGGCCCCACACCATAGGGCCACGCGGCCAAGGGGGGGCCGCGCCGCCCTAGGGTGTGGCCCCCTCGTGGCCCCTCTTCGTCTCCTCTTCGGACTTCTGGAAGCTTCGTGGCAAAATAGGACCCTGGGCGTTGATTTCGTCCAATTCCGAGAATATTTCGTTACTAGGATTTCTGAAACAAAAAACAGCAGAAAACAGCAACTGGCACTTCGGCATCTTGTTAATAGGTTAGTTCCAGAAAATGCACGAATATGACATAAAGTGTGCATAAAACATGTAGATAACATCAATAATGTGGCATGAAACATAAGAAATTATCGATACGTCGGAGACGTATCAGCGATCGGTTTGTCTTGTTTAGATGGGATCTGTTCATCTATCTTACTAGTTTGCACGATTAGTTTATTTGTTGTTTTCATACTCATGATTTATCATTTACTTGTACGGATTATTTCATATGGATATTTGCTTATATATTCAACAATCCAAAAACCTGATTATAGGCAAATCAATTCAAGCAGCATTGCTACCGCTACTCGACCTCCCCTCTTTGATGGTAACCCCGTTACAAGAGGTGGCGCACAAAGGCAGTTCTATGGATTACAAACCTAGGCTGTTTTAGCGCCACATATGCTAGACCTGAGGGGCCTCTTTCTGCAGAGGAGCAGGAAAATTTTGAGAAGGTCGATGCCATGTTTAAGGCGGCCTTGTTCAGCATTCTTGGGGACAACATTGTTGACCCGTACATGGCTATCGACCATGGTAAAGATGCGTGGGATGCGCTCGAGTCAATTTGGGGTCTCGCACGCCGGCACTAAATTGTACGTCATGGAGCAATACTATGACTACAGGATGACTGATGAGCACTCCGTGGTTGAGCAGGCTCATGAGATTCAGTCCCTTGCCAAAGAACTCAAACAGTTTAAGTGTACCTTACCGGACAAATTTGTGGCCGGTGGCATTATTGCCAAGCTTCCTTCCCCGTGGAGAAACTTTGCTACTTCTCTGAAACATAAGAGACAAGAGTTTTCCGTTTCGGATCTCATTGGCTCGCTTCATGTGGAAGATAAGGCGAGAGCAAAGGACACACGCGCTCGCTGTTTTCAGGGAGGTTCTAGTGCCAATGTGGCACAGAAGAAGAACTTCCAATCTCACAAGTCTAAGAATAAAAACAATGGAAAAGGCAAGTTTGACGAGAAGAACAAAGCCTCCAACTCAACCAACTTCGAGAGAAGACTCCTTATAAGAAGAAAGGGAACTGCCATGTTTGTGGCGCTCCTGGACATTGGGCTCCTGATTGCCCAGAACGCCATGATCGGCGTGGGAACAGCGGCAAGTCCGCAAATGTTGTTATTGCCGTTGATATTGAGATGAAGGACATTGGGTACGGTATTTCTCCTACTGTCCTTTCAGTATGTAATTCTCCTGATTGGTGGATAGACACCGGAGCCAATACACACACATGTTCTGATATTTCTATGTTTTCTTCTTATCAGGTCGCAAGGACTTCCTCCGTGCTGATGGGAAATGGCTCACGTGCTTCTGTTCGTGGTGTTGGTACAGTGGATCTGAAGTTTACTTCGGGAAAGACCATCCAGCTGAAGAATGTGCAGCACGTTCCCTCCATTAATAAGAATCTCGTTAGCGGATCGCTTTTATGTCGAGATGGTTTTAAGTTGGTTTTTAGTCCAATAAAGTTGTAATTTCCAAGTGTGGATAATTTGTTGGAAAGGGTTATGTGTGCGGAGGCTTGTTCCGCCTATCTTTGTCAAACTTATGTACTCAAATTATTAATCATGTTTGCAATGAAACTGAGTGTGATATTTGGCATTCATGACTTTGTCATATTAATTTTGGGTGCATGACGCGGCTAGCGAATATGAATATAATTCCAAAATTTGCTATTGTCAAGAAATCCAAGTGCCAAGTATATGTGCAAGCTAAGCAACCACGTAAGTCTCATAAGACTGCGGAGGCAAGAGACTTGGTACCGTTGGAGCTTATACATTCGAATCTTTTTGAAATGAATGGTGAATTGACAAAAGGAGGGAAAAGATACTTCATAACTTTAATTGATGACTCTACTCAATATTGTTATGTGTACCTCCTGAAATCTAAAGATGAAGCTCTTAATCACTTCAAAATCTTTAAAGCTAAAGCAGAAAACCAACTTGATCGAAAGATCAAGCGGCTAAGGTCTGATCGTGGTGGAGAGTATTTTTCCAACGAGTTTGATTCTTTTTGTGCAGAACATGGTATTATCCATGAGAGGACGCCTCCCTACTCACCTCAGTCAAATGGGTGGCCGAAAGAAAGAACCGTACTCTAACTGATTTGGTTAACGCCATGTTAGATACATCGGGTCTATCCAAGACATGGTGGGGGGAGGCGATATTGACTGCATGTCATGTCCTAAACCGTGTCCCCACAAAGAACAAAACCATTACCCATTTGAGGAATGAGAAAGGAAAAGGCTGAAACTCTCTTACTTACGAACTTGGGGCTGTATGGAGAAAGTAAATGTGCCGATACCCAAGAAGCGCAAGCTTGGACCAAAAACCGTGGATTGTGTTCTTCTGGGATATGCATTTCATAGCATTGGCTACAGATTTTTGATAGTAAAATATGAGGTATCCGACATGCATGTTGGTACAATTATGGAGTCGAATGATGCGACTTTCTTTGAGGACATCTTTCCTATGAAAGAAACGTCTAGCTCATCAATTCAGGAGATGCCCAGTTCATCTACTCAGGAATTATTTCCTGAACCTACCATGGCTATAGAACACTTTGATAATCCTGTGGAGGATGACAATGAAGCTCCCAAAAGGAGCAAGAGACAGAGGACTGCAAAGTCCTTTGGACATGATTTCATTGTGTACCTCGTGGATGACACTCCCACTTCTATTTCAGAAGCATATGCATCTCTGGATGCTGACTACTGGAGGAAGCTGTCCGTAGCAAGATGGATTCCATCTTAGCCAATGGAACTTGGGAAATTATTGATCGTCCTTATGGGTGCAAACCTGTAGGATGTAAATGGGTGTTCAAGAAAAAGAGCTTTGGCCTGATGGTACTATTGAAAAGTACAAGGCACGTCTTGTGGCCAAGGGTTATACCAAGAAGGCGAAGATTTCTTTGACACATACTCACCTGTTGCCAGACTGACCACCATTCGAGTGCTACTATCCTTGGCTGCCTCACATGGTCTTGTCGTTCATCAAATGGATGTTAAGACTGCTTTCCTAAATGGAGAGCTTGAAGAGGAAATTTATATAGAGCAGCCTGATGGATTTGTAGTAGATGGTCAAGAAGGAAAGGTGTGTAAATTACTGAAGTATTTATATGGGCTTAAGCAAGCACCTAAGCAGTGACATGAGAAGTTTGAAAGAACTTTAACCGCTGAAGGCTTTGTTGTAAACGAAACTGACAAGTGTGTATACTATCGCCATGGTGGGGGCGAGGGAGTTATTCTTTGTCTCTATGTCAATGACATATTGATATTCGGGACCAACCTTACTGTGATTAAGGAGGTCAAGGAGTTTCTATCTCGTTGTTTTGAGATGAAGGACTCGGGAGTAGCTGATGTGATCTTAAACATCAAGCTGCAGAAGGATGACGATGGTGGGATTACATTGCTTCTGTCCCACTATGTGGAAAAGATCCTGAGTTGCTTCGGGTAGCGACTGCAAATCTTCTCCAACGCCTTATGATCCTAGTGTGATAATTCATAAGAATAAAAGAATTGCTAGAGATCAATTGCGATATTCGCAGATCATTGACTCGCTTATGTATTTAGCCAGCGCCACGAGGCCTGACATCTCCTTTGCTGTAAGTAAACTCAGCCGTTTTGTGTCTAGACCTCGAGATGTTCATTGGCATGCTCTTGAGAGAGTTTTGCGCTATTTGAAAGGCACTGCGAGTTATGGCAATAACTATACTGGGTATCTAAGGGTACTTGAGGGTTATAGTGATGCAAATTGGATAACTGATGCTTATGAGACTAAGGCCACAAGTGGTTATTTGTTTACACTTGGAGGTGTGATACGTCTCCGACGTATCGATAATTTCTTATGTTCCATGCCACATTATTGATGTTATCTACATGTTTTATGCACACTTTATGTCATATTCGTGCATTTTCTGGAACTAACCTATTAACAAGATGCCGAAGTGCCAGTTCCTGTTTTCTGCTGTTTTTGGTTTCAGAAATCCTAGTAACGAAATATTCTCGGAATCGGACGAAATCAACGCCCAAGTTCCTATTTTCACCGGAAGCATCCAGAACACCCGGGAAGGACCAGAGGGGGGGCACTGGGCCCCCAGACCATAGGCCGGCGCGGCCCAGGCCCTGGCCGCGCCGCCCTATGGTGTCGTCGCCCCTTCGACCCTCCTGCGCCGCCTCTTCGCCTATATAAAGCCCCTGGATCGAAAACCCTGAGAAGTTCGACGAAACCCACAGAAACCTTCCAGAGCCGCCGCCATCGCGACGCCAAGATCTGGGGGACAGGAGTCTCTGTTCCGGCACGCCGCCGGGACGGGGAAGTGCCCCCGGAAGGCTTCTCCATCGACACCGCTGCCATCTCCACCGCCATCTTCATCAACGCTGCTGCTCCCATGAGGAGGGAGTAGTTCTCCATCGAGGCTCGGGGCTGTACCGGTAGCTATGTGGTTCATCTCTCTCCTATGTACTTCAATACAATAATCTCATGAGCTGCCTTACATGATTGAGATTCATATGATGATGCTTGTAATCTAGATGTCATTATGCTAGTCAAGTGAGTTTTACTTATGTGATCTCCGGAGACTCCTTGTCCCACGTGTGTAAAGGTGACAGTGTGTGCACCGTGTGGGTCTCTTAGGCTATATTTCACAGAATACTTATTCACTGTTGAATGGCATAGTGAAGTGCTTATTTATATCTCTTTATGATTGCAATGTGTTTTGTATCACAATTTATCTATGTGCTACTCTAGCAATGTTATTAAAGTAGTTTTATTCCTCCTGCACGATGTAATGGTGACAGTGTGTGCATCCGTGTTAGTACTTGGTTTATGCTATGATTATGATCTCTTGTAGATTATGAAGTTAACTATTGCTATGATAGTATTGATGTGATCTATTCCTCCTACATATGCATGAAGGTGACAGTGTGCATGCTATGTTAGTACTTGGTTTAGTCTATTGATCTATCTTACACTCTAAGGTTACTTAAATATGAACATGGAATTGTGGAGCTTGTTAACTCCGGCATTGAGGGTTCGTGTAATCCTACGCAATGTGTTCATCATCCAACAAGAGTGTAGAGTATGCATTTATCTATTCTGTTATGTGATCAATGTTGAGAGTGTCCACTAGTGAAAGTCTAATCCCTAGGCCTTGTTCCTAAATACTGCTATCGCTGCTTGTTTCTTGTTTTCTTGCGTTACTACTGCTGCAATACTACCACCATCAACTACACGCCAGCAAGCTATTTTCTGGCACCGTTGCTACTGCTTATATATATTCATACCACCTGTATTTCACTATCTCTTCGCCGAACTAGTGCACCTATTAGGTGTGTTGGGGACACAAGAGAATTCTTGCTTTGTGGTTGCAGGGTTGCATGAGAGGGATATCTTTGACCTCTTCCTCCCTGAGTTCGATAAACCTTGGGTGATCCACTTAAGGGAAAACTTGCTGCTGTTCTACAAACCTCTGCTCTTGGAGGCCCAACACTGTCTACAGGAAAAGGAGGGGGAAGTAGACATCAAGCTATTTTCTGGCGCCGTTGCCGGGGAGGAAAGGTAAAAGGTACTCACACTCCGGACCTCGGCTACCAAGCTATTTTCGCCGTTGTAAGTACTCGAAGCTATTTCCTTTAGATCCTGCAATTGCAACTTTTTGTTTCTTGTTTACACTAGTTTGGCATAATGGACAAGAATGATCTTCTTATTCTATTTCCTGATTTAAAACATGGATTGTTTGACGCGAAAATTAAAAAACCTATGGAATCTTATTTGCATGCTGGTAGTAATATTAGTATGAACGCTTTGAACACCATTGTTGATAATGATATAGAAAGTTCTAAGCTTGGGGAAGCTGGTTTTCATGATCTTTTTAGTCCCCCAAGCATTGAGGAGAAAATTTTCTTTGATGATACTTTGCCTCCTATATATGATGATTATAATGATAGTGGTCTTTTGGTGCCACCTACTATGGAGAGTAAATTTTGTTGTGATTATACTATGCCACCTACACTTGATGAGAATAATAATGATAGCTACTTTGTTGAATTTGCTCCCGCTATTACAAATAAAATTGATTATGCTTATGTGGAGAGTAATAATTTTATGCATGAGACTCATGATAAGAATGCTTTATGTGATAGTTATATTGTTGAGTTTGCTCATGACACTACTGAAAGTTATTATGAGAGAGGAAAATATGGTTGTAAAAATTTTCATGTTACTAAAACACCTCTCTATGTGCTGAAATTTTTGAAGCTACACTTGTTCTATCTTCCTATGCTTGTTACTTTGCTCTTCATGAACTTGTTTATTTACAAGATTCCTATGCATAGGAAGCATGTTAGACTTAAATGTGTTTTGAATTTGCCTTTTGATGTTCTCTTTTGCTTCAACTACTATTTCTTGCGAGTGCATCATCAAAACTGCTGAGCCCATTTTAATGGCTATAAAGAAAAGAACTTCTTGGGAGATAACCCATGTGTTATTTTGCTACAGTATTTTGTTTTATATTTGTGTCTTGGAAGTTGTTTACTACTGTAGCAACCTCTTCTTATCTTAGTTTTGTGTTTTGTTGTGCCAAGTGAAGCCTCTAATCGAAGGTTGATACTAGATTTGGATTTCTGCGCAGAAACAGATTTCTATCTGTCACGAATCTGGGCTGTTTTCTCTGTAGAAAAATCATAAAAATATGCCAATTTACGTGCGTGTTCCTCAGATATGTATGCAACTTTCATTAGTTTTGAGTTTTCTGATCTGAGCAACGGAAGTATTTATTAGAAATTCGTATTTACGGACTGTTCTGTTTTGACAGATTCTGCCTTTTATTTCGCATTACTTCTCTCGCTGTGTTGGGTGGATTTCTTTGTTCCATTACCTCCCAGTAGCTTTGAGCAATGTCCAGAAGTGTTAAGAATGATTGTGTCACTTCTGAACATGTGAGTTTTTGATTATGTACTAACCCCTCTAATGAAGTTTATGAGAAGTTTGGTGTGAAGGAAGTTTTCAAGGGTCAAGAGAGGAGGATGATATACTATGATCAAGAAAAGTGAAAGCTCTAAGCTTGGGGATGCCCCGGTGGTTCACCCCTGCATATATCAAGAAGAATCAAGCGTATAAGCTTGGGGATGCCCAAGGCATCCCCTTCTTCATCGACAACATTATCAGGTTCCTCCCCTGAAACTATATTTTTATTCCGTCACATCTTATGTGCTTTGCTTGGAGCGTCGGTTTGCTTTTGTTTTTGTTTGTGTTTGAATAAATTGGATTACATCATGCTTGTGTGGGAGAGAGACACGCTCCGCTGGTTCGTATGAACACATGTGTTCTTAGCTCATAATATTCATGGCGAAGTTTCTTCTTCGTTAAATTGTTATATGGTTGGAATTGGAAAATGATACATGTAGTAATTTGCTATAATGTCTTGGGTAATGTGATACTTGGCAATTGTTGTGCTCATGTTTAAGCTCTTGCATCATATGCTTTGCACCCATTAATGAAGAAATACATAGAGCATGCTAAAATTTGGTTTGCATATTTGGTTTCTCTAAGGTCTAGATAATTTCTAGTATTGAGTTTGAACAACAAGGAAGACGGTGTAGAGTCTTATAATGTTTACAATATGTCTTCTATGTGAGTTTTGCTGCACCGGTTCATCCTTGTGTTTGTTTCAAATAACCTTGCTAGCCTAAACCTTGTATCGAGAGGGAATACTTCTCATGCATCCAAATACTTGAGCCAACCACTATGCCATTTGTGTCCACCATACCTACCTACTACATGGTATTTCCTGCCATTCTAAAGTAAATTGCTTGAGTGCTACCTTTAAACAATTCAAAATTTATCACCTCTGATTTGTGTCAATGTTTTATAGCTCATGAGGAAGTATGTGGTGTTTATCTTTCAATCTTGTTGGGCAACTTTCACCAATGGACTAGTGGCTTCATCCGCTTATCCAATAATTTTGCAAAAAGAGCTGGCAATGGGATTCCCAGTCCCAAATTAATTAACAAAAAAATAGACACTCCTCCATGGTATGTGATTGTTGGACGGCACCCGAAGGATTCGGTTAGCCATGGCTTGTGTAAGCAAAGGTTGGGAGGAGTGTCATTATAATAAAACTAAAATAAAAAGGCACTCCTTCATGGTATGAGATTGTTGGCAGGCACCCGAGGATTCGGTTAGCCATGATTTGTGAAAGAAAGGTTGGAAGGAGTGCCATCCAAAAATAAAATAAAATGGGAGCCGCTCTTTGAAGGTTTGTCTGGCAAGGGGGTTAGAGTGCCTATTACCATTCGTTGACAACAACATACACCTCTCAAAACTTTATTTTTATGCTCTCTTTATGTTTTCAAAATAAAAGCTCTAGCACAAATATAGCAATCGATGCTTTCCTCTTTGAAGGACCATTCTTTTACTTTTATTGTTGAGTCAGTTCACCTATCTCTCTCTACCTCAAGAAGCAAACATTTGTGTGAACTGTGCATTGATTCTTACATACTTGCTTATTGCATTTGTTATATTGCTTTGCATTGACAACTATCCATGAGATATACATGTTACGAGTTGAAAGCAACCGCTGAAACTTAATCTTCCATTGTGTTGCTTCAATGTCTCTACTATGAAATTATTGCTTTATGAGTTAACTCTTATACAAGACTTATTGATGCTTGTCTTGAAGTACTATTCATGAAAAGTCTTTGCTATATGATTCACTTGTTTACTCATGTCATATACATTGTTTTGATCGCTGCATTCACTACATATGCTTTACAAATAGTATGATCAAGGTTATGATGGCATGTCACTCCAGAAATTATCTTTGTTTATCGTTTACCTGCTCGGGACGAGCAGAAACTAAGCTTGGGGATGCTGATACGTCTCCGACGTATCGATAATTTCTTATGTTCCATGCCACATTATTGATGTTATCTACATGTTTTATGCACACTTTATGTCATATTCGTGCATTTTCTGGAACTAACCTATTAACAAGATGCCGAAGTGCCAGTTCCTGTTTTCTGCTGTTTTTGGTTTCAGAAATCCTAGTAACGAAATATTCTCGGAATCGGACGAAATCAACGCCCAAGTTCCTATTTTCACCGGAAGCATCCAGAACACCCGGGAAGGACCAGAGGGGGGGCACTGGGCCCCCAGACCATAGGCCGGCGCGGCCCAGGCCCTGGCCGTGCCGCCCTATGGTGTCGTCGCCCCTTCGACCCTCCTGCGCCGCCTCTTCGCCTATATAAAGCCCCTGGATCGAAAACCCTGAGAAGTTCGACGAAACCCACAGAAACCTTCCAGAGCCGCCGCCATCGCGACGCCAAGATCTGGGGGACAGGAGTCTCTGTTCCGGCACGCCGCCGGGACGGGGAAGTGCCCCCGGAAGGCTTCTCCATCGACACCGCTGCCATCTCCACCGCCATCTTCATCAACGCTGCTGCTCCCATGAGGAGGGAGTAGTTCTCCATCGAGGCTCGGGGCTGTACCGGTAGCTATGTGGTTCATCTCTCTCCTATGTACTTCAATACAATAATCTCATGAGCTGCCTTACATGATTGAGATTCATATGATGATGCTTGTAATCTAGATGTCATTATGCTAGTCAAGTGAGTTTTACTTATGTGATCTCCGGAGACTCCTTGTCCCACGTGTGTAAAGGTGACAGTGTGTGCACCGTGTGGGTCTCTTAGGCTATATTTCACAGAATACTTATTCACTGTTGAATGGCATAGTGAAGTGCTTATTTATATCTCTTTATGATTGCAATGTGTTTTGTATCACAATTTATCTATGTGCTACTCTAGCAATGTTATTAAAGTAGTTTTATTCCTCCTGCACGATGTAATGGTGACAGTGTGTGCATCCGTGTTAGTACTTGGTTTATGCTATGATTATGATCTCTTGTAGATTATGAAGTTAACTATTGCTATGATAGTATTGATGTGATCTATTCCTCCTACATATGCATGAAGGTGACAGTGTGCATGCTATGTTAGTACTTGGTTTAGTCTATTGATCTATCTTACACTCTAAGGTTACTTAAATATGAACATGGAATTGTGGAGCTTGTTAACTCCGGCATTGAGGGTTCGTGTAATCCTACGCAATGTGTTCATCATCCAACAAGAGTGTAGAGTATGCATTTATCTATTCTGTTATGTGATCAATGTTGAGAGTGTCCACTAGTGAAAGTCTAATCCCTAGGCCTTGTTCCTAAATCCTGCTCTCGCTGCTGGTGTACTGTTTTACTGCGTTACTACTGCTGCAATACTACCACCATCAACTACACGCCAGCAAGCTATTTTCTGGCACCGTTGCTACTGCTTATATATATTCATACCACCTGTATTTCACTATCTCTTCGCCGAACTAGTGCACCTATTAGGTGTGTTGGGGACACAAGAGACTTCTTGCTTTGTGGTTGCAGGGTTGCATGAGAGGGATATCTTTGACCTCTTCCTCCCTGAGTTCGATAAACCTTGGGTGATCCACTTAAGGGAAAACTTGCTGCTGTTCTACAAACCTCTGCTCTTGGAGGCCCAACACTGTCTACAGGAAAAGGAGGGGGAAGTAGACATCAAGGTGGCGCTGTTTCCTGGAAGTTTTGCAACCAGACCATCATTACGAGGTCAACTATGGAAGCAGAACTCACAGCATTAGACACAACCACTGTTGAAGCAGAGTGGCTTCATGAGCTCTTGATGGACTTACCTGTGGTTGAGAAACCGATACCCGCTATTCCTATGAACTGTGATAATCAAACTGTGATCGCCAAAGTAAACAGTTCTAAGGATAATATGAAGTCATCAAGGCATGTGAAAAGGATACTGAAAACTATCAGGAAATGAGAAACTCCGAAGTTATAGCGTTGGATTATATCCATACGTCTAGAAACCCGGCAGACTCCTTCACAAAAGGACTATCACGAAATGTGATAGAAAATGCATCGAGGGAGATGGGTATGAGACCCACACTATGAGTTGCCCACGGTGGTAACCCACTCTATGTGATCGGAGATCCCATGAATTAGAGCTGGGAGACAAGCTGTTGGTCAGCTGGGAGGAGAGTACATATCCCCATAGCAATTTTACCACTCCGTAAGATGCAATACTCCCCTAATCTGCATGGCAGGTTGATAATTATCTTAATGTGTTCTAAGTGGCTTATTTTAGCCGAGATGTTGTCCTGCAGAACATCTTTTGAATAACACACCTATATGAGTCTGATTGTTAAACGCCGCAATCTATGAGAGTTGGGTGCTCTCTAGTAAACTCATGAAAGGCCCTGGAGTATGACGTATAAGCTCCAAACCGCGAGGAAGCCTCGCGGCAGCCTAGTATCGGTCTGGGCTTTGTATGAAGCTAGTGCGCAGAAAACTTGTAGTTCAAGACATAGTCCACTATCCAAGTTGCAATCTAGTGTAATATGAAGCTTTAAGTGGAAGTTCAACTTAACAGTCTCCACGACATACCGATCTATGAAACAATGTTCTGGAAACTTATTGATGAGATGTGCCAATTAGAGTTTGTGGGAGATTGCTGGAATTTTAGGGCATTTGGCCTTTGACCCATGGCCCATTATCAAATTCTAAAACTCACATGGCCCATTCCAAAAATCAGTGGCAGCACTAGTGGGGGCTGAAGTTTAGTCCCACATTGTTAGTTGGAAGAGAATTGGAGTGATATATAAGGTGGGCTGTTCTAGTCCTAGTAAGTGAGTGAGAAGAGAGAGAGAGCCTTCACGCACTCCTCCTCCTCCGCCGCCCGCCTCGCCTCGCCATTTCTCGTCATGACACACCACGGGTTGCGGGAATCTCACCGAGCCGAGCTTATCTTTTTGCTGTTTGGGAAATTAATTGTGTAATCAATTATGAGTCATTAACGGACGCGTTACTCAGCCGTTTCGCCTTCCGGTTTTTCTGGATCATGGCTGTGCCAACTCGGACGTGGGCTGCGCCCCACGACCTTCCCGAACCGCACTACATAAGACCCTGCGCAACCCTAGCCGCTACGACTAGACGCATACGCGACTACCTGTTTCCAGTTCATTGCGCCGCTGCCTTCGTCTTCCTCATCCCGTTCGTCGGCGTGCACCGACTGCCGGGATAGTAGGCATCCGAACCCTGCCTCTCATGAACCTTTACGGGTGAGGGGCAATCAGGTTTTTGGGGAGCTCTCCGACGAGACTACTGGCATCACGACATCGTCATCGGACGACGAGTTCCTCCACACCAACAACTTCTTCCCGGACCTCAGCGACTTCTCCGACAACCTCAACATGGGCGACAACGACGCTGCTGCGAAGTATGTGATCTTGTCGTTTCTCGTTCAGGTTCTGTTACAATTTTTCTTCTAGTTTCTGTGCTAGATGTGATCGGTTTGTCTTGTTTAGATGTGATCTGTTCATCTATCTTACTAGTTTGCACGATTAGTTTATTTGTTGTTTTCATACTCATGATTTATCATTTACTTGTACGGATTATTTCATATGGATATTTGCTTATATATTCAACAGGAGATACAAATCAAGTTGATTAGTCACTGCAGGTTTGCTTCTTTTGCCTACCGTTGATGTACTATGGTTTGGTACCAGTTCTTGTGTATACAAGAGTTTGCATATTTGAGGAATTCTTATGTACATTAAAATTGCAGAATCTTCAAAATTATCACAAGGAATGTGCAACAATATTACATGATATAAGTAACATTACACAATATTGAAGCTTGGTCTGCCCGCAAATAATGATTTCCTCGTGTTAAAGTTAGGGATTTGTGAGGACATACATATGTTAACATTTCTTTGCTATTTTATTTGCGATCTGAACTGATGTTTGAGACTACAAATCTCGCAATTGCATCATATATATGTACCTGGACAAGACCTTCAATTCATCGCCTCTGGCCAATTCCCTAAGTTGCACACTCACATATCCTTGCCTTGACACTATGTAGTCATATAGGAGGTATGAGGTCTTCATCATTTTCTTCTCTGGACAGTACTTCTAGCGACGGATCACGAAATCACTAGCTAGAGAATAAGCTGCAGTAAAATATAAATAAAAGTTGTGGCTAATGATGGCCAAGGATAAACAAGATGCCACAACTACCAACCGAGGACAGATCATAAGAGAAACCAAGGTTTCACAAGGTTGAGTTTTAGATAGATCGTTCAAGACTGAGTGACTATGTGGTCGTGCATTGCCTGCAAGCACATGGACAAGGAGATGGAGCTACAAAAGGTTCCCAGAAGGAAAGCCTATACCCGATCGACCTAGAGTTTACTCTTTGCACAAGATCCTAAACCGTGAAAGGACGAGATGTCGCCTAGAGGGGGGAGGGTGAATAGGCGTTTTAAAAACTCTTACGGATTTGGCTTGTAAGAGTACGGAATTAAACTAATGTTTATTTTACATGCACAAACCCTAAATATGCTAGGCTCAACTAAGTGCAACAACAACTAGAGCTAAGCAAGATAGGCACAATATATATATATATCAACAGGAACAGAGACAAATCACTTCCCAGTTTGCTGTGTAGGTTTCCTTTTATGATTCATGGTGCCCAGGCACCATGGTGCACCAGTTAGTTTACCTATGTATATATATAATAGATACTTAGGGTACGATGGCTATCATAAGGAAAGTAAAATCGGGTATAGAAATAACCGAGGCACGTGGAGACGAAGATGTATTCCCGTGTTCCCTTTCTTTGCAAGAAGGTACGTCACGTTTGTAGAGGTAGGGATCCCACAAAAGATTTCCCAATGCCACGAAGGCTCACCTTCTTCTCCGAGCCTATCCCACGAAGGAATATCCCCTTTCCTTATGGTTAGCTTTTCCTCCACTCCGGAGATGGCAAGCTCCACAACCACTTCACAAGCTCCACGAAGGAGAAGCCTCGGGCCCCTTCACAACCTTCCACGAAGAGGTCATCGGGACACTAACCAAGCCAACTAGGAGGTCACCCTCCAAGAGTAACAAGCTCACGGTCTCTCACTCAAACTAATCATGGTTCAGAGCTCAAAACTATGCAATGATGCAAAGCAAGAACACCAAAGGTGTTCAAATCCTTCACACTCAAATCCCACCAAAACAACAAATGCTAGGATGAGATTAGAGAGGAAGAACAAAGGAGGAAATCAACAAATGACTCCGAGATCTAGATCCAAAGGATTCCCCTCACTTAGAGGAGAAATTGATTGATGGGGATTGTGGATCTAGATCTCCTCTCTTAGATCCCTCAAGAATGAGCAAGAATCATGGAAGGAATCAAGAGATATGGAAAGTTCTTCAAAATCAACAATGGATGAGAGAGAGAGTGGAAGAACTTACCCAGCCCAAGGTGGAAGAGGGCCTATTTATAGCCTAGGGAAAAATAGAACCTTTGGGTGAGAAAACGGGCAGAAAAACGGCCCAGTCGGCCGGTCCACCGGGCCGGGCGCCGGACAGGCCGGCGCACAGGCTGGACGGGGTGCATCAGGCCGACAACGGCCAAAAGAGCCCAACCGGCGGAGGCCCCGGTCGACCGGGCGCTGGGCCGGCCGGTCCGGCGGCCACTGGGCGGGGCTGGAATATACCCCGGACAGTGCCCGGTGGGTACCGGTGCCAGGGCCGGTGCACACCGAATGGGTCGGTGGCAGGCTCGGCGGTGCCGGGCGGTGGGTCGGACTACTTCAGGTCAAAACCTTTTCTTTTTTTCTTTTAAATAGAAAATGCTCCCGAACTCCTATTGTCATGAAACCAATTTTGTTGGAAAGATAACGACAAATATTGAGACTCCTCACAGAATATTTTTAGATGATTTTAGAGAGGGAGTCTCCCACCTTCAAGAAATGGTAAATACGTCCAAACTTGAAAATGCAATAGAAGATGCATGCGGATTCCGTTTTCGATGAACTTGAACTTGTTGAAAGGCTAGCAACAAGCTCAAGAACCTCACATCGAGAAACACCAAGAAGCAATAGGGATATGCAAAGTATGCAAAGCATTGAGCTCCCTAAGACGATGTGATCAAGTTACCCAACCGAAAGCCCCTCTTGATAGTGCGGCTATCTATCCTATAACCTGGTCTCCCAACAAACACCTTGAGACCGGTAAAAGGAAAACCTAGCAAGGCCATACCTTTGCCTTGCGCATCCCGCTTGATCTTGATGATAACTCTTCAATCTCCACTCAAGCCGGAATGTCTCACTTTATCATTGTTGCTTCGTGAAGACTCACACATGCTCCCCCATACACCATGACGGGGTAGCTCTATTGATGCACATCTTCACATGTCCATTATCACCAAATGGATGGCAAGCTTCAAGCATATGATCCTCTCATGGGCTATATGAGATCTCACTTTTGATGCATGCCCATGGAAAGATACCTAACCCATATAGACAACACAAGGACACATATATGATGGGTTAGTTCATGAAGCATAATTGACAAGGCTTACCATACCACATGACTTTACTGTTGGAGATATGCCCAAGAGGCAATAATAAAAGTGGTTATTATATATCTTTATGTTTATGATAAATGTTTATATACCATGCTATAATTGTATTAACCGAAACATTGATACATGTGTGTTATGTAAACAACAATGAGTCCCTAGTAAAGCCTCTTAACTAGCTTGTTGATTAATAGATGATTAGTTTCATAATCATGAACATTGGATGTTATTAATAACAAGGTTATATCATTATGTGAATGATGTAAAGGATACACCCAATTAAGCGTAGCATAAGATCACGTCATTAAGTTATTTGCTATAAGCTTTCGATACATAGTTACCTAGTCCTTATGACCATGAGATCATGTAAATCACTTATGCTGGAAAGGTACTTTGATTACATCAAAAGCCACTGCGTAAATGGGTGGTTATAAAGGTGGGATTAAGTATCCGGAAAGTATGAGTTGAGGCATATGGATCAACAGTGGGATTTGTCCATCCCGATGACGGATAGATATACTCTGGGCCCTCTCGGTGGAATGTCGTCTAAATAGCTTGCAAGCATATGAATGGTTCATAAGAGACAACATACCACGGTACGAGTAAAGAGTACTTGTCAGGAGACGAGGTTGAACAAGGTATAGAGATACCGATGATCAAACCTCGGACAAGTAAAATATCGCGTGACAAAGGGAATTGGTATCGTATGTAAATGGTTCATTCGATCACTAAGTCATCGTTGAATATGTGGGAGCCATTATGGATCTCCAGATCCCACTATTGGTTATTGGTCGGAGAGAGATCTCGACCATGTCTACATAGTTCGCGAACCGTAGGGTGACACACTTAAGGTTTGATGTCGTTTAAGTAGATATGGAATAAGGAATGGAGTTCGAAGTTTTGTTCGGAGTCTCGGATGGGATCCAGGACATCACGAGGAGGTCCGGAATGGTCCGGAGAATAAGATTCATATATAGGAAGTCATATTCCAAGTTTGGAAATGATCCGGTGCATTTATGGCAGGTTCTAGAAGGTTCTAGAAAAGTCCGGAAGAAATCACCATGGAAAGTGGAGTCCCGAAGGGACTCCACCTTGCATGGCCAGCCAAACCCTAAGGGGTGGAGTCCCAGGTGGACTCCACCATAGGTGGCCGGCCACCCCACCTAAGGGAAAGGTGGGAGTCCCACCTTGGGTAGGACTCCCCCCTTGAGTAGGTTTCCCACCTATGGGAGGTTTTGTTGTTGGGGTCTTATTCGAAGACTTGGACTACAAATCTTGGGGATTTCCACCTATATAATGAGGAGGAGAGGGAGGGGGCAGCCACTCTTGGCCGCACCACCTAGGGCTGCCCATGGCCGGCGCCCTAGCCACCCCCTCTCCCCAAACCCTAGCCTCTCCTCCTCCACCACTTCTCCCGCATACGCTTAGGCGAAGCCCTGCCAGAGATCTCCATCGACACCGCCACCACGCCGTCGTGCTGCCGGGATTCCGAGGAGGATCTACTACTTCCGCTGTCCGCTGGAACGGGGAGAAGGACGTCGTCATCAACACCGAACGTGTGACCGAGTACGGAGGTGCTGCCCGATTGTGGCACCGTCAAGATCTTCTACGCGCTTTTGAAAGCGGCAAGTGATCGTCTACCGCAGCAACGAGAGCCTCCTCTTGTAGGCTTTGGAAATCTTCAAGGGTTAGTCTCGTTCATCCCCTCGTTGCTCCCATCTTCTAGATTGCATCTTGGCTTGGATTGCGTTCTCGCGGTAGGAAATTTTTTGTTTTCTATGCTACGAATCCCTACAGTGGTATCAGAGCCGTGTCTATGCATAGATGGTTGCACGAGTAGAACACAATTGTTTTGTGGGCGTTGATGCTTATGTTGTCTTTAGTTCGAGTACTTTGCATCTTTGTGGCATGGTGGGATGAAGCGGCTCGGGCTAACTTTACATGACCGCGTTCATGAGACTTGCTCCACGTTCGACATGCAACTTGTATTGCATAAGTGGCTTTGCGGGTGTCTGTCTCTCCCACCATAGTGAAGATTCAATTTACTCTTTCTATTGACAACACTAGTATCACCGTTGTGGTTCATGTTCGTAGGTAGATTAGATCTTACTCGAAAACCCTAAACCACGTAAAATATGCAAACCAAATTAGAGACGTCTAACTTGTTTTTGCAGGGTTTGGTGATGTGATATGGCCATAATGTGATGATGAATATGTATGAGATGATCATTATTGTATTGTGGCAACCGGCAGGAGCCTTATGGTTGTCTTTAAATTTCATGTTGAGTAGTATTTCAAAGTAGTTGTAATAGTTGCTACATGAGGTGAACAATCATGAAGACGGCGCCATGGACCTTGACGCTACGCCGACGATGATGGAGATCATGCCCGTTGATGATGGAGATCATGTTCGTGCTTTGGAGATGAAGATCGAAGGCGCAAAGACTAAAGGGCCATATCATATCACATATGAATTGCATGTGATGTTAATCCTTTATGCATCTTATTTTGCTTAGATCGCGACGGTAGCATTATAAGATGATCCCTCACATTAATATCAAGATAATAAAGTGTTCTCCCCTCGTATGCTCCGTTGCACAATTCGTCGTTTCGAAGCATCTCGTGACGATCGGATGTGATAGACTCAACGTTCACATACAACGGGTGTAAGCCATGTTGCACACGCAGAATACTTGGGTTTGCTTGACGAGCCTAGCATGTACAGACATGGCCTCGGGACAACGGAAACCGAAAGGTTGAACACGAGTCATATGGATGATATGATCAACATGTTGATGTTCACCATTGAAGCTACATCATCTCACGTGATGATCAGTTTTGGTGTAGTGGATGTGGATCGTGTACCACTTAACAACTATGAGGGATGTTGTATTAAGTGGGAGTTCATTAGTAATTAGATTAAAACATGAACTAATTATCATAAACATAGTCTGAGTAGTATTTTGAATTAATTTGTAGTATTGGTATCCGTTTTCTACCAAGCGCTAGTCTTGTAATTGAGATAGAAATACTGTTAAAATCTGACAAGAAACTTTACGGATTGGTACCGTATTGTTAAAGAATCAAGAATTGATTAAGTCGTATTGCAAACTTTTAGTAAACCTCACATTGTTGATTCAAAGAGCTATGGTTTCAATTAGTACCTAAAGTTATCTTGTCTCCGTGAAACTTGAAGTTCAAATCTGTTTGAAAAGTAAGGAGCTGAAAATTTAGTTTTCAGAAATAATCAAGGTATGAGATATATGTGATATCTAAGACCTTATTGCAAGATGATAGAATATAAATTTGGTGAGACTACATAAACTCATAAGTTTTATGGGAATGTATGAAGGTTGAAGACGCCAGGCGTCACAATCCTCCAACTATTGGGGCATTAATAATATTCGAATATCCATGAAGTTATCGTCCTTAGTATGCACCGTTGCTAAGACTCGTCGTTTCGAAGCATCACGTGATGATCGGGTGTGATAGATTCTACGTGTGCATACAACGGGTGCAAGCCAGATTTGCACATGCGAATACCAAGGTTAAAACTTTACGAGCCTAACATGTACAGACATGGCCTCGGAAAAGTCGTCATGATATGATGGATAAAATTATGAGTGAAATTGTTCATCATATTACAAAGTTACTAATAGTGAAATCTGAAACACTTGTCATATGATGATCAACTTCAAAGTAAGAACCTCAAGGTTATTGGTATTTGACCAACAAACCTAGAAGTTATTGAAGGTGAAGTATTTTCTGAATAATGAGGAAAGCTAAAAGAGAAACTACAAAAGATATTTTGGCAGAAAGAAAAGAGAAGACTAGAAAGTCTAGCTCAGGTGTATATACATGATATACATGTTATGGTTGTATTCCTAGTTTGGTCACACAATGAAATTCTTGGGTATTAGTACCATATTGGTTGGTATGAAATGTCACACAAAACAACGCAATACAAGAATACAATGACCTAAGTGACTGACAAGGAATATGATAGGAATGCACTTCTGGAACAAAAATAAAGTGTTATTATGTTCATCGTTGGCATCCTATCTAGTCCTCAGAATTTATAATAAAGAACTTAATAATTGTTATTTTGCTCTGGTCAAATGAAAACAATGAGTTGTTCAAATTATGACATTACTCCATGTACGATGGATAAGTTATTATAAATCTTAATGGTGAAACACACATACATAATACTGACGCTAAAATGCCATAAGGCAAATGATTTGAATTCCACTTATTTGTGGAACCGCAATTTAGGTCATATTAGAAAGGAACGCATGAAGGAACTCCATGCAAATGGATTTTTGGAGTCATTCGATTTTTTGAATCGTTTGGCGCTTGCAAATCTTTTCTAAAAAGAATGACTAAAATACCGTTCATAGGCCAAGAGTTGAATGGGCAACTAACTTAGTGGAAATATACATGATGATGTATGTGGTTCACTGGGCATAGTTGTGTGCGGGAGATTCTTCTACTTCATGAAAACTTCCAACAATAAATTGAGTATATAAATGTGGATATATTCGATAAGGAAGAAGTTTGAAACATTTGAACGGATTCAAATAAAATTCAGCATGAAGTGGAAATCATCGTAATAGAAAAGTCAAATATCTATGATTGGATCATGGTGGAAAATATTTGAATTACGAGTTTTAGCGAACATCAAAGAGAGTTATGAAATTGTTCTACAACTCACGTTTCTTGGAGTATCATAATGATGATGGAGTATCCGAGAGATGTATCCAAACCTTGTTGGATCAATGATGAGATAAAATATTGATGCCATTATATTTTTGTGGATTATGCTTTAGAGACTACCGCTTTTACACTGAATAGAGCATCATCATGATCCGTTGAAATGACACCATACGAGTTATGGCATGGGTATGAACCCTAATAGTCCTTTCTTAATTTTTGGAATGCATAGCATAAAGTAAATAAGTTTACAACCAAAATTGGATGAATGTCTTTGTTGGTTATCCCACAGAATTGATTGGGAATTCTTTCTACTATGGAAACAAAGACAAAAGTTTTTGTCAATGTTTCTTACTTATTTCCAAGAAATTGTTTTTAGCGAAGTATTTGAGTGGGAGGACAATAGAACTTGATAAGGTTTATGAATCTGAGCATAATGATCAGAGTAGCGCAGCATTGGAATTGGTTCCGGAAGCGGCCACGACGATCATGGCTCCCATGTCTACAAAATGTTATAGTCATGGAGATCGAAGTACTTATTGAACCTTGTAGGTATGGTTTACTTTGTGATCAAATAAATGATTTGTGAACAAAGGATTGTTTTTTGAACAATGATAAACCAACTACATACAAAGAAGTTATGATGGGCCCTGACTCCGTTAAAATGGCTATACGCCATGAAATCCAAGATAGATGAATACTTTTTGAAAGTAAATGGATCTATAAAATTGATGGACTTGGATGGAATATCTTTGAATAAGCTCGACTTGTCGAAAAGTTGTTTACGACAAAGTTCAAAGAGTTGACTACGATAAGATTAGATCTTCCGTAGCAATGCTTATAGTCTATGTGGATTATTCCAGTAATCGCTACATATTTCTTTCATGAGATATGATAGTAAGATGGCAAAATACATTACTTAACAGAAGTATGTATTAAAGGTATATACAAGATACAACCAATTGTTTTGCTAGTCCGTGGAATACTAGATAGGTATACGAACTTCAATTGGATGAAGTGAGTATTACAGAGTTGGAATCTTCACCGGATGAAATGATCAAAGAGTTATGATTTCATCAGAAACGATGAAGAGGCTTGCATTTGCAAGAAATTAAGTGGGAGCGCTGAGACATATTTATAATACTTTATGTAAATACATATAGTTGGTTATAAATGATATAATTATATACTTGATTATAAAAGGTTTCATTGAGAATTAACTTCAATGAAAGGATATGGACTGAAACATATTTAGTGTCAAGATCTATGAAGATAGATTGAAACACATAATAAGTTTAAGTCAAAGTATATAGAAAGGATATTGAAGTAGTTCAATATAGAAATATTAAGAAAATATTCTTGTCATGTGAAGTTTTAACAAAACTTGAGTGTATCTGACACTCAATGAGTAAAAACACATGAGTGATTTAGATCACAATTAATATGTACACAATCAGATGTCCTGTGCTCTAAAATGTTAGGAGCATATACCAGAATGATTCATGTGATAATCATTGGACAAATAGTAAGAATATCCCTATGTACTTTAGAAGAACCAAGGATATATAAATAGTTTTGTATGGAGAAATGACAAACAAATCGCTGTAAGGTGTTGCACCGATATTGGTTTTGTCACATATAAAAATAAAATTTCAATCTCAAAATTAGTCTAAGTGTTGTTTAAAAAGTAGCACAATGCTAGATTTAGAAGAGTTCTAAATGTTGTGACGGATTCTACAAACGAAGGCAGAATATGTCGTTGTTTTGACAATGACTGAGGATGTTAAGTCAAGAGGTTCTTTGAGAACTTGGTGTAGTTCCGATAGTGTTAGAACTTTGAAGCTATATTGTGTATGACAATATTAGTGACATATTTCAGACCGCGGAATTAAGGTTCCACCAGAAGACCAAACATATTTAATGCCGACTCATTTGGAAAATGAGTGATGCGTGAAGACGCAAATGAATTGCAAAATACATACGTTTCTGAGTGTGTCAGAACCGTTGACTAAAGCTCTCCCTAGGGCAAAGTATGACCAACACCAGAATGCCATGGGTGTTAGGTACATTACAATGTAATCTAGATTATTGACTCTAGTGCAAGTGGGAGACTGTTGGAGATATGCCCAAGAGGCAATAATAAAAGTGGTTATTATATATCTTTATGTTTATGATAAATGTTTATATACCATGCTATAATTGTATTAACCGAAACATTGATACATGTGTGTTATGTAAACAACAATGAGTCCCTAGTAAAGCCTCTTAACTAGCTTGTTGATTAATAGATGATTAGTTTCATAATCATGAACATTGGATGTTATTAATAACAAGGTTATATCATTATGTGAATGATGTAAAGGATAACCCAATTAAGCGTAGCATAAGATCACGTCATTAAGTTATTTGCTATAAGCTTTCGATACATAGTTACCTAGTCCTTATGACCATGAGATCATGTAAATCACTTATGCTGGAAAGGTACTTTGATTACATCAAAAGCCACTGCGTAAATGGGTGGTTATAAAGGTGGGATTAAGTATCCGGAAAGTATGAGTTGAGGCATATGGATCAACAGTGGGATTTGTCCATCCCGATGACGGATAGATATACTCTGGGCCCTCTCGGTGGAATGTCGTCTAAATAGCTTGCAAGCATATGAATGGTTCATAAGAGACAACATACCACGGTACGAGTAAAGAGTACTTGTCAGGAGACGAGGTTGAACAAGGTATAGAGATACCGATGATCAAACCTCGGACAAGTAAAATATCGCGTGACAAAGGGAATTGGTATCGTATGTAAATGGTTCATTCGATCACTAAGTCATCGTTGAATATGTGGGAGCCATTATGGATCTCCAGATCCCACTATTGGTTATTGGTCGGAGAGAGATCTCGACCATGTCTACATAGTTCGCGAACCGTAGGGTGACACACTTAAGGTTTGATGTCGTTTAAGTAGATATGGAATAAGGAATGGAGTTCGAAGTTTTGTTCGGAGTCTCGGATGGGATCCAGGACATCACGAGGAGGTCCGGAATGGTCCGGAGAATAAGATTCATATATAGGAAGTCATATTCCAAGTTTGGAAATGATCCGGTGCATTTATGGTAGGTTCTAGAAGGTTCTAGAAAAGTCCGGAAGAAATCACCATGGAAAGTGGAGTCCCGAAGGGACTCCACCTTGCATGGCCAGCCAAACCCTAAGGGGTGGAGTCCCAGGTGGACTCCACCATAGGTGGCCGGCCACCCCACCTAAGGGAAAGGTGGGAGTCCCACCTTGGGTAGGACTCCCCCCTTGAGTAGGTTTCCCACCTATGGGAGGTTTTGTTGTTGGGGTCTTATTCGAAGACTTGGACTACAACTTTTGGGGATTTCCACCTATATAATGAGGAGGAGAGGGAGGGGGCAGCCACTCTTGGCCGCACCACCTAGGGCTGCCCATGGCCGGCGCCCTAGCCACCCCCTCTCCCCAAACCCTAGCTTCTCCTCCTCCACCACTTCTCCCGCATACGCTTAGGCGAAGCCCTGCCGGAGATCTCCATCGACACCGCCACCACGCCGTCATGCTGCCGGGATTCCGAGGAGGATCTACTACTTCCGCTGCCCGCTGGAACGGGGAGAAGGACGTCGTCATCAACACCGAACGTGTGACCGAGTACGGAGGTGCTGCCCGATTGTGGCACCGTCAAGATCTTCTACGCGCTTTTGAAAGCGGCAAGTGATCGTCTACCGCAGCAACGAGAGCCTCCTCTTCTAGGCTTTGGAAATCTTCAAGGTTAGTCTCGTTCATCCCCTCGTTGCTCCCATCTTCTAGATTGCATCTTGGCTTGGATTGCGTTCTCGCGGTAGGAAATTTTTTGTTTTCTATGCTACGAATCCCTACATTTACGTGGCACATTCTTCATCCTTCATGTGTTGACCAAACTTGAATCTATTCTTCACTCTTTGTATTGGTCAACCTTGTATCTTCTCATGCTCTATCATAATATCTTGATCATTCATTTCTTAACACATAAGCTAGAGCATGGCTAATATGGAGTTCCACATAAGAACTCCATCTTCATTTCTTCTTCTTGATCATATCACATATATATCTTCAAATCGATGATCTTGATGCCAATACTCAAGGTATATATTTTACCTTCATGGCATCCATAATTGAATCCAACACATGGAATACAAGTATTACCTATGGAATATTCTTTCATATAAACTCAATGAAAACATTAGTTCATAGGAGTTGTCATTAATTACCAAAACCGCACATAGGAGCAATGTACCCTTACAAAATGCCATGGAGACATACAAAGTCCACATGCTATGCATCGATGCGGGTTTGCTAATTGGGCCAGGTTCATGAACACGTGCGTAAAGGAGTGGCCCGCTCATTCGACAGACGAAGAAGACACGTGATCGACGAAGGCAGCGGACGATGGAAACAAAAGGGATGTGCCAAATAGACGAAACCACAGAAGCGTTAGATCCTTTATTAATATAGGTATATGTATAGATATTCTTCTTGCATATTCATACGAGCCAATGACCAAGTAAAGTCAAGTGAGCTCTTATCGTTTCGTGACTTTCACACTATTAGCATATTTTGCTTTTCAGGTTTCCTGGAATTTGTATGTTACCTGGATTTTGTTTTTTTTTTGTTTTTTTACTTTTGGAATAATGGAATCTTAAAAGAGATCAAGCTATGCCAATAAAATATTATTTGCAAATTGAAATTATATCAATACGAGACTTAACTATATTTTGCATGTGAAATCTAGCATAGCAGATTCATTAAAGACAACATTTCTGCTAATCACAACCTTACTTGTTTCAGGATTTCACAACTTATATCCTTTAACACCTGATTTGTAACCAAGAAAGATGCACTTAACAGCTCTAGGCTCTAATTTTCCATTATCAACATGAGCATAGGCAGTACAACCAAAAACTATCAATTCTGAATAATCTTCTGAGGAACCAGACCATATCTCAATTGGAGTCTTCTTTTCAATAGCAATGGAGGGTGACCGATTAATAAGATAGCAAGCTGTGGAAGCCCAAAAACGCCTATGCAAACCTGCATTTGACAACATGCAGCGGGACTTGGAGATGATGGTCCTGTTCATACGCTCAGCTACACCATTTTGGTGAGGAGTGAGCATCCAAAGCTGCCTAACAATTCCTTCAGACTTGCAATATGATTCAAACTCATTAGAACAGAATTCCATCCCATTATCAGTGTGAAGCTTCTTTACCTTCCTTTCAGTTTGCCTTTCAACCATAGTCTTCCATTCTTTAAATGCTGAAAATGCTTCTGATTTATGCTTCAAGAAATAAGGCCAAACTCTTCATGAGTTTCCTGTTTGATATAGGTATATAGCAGTATACTTGCCAATAGGAATATAGCAATTTACTTGCCAAACGTATCAATACTGGTCTAAACTTGAAATCTGTGCTTGTGAGTGGCATACTAACTAGAGCCAAATGAGACCCATCACCTATGTGAATTGTAACAAGTTGTGCATCAGGATTCCATTTACTAAGAGCATTTGTGGGTGCACAAAGAAGTGAAGCTATTAAAATAATGGTTTACAATTGTATTTGCACACTAGAATAGTTTAAAATACACTATGGATGGTGGAGGGCGTCATCCGTGGAGACGACACGTACTTCAGAAGTTAAAATCCTAGGCATATATGTGCTTTAGACTAGCTTACACGTTTTGCTTATTTGGTTTCCAGTTATCCGATAGCTGTCCCAGTTAAACGAACGATAGCTCTTCAATCATACTATTGTTCGGTGGTCTAATATACCTATAATGTTTAATTACACGAAGTAAAATAAACCTTTCAGAACACTATATCGAAATATTTTGTATATACATGAACACTATATCGCAATATTTTGTATATACGTGAATTGTTATGCATATTTTATGTTTATATGCGTGACATATGTGGCGCTAAAAAATTTAATGGACCGTTGCAACGCACGGGGATTCAACTAGTCACTATAGCTTTATACTGATCACGCGAGTGTTCGTCTCAGGCCAGGAAGAGAAAACCCTGACCAGAGTCGACCCTTTAGACTCGTCTCTGCTAAATGGCCCGTAGGCTAAAACCCTCGTAATATAACTAGGAGGCAAGGAGGCTTGTCGCCGGTGCATTATTTTGGCACATGAGCTATCTGGAGCTCCATATTTGAAAACTTAATAAAAAATCAAATTTGAAGCATCAATTTTTTTAACAAGAGTACCAGAATATGGTAAATAATTTGTTCTACATGTGTGTAAATTTCAGTACCAAGTACATTATATTCTATCGTGGGAAAATAAAACAGATCTACCAGTATGAATAGTGTCATTTTCAATTATTCTAAAATTTGTTCAATTTGTCTTTTTTGCCATATAAAAATGGAAAATTAGGGGCTTTGGGGTGCCAGACCGCGCTTCTTAGCTCAAGGATATCCTTCTTAAGGAGAAGGTTGATATCATTGGTCTACAGGAAACAATTAAGTAGGAGTTTCAAGGGTGGAGCTCTGATGCCTTGAGTTTGGGGGTCATTTTGTTTGGAACTAGCTTCCGGCTTTAGGTCACTCCGGGGGGATGCTGTTAGGTTTCAGGGATAACTGCTTTGAGGTGGAGAACCGGAGGATGGGATCCTTCTACCTCAGCGCAGATGTTCTGCAAAGGAACGTCAACCTTAGGTGGCGTTTCATTCTTGTCTACGGCCCGACAGATCATGCTAGGACTGATGAGTTCCTGGGGGAACTTCAGGTCGAGGTTGAGGCTTGTCAACTGGCCCTCGTGGTGGGGGGATATTTTAACCTTGTTTCGTGCCTAGCGGACAAGAGCAACGGGGTCGTCAACTGGCAAAGGGTGAGCCGGTTCAACGATGCTCTGGCCGGACTGGCAGTGCGCGAGATTAGTCAAGCAGGGGCTCGATTCACCTCGACCAACAACCAGGCGTACCCTATTCGCTCAGTACTGGATAGGGGTTTTGTCTCCACGTGATGGGTGGCCTACTTCCCGCTCTGTACGGTCACAACCATCACGAGGATTGGAACAGACCACTGCCCTCTAATTTTGGACAATGGGGACAAATGGTTGGGACATACATCGCGGTTTTTCTTCCAAACTTGGTGGTTTGGAGTTCCTGGCTTTGGGGAGCTAGTGAAGGAAGAGATTTCCTTTGCCATTCAGGCTTCGAGTCTGCACCGATCGAGCATTGACCTGTGGCAAGGCATCTAAAGGGGTTTGAGGCAGTTCCTCAAGGGATGGGGTGCCAACCTGGGAAAGGAAAAAAGAGCCTTCAGGGAGAGTCTAATGCTACAGGTGGGTAACCTGGACATCTTAGCGGACTCTACGGGCCTGGACAAGGAGGGATGGGCTCTCCGGTACCACCTGGAGGACCAGATCACACAACTTGATACCCTAGAGGAGGAGTACTGGCGGCAGCGGAGCCGCGTGCAGTGGACGCTCAAAGGGGATGCATGCACTGCTTTTTTATATGCCTTTGCGAATGGTCGTAGGAGGAAGTGCTTGATCCCTAGGCTGATCACGGATACCGGGGAGATATCCGAACAAAGAGAGCTTGTGGATCATATCTATGGGTTTTACCTGGGCTTGATGGGGGGTGAGGGAGAAGAGAGGGTCTTCTCTCTGGCTCTGGACCTGTGGGCCACATGGATAGGATCTCGGAGGAGGAAAACCTAGCGCTGGAACTGACTTTCACACAGGAGGAACTGGACCAAGTACTAACGGATATGAAACCAGACTCGGCACCTGGGCGGACGGGTTCCTGGTGTCTTCCTTTAAAAGGTTCTCGGAGATCCTTAAGGAACCCTTTTTGGGGATTCTAAATGACTTTGCCCTAGGGAGGGTAGACATTGCTCGCCTTAACTACGGCATTCTTTCGCTTATCCCAAAAGTTAAAGGGGCAGACACGGTCAAGCAATACATGCCAATAGCCCTCATAAATGTTATCCTTAAATTCGTTGCCAAAGCGTACACGACTAGATTGGCCCTGATTGCCCACAGTACCATTGATAGGAGTCAGACCGCTTTCATTAATGGACGGTGCTTGCACGAGGGCGTGTTGGCACTCCACGAGATTGCCCACGAGCTACGGGTTAAGAAGCTCAAAGGCCTTCTTCTCAAGCTAGATTTTGAAAAGGCCTACGCCAGAGTTAATTGGGATATTCTCAGCGAGGTGCTGCTGAGAAAGGGTTTCTCAGCTGGTGTGGTACACCGCCTCATGCAGCTAGTGTCTAGGGGATAGACGGCTATCAATGTGAATGGCGAGGTGGGACCATATTTCAGGAATGCCAGGGGAGTGCGGAAAGGAGACCCACTATCCCCAATCTTATTTGATTTTATGGTTGATGCCCTCACAGCTATGCTGGCTAGGGAAAATGTGGCGGGACATATACAGGGAGTGGTGTCCCATCTGATTCCAGGGGGAGTCACCCATCTGTAGTATGCAGATGACACGATGATCCCGGTGGAGCCCTCCACCCTGGGGGTTGCGAACCTTAAGCTACTTCTGATTTGTTTCGAGAGTATGTCGGGTCTCAATATCAATTTCTCTAAGAGTGAAGCTGTGGTGACTGGCGTCGCTGAGGGGGAAAAGCAAAGGGTTGCTGACCTCCTGAACTGTAAGCTGGGCTCCATGCCTTTCAAGCACCTCGGCCTGCCAGTGTTAGATAAGGCCCTCTCGGTGGCGGATTGGCACTTCCTAACTGAGAAGGTGAGTCATAGGGTTGACCCATGTCAAGGACTTTTCTTGGGCTCTAATATGTCTCAAACGTATCTATAATTTTTGATGCTCTATGCTTGTTTTACACCAATTCGTATATCTTTTGTTTACACTTCATTGAACTTTTACATGATTTCCGACACTATAACAAGATACCACAGTGTCAGTTCCCTGTTTTCTGTTGTTTTTGTATTTTAGAAAAGTTGTACAGGAAATATTCTCGGAATTGGACGAAACAAAAGCCGAAGTCAATATTTACTGTAATGAAAACAAAGTCCGAAGGGGGTTGAAGAGGCACAGCAGGGAGCCTAAACCACCCTTAAGCACGGCATGGACCTGGCCCGCGCATAAGGTAGGTGTGGGGCCACCAGGCACCCCACCGACCTAAATCATCCGCCCATTTATTCATCTTCTCGGTAAAACTCTGGATACCCGAGCCTCCATCCACGAAAAGTTCCGTCGCGGCCGCATCGCAGAACCCATCTCGGGGGGTTCTGAACTTCTTCCCGTCACCCTGCCGGAGGGGGAAATCATTGCAGGAGGCATCTACATTGCCATGCCCGCCTCCGAAATGATGTGTGAGTAGTTCATCCCTGGACTATGGGTCCATAGCAGTAGCTAGATGGTTGTCTTCTCCAATTTGTGCTTCATGTATAGATCTTGTGAGCTGCCCTACATGATCAAGATCATCTTTATGTAATCCTACATGTTGTGTTTGCTGGTATCTGATGAATATTGTATACTATGTTGAGGTCGATTATATATTCATGTCATATGTTATTTGTGATCTTGCATGCCCTCCGTTACTAGTAGAAACTCTGGCCAAGTGGATACTTGTGATCCCAAGAGGGGGTATTTATGCTCTATAGTAGGTTCATGTCTCTAGTTTTCTAAGAGAGTGACTGAAAGTATAGAGATGGTAAACCTAGAGGGGGGGGTGAATAGGTTTCTACAAATTTAAATTCTTTCTTTGCAATATTAGGCTTTGCGGAATATAAAGATGAGCCTAATGCAAACTAGGTGAAGCAGCCTATATGAGGATACAACTAACTCGAGCACGAAGGCTCTCACAGGCAGTTAAATCACAAGTAAGGAGTTCGGTTAGAGATAACCGATAGCACGCGGAGACGAGGATGTATTCCCGTGTTCCCTTGCTTTGCAACAAGGTACGTCACGTTTGGAGGAGTGGAGGTCCCACGAAGGATTCCCCGCGCCACGAAGGCTCACCCTATTCTCCGGAGCCTATCCCACGAAGGAATAGCTCACTCACTTGTGGTAGACTTTGAGGTAGCCTCCAAACCTTCACAATCTTGCCCGGAGCAAATCCACAGCCCGGATGCTTCCGGACTCCTCTTGCCTACCTAGGGTTTCCAAGGAACCCTAGGAAGCAAGCTTCTCAATGAATACAAGGGGGAATGAGATTTGGCTTGGTAGAACGGTAGATCGGGTCCTCCTCTAATGATTCCCCGGAGGGATTTGAGTTTGAGTGGAGGAGGAGGGAGATCTGAGGCTTTTGGTGTTTCTAGCAAAGGAGTATGAGAGAGAGAGCTCAAGAACAGTTTGTAGTGTAGTGCCTAACTGTTCAGAGGTAGGAGAAGGGCTATTTATAGTGTTCTTCGAAATATGGCCGTTTGCCACTTGCCACCTCAGCTTTTCCTCGACAAACCCGGTCGACCGGGCCACAGACCGGACAAGCCGGGTGAGAGGCCGGTCTGACCGGGCCAGTGACCGGACGCCTTTTGCTGGTCCTGGAGCTCCTCCGGTTGGCGGCCGGTTGGCGCCCGGTTGCCGCCCGGTGGACCGGACGGAGCACCGGACACGCCGGTCGAGAGCCCGGTTGACCGGGCGCAAACCGGATCTGCTGGTTCCTCCTTTGGAGCCCGGTTGCTGCCCGGTCGACCGGCCACCACGCCGGACTGGCCGGTTGCTGGCCCGGTTGGACCGGGCAGGTGACCGGATTTCTCCTGTAACCCCTTTTTGATTGTTGTTGAAATGGGGGGTCACCTTTAGCCTTCTTGTTCCTTTGATACACCATTTACGCCTCATTGCTTAATACCTGAGATTGTACTTATAAACATATTAGGCCAAATACTTTAGCACGGTGTCATCGTTACCAAAATAATGGATAAGGGTGAAATACCCTT
The DNA here is from genome assembly GCF_019359855.2 of Lolium perenne. Taxonomy (NCBI): domain Eukaryota; kingdom Viridiplantae; phylum Streptophyta; class Magnoliopsida; order Poales; family Poaceae; genus Lolium; species Lolium perenne. Next base: position 232,485,087 of record NC_067244.2, on the reverse strand, counting down.
ACAATCTCCCCCTTTTTGGTATACGATGACAAACCGAGCTAGAGTCACAAATAGATATTATGATAAGCTCTAAACCTTGATTCCATATAAGATATTACGAAAGCTCCCCCATAATGTGTGCACTTGGAGAATTTGCGTTTGAATGCAAAGTGCACCATTTGAGAAACATGAGAAGCTCCCCCAATATCTTTAGGAAACAAGCATGGTATGGAGATGTGCATATCAAGATATATAAGCATAGCATAATCATCCTAACATGGAGTAGCACACATAATAGTCATCCATACATATCCATACACGAATAGCAAATGGTTCTTGGAAAACTCAAAGTAATCTAGCACAAGCCATATAAAATCCAAATAAAGCAACTCCCATGGCTTGTGGCGATCAAAGAACCCCGTGGTCTAGACTCTACTCTCTTCTCCCCCTTTGGCATCGGAACACCAAAAAGGCGAAGAAAAGAGGAGAGATGCTATCGCACCCATCAGTAGTGACCAAACCCAAGCGAGGAGGAGCTCTCGCGTGCATCATCATCACCGGCATTATCATCACCGGCACCATCATCACCCTCATCATCATCAGCATAGTCAGCAGGAGGAGCACGAGCAGGCCTAGGGAGAGCACCATGAGCGTACACAGAGAAGTCGAAGTTCTGGAGCATCTCATCGGTAAGAGGAGGCATCTCCCACTGAGGTGCTATCACAGGCTCCATCTCAGGGCCAGGAGGAGGAACAGAGTGGTTCCTTGAGGCCATGAATTCATTCTGGCGCCTCCGTGTCTCTTGGGTCATAGTAAGGGTCTGATGGGCAACATCATGGCTTCTCTTGCACATTTGGAACAGGCATGTGAAGAAACGAGCGGCCCCATGCTGGGAGCACCGAGAGTGACTGGAGCTAGCATCATGATCATGGTGTGCCTTGGAGCGGCGCTCAGTGGTGGGCATCATGGAGGGAACGTCTGAACGAGTGGCCTCCTGAATGGGGAACCTGAATGGATCCATGATGACTTTCTCACCAATAACGTTCCGAGGAGCAGGAACAATGTAGTTGATGAGCCGCTGAACATATTGGGCGTAGTTGGGAGTCATGCGGTCCATAATTGCCCTCTTCAGTTCACAGTAGATAAGATCACAGCCATCAATCTTCCTCACCCTGTCAGGATGACAATAGTACATCAAGTTGAGGTGATAGTTCCGGACTTCACTGTGGTCTCCGGACTTCTTTGATGAGGTTCTCCCGGAACAGCTTGGCAAGTACCAAATAGGAGTAGTACATCCCAGAGATGGTGGGAGGTCCAGGCGTAGGGTTTGGAGGATAGCAGAAAGAGATGTCACCCCTAGTGAGCCTGGACCGTGAATGAATCTTGTACCCTGGATCACTGTCATCACCACAACCCATGGCTGCACGGAACTGAGAGTAGGAGCATGAGTACTTTGTCTTGCCGGTCATCCAAGTGAGGGTGCGGTCTTCATCATCATGGAAGAAGACAGTGCGGTGGCGACGGACAAGGAGGGGACAAAAGGTAGGATCATCTTGAGTATCATCAGGCTTGAGGCACACAAGGTCATACAATCCCAGACTCCTCAAGGTTTGAACCACAAACCGATACTTGGTGGCTTCATGCAAGGCCAGTTCTTCAGGATTGATAGCCTTGGGTGATACAATATTACCATGCTTCATAAACTCATGAGAATCATAGAAACCCTCCCAGAGGGCTGCCTGTGTGTTGGTCCAGAATGCCTTGTCCGAACGAGTGTAAGTTGGCCTCTCAAAGCGATACGGATTCAGAGTCCTCCATTCCTGCCACTCAAGACGGTTTGCAGCCCCAACATTGATGGTTGGTACTACCTCATCATCCTCTTGGACAACATTCTTATCCTTGTGCTTGGTAGCAACAGACTTGGTTCTGCCCCGAGCTGAGCTGCCAAAGGTGTCGACTTTGCGGAGCTTGGGGGGGTGCACGGCTACTAGAACGGCGGGGAGGATCAGCCATCCTACCTCGCTTGGCAACATTGCCACGTGGTGGCTCACCACTCCAACTTCCTGTGAATGAGAAAAATATAGCAAGGATAGCAGTGGGGTAAGTGTACATGTCATCAATAAGAGAGAATCCAAAAAGCATAGCATATATTCAAGTGTAGTGATGAGTTTGTGCGAAAACTGGGCAACCCGGCGCACAGGCCGGTCAAACCGGGCAGCAGACCGGACGATCCGGTTTGCGACCGGTTGACCGGGCCACACACCGGGCCGGCCGGTTGAATGGCTGGTCGACCGGGCTAGAAACCGGGTCTGTCGATTTGTGATGTTGTGCCCAGATTTCTACCACAAATTCATGCAAAAACTCGAAAAACTTGAGTACATGCTATAGCAATAGAGTGGAGAATGTGCTTTGTGTTGAGAGACACTCTAAAGGCATGAGGACTTGCAAACCCTAAACCTAACCCTAAGATTTCCTCAAATTTTGGCAAGAACTTGCAATGTGTGAGGAGGACTAGAACTTAGGGAGGAAAGGAGAGTACATTACCCGAAGACATTGTCCTCCTTGATCAAGGGAACAAGAAGAACACAAGGTAGGGCTTGAAAACCAAGAACTCCAAAAATTCCCAAGCTAGTTGGAGAGGGACCAAATCCTTCGGTGGAGATGTTCCAATGGACCCGATCTATGGTGTGGTGAAGTTTGGGGAAGTTCTTGTGGTGGGAAGTGCCTAGATCTTGGTGGAGGTGTTGAGGGCGCCGGCCATGGAGGTTGGGGATTGGGGAACAATGGGGAAGATGACCCCAAGGGGTATCTCTTCCCAATATATAGTGGGCCGCGCGACCGGTCAGATATCCGGTCAGACCGGGCTGGTGACCGGCTGACCCGGCCCAGACCCCGGTTGCCGCCCGGTCCACCGGACCTTCCGGTCAGGGACCCGGTCCGACCGGGCCAGCGACCGGCCAGCCCAGAATTGTCTAATTTTGCCTCGTTTTTGCCCCTATGCTGTGTGTAAGTGTGTGTAAGTGCTCAAATGATGACATGTACATATAGATAGATAGATGATGATGAGATGAGCATAGACATGGGGTTGGAAAACACAAAGTTCTCTAGGCATACCCATTGGAGTGAAAATGCCAACAAGATACAAATAGCTACAATGGGCATGATTCGAAGTATATCAAGAATCATAAGAGCATTTTGGAATAGTTTTTTTTTTAACAAGATCATTTGGCCTTATATAGTCAAATCAAGTTGTAATGAAGGCACAATGAGGGGCGGGGGATTACTCCCCCTATGTGAAAGCACAAATGTCATGTGACCGCGAAGAGACATGCTTGGGTCCATATAATGACATTGGGTCTATTTATGTTGCACACATAGGTATGCATCATACCAAGACATGGTAAGATGACTATCCCCATATGTGCTATGCCTCTAAGCTAGATAGCAAGATAAATGCAAGAATATAGTGCAAGAAGGTAATCAATCCAAGTTTTTAGGATCAAGAATACCAAGTTCTCCTCTCAAGTTAACAAAGCGGGCTTCATCCAAAGGCTTAGTGAAAATATCCGCCAATTGGTAGGTTGTTCCCACATGAGTGAGATCAATATCCTTATTGGCAACATGATCACGTAGGAAGTGATGGCGAATGTCAATATGTTTGGTGCGACAATGTTGAACCGGGTTGTTGGCGATCTTTATTGCACTTTCATTGTCACAAAGAAGAGGCACCGTACCAAGAGACACACCATAGTCTTTCAAGGTTTGCTTCATCCATAACAATTGAGTGCAACAAGATGACGCGGATATGTATTCGGCTTCGGCGGTGGATAGGGCGGTGGAGTTTTGTTTCTTGGATGACCAACTCACCAATGACCGGCCAATAAATTGGCAAGCCCCGGAGGTAGACTTCCGATCAACCTTATCACCGGCCCAATCGGAATCCGAATAGCCAATGAGTTCAAAGGTTGACCCCTTTGGATACCATAGCCCGAGAGTAGGAGTGAGAACAAGGTATCTTAGTATCCGTTTGACCGCCACTAAATGGCTCTCCTTGGGAGCGGATTGAAAACGAGCACACATCCCTACACTTAGCATGATATCCGGCCTAGAGGCACAAAGGTAGAGCAAGGATCCTATCATGGAGCGGTATACCTTTATGTCCACATCCTTCTCACCGTCACATGAACCAAGTTGCCCCTTTACGGGCATGGGTGTCTTCATTGGACTTGCATTGGTCATGTTGAATTTCTTGAGCATGTCCTTCACATACTTTTCTTGAGAGATGAAGGTGCCTTTTGCAAGTTGCCTCACTTGGAAGCCTAGAAAGAACTTCAACTCTCCCATCATGGACATCTCAAATTTCCTAGTCATCAATAGCTCAAAAGCTTTGTTATGATTGGGGTTAGTTCCACCAAAAATAATATCATCAACATATATTTGACATATAAAGAGGCCACCCCCTTTAACCCGCTTGGTGAAAAGGGTGGAATCGACCGTACCCATGCAAAACCCATCATGTAGTAAGAAATCCCTAAGGAACTCATACCAAGCACGTGGAGCTTGCTTGAGACCGTAGAGTGCCTTATGGAGTAAATACACGTGGTTGGGTCGGCATGGGTCTTAACCCGGGGTTGAGCCACATATGCGGTTTCTTTTAGGGGACCATTCAAAAATGCACTTTTCACATCCATTTGATATAATTTGAAATTGTGAAAAGATGCAAATGCAAGCAAAAAGACGAATAGCTTCAAGACGGGCTACCGGCGCAAAGGTATCCTCAAAATCCATACCTTCTATTTGGGCAAACCCTTGCGCCACTAACCTTGCTTTGTTTCGTATAACAATGCCATTCTCATCTTGCTTGTTCTTGAATACCCATTTGGTCCCAATGACATTGATGCGATGATCCTTGGGTCTCTCAACTAGAGACCATACTTCATTCCGAGTGAAACACTCCAATTCTTCTTGCATGGCAATTACCCAATCCGGATCGACCAAGGCTTCATGTACCTTAAGTGGTTCAAAACTAGACACAAAAGCATGATGTTGACAATAAGTGATAAGTAATGCATGGTGTCTACGAGTTACCACTCCTCTTGAGATGCTACCAAGGACTTGATCCACTTTCATGTCTCTTGCCCTTGTAGCGGCCTTGATCTTCCGAATGGTTCCTTCATGATCAATGAATTCATCTCTTGCTAGTACTTGATCATGAGGGACCACTTGAGCTTGATCATGAGTTGAGGATGTTTCTTGATCGTCATCATGATCTTGCTCCATGGAATGAGGATCTTCTTCTTGTTCTTCGGATTGAGACTCATCTTGAGTGGAGGGTGGTTCTTGAGTTGCACTTGATGGTTCGGCTTGAGTTGAGCTAGGCTCTACTTGTGGCGTGCTTGAGACATCTACTCCATCATCTTGATCATCATTATGAACCTCCATGGGCCGGATGTGTCCAATGCCCATATGCTTGATGGCACTAGATGGATCAACATCATTACCTGCAACACATGGAACAACTTGCTCCACTTGGGAGCCATTATCCTCCAAGAACACCACGTCACAAGATACTTCAATAGTCCCGGAGGACCGGTTGTAGTATCTATAGGCGTGAGAGTTCTCCGCATATCCAACAAATATACCCTCTATGGTTCTAGTTTCAAATTTACCGAGCTTTCCTTTGTTGTTCTTAACAAGGCATTTGCATCCAAAGACACGAATATACATGACATTAGGCTTGTTACCGGTAAGTAGCTCGTATGGGGTTTTGTTGTGGAGGGGACGGAGGAAGAGCCGGTTGGAGTAGTGGACGGCCGTAGAGATGGCTTCTCCCCAAAAGTTGTGGGGAGAGTTGAATTCACTCAACATGGTTCTTGCCATCTCAATGATAGTCCGGTTCTTCCTTTCAACAACACCGTTTTGTTGACGGGTGTATGGCGCCGAAAACTCATGCTTGATGCCCTCATCATCCACAAACTCTTGCATAGTGTAGTTCTTGAACTCGGTGCCATTGTCGGTCCTAATTGCCTTGATCTCGGATTCATACATACGTTGAGCTTTCTTGGCGAAGGTGATGAACTCTCTATGGGTCTCGTCCTTAGACTTAAGGAGAAAGACCCAAGAGTATCTTGAGTAATCATCAACAATGACAAGTCCATACTTGCTTCCACCAAGAGTATCATAGTGTGATGGCCCAAAGAGGTCCAAATGAAGGAGCTCCAAAGGCCTAGATGTGGTAACAATACTCTTGATGGGATGCTTCTTCTTGAGTTGCTTTCCGGCTACACATGCACTACAAACACGATCTTTCTCAAAAGAAACACCGGTTAGTCCCACAATATGCTCACCCTTTAGGAGTTGTTTAAGATTACTCATGTTAACATGACCAAGGCGGCGATGCCACAACCATCCTTCGTCATGCTTGGCCGCCATTAGACATGTGGAGAAGGAGGGGCTCTCTTTCGAGAGGTCAACAACATAAAGGTTGTTCTCCACAAATCCAACAAGGACCAATTTGAGATTGTCACTCCTAAAGACTTGCACATAATATTTAGTGAAATATGAATTGTACCCGGCATCGGCAAGATGATATATAGAAAGTAAGTTATAGCCAAGGTGTTCAACAAGCATAACCGTCTCAAGGCACAAGTCCTTAGAGATTGCTACCTTGCCATACCCAAGTACCTTTCCCTTTGAGTTGTCACCAAAGGTAATGCTTGACTTCTTGTGGATATCTTCAATGAATTGATCAAGCACACCTTTTCCTCCGGTCATATGATTGGTGCATCCACTATCAAACACCCATTTTGGACCACCGGAGGAATACCCCTACAAAATCAAGTAGAGGATTTAGGAACCCATCGATTAATGGGTTCCTTTGCAATGGCAACAATATCTTTTGGTACCCAAATTGAGTACTCTCTATAAGCATAGCCATTGGGGGGGCCAACATAGTTAGCATAGACATCACCATAATAATCAACAAATAATGCATAGTGATCGTTTGGCCCCGTGCGGGCACCACTAGTGGCTTTGCCCTTTGAGGCTTTGCCATTGTTAGTGACCTTCTTGTTCTTATCTTGAGCGGGTTTCTCCTTCTTGTAGTTGTTCTTCTTGTGGGACTTGGGAGTATATCCAAGTCCATACTTTTGATTGTTTGACCTTTGCTTACTCAAGAGGTCATCCAATCCCATCTTGTTCTTGGCGGTGGTGAACTTTGCAAGTTCCTTTGTTAGCCTAACATTTTCCTCAAGAATAGATGCTTGCTCACAAGAAGATTCATTAGGATGATAGTCAAGACCATATTTGGTCACCAAGGACTCAAGATATGCATTGGTCTCAACATGCAAAGAAAGTTCCTCTTGTAAACGAACATGTTCCTCAACAAGTTTAGCATGCTCACTAGTAAAGGAAATGGAGGAACAAGCAAGCTTTTCAACATCAATGGGATCCTTCATTGATCCAAGAGCCTTTTTGTAGGATTCTTGAAGTAGATCATGATTCTCTCCAAGTTTCTTGAGCTCATCCTTGACAAGCTTGTTAGCTCTTTCAAGGTGGTCAAGATCCCTAGTGAGAGAAGCATGAGCAACTTCAAGTTCCTCCTTTGAAGCATTGAGCTCTTGGGTCAATAATTGAGCCCTATCAATAGTTTCTAGGTCCTTAACTTTATCAAGTTCATAAGTTTCAATTTGTTGCTTAAGGCCTTGAGATATGCACCTTTCGGTTTTTAGCTCTTGTCTTAGGAGATTGAATCTCCGTTCCTTCTCATTCAATTGATATTCTAATTCCTCAATGGACTCATCCTTTTCTTTGAGTGAGTCCATCAAGAAATCAAACTTGACAAGAGCTTCACCACGAAGGGTGCATCTAACATCATATAGTTCCTTAAGCATAGTTAATTCTTCTTGATCTTCGTTTTCATCATCAAGAACACTAGATAGGGAAGGTGGAGGTTCCATTACCTTGGTTTCCCTTGCCATAAGACAAGAGCCAATGATTGGAGAGGAGGGAGAGTCATCGGAGTCATCATCTTGAGTCGTTCTTGCCATGAAGGAAGAGCCAACATCATTCTCCGTGGAGTAATCTTTGGAGTAGTCATATGTGAAGAGTGACCCGGGCTTAGAGTATGCTAAACCGGCCACTCCGACCTCCTTCTCCTCATCTTCCTCTTCTTCATCGGACAAGTACTCGGTCCCAACAAAAGCTCTTCCCTTGTTCTTCTTGTACCGATCGTTGATTGGGTTCGGCTTCAATCTTGGCTTGACCCCTTTGATGAACTTTGGCTTGTCTACCCTTTTCTCATAAGGGCACTCATTTGCAAAGTGGTTATCTTCATCACAATTGTAGCAAGTTCTCTTCTTCTTCTTGTCATTGAGGAGCATTGGGAACTTTGCCTTGTACTTCTTGGCAAAGAAAGCAAAGTCGGTAGCAATGTCACTAGTTGAAGTCATCTCTTCATCTTCTTCAATCTCATAGTCTTCTTTGCTTTCATGGTCGGCTCTAGCTTTGAGAGCAAGGTTGTGTGACGCTTCATGGTTGTGTGAGGCTTCATCAACACGGTTCATTGCCTTGAGCCTCTTTCCGGCTTTGGCCATGCTTTCATTGGCGGCCACATAGGAGACTAGATCATCGGAGTTGAGATCGGCACTCTTGGTCATGATTTGCAAGTTGAGTCCAAGGTTGGTGTCTTCTTGTTTGACGGCAATCATAGCAATGACCTTGGATTTTATGAAGGCTTCGTTCATCTCAAATCCGTCATTGTACTTCTCAACACCAAGTCCCTTGACCCTTACTTTCAGAGCACCAAGCCTAGCATAGGCATCAAATATGGATTCTCCATCTCGAATCATGAATTGGTAGGCCTCTTGCTTTGCGGTCTCATAGAGAGCTGATTGGATCAAATCGGTTCCCTCTTGTAGTACTACGATCCGATCCCACAACTCTTTAGCGGAGACAATGTCATCGACTTGATCAAGAAGCTTGCGGTTGATGCCACTTCTAATCTTGTCACGTGCGGATGCATTGAGTTGACGGTTGTAGAACTCGGTGGAGGTCAACCGAGTGGGATCTTGTGGCTCCCGATGTCCATGAACAATGAGCTCCCATAGCTCCACACTGCAGCTGCGAATATGAGATTCCATAGCAGATTTCCAATGTGGAAAGTGAGTTCCATCGTAATGGGGAACGGTCCCACTATGGTTTATATGAGGCATGGGTGAAGTGTTTCTAGGATAGTTATAGTTAACATCATGGTAGGACTCCTTAGAGACCGAAGCCCCACTAGAAGTTCCACCCGCAGTTAGGTTCTTAAGCATGGCAGTCATTTCTGCCATTTGGTTTTGTAGCTCATCCTCCTTTTTCTTCTTCTCGGCTGTAGGATAACGTTGCATAGAAAAAAAAAATTTCCTACCGCGAACACGCAATCCAAGCCAAGATGCAATCTAGAAGACGGTAGCAACGAGGGGGTATCGAGTCTCACCCTTGAAGAGATTCCAAAGCCTACAAGATGAGGCTCTTGTTGCTGCGGTAGACGATCACTTGCCGCTTGCAAAAGCGCGTAGAAGATCTTGATCACGATCGGTTCCGGCGCCACGAACGGGCAGCACCTCCGTACTCGGTCACACGTTCGGTTGTTGATGAAGACGACGTCCACCTCCCCGTTCCAGCGGGCAGCGGAAGTAGTAGCTCCTCTTGAATCCGACAGCACGACGGCGTGGTGTCGGTGGCGGTGTAGAAGTCCGGCGGAGCTTCGCTAAGCTACGCGGGAAATATGAAGTGGAGGAGCAAAGCTAGGGTTTGGGAGGGGGTGGCCGGCCACTCAAGGGGGGCGGCCAAGCTATGGTCTTGGGGTGGCCGGCCCCCTCCCTTGGCCCCTCATTATATAGGTGGATCCCAAGTGTTGGTGTCCAAGTCTTCGAATAAGACCCGAAACCAAAACCTTCCATAGGAGGGGGCAAACCTAGCCCAACTAGGACTCCCACCCAAAGGTGGGATTCCCACCTCCCATGTGGGGGGTGGCCGGCCCCCTATGGTGGAGTCCACTTGGGACTCCACCCCCACTAGGGCTGGCCGGCCATGGAGGTGGAGTCTCTTGTGGACTCCACCTTCCTTGGTGGTTTCTTCCGGACTTTTCTAGAACCTTCTAGAACCTTCCATAGAACCTTCCGCGACATTTTATTTCACATAAAATGACATCCTATATATGAATCTTATTCTCCGGACCATTCCGGAACTCCTCGTGATGTCCGGGATCTCATCCGGGACTCCGAACAAATATTCGAACTCCATTCCATAATTCAAGTGCTACCATTTCAACATCCAACTTTAAGTGTGTCACCCTACGGTTCGAGAACTATGTGGACATGGTTGAGTACTCACTCCGACCAATAACCAATAGCGGGATCTGGAGATCCATAATGGCTCCCACATATTCAACGATGACTTTAGTGATCGAATGAACCATTCACATAAATTACCAATTCCCTTTGTCTCACGATATTTTACTTGTCCGAGGTTTGATCTTCGGTATCACTCTATACCTTGTTCAACCTCGTCTCGACAAGTACTCTTTACTCGTACCGTGGTATGTGGTCTCTTATGAACTCTTTCATATGCTTGCAAGACATTAGACGACATTCCACCGAGAGGGCCCAGAGTATATCTATCCGTCATCGGGATGGACAAATCCCACTGTTGATCCATATGCCTCAACTCATACTTTCCGGATACTTAATCCCACCTTTATAGCCACCCATTTACGCAGTGGTGTTTGGTGTAATCAAAGTACCTTTCCGGTATAAGTGATTTACATGATCTCATGGTCATAAGGACTAGGTAACTATGTATCGAAAGCTTATAGCAAATAACTTAATGACGAGATCTTATGCTACGCTTAATTAGGTGTATCCATTATATCATTCACACAATGACATAACCTTGTTATTAATAACATCCAATGTTCATGATTATGAAACTAATCATCCATTAATCAACAAGCTAGTTTAAGAGGCATACTAGGGACTTCTTGTTTGTCTACATATCACACATGTACTAATGTTTCGGTTAATACAATTCTAGCATGATATATAAACATTTATCATAAACATAAAGATATAAATAATAACCACTTTATTATTGCCTCTAGGGCATATCTCCTTCAGTCTCCCACTTGCACTAGAGTCAATAATCTAGATTACATTGTAATATACCTAACACCCATGGCATTCTGGTGTTGGTCATGCTTTGCCCTAGGGAGAGCTTTAGTCAACGGATCTGCTACATTCAGATCAGTGTGTACTTTGCAAATCTTTACTTCTCCATCTTCGATGTACTCGCGAATCGAGTGGTAACGCAGCTTGATATGCTTCAGCCTCTTGTGTGACCTTGGCTCTTGTGCATTGGCGATGGCACCCATGTTATCACAAGAAATGATTAATGGGTCCAATGCACTAGGAACCACACCGAGCTCTACAATGAACCTCTTCATCCATACCGCTTCGATGAAGCCTCTGAAGCCGCTATGTACTCGATTCTGTTGAAGACTTCGCCACCGTGCACCGCTTCGAGCTTGCCCAGCTTCTGCAGCACCATTCAATATAAACACGTACCCGCATTGTGACTTAGAGTCATCGGGATCGGTGTTCCAACTTGCATCGGTGTAACCGTTTACAACGAGCTCTTGGTCACCTCCATAACAAAGAAACATATCCTTAGTTCTTTTCAAGTACTTCAGGATATTCTTGACCGCTGTCCAGTGTTCCATTCCTGGATCACTTTGATATCTGCTAGTCAAACTACCAACAGGTGCTATATCCGGTCTAGTACATAGCATGGCATACATGATAGATCCTTTGCCGAGGCATAGGGGATGTTATACATCCTTTCTCTTTCTTCTGCCAGTAGCCGGTCCTTGAGTTTTACTCAATACCTTGCACAGTAACATAGGTAAGAACCCTTTCTTACTTTCGTCCATTCTAAACTTCTTTAGAATCTTGTCCAGATATGTACTCTGTGATAGCCCTATTAGGCGTCTTGATCTATCTCTATAAATCTTGATGCCTAATATATATGATGCTTCACCAAGGTCTTTCATTGAAAAACTATTATTCAAATAACCCTTAACAACGCTTAATAGTTCTATATCATTCCCAATCAATAATATGTCATCTACATATAATATCAGGAATGCTACGTAGCTCCCACTCACTTTCTTGTAAATACAGGCCTCTCCATGACACTTGTATAAACCCGAAGTCTTTGATCACCTTATCAAAGCGTCGGTTCCAACTTTTGATGCTTGCTTCAGTCCATAGATTGAACGCTGAAGTTTGCATACTTTGTCGACATTTTTAGGATCGACAAAACCTTTGGGTTGTACCATATACAACTCTTCCTCAATGTCTCCATTAAGGAACGCCGTTTTGACATCCATCTGCCAAATCTCATAATCGAAAAATGCAGCTATTGCTAACAAAATCCTCACAGATTTTAGCTTCGCTACAGGTGAGAAAGTCTCATCGTAGTCAACTCCTTGAATTTGTCGGCAACCCTTTGCGACAAGTCGAGCGTTATAGACAGTAATATTACCATCGGCATCTGTTTTTCTCTTGAAGATCCATTTATTCTCGACAGCCTTTCGGCTATCAGGTAAATCTACTAAAGTCCATACTTTGTTATCATACATGGATCCCATTTCGGATTTCATGGCTTCTTGCCATTTGTTAGAATCTGGGCTCATCATCGCTTCTTCATACATCGCAGGGTCCTCATCATTGTTATCTACAATCATGACATTTAGACAAGGATCATACCAATCAGGAGTGGCACGTTCCCTTGTCGATCTGCGAGGTTCGATGGTTTCCTCGTTCGAAGTTTCATGATCATTATCATTAGCTTCCTCTGTTGCCGGTGTAGGCGGTACAGGCACAACTTCCGATCTTTGCGCTACTCTGATCAACGAGTATAGATTCATCAATCTCATCGAGTTCTACTTTTCTTCCAGTCACTTCTTTAGTGAGAAATTCTTTCTCAAGAAAGGTTCCGTTCTTAGCAACAAAGATTTTGCCTTCGGATCTGTGATAGAAAGTGTACCCTATAGTTTCCTTAGGGTATCCTATGAAGACGCATTTCTCCGCTTTGGGTTCTAGCTTGTCCGGTTGTAACTTCTTTACATAGGCTTCGCAACCCCAAACTTTCAGGAACGACAGCTTAGGTTTCTTATTAAACCATAATTCATACGGTGTCGTTTCTACGGATTTTGATGGTGCTCTATTTAAAGTGAATGCGGCTGTCTCTAATGCATAACTCCAAAATGATAACGGCAAATCAGTAAGAGACATCATACTACGAACCATATCTAAGAGAGTTCGATTACGACGTTCGGACACACCGTTTCGTTGAGGTGTTCCCGGCGGTGTCAATTGTGAAAGTATTCCGCATTTCTTTAAATGCATGCCAAACTCATAACTCAGATATTCACCTCCACGATCAGATCGTAGAAATTTGATCTTCTTGTTACGTTGATTTTCTACTTCACTTTGAAATTCCTTAAACTTCTCGAAAGTTTCGGATTTATGTTTCATGAAATAGATATACCCATATCTACTCAGATCATCTGTGAAGGTTAGAACATAACGATAACCACCGCGCGATGCTACGCTCATCGGTCCACATACATCGGTATGTATGATTTCTAATAAGTCAGTAGCTCGCTCCATCATACCAGAAAATGGAGTCTTTGTCATTTTTCCCATTAGACATGCTTCGCATCTATCAAGTGACTCAAAGTCAAGTGATTCAAGTAATCCATCAGTATGGAGTTTCTTCATGCGTTTCACTCCAATATGACCAAGGCAGCGATTGCCACATATAAGTAGAATTATCATTAAGTTTAATTCGCTTAGCATCAATGTTATGTATATGCGTATCACTACTATCGAGATCTAACAGAAATAAGCCATTCTTTTGTGGTGCTCGACCATAAAAGATATTATTCATAAAAATAGAACAACCATTATTCTCAGACTTGAATGAATAACCGTCTTGCATTAAACAAGATCCAGATATAATGTTCATGCTCAACGCAGGTACATAATAGCAATTATTTAGGCTTAAAACTAATCCCGAAGGTAGATGTAGAGGAAGTGTGCCGACTGCGATTACATTGACCTTGGATCCATTTCCAACGTGCATCGTCACTTCATCTTTCAGCAGTTGTCGTTTATTCTTTAGTTCCTGTTTCGAGTTACAAATATGAGCAACCGAACCAAGATCAAATACCAGTACTAGAACGAGAACTAGTGAGATAAACATCTATAACATGTATATCGGATATACCTTCTTTCTTCTTCTTGACAAGGCCGCTCTTCAGATCAGCCAGATACTTGGAGCAATTACGCTTCCAGTGTCCCTTCTCCTTGCAGTAATAGCACTCAGCATCAGGCTTAGGGCCGTTCTTAGGTTTCATGGGAGGCGTGGCAGCTTTCTTGCCACCCTTCTTGAATTTTCCTTTAGACTTGCCCTGTTTCTTGAAACTGGTGGTCTTGTTGACCATCAACACTTGGTGCTCTTTCTTGATCTCAATCTCAGCAGCTTTTAGCATGCCAAAGAGTTCAGGTAACTCCTTGTTCATGTTCTGCATATTGTAGTTCATCACAAAGTTCTTGTAACTTGGTGGCAGTGATTGAAGGACACGATTAATCCCGATCTGTTAGGAATCACTATTCCCAAGTCATCGAAGTTTCTTCGCATGCCCGGTCATGGCGAGCATGTGCTCACTAACGGAGCTGCCTTCTTCCATCATACAGCTGAAGAAATGTTTCGATGCTTCATAGCATTCCATCGCCGCATGAGTCTCGAATATAGCTTTCAGCTCATTCATCAACTCATGAGGATCATGGTGCTCAAAACGTTTTTGAAGATCGGATTCCAGATCGCACAGGATGGCACACCGAACTTGAGAGTACCGAGTTTTCGAGTCGCGTAAACAGCTTTTACTTCATCGGATTCATCTTCTGCAGGAGGGTCACCTAGCGGTGCATCAAGCACAAATTGCAGATTTCCGCCAGAGAGGAAGATCCTCACATGACGGAACCAGTCGGTGAAGTTGCTACCGTTGCTCTTAAGTTTCTCTTTCTCTAGGAACTGATTAAAATTGATTGGGGACGCCATCTCTACAACATATATTTGCAATAGTTTAGACTAAGTTTATGACAAATTGAGTTCAAATTTTAATTCAACATAATTAAAAACCTAAGTGAACTCCCACTCAAAACAATATCCCTCGCATTGTCTTAGTGATCACACGAACCAAATCCACCGCACCTAAACCCGATCATCACGAGAAAAGGTGTGATTTCAATGGTGAACACTCAAAGTGTTCATCATATCAACCATATGATTCATGCTCTACCTTTCGGTATCACGTGTTCCGAGACCATGTCTGTACATGCTAGGCTCGTCAAGGCCACCTTAGTATCCGCATGTGCAAAACTGTCTTGCACCCGTTGTATGTACTTATCGAATCTATCACATCCGATCATCACGAGATGCTTCGAAACGATAAGACTTGATAACGGTGCTACTAAGGATGAACACTTTATTATCTTGAGATTTTAGTGAGGGATCATCTTATAATGCTACCGTCGCGATCTAAGCAAAATAAGATGCATAAAAGGATTAACATCACATGCAGTTCATATGTGATATGATATGGCCCTTTTGTCTTTGCGCCTTTGATCTTCATCTCCAAAGCACGGACATGATCTCCATCATTTTCGGGCATGATCTCCATCATCGTCGGCGAAGCACCAAGGTCAATGGCACCGTCTTCATGATTGTCCTCCATGTAGCAACTATTACAACTACTTTGAAATACTACTCAACATGAAATTTAAAGACAACCATAAGGCTCCTGCCGGTTGCCACAATACAATAATGATCATCTCATACATATTCATCATCACATTATGGCCATATCACATCACCAAACCCTGCAAAAACAAGTTAGACGCTCTCTAATTTGGTTTGCATATTTTACGTGGTTTAGGGTTTTCGATATAGATCTAATCTACCTACGAACATGAACCACAACGTTGATACTAATGTTGTCAATAGAAGAGTAAATTGAATCTTTACTATAGTAGGAGAGACAGACACCCGCAAAGCCTCTTATGCAATACAAGTTGCATGTCGAACGAGGAACAAGTCTCATGAACGCGGTCATGTAAAGTTAGTCCGAGCCGCTTCATCCCACTATGCCATAAAGATGCAAAGTACTCAAACTAAAGATAACAAGAGCATCAACGCCCACAAACCATTGTGTTCTACTCGTACAACCATCTATGCATAGACACGGCTCTGATACCACTGTAGGATAACGTTGCATAGAAAACAAAAAATTTCCTACCGCGAACACGCAATCCAAGCCAAGATGCAATCTAGAAGACGGTAGCAACGAGGGGGTATCGAGTCTCACCCTTGAAGAGATTCCAAAGCCTACAAGATGAGGCTCTTGTTGCTGCGGTAGACGATCACTTGCCGCTTGCAAAAGCGCGTAGAAGATCTTGATCACGATCGGTTCGGCGCCACGAACGGGCAGCACCTCCGTACTCGGTCACACGTTCGGTTGTTGATGAAGACGACGTCCACCTCCCCGTTCCAGCGGGCAGCGGAAGTAGTAGCTCCTCTTGAATCCGACAGCACGACGGCGTGGTGTCGGTGGCGGTGTAGAAGTCCGGTGGAGCTTCGCTAAGCTACGCGGGAAATATGAAGTGGAGGAGCAAAGCTAGGGTTTGGGAGGGGGTGGCCGGCCACTCAAGGGGGCGGCCAAGCTATGGTCTTGGGGTGGCCGGCCCCCTCCCTTGGCCCCTCATTATATAGGTGGATCCCAAGTGTTGGTGTCCAAGTCTTCGAATAAGACCCGAAACCAAAACCTTCCATAGGAGGGGCAAACCTAGCCCAACTAGGACTCCCACCCAAAGGTGGGATTCCCACCTCCCATGTGGGGGTGGCGGCCCCCTATGGTGGAGTCCACTTGGGACTCCACCCCCACTAGGGCTGGCCGGCCATGGAGGTGGAGTCTCTTGTGGACTCCACCTTCCTTGGTGGTTTCTTCCGGACTTTTCTAGAACCTTCTAGAACCTTCCATAGAACCTTCCGCGACATTTTATTTCACATAAAATGACATCCTATATATGAATCTTATTCTCCGGACCATTCCGGAACTCCTCGTGATGTCCGGGATCTCATCCGGGACTCCGAACAAATATTCGAACTCCATTCCATAATTCAAGTGCTACCATTTCAACATCCAACTTTAAGTGTGTCACCCTACGGTTCGAGAACTATGTGGACATGGTTGAGTACTCACTCCGACCAATAACCAATAGCGGGATCTGGAGATCCATAATGGCTCCCACATATTCAACGATGACTTTAGTGATCGAATGAACCATTCACATAAATTACCAATTCCCTTTGTCTCACGATATTTTACTTGTCCGAGGTTTGATCTTCGGTATCACTCTATACCTTGTTCAACCTCGTCTCCTGACAAGTACTCTTTACTCGTACCGTGGTATGTGGTCTCTTATGAACTCTTTCATATGCTTGCAAGACATTAGACGACATTCCACCGAGAGGGCCCAGAGTATATCTATCCGTCATCGGGATGGACAAATCCCACTGTTGATCCATATGCCTCAACTCATACTTTCCGGATACTTAATCCCACCTTTATAGCCACCCATTTACGCAGTGGTGTTTGGTGTAATCAAAGTACCTTTCCGGTATAAGTGATTTACATGATCTCATGGTCATAAGGACTAGGTAACTATGTATCGAAAGCTTATAGCAAATAACTTAATGACGAGATCTTATGCTACGCTTAATTAGGTGTATCCATTATATCATTCACACAATGACATAACCTTGTTATTAATAACATACAATGTTCATGATTATGAAACTAATCATCCATTAATCAACAAGCTAGTTTAAGAGGCATACTAGGGACTTCTTGTTTGTCTACATATCACACATGTACTAATGTTTCGGTTAATACAATTCTAGCATGATATATAAACATTTATCATAAACATAAAGATATAAATAATAACCACTTTATTATTGCCTCTAGGGCATATCTCCTTCATCGGCCTCATATGCCAAGAATCTAGATTTCATCTCTTTAACCGAAAGGTTAAAGTCTTCATCTAGACCCTCGAAGAGTTTATCCATCTCACTCTTAAGGCGGTGAAGCCCTTAATAAGAGTCCAGGCTCTGATACCAATTGAAAGTATAGAGATGGTAAACCTAGAGGGGGGGTGAATAGGTTTCTACAAATTTAAATTCTTTCTTTGCAATATTAGGCTTTGCGGAATATAAAGATGAGCCTAATGCAAACTAGGTGAAGCAACCTATATGAGGATACAACTAACTCGAGCACGAAGGCTCTCACAGGCAGTTAAATCACAAGTAAGGAGTTCGGTTAGAGATAACCGATAGCACGCGGAGACGAGGATGTATTCCCGTGTTCCCTTGCTTTGCAACAAGGTACGTCACGTTTGGAGGAGTGGAGGTCCCACGAAGGATTCCCCGCGCCACGAAGGCTCACCCTATTCTCCGGAGCCTATCTCACGAAGGAATAGCTCACTCACTTGTGGTAGACTTTGAGGTAGCCTCCAAACCTTCACAATCTTGCCCGGAGCAAATCCACAGCCCGGATGCTTCCGGACTCCTCTTGCCTACCTAGGGTTTCCAAGGAACCCTAGGAAGCAAGCTTCTCAATGAATACAAGGGGGAATGAGATTTGGCTTGGTAGAACGGTAGATCGGGTCCTCCTCTAATGATTCCCCGGAGGGATTTGAGTTTGAGTGGAGGAGGAGGGAGATCTGAGGCTTTTGGTGTTTCTAGCAAAGGAGTATGAGAGAGAGAGCTCAAGAACAGTTTGTAGTGTAGTGCCTAACTGTTCAGAGGTAGGAGAAGGGCTATTTATAGTGTTCTTCGAAATATGGCCGTTTGCCACTTGCCACCTCAGCTTTTCCTCGACAAACCCGGTCGACCGGGCCACAGACCGGACAGCCCGGCTGAGAGGCCGGTCTGACCGGGCCAGTGACCGGACGCCTTTTGCTGGTCCTGGAGCTCCTCCGGTTGGCGGCCGGTTGGCGCCCGGTGGACCGGACGGAGCACCGGACACGCCGGTCGAGAGCCCGGTTGACCGGGCGCAAACCGGATCTGCTGGTTCCTCCTTTGGAGCCCGGTTGCCGCCCGGTCGACCGGCCACCACGCCGGACTGGCCGGTTGCTGGCCCGGTTGGACCGGGTAGGTGACCGGATTTCTCATGTAACCCCTTTTTGATTGTTGTTGAAATGGGGGGGTCACCTTTAGCCTTCTTGTTCCTTTGATACACCATTTATGCCTCATTGCCTAATACCTGAGATTGTACTTATAAACATATTAGGCCAAATACTTTAGCACGGTGTCATCGTTACCAAAATAATGGATAAGGGTGAAATACCCTTACAGTGACAATAACTTGTAAGATTGTAGATGTGTTATTGCTACTAGGGAGAAAACAACAATGTTTTATCCGAGGGTAATTCTATTGTTTACATTACACACAATGCTTAATGCAATTATCTGTTGCTTGCAACTTAATACTGGAATGGGTTCGGACGATAACCGGAAGGTGGATTATTAGTTATAGACGCAGTTGGATTACGGTCTATGTATTATATTGTAATGCCCAATCAAATATCATAGTAATCATCTTGTCATGCATGGTCGATATTCTGTCAATTTTCCAGCTGTAATTTGTTCACCCAACATGCTATTTATATTTATGGAGAGACACCTCTAGTGAACTGTGGACCCTGGTCCTTTTTTCTTTACACTGATAAATTCAACCACTGCAATCATGTTCAGTTACTTACTGCAATTCATATTTTCTTTAATTACTGCAAACATCTCCTTCCACTCGATACCTCTAATCCTGTGTGTTCAGCAAACCGGTGAGATTGACAACCTCACTTTAAGTTGGGGCAAAGTACTTTGGTTGTGTTGTGTGCAGGTTCAACGTTGTTGCTGACGCCGGTAGTGCGCCCTGCCACTAGTCAGCTAGCAACACCTTCAGAAGTCACGCCTTTCTCCTACTGGTCGATTAAACATTGGTTTCGTACTGAGGAAAAACTTGCTACTGTGCTCATCATACCTTCCACTTGGGGTTCCCCAACAGTGAGAAGTCAGCGTAACAATAAGCACTATCACGCTATTTTTCTGGCGCCGTTGCGGGGAGAAAGAGGATTTCTTTAAGAGGAGTCTCTCATCTCCAATCTCTTTACATTGTTATAGTTTGCTTAGTTTATTTTGTTTTGTTTTGTTTACTTTATTATATAAAAAAACACAAAAATTTAGTTTCTTTTTATAGTTTTATTTATAACAAAAACACAAAAAATAGTTTCTATTATAGTTGTTATTTATGTTGCTTAGTTTCAATTTTGCTAAAATGGGTTCCGCTGAAAATACTAAGTTGTGTGACTTTACTAGCACCAACAATAATGATTTTATTTGTACACCTATTAATCCACCTGCTCCCGAAGAAGCCTTCTATGAAATTAAACTTGCTTTATTAAATCTTGTTATGAAAGAGTAATTTTCTGGTGTTAGTACTGAAATCTCACCTTAATAATTTTGTTGAAATTTGTGAGATGCAAAAATATAAGGATATAGATGGTGACATTATAAAAGTTAAATTGTTTCCTTTTTCTCTTTGAGAGGGAGAGCTAAAAATTGGTTGCTATCTTTGTCTAAAAATAGTATTGATTCTTGGGTTAAATGCTTTCTCTTTGAATCGGTTTTTTTTTTAAACCAGGGCAAAAGCTTTGCCTCATTCTAAAGCAAGAGTTTTACAAGATAGTAAATAAATTCAGACTATTTATTTACTAGCCGAAGGTACGTCACGTGGCATTTTACGATAAGACTCAATATATTTAGAAAATATTATACTTTCCTTGTCTAAACAAATGTTGCAAATTTATGTAAGTATGATGTATTTGGAAATGCACTTTTGAACATAGAAGCATATGCTTCTGCTATTCTGAAAAATATTTTAAAATGTTAAAATTCTGGACAAAAAATTGACGCTTATACATCAACATTATATGTACCCACGCCGAGCTTCATGGAAAATTGATATTTTTTGTGTCATGTATAAAAAGATTAAAAAATATGTATTGTGAAAGCTCTTTTTAAGCATCAAATTTTGTCTTTTTTTCACAGGACACAAAAAATGTCGGTTTTTAGCGAACTAACTTTATGAGCACGCAGAATATCGACATGTATGCGTCATTTTCTGGTCGATTTTTTTTTGACATTTTAAACTACGTTTTGAACTTACTTTAAAATTTGGAAGTATATGATCCTGGGTGCAAAAACGTCTCGCCCTAATATATCACTATTTATATAGATACAACTGATTTTGGATAAATTTGTTCGAAATCTGTTTGGGATGGAGGGAGTACCTGAATAATGGAAGATTAACGGCACCCGCAAAATTCGTTCTAGAAAGTAGCTCTATTCGATCAGCCGGTATTTGACACTTTCCCAAGAATATTATGGACGTTCGTTGCTAAAGATGTACCCTATTTTGTTGTAGATTTGGCTGGATTTTCAAAATTTGTTGTGCAGACATGTAGTTGCTGCCTTGGAAGGACCACAACTACCGAATGGTTCGTTTTAATAAAAACTTAATTGCTGCCCTCAACGTTGGTTCCCACCTTACATGTGTAGTTTTTTTTTTTTTTTTGAAGGCTACTTGTATTCAAACAAAGACGCATAGCGTACAGGAACAGGTACAAGTAGACAAGTACAGAGAGACGTACACAGGCACAGCTGCACCACTTTTACAGAAAGGATCCCGCACTAAAAGAAAAATACACTTATGTCCCTGGACCCTTTCTTCTTCCTCGCGTCCACAGACATCACAGATCCTGCAACGAAGCTCGCATGGCCGCACCGCAGAGAAGAAGAAGCTTCTTGCCACAAGGCTTTGTTGAGCCGCAATATCCACCAGCCCGCAGGGACTGGATCTCAGCACGCTGAAAGAGCATCGACCGGGGGCAGTCCCCAAGCTTCTCCAACTCCGGACCTGGGCCCAGCGGCGCCATGCCTCCAAGGAGACAGCCAGGTCACTCACCTCCTGACCTCGCAACCCAGCAGCCAAAGCCTGAAACCAGCACCAGCCACCGCCTCGAGCTCTCCCCTCGCCACCACGGCCGGCCAGAGAGCTTGAAACCTGAAGCAAGCACTGATGCGCTCCCGCACCGCATCTGCTCCTGGACGGGCGTCCCAGAACACCGGCGACGAGCACCAGCACCGAAACACCCCACCCCCAGATCTTCCACCGCGGAATCAGAGCACATCCCACGGCGGCGAAGAGAAAAACAGGGGACCAAAAAACCCGGCGCCGGCCGCCATCTTCGCAGTACCAGCCAGCCTGGGACCAAACAAACTCAACGGATCGAAAGATCCGTGAGCACCAAACCCCCGCAGCTCGCCGACGCCGCCGAACACGTCGCCGGGAGGGAGATCGAGCTCGGGCACCTTTATTCCCTAGTAGCACCTCTCTCCCCCTCACGGAGACGCCACCAAAGACCCCTACACTACTATAAACATGCCAGAGACACAGGGACGAGGTTCCACCCCTCTCCCGCCGCCGAAACGGCGAACGGAGAGGAGCAGAACCACCGCCCTGGCCGGCAACGGAGCGAAGAACCGAAGTCGCCTCCCTTTTCGCCTCTCGAGTACTGTAGAGAGGGGATAAGGAAGGAGAGAGGCCCAATATTTCAACAACTAAGCCCTTACATGTGTAGTTTTTTTAATAATTCATTTTTTATAAGTACATGGAACAGACACATTCCATCAACGCGAGAGCGCACCTAGCCGAGAGAAGTCTCGAACGTCCTACCACCTCTCTCTTGCTTTCGCGCGCGTCCGTAGTAGGTAGTACGGAGCGAATCCATGGAATATCACCCACTAGATCATTTGAGTTGGATCTTGATGGATGGCAGATGTTCACCCAATAGAATGAATCAACGGCTAATATTAAGTCTCAAATCAGTGTGGATGGTATAGATACGGTAATGCTACACCTACGGACGAACGAGGTTACGGAAGAGCCTACGCGCTGACGAATCTCCTGACGTGGAGCCAACGTGGAAACTGAAACTGCTCGCTCCCTCGAAAATTAAGGAAAGAAAAATAAATCTCACACGAGCAGTTAGTGCGTAAATCTCCAATCCCTTCTCCGCCGCGACGGAGGGTATCGTTATCGTCGGCAGCGATGCGGCGAGCTCTTGTCGCAGGTGGCGTCATGGCGAGTTCTTGCCCGCACGCTGCGGCGCGGTAACCTCTTCGTTGGCAGCAGCACGGCGGCGAGCTCTTCGTGTCTGCGGTGCGTTGAGCTTTTGTTTCGGGCGGCGGCGCGGCTAGATTCTGTCATCGACGCTAGGAAAGAAGGAGGAGTTGCTCTGGCCATGAAAATATTAAGAGCAACCTGAGTGTCCCTTCTGTTTATTATTCAGCTGGAGGATTGGATGCGACCCGAGAACAGCAGCAAACGGCCGGAGTCGTCAAGCTCGACGTCGTCCTCATTCCTCAACGACGATGATGCACCAGCATCCACACTGCTGGCAGCTGGCTCATGGGACGGCCCGGCGTCTGTGTTGGCGAGCGGCAGCGGTGGTGGCACAACCAGAGCGGTGGCGGCGGCGGCAAAGGCACTCAGGGCTCGACCGAGACGACCAAGCTGGCCGGTGGCGGCTCTCCGGTGGCGTTCTACATGCTGGAGTACTGGCTGCTCGAAGACGACGTGGGGCACCGTGAGTTTCGGCGCGTATACACATCCTTGCCGCAAACGCACAGCGCAATCTCCACTGCCTCTCGACTCTCCACGTTGGCTTTCCACGTCAGTCCGTAAACGTTTCCCGTAAGTATTTTCCCAAATTTGCCCGTAAATGCTACACCTACGGAATCAACATACAGAATTAGTTTACGGGCATAGGATGGCGTCGTCTGATTGGAAGGCACTTAGCAGTTAGCCCGAATTTTACTCAACCAGTCCCACCATCGATTGCCATGTCTGTCCGTAGGTTGAGTCCGTAACAAATTTGCCCGTAAACCCAGCATTATTGCATCACCGGTATAGATATGTACGTATTTTTTAAGCGACATATTAAGGCATGTAAACCTAAGCATCACCGTAGAGCAAAAAAAAAAAAAAAACTACGAGTACTACTAATAATCCAATCCCGTTGACCGGGCCGCTCGAGAGGGCAAGAGAGCAGATATGTTTGGTCCAAAGAGCTGTCCAAAACTTCTTGATAACTTTTCTAGTAGCCATTCGGTCTCAACATCAAACCGTGATTGTGACGACGAACTGCCGAACACTATTTTTCTAACGGCGTTGTGACCTACCGCTGAATATCTGCCGTCCGTTTTTCCTCGTGATTCGTGTTGCAGACGACGTTTGCTTCAGTACAACCCCCTCCCTCTAAACTCAGAGCAAACTCAAACACAAGAACGGTTGAGATCGCTTGATACCCCTTCGTTATTAAAACAAAATAAATATACGAAGCCCTGTAAAACCCGTATGGCCCAACTAAATTATACGTGTGTTGTAATGTATGTCGCACATCATATAAGATGTTGTCGCATCACGATGGCGGCTTTTCCGGGCGATGGCGTTCATGGCTGGCGGGCCAGAGGGCACGGCAACGCGACGTTATGCTGGCCACGAGGCATAATGAGAGGTGATGTTCGGCAAGATCAGGTAGGACCGCAGGAACGGCGGCGCGGTGGCATGCAGGAGCGGCAACGGGAAGCCGGCCTGTCTGCCCATGGTGGCTGGCCTGTCCGGGCAAGGAGTTTCAGAGCGTCAGTTGTTGCCGACCTGGCCGGTTGTGACCGCCGACTTGTTCAACTGTGATTTTATGCCGCAACATGTAGCATGAAAGATTGAAGTTCTCGAAGTTGGGTGCTCAATATTGTTTGGCTAGTTGAAAAATAATTCACTTAGGAAAGTCACAACCTTTGAGCTGTACAGTCCGGCGATTAACATATGGGATTCACTTAGGAAAACCATTTTATTGGCGTGTCTGATGCATGCTGGACAGGCCGGCGAATGGTACCGGACATGTCCGGCTATGTACCTGCCATAGCATGTGAGCTGCGACATTGAAACCTACCATTGTTGGACGAGGTTGCAGAGAATGATGGAGGAGCTCAGGGGCGTGTGGGAGCGGGAGGAGCTCGGGGGCATGTGGGGAGGAATGAGCTCGGGGGCGTGGGGTAGGAGAAGCTCGGGGCGACGTCGTCCACGGGGCTACGACAAGGTCGAGCTAGGACTCACGTTATCTGGCGGCGGCGGAGCAGCACATCGCCGGCGCCAAGGTGAGGATCAGCAGCGGTGGCTCGTTGAGGACGTACGTGTATCTCCAGACTGTGGAGATCGTGATCGACTACTCTCGGTATACAATACTGAGTTTGGATATGGGTTTGGATCTGGGCTCAGAAGCCCAAACTGAGTTTGGGAGGGGGTTGTACGGGGCAAGGCTCGTTGCAGAATACATAGACCGCACAATTAAGTTTCAACATTTGTAAATTGATCGAAGAAACTTAACTATGTGTATAGATGTGCACGCATCACGAAATATTTTCATCTGTGCAGGTTTGATCGGTAGAATTGCATTTCTGCGAACTGGCAATCCACTTGCTGCGGTGCTGGAGACAATGCTGCTCCTATAGAGTATAGACAGAAGAGTAAAATTCATCCACAATACTTGTATTTGACACGTATTTTCAATACGGTCACCGGAATCAGGAAGACGTTACTTACGGTACCTATATACGGTGCACGTTTCATCTTGGTCACCGTCGTGCGTACAGCGCGGGGAGAGCGAGCGTACATGCTGATGTGGCGTGGCCTGGCCCCACCTATCGGTGGCTGAAAGCGTCGTGGTCGGTGTTTTTTTGCGACGAAACCCTCGGGGAAAGCGGGTGGCTCCCGTCCAAGCCAGTTGGAGGGGTTTCTTTGCAAACATTTTCTTCTTTTTTTCCTTTCCTTTTATATACTCTTCTTATCTTTCCTCTCCAAGTTCTTCCCCTCCTCCTCTCTGTTCCAGTCACTCCCGAAAGCTCTGCTCGCCGCCGCCGATGAAGAATCGTCGCCGCCCTCCAGGTCTACATCATGTCTTGGTCATTGATACGTCTCAAACGTATCTATAATTTCTTATGTTCCATGCTACTTTATTGA
This sequence comes from Lolium perenne, assembly GCF_019359855.2. NCBI lineage: Eukaryota > Viridiplantae > Streptophyta > Magnoliopsida > Poales > Poaceae > Lolium > Lolium perenne. The sequence goes on along the minus strand of NC_067244.2, from coordinate 232,458,800 downwards.
TGATACACACATGTTTTATACACATTATATGTCATTATTATGCGTTTTCCGGAACTAACCTATTGACGAGATGCCGAAGGGCCAGTTGTTGTTTTCTGCTATTTTTTGTTTCAGAAATCCTAGTAAGGAAATATTCTCGGAATCGGACGAAATCAACGCCCAGCATCTTAGAAATCCACGAAGCTTCCAGAACACCCGAGAGCCACCAGAGGAGGGCCCTGGGGGGCCCACACGTGTGGGCGGCGCGGCTAAGGAGCCAGGCGCGCCGCCCTAGTGTGTGGTCCCACCAGACCCCCTCCGACTCCGCCTCTTCGCCTATTTAAAGGTCCCTGACCTAAATCTTCGATACGAAAAAGCCACGGTACGAGAAACCTTCCAGAGCCACCGCCATCGCGAAGCCAAGATCTGGGGGGCATGAGTCTCTGTTCCGGTACGCCGCCGGGACGGGGAAGTGCCCCCGGAAGGCATCTCCATCGACACAACCGCCATCTTCATCAACGCTGCTGTCTCCCATGAGGAGGGAGTAGTTCTCCATCGAGGCTAAGGGCTATACCGGTAGCTATGTGGTTAATCTCTCTCCTATGTACTTCAATACAATGATCTCATGAGCTGCCTTACATGATTGAGATTCATATGAGTTTTGTATCACTATTCATCTATGTGTTACTCTAGTGATGTTATTAAAGTACTCTATTCCTCCTCCATGGTGTAACGGTGACAGTGTGTGCATCATGTAGTACTTGGCGTAGGTTATGATTGTAATCTCTTGTAGATTATGAAGTTAATTATTGCTATGATAGTATTGATGTGATCTATTCCTCCTTCATAGTGTGATGGTGACAGTGTGCATGCTATGTTAGTACTTGGTGTAATTGCAATGATCTATCATGCACTCTAAGGTTATTTAAATATGAATATCGAATGTTGTGGAGCTTGTTAACTCCGGCATTGAGGTGCTCTTGTAGCCCTACGCAATTAGTGGTGTTCATCATCCAACAAGAGAGTGTAGAGTGGTTTTATTATGTGATCAATGTTGAGAGTGTCCACTAGTGAAAGTATGATCCCTAGGCCTTGTTTCCAAACACTGAAACTCCGTTTACTTACTGTTCTGTTACATGTTTACTCGCTACCATATTTTATTCAGATTTCTATTACCACTCATATACATCAATACTACTTGTATTTCACTATCTCTTCGCCGAACTAGTGCACCTATACATCTGACAAGTGTATTAGGTGTGTTGGGGACACAAGAGACTTCTTGTATCGTGATTGCAGGGTTGCTTGAGAGGGATATCTTTGTCCTCTTCCTCCCTGAGTTCGATAAACCTTGGGTGATTCACTTAAGGGAAACTTGCTGCTGTTCTACAAACCTCTGCTCTTGGAGGCCCAACACTGTCTACAGGAATAGAAGCGTGCGTAGACATCAAGCACTTTTCTGGCGCCGTTGCCGGGGAGGAAAGGTAAAAGGCACTCATACTCCAGTCCCAGGTAAAGTACTTTTCTGTTGCCGTTGTGTGTGTGCTCGAAGCTATTTCCTTTAGATCCTGCAATTGCATCTTTTTGTTTCTTGTTATTACACTAGTAAGGCATAATGGAAAACATCTGTGAGCTTTTTGTACTATTTCCTGAGTCAAGACATGAATGGTTTAATGCGAAAATTAAAAAACCTATGGAACCTTATTTGCATGCTGGTAGTAATATTAGTATGAACGCTTTGAACACCATTGTTGATAATGATATAGAAAATGCTAAGCTTGGGGAAGCTGGTTTTGATGAAAATGATCTCTTTAGCCCTCTGATACGTCTCCGACGTATCGATAATTTCTTATGTTCCATGCCACATTATTGATGTTATCTACATGTTTTATGCACACTTTATGTCATATTCGTGCATTTTCTGGAACTAACCTATTAACAAGATGCCGAAGTGCCGATTCTTTGTTTTCTGCTGTTTTTGGTTTCAGAAATCCTAGTAAGGAAATATTCTCGGAATTGGACGAAATCAAAGCCCAGGGCCTATTTTCTCACGAAGCTTCCGAAGTCCGAAGGAGAGACGAAGAGGGGCCACGGAGGGCCACACCATAGGCGGCGCGGCCCCCTTGGCCGCGCCGGCCTGTAGTGTGGGGCCCCGTGCCGCCTCTTGACCTGCCCTTCCGCCTATAAAAGTCTCCGTGACGAAACCCCCGATGCGAGAACCACGATACGGAAAACCTTCCAGAGACGCCGCCGCCGCCGATCCCATCTCGGGGGATCCAGGAGATCGCCTCCGGCACCCTGCCGGAGAGGGGAATCATCTCCCGGAGGACTCTACGCCGCCATGGTCGCCTCCGGTGTGATGTGTGAGTAGTCTACCCCTGGACTATGGGTCCATAGCAGTAGCTAGATGGTTGTCTTCTCCCCATTGTGCTATCATTGTCGGATCTTGTGAGCTGCCTAACATGATCAAGATCATCTATCTGTAATTATATATGTTGCGTTTGTTGGGATCCGATGAATAGAGAATACTTGTTATGTTGATTATCAAAGTTATGCTATGTGTTGTTTATGATCTTGCATGCTTTCCGTTACTAGTAGATGCTCTGGCCAAGTAGATGCTTGTAACTCCAAGAGGGAGTACTTATGCTCGATAGTGGGTTCATGCTGCATTGACACAGGACGATGTGAGAAAGTTCTAAGGTTGTGTTGTCTTGTTGCCACTAGGGATAAAACATTAGTGCTATGTTCACGGATGTAGTCACTAGTTACATTACGCACCATACTTAATGCAATTGTCTGTTGTTTGCAACTTAATACTGGAGGGGGTTCGGATGATAACCTGAAGGTGGACTTTTTAGGCATAGATGCAGTTGGATGACGGTCTATGTACTTTGTCGTAATGCCCAATTAAATCTCACTATACTCATCATGATATGTATGTGCATGGTCATGCTCTCTTTATTTGTCAATTGCCCAACTGTAATTTGTTCACCCAACATGCTGTTCGTCTTATGGGAGAGACACCTCTAGTGAACTGTGGACCCCGGTCCAATTCTCTTTCTTGAAATACAATCTCTTGCCAATACTGTTCTACTGTTTTCTGCAAACAATCATCTTCCACACAATACGGTTAACTCTTTGTTACAGCAAGCCGGTGAGATTGACAACCTCACTGTTTCGTTGGGGCAAAGTACTTTGGTTGTGTTGTGCAGGTTCCACGTTGGCGCCGGAATCCCTGGTGTTGCGCCGCACTACATCCCGCCGCCATCAACCTTCAACGTGCTTCTTGGCTCCTCCTGGTTCGATAAACCTTGGTTTCTTTCTGAGGGAAAACTTGCTGCTGTGCGCATCATACCTTCCTCTTGGGGTTGCCCAACGAACGTGTGAAATACACGCCATCAAGCTAAATTTCTGGCGCCGTTGCCGGGGAGATCAAGACACGCTGCAAGGGGAGTCTCCACTTCTCAATCTTTTTACTTTGTTTTTGTCTTGCTTAGTTTTATTTACTACTTTGTTTGCTGCACTAAATCAAAATACAAAAAATTAGTTGCTAGTTTTACTTTATTTGCTATCTTGTTTGCTATATCTAAAACACAAAAAAATTAGTTTACTTGCATTTACTTTATCTAGCTTGTTTTATTTACTGTTGCTAAAATGGCCAACGCTGAAAACACTAAGTTGTGTGACTTCACAACCACAAATAATAATGATTTCTTATGCACACCTATTGCTCCACCTGCTACTACAGCAGAATTCTTTAAAATTAAACCTGCTTTACTGAATCTTGTTATGCGAGAGCAATTTTCTGGTGTTAGTTCTGATGATGCTGCTGCCCATCTTAATAATTTTGTTGAACTATGTGAAATACACGCCATCAAGCTAAATTTCTGGCGCCGTTGCCGGGGATCCCATCTCGGGGGATCCAGGAGATCGCCTCCGGCACCCTGCCGGAGAGGGGAATCATCTCCCGGAGGACTCTACGCCGCCATGGTCGCCTCCGGTGTGATGTGTGAGTAGTCTACCCCTGGACTATGGGTCCATAGCAGTAGCTAGATGGTTGTCTTCTCCCCATTGTGCTATCATTGTCGGATCTTGTGAGCTGCCTAACATGATCAAGATCATCTATCTGTAATTCTATATGTTGTGTTTGTTGGGATCCGATGAATAGAGAATACTTGTTATGTTGATTATCAAAGTTATGCTATGTGTTGTTTATGATCTTGCATGCTTTCCGTTACTAGTAGATGCTCTGGCCAAGTAGATGCTTGTAACTCCAAGAGGGAGTACTTATGCTCGATAGTGGGTTCATGCCTGCATTGACACAGGACGATGTGTGAGAAAGTTCTAAGGTTGTGTTGTCTTGTTGCCACTAGGGATAAAACATTAGTGCTATGTTCAAGGATGTAGTCACTAGTTACATTACGCACCATACTTAATGCAATTGTCTGTTGTTTGCAACTTAATACTTGGAGGGTTCGGATGATAACCTGAAGGTGGACTTTTTAGGCATAGATGCAGTTGGATGACGGTCTATGTACTTTGTCGTAATGCCCAATTAAATCTCACTATACTCATCATGATATGTATGTGCATGGTCATGCTCTCTTTATTTGTCAATTGCCCAACTGTAATTTGTTCACTCAACATGCTGTTCGTCTTATGGGAGAGACACCTCTAGTGAACTGTGGACCCCGGTCCAATTCTCTTTACTGAAATACAATCTACTGCAATCTTTGTTCTCTTTTTCTGCAAACAATCATCTTCCACACAATACGGTTAACTCTTTGTTACAGCAAGCCGGTGAGATTGACAACCTCACTGTTTCGTTGGGGCAAAGTACTTTGGTTGTGTTGTGCAGGTTCCACGTTGGCGCCGGAATCCCTGGTGTTGCGCCGCACTACATCCCGCCGCCATCAACCTTCAACGTGCTTCTTGGCTCCTCCTGGTTCGATAAACCTTGGTTTCTTTCTGAGGGAAAACTTGCTGCTGTGCGCATCATACCTTCCTCTTGGGGTTGCCCAACGAACGTGTGAAATACACGCCATCACCCTCCGGGTATTGAGGAGAAAGTTTATGTTGATTATGATATGCCTCCCATATATGATGATTATAATGATAGTGGTCTTCTGGTGCCGCATACTATGGAGAGTAAAGTTTATTATGATTATACTATGCCTCCTATATTTGATGATGAGAATAATAATGATAGCTACTTTGTTGAATTTGCTCCCACTACAACTAATAAAATTGATTATGCTTATGTTGGGAGTAGTAATAATTTTATGCATGAGACTCAGAATAAGAATGCTTTATGTGATAGTTATATTGTTGAATTTGTTCATGATGCCACTGAAAATTATTATGAGAGAGGAAAATATGGTTGTAGAAGTTTTCATGTTACTAAAACACCTCTCTATATGCTGAAATTTTTGAAGTTACACTTGTTTTATCCTTCTATGCTTGTTGCATCATGCTTCATGAATTAGTTTATTTACAAGATTCCTATGCATAGGAAGCATGTTAGGCTTAAATTTGTTTTGAATTTGCTTCTTGATGCTCTCTTTTGCTTCAACTCTTATTTCTTGCGAGTGCATCATTGAAATTACTGAGCCCATCTTAATGGCTATAAAGAAAGCACTTCTTGGGAGATAACCCATGTGTTTATTTTACTACAGCAATTTTGTTTTATATTTGAGTCTTGGAAGTTGTTACTACTGTAGCAACCTCTACTTATCTTTATTTTATTGCATTGTTGTGCCAAGTAAAGTCTTTGATAGTAAAGTCAATACTAGATTTGGATTACTACGCAGAAACAGATTTCTTGCTGTCACGAATTTCAATATGCCTCTCTGTAGGTAACTCAGAAAAATCTGCCAATTTACGTGCGTGATCCTCAGATATGTACGCAACTTTCATTCAATTTGGGCATTTTCATATGAGCAAGTATGGTGCCACTAAAAAATTCGTCTTTACGGACTGTTCTGTTTTGACAGATTCTGCCTTTTATTTCGCATTGCCTTTTTTGCTGTGTTGGATGGATTTCTTTGCTCCATTAACCTCCAGTAGCTTTGTGCAATGTCCAGAAGTGTTAAGAATGATTGTTTCACCTCTGAATATGTGAATTTTTGATTATGCACTAACCCTCTAATGAGTTTGTTTTGAGTTTGGTGTGGAGGAAGTTTTCAAGGGTCAAGAGAGGAGGATGATATACTATGATCAAGAAGAGTGAAGAGTCTAAGCTTGGGGATGCCCCCGTGGTTCATCCCTGCATATTTCAAGAAGACTCAAGCATCTAAGCTTGGGGATGCCCAAGGCATCCCCTTCTTCATCGACAAATTATCAGGTTTCTTCTCTTGAAACTATATTTTTATTCGATCACATCTTATGTACTTTACTTGGAGCATCTGTGTGCTTTTATTTTCGCTTTGTTATTTTCATTCTCTGAATAAATACATGCTTGTGTGGGAGAGAGACACACTCCGCTGTTGCATATGAACACATATGTTCTTAGCTTTATCTTTAATGTTCATTGCGAAGGTTGAAACTGCTTCGTTAATTGTTATATGGTTAGAAACAGAAAATGCTGCATGTGGTAATTGGTATAATGTCTTGAATAATTTGATACTTGGCAATTGTTGTGCTCATATAGATCATGTTTAAGCTCTTGCATCATGTACTTTGCACCCATTAATGAAGAACTACATAGAGCTTGTTAAAATTTGGTTTGCATGATTAGTTTCTCTAGAGTCTAGATATTTTCTGGTTAAGGTGTTTGAACAACAAGGAGACAATGTAAAGTCTTATAATAGTTACAATATGTTCATATGTGAGCTTTGCTGCACCTTTTATACTTGAGTTTGCTTCAAACAACCTTACTAGCCTAGCCTTGTATTGAGAGGAATTCTTCTCGTGCATCCAAATCCTTGAGCCAAATACTATGCCATTTGTGTCCACCATACCTACCTACCACATGGTATTTCTCTGCCATTCCAAAGTACATTACTTGAGTGCTACCTTTAAAATTATATTCTTTGTCTTTACAATATATAGCTCATGGGACAAATAGCCTTAAAAACTATTGTGGTGAAGAATATGTACTTATGTGTCTTATTTCTTAATAAGTTGCTTGTTGAGCGGTAACCATGTTTCTGGGGACGCCATCAACTTTTACCTTTGTTGAATATCATGTGAGTTGCTATGCATGTTCGACTTGTCTGAAGTAAGGGCAATTTTCATGATCAAATGGTTTGAGTATGCATATTGTTAGAGAAGAACATTGGGCCGCTAACTAAAGCCATGATTCATGGTGGAAGTTTCAGTTTGGACAATTAATCCTCAATCTCTTATGAGAATTTTAACTGTTGTTGAATGCTTATGCATTAAAGAGGAGTCCATTATCTGTTGTCTATGTTGTCCCGGTATGGATGTCTAAGTTGAGAATAATCAATAGCGAGAAATCCAATGCGAGTTTTCTCCTTAGACCTTTGTACAGGCGGCATAGAGGTACCCCTTTGTGACACTTGGTTGAAACATATGCTATGCAACGATAATCCATGTTAATCCAAGCTAATTAGGACAAGGTGCGAGCACTATTGGTATACTATGCATGAGGCTTGCAACTTATAAGATATATTATACATAACACATATGCTTTATTACTACCGTTGACAAAATTGTTTCTTGTTTTCAAAATGAAAAGCTCTAGCACAAAAATAGTAATCCATGCTTCCCTCTGCGAAGGGCCATTCTTCTACTTTATTGTTGAGTCAGTTTACCTATTCTTTCTATCTTAGAAGCAAACACTTGTGTCAACTGTGTGCATTGATTCTTACATGTTTACCTATTGCACTTGTTATATTACTTTGTGTTGACAATTATCCATGAGATAAATATGTTGAAGTTGAAAGCAACCGCTGAAACTTAAATCTTCCTTTGTGTTGCTTCAAAGCTTTCTACTAAGAATTTATTGCTTTATGAGTAACTCTTATGCAAGTCTTATTGATGCTTGTCTTGAAAGTATTATTCATGAAAAGTCTTTGTTATATGATTCAGTTGTTTACTCATTGTCTTCACCATTGCTTCGAATCGCTGCATTCATCTCATATGCTTTACAATAGTATTGATCAAGATTATGATAGCATGTCACTTCAGAAATTATCCTTGTTATCGTTTACCTACTCGAGGGCGAGCAGGAACTAAGCTTGGGGATGCTTGATACGTCTCAAACGTATCTATAATTTCTTATGTTCCATGCTACTTTATTGATGATACACACATGTTTTATACACATTATATGTCATTATTATGCGTTTTCCGGAACTAACCTATTGACAAGATGCCGAAGGGCCAGTTGCTGTTTTCTGCTGTTTTTGGTTTCAGAAATCCTAGTAAGGAAATATTCTCGGAATTGAACGAAATCAACGCCCAGCATCTTAGAAATCCACGAAGCTTCCAGAACACCCGAGAGCCACCAGAGGAGGGCCCTGGGGGGCCCACACGTGTGGGCGGCGTGGCCAAGGAGCCAGGTGCGCCGCCCTAGTGTGTGGTCCCACCAGACCCCCTCCGACTCCGCCTCTTCGCCTATTTAAAGGTCCCTGACCTAAATCTTCGATACGAAAAAGCCACGGTACGAGAAACCTTCCACAGCCGCCGCCATCATGAAGCCAAGATCTGGGGGACAGGATTCTCTGTTCCGGCACGCCGCCAGGACGGGGAAGTGCCCTCGGAAGGCATCTCCATCGACACCACCGCCATCTTCATCAACGCTGCTGTCTCCCATGAGGAGGGAGTAGTTCTCCATCGAGGCTAAGGGCTGTACCGGTAGCTATGTGGTTAATCTCTCTCCTATGTACTTCAATACAATGATCTCATGAGCTGCCTTACATGATTGAGATTCATATGAGTTTTGTATCACAATTCATCTATGTGTTACTCTAGTGATGTTATTAAAGTACTCTATTCCTCCTCCATGGTGTAACGGTGACAGTGTGTGCATCATGTAGTACTTGGCGTAGGTTATGATTGTAATCTCTTGTAGATTATGAAGTTAATTATTGCTATGATAGTATTGATGTGATCTATTCCTCCTTCATAGTGTGATGGTGACAGTGTGCATGCTATGTTAGTACTTGGTGTAATTGAAGTGATCTATCATGCACTCTAAGGTTATTTAAATATGAATATCGAATGTTGTGGAGCTTGTTAACTCCGGCATTGAGGTGCTCTTGTAGCCCTACGCAATTAGTGGTGTTCATCATCCAACAAGAGAGTGTAGAGTGGTTTTATTATGTGATCAATGTTGAGAGTGTCCAATAGTGAAAGTATGATCCCTAGGCCTTGTTTCCAAACACTGAAACTCCGTTTACTTACTGTTCTGTTGCATGTTTACTCGCTGCCATATTTTATTCAGATTGCTATTACAACTCATATACATCCATACTACTTGTATTTCACTATCTCTTCGCCGAACTAGTGCACCTATACATCTGACAAGTGTATTAGGTGTGTTGGGGACACAAGAGACTTCTTGTATCGTGATTGCAGGGTTGCTTGAGAGGGATATCTTTGTCCTCTTCCTCCCCGAGTTGATAAACCTTGGGTGATTCACTTAAGGGAAACTTGCTGCTGTTCTACAAACCTCTGCTCTTGGAGGCCCAACACTGTCTACAGGAATAGAAGCGTGCGTAGACATCAGTCATCTGGTTCCTCTTCCGCCCCAGGATTCCAAGGAGCTTCTGGAAGGAGGGGTGCGACAGAGGGGAGGTCCCCGGTTCCCTATCGGGGAAATCCAATGGCATATGACAGGGAGAAGCTATGCCATTGCAATCCGAGGAAGAAAGCTCCAAGGTGGATATCCTCGAGTGCGCAGAACCCAGGCCGGAGGTACTACGCCTGCCCCGACGCCATGGTGAGTACTCTGCATTTTCTGTGATTTTTTCAGGTCTTTCTGCTCGCACTCATTGATTCTCTTTCAATTGTGCAGAATGGTCATGGGTGTGGGTATGTTGAGTGGCACGATGATCCATTGCCGAAATTATGGAGTGATTTGATTGGAGATCTGCGAGATGTTGTGTGGAGGATGCGAGCTGAGCAAGTTGCTCGTCCTCGTACTGAAGAAGATGAAGGCAGGGATGCCAAGATTCAGGCATTAGAAGAAGAGTTGAAGGACAAGAAAGCAGAGATTGGCATTCTGAAAGGAAAATATGATAATTTGGTCATGATTTTCCTTGTTTTCATGGTAGGTTTAGTAGCAGGGAAGCTCTGCTTCCAGTAGTGTTATTTTGTTGGCTATCATGTGGCAAGTACTGTTTGTAAGACTGTAATGTATGATCCAATAAGATGGCTGTCATGTGATGCAGTTAGTAAGGCAATTCAGGCTAAATTTCTGTCATGTGTGTTTATATGACTAACATGAACATTATTATGAAACAAAGCATAAAGTAGACATCAAACAAGTAATGAAGCATTAACCAGAATGACAAGGACAATTGCAGAATTGCTTGTCTTGTGAAACAAAGGATAGGTTCAGAGCAAAATGAAGTTACAAGCACCATTGCCTGTCTTGTGAAAAGGCATTTAAGTTTCACATAGCCTTTTCAAGCAAAATGAGAAGTATCACAGCATTACAAGCACCATGAGCATTGCAGTAAGCTAATTCTACTCTACTTTGGCCTAAACTCATCGAACATGTTCACCCTCTTGACTGGCACTTGGACTACTCCAAATCCATCACCCAAATCAGTGATCACTTCTGAGTTTCTTAGCTATTCAGAATATTTTTCTCTTTTTGCAGCATTCTCCTCTGCAACTCTTTGCTTCTCTGCCTTCAATTCTTTGCTTCTTCAGCTTCTTTCTTCCTTTTCTTCTCAGCCTCCTTCTTTTCTTGAGCAAGCTCCTTCTTGGTGTCTTTCACAATCTTCCTTGTAATAGCTCTAGCTTTCTTGTTTAGCTCCATATCATACCTCTTCTTCTCCCTCTTCTGAGCTGCTTCTTATGCTATGACTTTGGCTAGCTCTTCCTTTCTCTTCTTCTCCGCCTCTTGCTTCTTAGCTTTCTCATCAGCTCTCCTCAATCTCTCTGTATACCTAGCTTCTAAGATGGCAGTCCTCTTCTCCTCAAGCTCTATGTCCTTCTGCTGCCTCATGGCCTGCAGCTGTTCTGCCAGCTGACCCTACCTCACAGTATTTGCTCTTGCTTCAGGTTGACTCATGCTCCTTTGTGCACTGATGAAAGTTGATTCTGGCATTGGCATTGCACTTGTCTGCCTAGGCATTGTTCTCTGCAACATCACATAACACAAGTGAAAAAGGAACTGAAAAACAAGGAAATTAATACAAGTACTGAATTTATAACTGAATTTATACCTGCTGAGACATGGATTCCACCACTGGATCCTCAACAGTAGTTGTATTCACATTGTTAGAATCTGGCTGATGCTCCTCTTGCTGTGCTGTGGTAGGGTTTGTTCCTGGGGGAGGAGGTGGCATGCTGGTAGAATTAGGTGCTGGGAGGCCAGCCTTCTTCCACTTACAGCCTCCACAATTATGACCAGGCTCAGAACAGTATGAGCAGTGGATAATTGTTCCATGCCTAGTCATACTTCTTCCTCCACCTCTTGTAACTACTTCATAGGGGGCCTTCCTTCTACACCTTGTTGGCCTCCCAACATGTTTCTTGTACTCAGGAGGTAGTACTGCTGGCCCATTCATCTTCACCCACTCTAAATTGTCTTTGCAAGGATAGACAATTGGGCCATAGGCTTTCTTGTACATTTCAACAGAATAACACTTGTGAACATAGTCAGCAGGGTTCCAGTCATCTTCCCTCATGCATGAGATAGCATGAGGGCATGGTATACCACTCTGTTCCCACCTCTTGCAAGTGCAAGTCTTATGTGTGATGTCAACAATGTAATCCACAGGTGTTGTTGCTACTATTTCACCTACCTTGAATAGACCATCACCTGAACCATCTATGAAACTGTTGTTTGACCACTCTATGTGTTTGTCAAGTTTCTTCTGGATTTTAGGGCATGATACGTCTCCGACGTATCGATAATTTCTTATGTTCCATGCCACATTATTGATGATATCTACATGTTTTATACACATTATATGTCGTATTTATGCATTTTCCGGCACTAACCTATTAACGAGATGCCGAAGAGCGATTCTTGTTTTTCTGCTGTTTTTGGTTTCAGAAATCCTAGTAAGGAAATATTCTCGGAATTGGACGAAATCAACGCCCAGGGTCCTATTTTTGCACGAAGCTTCCAGAAGACCGAGGGATAGACGAAGTGGGGCCACGAGGTGGCCAGACACCAGGGCGGCGCGGCCTGGCCCCTGGCCGCGCGGCCCTGTCGTGTGGGCCCCTCGTGTGGCCCCCTGACCTATCTCCTCCGCCTACTTAAAGCCTCCGTCGCGAAACCCCCAGTACCGAGAGCCACGATACGGAAAACCTTACTGAGACGCCGCCGCCGCCAATCCCATCTCTGGGGATTCAGGAGATCGCCTTCGGCACCCTGCCGGAGAGGGGAATCATCTCCCGGAGGACTCTTCACCGCCATGGTCGCCTCCGGAGTGATGAGTGAGTAGTTCACCCCTGGACTATGGGTCCATAGCAGTAGCTAGATGGTTGTCTTCTCCTTATGTGCTTCATTGTTGGATCTTGTGAGCTGCCTAACATGATCAAGATCATCTATCTGTAATGCTATATGTTGTGTTTTTGGGATCCGATGGATAGAGAATACTATGTTATGTTGATTATCAATCTATTACCTATTTGTTGTTTATGATCTTGCATGCTCTCCGTTATTAGTAGAGGCTCTGGCCAAGTTTTTGCTCTTAACTCCAAGAGGGAGTATTTATGCTCGATAGTGGGTTCATGCCTCCATTAAATGCAGGACGATGAGAAAGTTCTAAGGTTGTGGATGTGCTTTGTTGCCACTAGGGATAAAACATTGATGCTATGTCCGAGGATGTAGTTATTGATTACATTACGCACCATACTTAATGCAATTGTCTGTTGTTTGCAACTTAATCTTTTGGAAGGGGTTAGGATGATAACTCGAAGGTGGACTTTTTAGGCATAGATGCATGCTGGATAGCGGTCTATGTACTTTGTCGTAATGCCCAATTAAATCTCACAATACTCATCATATCATGTATGTGCATGGTCATGCCCTCTCTATTTGTCAATTGCCCGACTGTAATTTGTTCACCCAACATGCTATTTATCTTATGGGAGAGACACCTCTAGTGAACTATGGACCCCGGTCCATTCTTTTACATTGAATACAATCTGCTGCAATACTTGTTCTACTGTTTTCTGCAAACAATCATCATCCACACTATACATCTAATCCTTTGTTACAGCAAGCCGGTGAGATTGACAACCTCGCTGTTTCGTTGGGGCAAAGTACTTTGGTTGTGTTGTGCAGGTTCCACGTTGGCGCCGGAATCCCTGGTGTTGCGCCGCACTACATCTCGCCGCCATCAACCTTCAACGTGCTTCTTGACTCCTACTGGTTCGATTAAACCTTGGTTTCTTACTGAGGGAAACTTGCTACTGTGCGCATCACACCTTCCTCTTGGGGTTCCCAACAGACGTGTCAACTACACGCATCAAGCTCTTTTTCTGGCGCCGTTGCCGGGGAGATCAAGACACGCTGCAAGGGGAGTCTCCACCATCCAATCTCTTTACTTTGTTTTTGTCTTGCTTTATTTTATTTAATACTTTGTTTGCTGCATTATATCAAAACACAAAAAAAAATTAGTTGCTAGTTTTACTTTATTTACTGTCTTGCACTCTATATCAAAAACACAAAAAAAAAATTAGTTACTTGCATTTACTTTATTTACTTTCTGTTTATTTCATCATGTTTCCTCCTAAGTACACTCTAAAAGACATACCGGTAGGACGTGGGTCTATAATTGGGAAAAATAATATAGAAGATTTTTTCACTCATGTTAGTACCACTAAAGATTTTGAAGATAGACACTTGGTAGAACTTGCTCCTACTTATGAAATTGCTGTTGCTTCTTTAGTTCACATGTTGGAACTAAATTTGTTAATCTTAATCCTATAATCCAACACATGTTTCTCACACTTGGTGATATGGAAGAAGGGGAAAAGAAAGATTTTGTATTAGAAACCCTTCTTAAAGAATTTGGGGGAGTAGCAAGAGAAGCTAGAAAAGTCTTCACTAAATATAATATGCTAGGCTCTTATACCAATTTTGCCAGTACCCTTGAAAAAATGGAAAAAGATAGACAAAAGTATACTAATCAAGTTAATTATGAGGGGGATATTAAAACCTCAATACCGTGCAAACTCTTAGGAATGTGCGAGGCACTAGAAAATAATTATGCTTGGCTTGTTCCTGAAAATTTGTTTGATGAGAATAGCAAGCCTAAGACTAATGAAAAGGGAGCCTCTGAAACTTACATAGATAATATACAATGCATAGTTGAGAAAACTCCCAACACCCCTGGTTATGATGTTGATGTTTCATCTTTTGATAATACTTGATACACACTTTCTGCGCCTAGCTGAAAGGCGTTAAAGAAAAGCGCTTATGGGAGGCAACCCATGTTTTTACTACAGTACTTTTATTTTATATTTGAGTCTTCGAAGTTGTTTACTACTGTAGCAACCTCTCCTTATCTTAGTTTTGTGCACTGTTGTGCCAAGTAAAGTCTTTGATAGTAAGGTTCATACTAGATTTGGATTACTGCGCAGTAACAGATTTCTTTGCTGTCACGAATTTCGACCTGCCTCTCTGTAGGTAGCTCAGAAAAATATGCCAATTTACGTGCGTGATCCTCAGATATGTACGCAACTTTCATTCAATTTGGGCATTTTCATTTGAGCAAGTCTGGTGCCATTTTAAAATTCGTCTTTACGAACTGTTCTGTTTTGACAGATTCTGCCTTTTATTTCGCATTGCCTCTTTTGCTATGTTGGATGAATTTCTTTGATCCATTAATGTCCAGTAGATTTATGCAATGTCCAGAAGTGTTAAGAATTATTATGTCACCTCTGAACATATAAATTTTTATTGTGCACTAACCCTCTAATGAGTTGTTTCGAGTTTGGTGTGGAGGAAGTTTTCAAGGATCAAGAGAGGGAGATGATACAATATGATCAAGGAGAGCGAAAGCTCTAAGCTTGGGGATGCCCCGGTGGTTCACCCCTGCATATATTAAGAAGACTCAAGCGTCTAAGCTTGGGGATGCCCAAGGCATCCCCTTCTTCATCGACAACATTATCAGGTTCCTCCCCTGAAACTATATTTTTATTCCATCACATCTTATGTACTTTGCTTGGAGCGTCGGTTTGTTTTTGTTTTTGTTTTTGTTTGAAAAAATGGATCCTAGCATTCATTGTGTGGGAGAGAGACACGCTCCGCTGTTGCATATGGACAAATATGTCCTTAGGCTTTACTCATAGTATTCATGGCGAAGGTTGAATCTTCTTCGTTAAATTGTTATATGGTTGGAATCGGAAAATGCTACATGTAGTAATTCTAAAATGTCTTGAATAACTTGATACTTGGCAATTGTTGTGCTCATGTTTAAGCTCTTGCATCATATACTTTGCACCCATTAATGAAGAAATATGAAGAGCTTGCTAAAATTTGGTTTGCATATTTGGTCTCTCTAAAGTCTAGATAATTTCTAGTATTGAGTTTGATCAACAAGGAAGATGGTGTAGAGTCTTATAATGTTTACAATATGTCTTTTATGTGAGTTTTGCTGCACCGTTCATCCTTGTGTTTGTTTCAAATAACCTTGCTAGCCTAAACCTTGTATCGAGAGGGAATACTTCTCATGCATCCAAAATCCTTGAGCCAACCACTATGCCATTTGTGTCCACCATACCTACCTACTACATGGTATTTCTCCGCCATTCCAAAGTAAATTGCTTGAGAGCTACCTTTAAAATTTCCATCATTCGCCTTTGCAATATATAGCTCATGGGACAAAATAGCCTTAAAAACTATTGTGGTATTGAATATGTACTTATGCACTTTATCTCTTATTAAGTTGCTTGTTGTGCGATAACCATGTTCCTGGGGACGCCATCAACTCTTTGTTGAATATCATGCGAGTTGCTATGCATGTTCGTCTTGTCTGAAGTAAGGGAGATTTACCACTCATTTAAATGGTTAGAGCATGCATATTGTTAGAGAAGAACATTGGGCCGCTAACTAAAGCCATGAATCATGGTGGAAGTTTCAGTTTTGGACATATATCCTCAATCTCATATGAGAACATTAATTGTTGCTACATGCTTATGCATAAAAGAGGAGTCCATTATCTGTTGTCTATGTTGTCCCGGTATGGATGTCTAAGTTGAGAATAACCAAAAGCGAGAAATCCAATGCGAACTTTCTCCTTAGACCTTTGTACAGGCGGCATAGAGGTACCCCTTTGTGAAACTTGGTTAAAACATGTGTATTGCGATGATAATCCTGGTGATCCGAGCTAATTAGGACAAGGTGCGGGCACTATTAGTATACTATGCATGAGGCTTGCAACTTGTAAGATATAATTTACATGATACATATGCTTTATTACTACCGTTGACAAAATTGTTCATGTTTTCAAAACCAAAGCTCTAGCACAAATATAGCAATCGATGCTTTCCTCTTTGAAGGACCATTCTTTTACTTTTATGTTGAGTCAGTTCACCTATCTCTCTCCACCTCAAGAAGCAAACACTTGTGTGAACTGTGCATTGATTCCTACATACTTGCATATTGCACTTGTTATATTACTCTATGTTGACAATATCCATGAGATATACATGTTATAAGTTGAAAGCAACCGCTGAAACTTAATCTTCTTTTGTGTTGCTTCAATACCTTTACTTTGATTTATTGCTTTATGAGTTAACTCTTATGCAAGACTTATTGATGCTTGTCTTGAAGTATTATTCATGAAAAGTCTTTGCTTTATGATTCATTTGTTTACTCATGTCATTACCATTGTTTTGATCGCTGCATTCATTACATATGCTTACAATAGTATGATCAAGGTTATGATGGCATGTCACTCCAGAAATTATCTTTGTTATCGTTTACCTGCTCGGGACGAGCAGGAACTAAGCTTGGGGATGCTGATACGTCTCCGACGTATCGATAATTTCTTATGTTCCATGCCACATTATTGATGATATCTACATGTTTTATACACATTATATGTCGTATTTATGCATTTTCCGGCACTAACCTATTAACGAGATGCCGAAGAGCCAGTTGTTGTTTTCTGCTGTTTTTGGTTTCAGAAATCCTAGTAAGGAAATATTCTCGGAATTGGACGAAATCAACGCCCAGGGTCCTATTTTTGCACGAAGCTTCCAGAAGACCGAGGGATAGACGAAGTGGGGCCACGAGGTGGCCAGACACCAGGGCGGCGCGGCCTGGCCCCTGGCCGCGCGGCCCTGTCGTGTGGGCCCCTCGTGTGGCCCCCTGACCTATCTCCTCCGCCTACTTAAAGCCTCCGTCGCGAAACCCCCAGTACCGAGAGCCACGATACGGAAAACCTTACTGAGACGCCGCCGCCGCCAATCCCATCTCGGGGGATTCAGGAGATCGCCTCCGGCACCCTGCCGGAGAGGGGAATCATCTCCCGGAGGACTCTTCACCGCCATGGTCGCCTCCGGAGTGATGAGTGAGTAGTTCACCCCTGGACTATGAGTCCATAGCAGTAGCTAGATGGTTGTCTTCTCCTTATGTGCTTCATTGTTGGATCTTGTGAGCTGCCTAACATGATCAAGATCATCTATCTGTAATGCTATATGTTGTGTTTGTCGGGATCCGATGGATAGAGAATACTATGTTATGTTGATTATCAATCTATTACCTATGTGTTGTTTATGATCTTGCATGCTCTCCGTTATTAGTAGAGGCTCTGGCCAAGTTTTTGCTCTTAACTCCAAGAGGGAGTATTTATGCTCGATAGTGGGTTCATGCCTCCATTAAATGCAGGACGATGACAGAAAGTTCTAAGGTTGTGGATGTGCTGTTGCCACTAGGGATAAAACATTGATGCTATGTCCGAGGATGTAGTTATTGATTACATTACGCACCATACTTAATGCAATTGTCTGTTGTTTGCAACTTAATACTGGAAGGGGTTCGGATGATAACCTGAAGGTGGACTTTTTAGGCAAAGATGCATGCTGGATAGCGGTCTATGTACTTTGTCGTATTGCCCAATTAAATCTCACAATACTCATCATATCATGTATGTGCATGGTCATTGATACGTCCAAAACGTATCTACTTTCCTGAACACTTTTGCTATTGTTTTGCCTCTAATTTGTGCATTTTGGATGCAACTAACACGGACTAACGCTGTTTTCAGCAGAACTGCTCTGGTGTCTCGTTTTTGTGCAGAAATCCAACTTTCGGGAAAATCCTCGGAATTTATGCAGAAGGCCCTATTTTCCCAGAGAACTGACGGAGCCAGAAGGACAAACCAGGTGGAGGCCCGAGGGCCCCACACCATAGGGCGGCGCGGCCCTGGGGGGCCCGCGCGGCCATGTGGTGTGGCCCCCTCGGCCGGCCTCCGACGCCCTCCTTCGGACTATTTATCGGCCTCGACCTAAAAACGCAGAAGGAGAAGTCGAAGTCGCCAGAAACCCTCCAGAACGCCGCCACATCGCGAAACTCCGTCGCGGGAGCCAGAAGTCTCCGTTCTGGCACTCCGCCGGGACGGGGAATTGGAGGAGATCATCGCTGCCATCACCGCCAACACCTCTACATCAACCAGCCATGTTTCCCCCATCCATGTGTGAGTAATTCCCCCGCTGTAGGCCGAAGGGGATGGTAGGGATTGGATGAGATTGGTCATGTAATAGCATAAGATTGTTAGGGCATAGTGCCTAGTGTCCGTAATTGGTACTTTGATGATATTGTTGCAACTTGTTATACTTAATGCTTGTCACTAGGGCCCGAGTGCCATGATCTCAGATCTGAACATGTTATTGTTTCATCAAGATATTCATTGTTTATGGTCTTACCTATAAGTTGTATACACATGTCGTTGTCCGGAACCGATGGCCCCGAAGTGACAGAAATCGGGACAACCGGAGGGAATGGTAGCGATGTGAGGATCACATGTGTTCACGGAGTGTTAATGCTTTGCTCCGGTACTCTATTAAAAGGAGTACCTTAATATCCAGTAGTTTCCCTTGAGGCCCGGCTGCCACCGGCTGGTAGGACAAAAGATGTTGTGCAAGTTTCTCATTGCGAGCACGCACGACTATATATGGAACACATGCCTATTGATTGCTTTGTACTTGGACACCGTTTTATTATTATCTGCAAATGCCCTGCTATGATTGTTACATGAGTTTCTCTCATCCATGCAACGCCCATCATCCGTCCCCGTGCCTACAGTATTTTAATCCTGCTGTTTACTAAAATCACTACTGCTGTCTCTGTTACTCTGCTGCTGTTATTTCACTACTCTTGCTATAAAAGCTGTTACTCGATAAACTCTTGCGAGCAAGTCTGTTTCCAGGTGCAGCTGAATTGACAACTCCGCTGTTAAGGCTTCCAAGTGTTCTTTGTCTCCCCTTGTGTCGAATCAATAAATTGGGTTTTACTTCCCTCGAAGACTGTTGCGATCCCCTATACTTGTGGGTCATCAAGACTATTTTCTGGCGCTGTTGCCGGGGAGCATAGCTTTATTTGGAAGTTCACTTGGATTAATATTGTTCGCTGCAAATTCTCCATCATGGGTAAACCTCGCGATACTAAGGTCACCATATTACCATCCACTACAAGAAAAGGTACAATTCTGAATACCTCCGCTACACTTAATTCACCATCTGTGATTGATAAACTTGTTTCACCGCCACATGCTTCACATGCGGGTACTTCTGCTGAATCTGAAAACTCTCATGATATTGATAATATTTCTACTGTGCTTGATGATAGTGGTTCATTGGGATCTTTTCTAGATGCTACAATTGCTAGGTCTAGACAAATTGAAAATACTGAAACTCCTAATGCTACTACACCTGTTAATTCACCTGAACTTGATTATTTTAGTGATGATCCTGATGAAGATTATGTGGAGCTTAATGATGATTTTATTGAAAAATGCAATGCTACTACTGATGCAAGAAAAATTAAAAAGTTGCTTGCGAACATCTTTGTTAGATATAAACTGTCTCCTGATCCTAAGTTTGCCACATCTCCCATAAACATTAAGGATAAAGATTATGATTTTTCTCTTGATCTATCTCATGTAGCTATTGTTGAGAAAACACCCTTTTGTGGTACTGAAAAAGAAAGTGCTGTTGAACACATGACTGAGTTATCTACTCTAAGTAGCTTGTTTTCTGATGATGTCAAGATGCGTACTTACTTTGTTGCTAAAATCTTTCCATTCTCATTAAAGGATGACGCTAAAACTTGGTATAATAGTTTGCCACCTAATTCTATTAAAAGTCCAAAAGAATTGCTTGATGTTTTCTTCCGTAAATACTTTCCTGCTAGTGCTCAACATGTTGCTTTGCAGAGAATTTATAATTTTAACCAGGACGATGGAGAGAAATTGCCTGAGGCTTGGGCGAGATTTTGCTCTCTTATTAGAGCTCGGCCTGACCATGATTTGGAAAAGCATGATTTACTTGATATATTTTATAGTGGACTAACCATTGAGTCTAGGGCATACCTGGATAGTTGTGCTGGTTGTGTTTTCAGGAAAAGAACTCCAGACGACGCTGAAGAATTATTGGCTAAAATAGGCCGGAATCATGATGATTGGACTACGCCTGAACCAACTCCAACGCCAATATTGAAGAAGAGGGGTTTAATTAAATTGAATGATGAAGATATGAGGGAAGCCAAGAAGTCTCTCAAGGAGAAAGGTATTAAATCTGAAGATGTGAAGAATCTTCCTCCCATAGAAGATATATGTGAGATAATTCCCCCTTCATCCATGATTGAGGTAAACTCCCTTCAACGCTTTACTAGGGAAGATATTCCGTATTCGAAACCTCCTGCACAATGCTTAGATGAGTTTGATAATTATATTGTTAAGCAAGAAAATTTTAATATGAGAGTAGAGAATCATTTAATGGAAAATTCTCGAGCTATTAGTGAATTGCATGGTATTGTAGAGAGAACCTCCAATGATGTTAAGATGCTTGTTAAACATTTTCATATGATTCAAACTCAAATTGATCAACTCACTAAAGTGCAAAATGACTTGTTAGGGAATAATTCTAAAGAGAAACATGCTTATGAAGTAACAACTAGAGGTGGTGTCTCTACCCAGGATCCTCTATATCCTGAAGGGCATCCCAAAAGAATTGAACAAGATTCTCAACACATTGAACCTAGTGCTCCTTCTAAGAAGAAAAAGAAGAAGAAACATAAAAATATTGTAGAATCCTCTGAACTTGCTAATGATCCTAATAGTATTTCTATTTCTGATGCTGAAACTGAAAGTGGTAATGAACATGATAAAGATAATGATAAGAATGATGCTCCTGATAAAGAAGAGGTTGAAGAAGAACCTGAAAAGCATGCTAAAAATAAAAAGTATACTAAAGAAGATTTTATTGCTGAGAAACATGGTAATGAAAGAGAACCTTGGGTGCAAAAGCAAATGCCTTTTCCTGCTAAGAAACTAAAATCAAAGGAAGAAGAACATTATAATAAATTTTGCGATTGGATGAAACCTTTATTCTTGCAAATCCCTTTGACTGATGCTATTAAATTGCCACCTTATTCAAAGTATATGAAAGATATTGTTACTAACAAAAGGAAAATCCCCAATGAGGAAATTTCCACTATGCTTGCTAATTACTCTTTCAATGGCAAAGTTCCAAAGAAGTTAGGCGACCCAGGTATACCTACTATTCCTTGTTCTATTAAGAATAATTATGTTAAAACTGCTCTATGTGACTTGGGAGCCGGTGTTAGTGTTATGCCTTTTTCTCTTTATAAGAGACTTTACTTAGACAAGTTGATACCTACTGACATATCTTTGCAAATGGCTGATAAATCTACTGCTATTCCTGTTGGTATATGTGAGGATGTTCCTGTTCAAGTTACTACTAACTGCTTGATATTAACTGATTTTGTTGTGTTGGAAATGCCTGAAGATGATAATATGTCTATTATTCTTGGGAGACCTTTTCTTAACACCGCAGGGGCTGTTATTGATTGCAATAAAGGAAAGGTTGCTTTCAATGTTGATGATAGGGAGCATACCGTTTATTTCCCCAAGAAGGTTGATAAAGTATGTGGAGTCAATACTATTTTTAATGTGAGAACTATCAAAGTGGGAACTATTGATTGTCCTATATATGAGCCTAGGGAAGAATATCAAACTCTCGTGATTGGATCCATATCAATACAATTCAAGGTAACATGATTGATTTGAGGTTTATTTCTTCTTATGCTATGTAAAATTTATTTGGTGGCAAGACTTGATCAACCTTGTTAACGAATACTTTTTATATGCATAGAGGAGGTAAACAACATCTCTTTCTTCCTCCACTTGCTCTAGTTGCTGTAGCATTTTTAATTTGCAAAGTTCCTTAGTTAATTGGAGATTTCAAAAAATTTCCTGGCCAGTAATAATAAACTAAATACCCAGAAATGTGCATTTTTCAAAGTTTTCAAAAATTCACAAAAATTATACCGTTGGTCCTATTTTTCGACGAGGCACCTGGGAGCACCAGAGGATGACCTGTGGGGCACCAGAGGGTGCCACACCACAGGCCGGCGCGGCCAAGGAGGTGGGCGCGCCACCCTGTGGTGTGGGCCCCTCCTTGCCCCACTATCTCATCTCTTTCTCCCAGCACCTTCTCTCTCCCGAAAAAACTCATACCAGGTTCCTCTCACTCGCGTTTTTGCTCAAGAGCTCCAGATTTTTCGATCTCTTTGCTCAGCCTAGATTTCTGTCTGAAATTTGGCACATTTGCTCCTTGGTATGTGACTCCTCCACCCATCCAAGTAGAATTTTGTTTGGTTGAGTATATCTTGAATATTTTGCTGCAGTAGGTAACATGTTTAGTAAGCTTGCATGCTTGTTCTAAGTTGTATAAACTAGTTTTGATGCATGATTAGTACTCTAGCAAGTTCCTATAGTAGTTCCCCATGATTATAAGTCACCAAATCAAAAAAATTATATTGTTTGTTGAAAATTTCAGAAAATGGAGTGGAATAGATATCAATTGAACCAACAAGAATTGGAGGTCCAACAAGTTATGAGAGTCAATCGTGAAGAGGGAGTATACCCCTCTTACTACCCGTGCGCGGATTTCATGAGAAGCGCGGGAATATTTGAAGATGTTCAAAGTCTAATTTCTCGTGCAGGGCTGAGTGACTTTGTTGAAGGAGAGCCAAGACAATATGCAAAATTAACTATGTCTTTTGTGCAGGACTTTAAGTTTAATTGGTCACGATCTAACCCCACGGTTCAATATAAAATTTACAACAAAGCTGTCAACTTGCCATTCAGTGATTTTTGTGCAGCAATTAGAGTACCGCAATGGGGATCATGCGAGAAGATAAGGGGATCGCCGCAAGAACTCTTAAACCTCTTCAAGATGATTTGCTATGGAAGGAGTTTCTCAGAGGATAGTGGTAAAATCACTAGCATTCAGCTCCCGGCTATCCGCTACTTTGCCTATTTTATTACTAAATGCGTTCTTGCTAGAAAGATTGGTGGTAAACTTTCTATCCCGAATTTAGCTTTTCTAGCTGCGGCACTGCAAGGTAGTAGGACTTATAATTTGGGGGCATTGATAGCTTATAGACTTGCTACTAACCGTGAGAAAGGTGGAATTTGTGGAGGTCTCATCGCCTCTCGTTTACTAGCTTTTCATAATGTAGAACCTCATCATTTTGATATTCCATTCCCCATAGAAAAACTTGACATAGCCTCTATGATTAAACATGAATTTGTTTCTGATTCCTCCAACTTGGGTAACCTGTTTTACAAGATGACATTTTATAAGAAAGTTTGGAGAATAACTAAGAAAACTGAGAAACTAGTAAGATTGCCTGCGCCTGTTCTGTCTAACCTTGATTCCAGGGGAGATTGGTCGGTCACAGAAGGTGCACTGGATGCACACATAGAGAGAGGAGGTCAACATGCAAGAGACGACACGGAGGTCGAGGAGCACCTCGACTCATCATCCGATGCAGCAAGTTCCTCGCATCAACATGTTGGACATGTGGAGCCTCCACGCTTTTCTTCTGCACAGGAACTTTACTATGACTACTCCATGAATTACCCACTGGCGAGGAACAACGATCCTCGTTGGGGTTGAACTCCACTTAGGCCAAAAGCCTAAGCTTGGGGGGAGGTATACCGGCATCACTCATTCTTTGCATATTATGGTTTCTGGATACTTGTACATATTTGTTTTGTTCGTTTGAGTGGTTTTCTAATGAGAGGAAGATGATATTTGGGGAAGTGCTGCCTGAAAACAGATTCTGGACTGTTACTAGAAAAATTCGTGCGCACAGCCAGAGCGTTATTTTGAGCTGCCAATTTTTGTGCACGTTCCCCAGGTTGTTATCTAACTTTCATTAGTTGAACACTTTTCGAGCTGAGCAACGTAAGATTTTTGTAAAAATCGATTTCTGTACTGCTGTCAGGTTTTGGCAGATTTCTGCTATCTGGCTTTTCTGTGTTTCTTCTAGTTTGCTATTTCTTGTTTTTGCTTTGTTTCTTTCCCAAAACACAAAAAGACCAAAAATATTTCTGTTGTTTCTCTTCACCATTTGTTTGCTTTGGTTTCTTGCGTTTGTTTCGCTTTATTTGCTGTTGCTAGTTTGCTATAAGAAAACCCAAAAAGATTTTGCTTTGTTTGTTTGTTTCCTCTTGTTCTTGTTCTCAAATTCGAAAACACCAAAAATATTTGCTGTTCTTCTCTGGTTTTGTAAAGTTCATCTTGAGTTCAATGGTCTTCAGTGGCTGGAACGTGGTTTTCATTTCATATTATCCAAGCTACACAAGTGAAAAGGCAATAATGACGATCTACGACAATCTGATTGTGGTGAGAGGCTGGTATGAACTCTATTTGTTTTCATTTTTGTACATATACTCATCCATGTGAGCATGCTTAGTTGGTTCATGTGAGGTATATGTCATTTGAGAAAGTCTAGTAGTTCATGATCTCTCATGTTTAGCTCCAAATTATTAATATGAGTAGCATGTCATGGATGTTTTCTTGCATTGTTTTATTCATAAGTAAGTATGGCATTGTGGTATCCTCCTCTGAATAATTCATTTATATCGACTTGGCACATGCTCACGCATGTATATGACTGAACAAAAAGTCAATTAAGCCTCGATGATCTATATTGCTTCAGAGTTCTTGTATCACTTTTATGCCTCCGTTAATTTATTTTGCCGCAAGCATGATTATGACAGTTACTGCTCTCTTGATTTGTCGCTCCCTAGTCTATTGCTAGCCTCCACTTGTACTGAGCGGGGACGCTGCTCGTGCTTCCAAACACCTGAAAACCAAGTTGTTCCAAAAGTGTCCACCATAAATACCTATGCATGGCATTTCAAACCATTCCAAGTAAATTCTCATGTGCTACCTTTAAAACCTTCAAAATGCTTCTCAATTTGTGTTTATGTTTCATAGCTCATGAGGAAGTATGTGGTGTTTAGCTTTCAACCTTGTCATTTACTTTTGACGGACTCTCATATGGACTAGTGGCACATCCGCTTATCCGATAATTTTGCAAAAAGAGCTGGCAATGGGATTCCCAGTCCCGAATTAATTAACTTAAATAGACACTCCTCCATTGTTTGTGATTGTTGGACGGCACCCGAAGGATTCGGTTAGCCATGGCTTGTGTAAGCAAAGGTTGGGGGAGTGTCATCATCATAATAAAACTAAAATAAAAAGGCACTCCTTCATGGTATGAGATTGTTGGCAGGCACCCGAGGATTCGGTTAGCCATGGTTTGTGAAAGAAAGGTTGGAAGGAGTGCCACATAGACATAAAAATAATTCATGGGAGCCGCTCTTGAAAGTCCGGTTGGCGAGGTAGTTGGTGTACCCATTACCATTCGTTGACAACAACAAACACCTCTCAAAATAATTTTACTCCTGCTTTACAAATGAAAAGCTCTAGCGCATGTTAATCCCTGCTTCCCTCTGCGAAGGGTCAATCTTTTACTTTTATCTTGTGTCTCCATTATTTCTTTGAGCACTATCTTGAGAGCACAACTGTCATTCTTAGTATAATATGCTTGTCTCAAAATATGATTGATTGTGGTATAACTTTGATGCTTTTATCTTTGACAATCACTACTTCTAGTCTTTCTATGAACTCCAGAGGTGCCCGGGCATTTATGTTTTGCCAATCAAATACAGGCAAGCGAGATACCACTTTATTATACTCTCTTATGAACATTGCAATCCTGCTTATATACATGATTCATGATGCTTATTATTAATTGTTGGTACCTCTCCATGATTGACATAGCTGTTAGATGATCTTATTTGCATGTGTCTCATTATGAATTGCTTAAGTATTAGCCATAGCATGAGAATATATACATCATATGAGCAAATGTGTTCGTGAAAGTTCTTTTATCGCTCAGTTGTTAACTGAATTGCTTAAGGACAAGCAATAAGCTAAGCTTGGGGGGAGTTGATACGTCCAAAACGTATCAACTTTCCCGAACACTTTTGCTATTGTTTTGTGTTGTGGATATACTTCATAGGTATACCATCGACATGGTCCGATTCCGGCAAGCCCGGGTGGCCCACAGATGGTGGTGGTAGCATATGGCCCACCGGGCAGCCCAGTTGTTGTTGATCAAGATGGAAGATGTCCAACCCAGGAACAAGGAGTCGGATCCGAACCGCCCTACGAAGGTAGCCGGATCCGA
This sequence comes from Lolium perenne, assembly GCF_019359855.2. Classification (NCBI taxonomy): domain Eukaryota; kingdom Viridiplantae; phylum Streptophyta; class Magnoliopsida; order Poales; family Poaceae; genus Lolium; species Lolium perenne. The sequence goes on along the minus strand of NC_067244.2, from coordinate 232,431,925 downwards.
ACCGCCCTGCGAAGGTAGCCGGATCCGAACCGCCCTACAGAGGTACCCGGATCCTAACCGCCCTAGGAAGGTAGCTGGATCCGTGGAGGCCCATAAGGAACCCGGATCCAGTACGACGTAGATGGAAGGCAGATCCTTGACGTACACGGCAAGACATTGTACCGTAGTTAGGCAACCTGTAATCCGGCTAGGACTCTCCATGTAAACCCTAGATCCGTGCGCCTATATAAGCCGGATCCCGGGAGCCCTGATGGGAGATCTCGAGCTAGAAGCGAGACAACCACAACTCATTGTAACAACGCGAAAGCGCCCAGATAATTCCAGACAAGCAGCAGTAGGCCCTGTCATCGTGCAGGTGTTCCGAAGCTGGGTAACTCGCGTACCACCGTCCCGTGTGCACTCCGCCCTATGGCCCCTACTTCTTCTCCCCCTCATGAGGATCCCTCCTCCGAGGTACCGTCGAATAGGCAACGATAGTTGGCGCCCACCGTGGGGCCTGCGGCGTCTGGAGGCCGGAACCGGGCGGGTTCCACATCTTCATCTGCGAGACCGTTGATTTCGATGGAAACGCAAGTAAAATCTTGTAGCTACGACCGCCGCCGAGCAGGACGCAGCTGCAAAGATCCGATCCGAGTCGCTGGAGCTTTCCACGGAAGAATCCGCCTTAGACCTGGAAATTTCAAATTCTGGTTTTGGTAGTCGGATACGCACCTATATTTTGGTAGCCGGATCCATACCTATTTTTGGTTGCCGGATCCGCGCCTATGTTTTTGGTAGTCGGATTCGCACCTATATTTTTGGTTGCCGGATCCGCGCCTACGTTTTTGGTAGTCGGATTCGCACCTATATTTTCGGTTGCCGGATCCGCGCCTACGTTTTTGGTAGTCGGATTCGCACCTATATTTTTGGTTGCCGGATCCGCGCCTACGTTTTTGGTAGTCGGATTCGCACCTATATTTTTGGTTGCCGGATCCGCGCCTACGTTTTTGGTAGTCGGATTCGCACCTATATTTTCGGTTGCCGGATCCGCGCCTACGTTTTTGGTAGTCGGATTCGCACCTATATTTTTGGTTGCCGGATCCACGCCTACGTTTTTGGTAGTCGGATCCGCACCTATATTTTTGGTTGCCGGATCCGCGCCTACGTTTTTGGTAGTCGGATCCGCACCTATATTTTGGTAGCCGGATCCATACCTATTTTTGGTAGTCGGATCCGCACCTATATTTTTGTAGCCGGATCCATACCAAAATTTTGGTAGGTGGATCCGCACCTAAATTTTTGGAAGTCGGATCCACACCTAAATTTTGGTAGGTGGATCCGCACCGACAGGACCGCGATAATCAATCTCGCACCGGCCCGACGGAAGGCCGAATAAAATCCGCACGAACCGCCGTTGAGCTGGACACGTTCGCGGAAGGTGGATCCGGGTAGGAATTCTCTCAGGAGTTTTCTACCATTGGATCTACCAAAATCCGCACGGACCGCCGTTGAGCTGGGGACATTCGGAGAAGATGGCTCTGGATCAGAATCCTCTTAAGAGTTTTTTCTATTTTGGATCTACCAAATTTCGCACGGATCGCTTTTGAGATGGACACGATTTGCGGAAGACCAATCTAAACCGGAACCATCAATGACAGGATCCGGTCACAGTTCTGAAAGGGCGCGCATGCCATGATCGAAGACAACGGTGGGCGGAATAAATCCGTAGGCCATTAATTTTTTCCGCCTAGCTGGTTGATTCCGTTCGTGACATCCTGATTGCTGTCGAATTCAAGTCCAAGGACGGATCGATCAGCTAGAAAAGAAAGATTGATTTGTTGCCTCAGATGCATGGCCCAAGTCCCAAGGAGTAGTAGTTACCTTGGCTGCTCAATCGATCAAAGATATCCTTTTGTGCTCAGCTCACATACGGGTAAACTGACAAACAAGAGGATGCCGGAACCGCGAGGAATTGGGCAGCTCTGGTGCTCTTTTACCGCGGTCGACTCCGGCTCCCCAAACACTGCATCCGTATCCGTCTCCTCTGCTTTCATCCGGTTAGGTGGAAATTTTGTCACCTTCATCGGCCCACATTGACTCCGCTCAAACAGCTAAGTCCCTATATATATTTTATATTTTAATATTTTATGATCATGAGATTAAGATTGGTTCACTCATATCCTGAGTCTTTTACCGCTTTCGCTGTTGGTCATATCTTTTCTACGATTTACCTCGCGCTCGTGAAAAACTTTGTACTGTTTTTGCCGCTTAAGGCTCCAGTACGCTGCAAAAATTCCGCTTTCGGGCGTTAGCTTAAGTTTTCTGGCCTACACGTTTTCTGTTGTTTTATGTGTGGATTCCTTAGTAGTGACATCTCGGAACTTAAAGCCGGCCTCTGTTTCTGAGGTTCTTGATTATTTCGCTATTAAGCGCTATCGCCTCAGCAGATGTTCCATGTTTAAAGTTTGCCGTCTCGCGAAAAGTCAAGCATATAAACCAGAAGAACGGATAAACCAGCACTTGCTTAAAACATATAAATTACATTAACTGTTCAAGATAGTCGAGTTTTTCCCGCCTTGACAGTTTTATGTTGTTCAACTGCTGCATAGTTTCAGCTTCAAAACATTTGTTCAAAGGCCATTTTTGTTCCGCCTTACATTTGTTTGTTGAACATGGTCAAAGAAACAATTTAATACAAATGTGTTTTTGTGTTTATATATCAGGTACATGATGCTTGGACCTTCAACAGTCCTCGAACTAAGATGTTTTCAAGCAGACCTAGCAATCGCGAGAAGCCCAGGGGAAGCTAGCCGGATCCATATGAGATAAGGTTAGGCGGATCCGTAGCATGCACAGCTGGAAAAGCAACTTGAGTCTTGATTCCGCTATGCTTAGCCGGAACCAACCCTCGGGGGCTGCGATTTTGATCTTAAGTGAAAAGTGTGTTTCCTTTCGAGTATTAGTGCTGGAAATTTCCGCCTAGATGCTTGGGATTTATACTATTCCTTGGTCACATATAAAGATAAAGCTACTCTAAGAGCTCCAAGCCGGATTTTCAAGTAAATTCACCTTGGCGCTTGGGGGCTACATCGATGAAGTTCTCTTTGGAGCAACTAACCGAAAAATTTCCACCTTGACGCTTGGGGGCTAAGTTTCTGAGCATCGAGTCTCCTTGGAGCAAGCCGACTCAATGCTCGGGGGCTACATACATATGGTTATGTCAAGAAAAATTTCAAAGATGGCGAAAATCTGGCTAACTAGTCGGATCCGCACCTAATTTTTTGGTAGCCGGATCCGCACCTAATTTTTGGTAGTCGGATCCGCACCTTAACTTTTTGGTAGCCGGATCCGCACCTAGTTTTTTGGTAGCCGGATCCGCACCTAATTTTCGGTAGCCGGATCCACACCTAATTTTTTGTTAGTTGGATCCGCACCTATATTTTGGGTAGTCGGATCCACACCTATATTTTGGCTTGTCAGATCCGAACCTACATTTGGCTAGTCGGATCCATACCGAAGATTACGTTGGATGGTGTCTTCGAAGAATCTGACCATTGGATCATGAAGTTTCCGACCAATACTTGGTTGGAGATATGAAGTTTGGAGTCCTTCAAGATTCTCTATTATTCGTTCCAGCCAAAGGATGAAGATACATGCGCAAGTTGAGCTGGATGGAAGAACGGTGAATCTTGGAGAACTCCGGGGGCTACTGTTGTGGATATACTTCATAGGTATACCATCGACATGGTCCGATTCCGGCAAGCCCGGGTGGCCCACAGATGGTGGTGGTAGCATATGGCCCACCGGGCAGCCCAGTTGTTGTTGATCAAGATGGAAGATGTCCAACCCAGGAACAAGGAGTCGGATCCGAACCGCCCTACGAAGGTAGCCGGATCCGAACCGCCCTGCGAAGGTAGCCGGATCCGAACCGCCCTACAGAGGTACCCGGATCCTAACCACCCTAGGAAGGTAGCCGGATCCGTGGAGGCCCATAAGGAACCCGGATCCAGTACGACGTAGATGGAAGGCAGATCCTTGACGTACACGGCAAGACATTGTACCGTAGTTAGGCAACCTGTAATCCGGCTAGGACTCTCCATGTAAACCCTAGATCCGTGCGCCTATATAAGCCGGATCCCGGGAGCCCTGATGGGAGATCTCGAGCTAGAAGCGAGACAACCACAACTCATTGTAACAACGCGAAAGCGCCCAGATAATTCCAGACAAGCAGCAGTAGGCCCTGTCATCGTGCAGGTGTTCCGAAGCTGGGTAACTCGCGTACCACCGTCCCGTGTGCACTCCGCCCTATGGCCCCTACTTCTTCTCCCCCTCATGAGGATCCCTCCACTGAGGTACCGTCGAATAGGCAACGACATTTTGCCTCTAATTTGTGCATTTTGTATGCAACTAACACGGACTAACGCTGTTTTCAGCAGAACTGCTCTGGTGTCTCGTTTTTGTGCAGAAATCCAACTTTCGGGAAAATCCTCGGAATTTATGCAGAAGGCCCTATTTTCCCAGAGAACTGACGGAGCCAGAAGGACAAACCAGGTGGAGGCCCGAGGGCCCCACACCATAGGGCGGCGCGGCCCTGGGGGGCCTGCGCGGCCATGTGGTGTGGCCCCCTCGGCCGGCCTCCGACGCCCTCCTTCGGACTATTTATCGGCCTCGACCTAAAAACGCAGAAGGAGAAGTCGAAGTCGCCAGAAACCCTCCAGAACGCCGCCACATCGCGAAACTCCGTCGCGGGAGCCAGAAGTCTCCGTTCTGGCACTCCGCCGGGACGGGGAATTGGAGGAGATCATCGCCGCCATCACCGCCAACACCTCTACATCAACCAGCCATGTTTCCCCCATCCATGTGTGAGTAATTCCCCCGCTGTAGGCCGAATGGGATGGTAGGGATTGGATGAGATTGGTCATGTAATAGCATAAGATTGTTAGGGCATAGTGCCTAGTGTCCGTAATTGGTACTTTGATGATATTGTTGCAACTTGTTATACTTAATGCTTGTCACTAGGGCCCGAGTGCCATGATCTCAGATCTGAACATGTTATTGTTTCATCAAGATATTCATTGTTTATGGTCTTACCTATAAGTTGTATACACATGTCGTTGTCCGGAACCGATGGCCCCGAAGTGACAGAAATCGGGACAACCGGAGGGAATGGTAGCGATGTGAGGATCACATGTGTTCACGGAGTGTTAATGCTTTGCTCCGGTACTCTATTAAAAGGAGTACCTTAATATCCAGTAGTTTCCCTTGAGGCCCGGCTGCCACCGGCTGGTAGGACAAAAGATGTTGTGCAAGTTTCTCATTGCGAGCACGCACGACTATATATGGAACACATGCCTATTGATTGCTTTGTACTTGGACACCGTTTTATTATTATCTGCAAATGCCCTGCTATGATTGTTACATGAGTTTCTCTCATCCATGCAACGCCCATCATCCGTCCCCGTGCCTACAGTATTTTAATCCTGCTGTTTACTACAATCACTACTGCTGTCTCATTACTCGCTGTTATTTCACTACTCTTGCTATAAAATCGTTACTCGATAAATTCTTGCGAGCAAGTCTGTTTCCAGGTGCAGCTGAATTGACAACTCCGCTGTTAAGGCTTCCAAGTGTTCTTTGTCTCCCCTTGTGTCGAATCAATAAATTGGGTTTTACTTCCCTCGAAGACTGTTGCGATCCCCTATACTTGTGGGTCATCAGTCATGCCCTCTCTATTTGTCAATTGCCCGACTGTAATTTGTTCACCCAACATGCTATTTATCTTATGGGAGAGACACCTCTAGTGAACTGTGGACCCCGGTCCATTCTTTTACATTGAATACAATCTGCTGCAATACTTGTTCTACTGTTTTCTGCAAACAATCATCATCCACACTATACATCTAATCCTTTGTTACCGCAAGCCGGTGAGATTGACAACCTCGCTGTTTCGTTGGGGCAAAGTACTTTGGTTGTGTTGTGCAGGTTCCATGTTGGCGCCGGAATCTCTGGTGTTGCGCCGCACTACATCTCGCCGCCATCAACCTTCAACGTGCTTCTTGACTCCTACTGGTTCGATTAAACCTTGGTTTCTTACTGAGGGAAACTTGCTACTGTGCGCATCACACCTTCCTCTTGGGGTTCCCAACGGACGTGTCAACTACACGCATCAGGGCATAATGGACCTGTCCAAGTGTTGGCCTCTCTTCTTTTTGTGTAATTTCTTGTCATAATCTGATCTTTAATCCTAGTAAACATTGCAAGTACTGGTAGCTCTCTAGCATCTAGAATATACCTAGAATGTACATTATGTTAAACATAATTAGCCTAAGTATGATTGAAACATGACAAGAATAATTGAAGCATTACAAGCATCAGCAATTTACTTACTTGTTGAAGACCTCACAGTTGTTATTCAACAAGATGTCACACTTAGCAAGATCACTTTGGAATGCCCTAACCCATGTCTTTGGGTCCAAATTATCCATCCATGCATGTGCATTTGGGTTCAATGCCTTCATCTGCTCCATGTTCTTCTCATACTTGACAACGGTTGCACTTCTAGCAATAACCCACAATTGGTTCTTGAGTGCATCACCTTTGAAATGTACCTGAAAATTCTGCCACAAGTGTCTAACACAGAACCTGTGTTCTGAATCTGGAAACTGATCCCTCACTGCAGCTATCAGACCCTACACATAGAAAGATAAACATAAGTGACTGCAACTAAATTATGCCACATGTTATGCAGTAAAGATTCTACCTTTTGCTTGTCAGACATGACTGTCCAAGGAGTTGTGTTCACAATGTCCAGATCCTTTTTCAATGTCTCCAGGAACCATGTCCAGTTTTCAGTATCTTCAACTTCCACAGGAGCAATAGCAATAGGCAGGATGCAGTCATTGGGATCTATGCCTACTGCACATAAGAGTTGCCCTCTATACCTTGTTTTTATACGAGTGCCATCCAGAAATATAATGGGCCTGCAGCCTTCAAGAAATCCAACCTTTGATGCTTGCAATCTCATGTAACACCTTCTGAATCTTGCATTTTCATCAAGGGCCAAGTAGAATGAGCTGCCAGGGTTGGTTGTCCTAAGTTCATTGCCAAAATCCCAAAGCATGTTGTATTGTGCTTCTTCATCCCCATAGATCCTTCTCATTGCTATCCTCCTTGCTCTTCTCAACTTACTGCTACTAGGAGTCATATTCCAATCCTTTTGAACAAGTCTCTGAAAATTCTTTAGGTTCATGTCCTGGTGAGCCTTGAATGACTCCATGAACTTTCTTGCTATGAAATCTGCAGTGAAGGCCCTAACATTCCACTTCTTCCTACAACTATACCTTGGTTCATAAGTCTTTACCATCCAACATTTTGTCCTATTATCATAGCTAACCCAGATATTCCAGGAGCATGTATCACTGCCTCTGCACTTTCCATTTATCCTTGTCCTGTCATTGATTGGTAGAATGATTTGTCTCCTGTTTTGGCAGCTGTATTCCCTGATAGCAGCTCTAACCATGGCACCATCAGCAAATTTCAGGCCAACATGGAGTGACACATTGCTTAGATCCTCCTTTCTGAAAGTCTTGAGCTTCATTTCAACCTTGTCATCATCTGAATCAGGAGCCCACAGGTCTTCTTCTTCTGAATCACCATCACCTTCCACTTTGACATTTTCTTTAACTTGTGTCTTCTTCACCTTTCCTTCATCATCATCCACATTGTCTTCATAAAGATCATCATCATCACTGAGATCATAATCAGAGTCTTGCAATGCAAAGTCTGAACCAGCGTCATCATCTGATTGTGCCTCTCTGTTTTCATCTTCATCATCTGATTGTGATTTGAGATCCATTTTCTTTTTGCTCCTTGTCCTCCTTTCTTGTTCTGGTTGCACAGTCTGAAGTGGCACAGGAACATCATCAACTTGACTTGTTGCATCTTCAGCATCAACATTATTGGCAGGCTTCATTGGGCTTATGACTGGTGGAAGATCAGCCACAGGAAAAAATTGCCCTAATGGACTGATCATGGTCAAGGTAAATGTTGAAGGAATGCTTCCCACAGCCAACCCAATTGACCATTGCATCTGTGTCCACCTAATCCTCCAGCAATCTCAGGCCATTCCTATCTATTGACAGAATAGGGACACAGTAGTAGATGGTCATCCTGCCCTGTCTCTCATACCCAAGATCCTCCACCAAATTCTCCAGAAACAATGGACACCAGTCATCACTGTCAACATTATCAAGCCAGACTGAACCACCACCTACGTAGCTCTTGTTGTTGCCGTGTCCTAGAAAATAACCCCCATGGTGGATCTGGACTGAGAATAATCCACTACCACGACCTGCAAGAACACATAAACAGACCAACAAACCATCAAAATCCTATCTTTCCTTGCAAACTCTGACAAAAATTGCGCGCAAACGTAAACCCTCGAAAAACCCTACCCAGACCCAACGAAATCAGCCGATTCAAAACGCGTCTGCACATGAACTTCCACTAAAATTACCCACCTTCATCACTGAAACCCTAACCCTAACGAAAAACCAGAGTTTTTTGACAGAATCGAGAGGAGCGAATTTTGCTACTTACGGTAATCAGGTGGCTGAGCCCCTTCTGGACGGCGCTGCGGAGCCATCGCGGCTGCTCCACCCGCCGGCGAGGGGCCGCTCGACGATGCCGACACAACGCGCACAAACACCGCTCTTCCTCTATCTCTCTGCTTCTTCCTTTCTCCGTGCGGCCGTGGAAGAGAAACCCGCCTCGAACTGATCGGGGAGACAGGACAGATCAGGGGCTTGGACGGCAGCCACCCGCTTTCCCCGAGGGGTTATTCGCAAAAATTCGACAACCACAACGCTTTCAGCCACCGACAGGTGGGGCTGGACCAAGCCACGTCAGCCTGTACGCTCGCTCTCCCCGCGCTGTACGCACGACGGTCACCACGACGAAACGTGCACCGTATATAGGTACCGTAAGTAACGTCTTCCTGATTCCGGTGACCGTATTGATACGTGTCAAATACAGGTACGGTGGATTAATTTTACTCTAGACAGAAAACAGCTAGAACTTGTGTCGAGGTGAGCTTAGCAGCTGGGGTAGGCTCCAGCTGGTCGCGTATGCAACTAGGCGCGGGCATGCATGTGGCAACACGTCGGTCTATATAGGCCAAGTAGCAAAACAACGACGGCGTCGCCATCCGGCCGGCACGAGGTATCTCACGCAGCTGGCCCCACCGCGCAAGTCAACTGCTGCTTTCTGCCAGTGTATACTGCTATCCAAGCTCAAAGAATGGAAGCTCGACAGCGCAGCCTCGACTCCTCTTTTCACCATCAACGTCAAGTATAGATTCTCGGCGTCTAGATCGAGAGGAAAGATAGAAAGAAGCTGCGGAGGAGAGCCGTGCTGCTGGAATGGCGGCGGAGGTAGGCATGGAGACGACGGCTCCTCTCCTGACGCCCCACAAGATGGGCGATTTCAACTTGGCGCACAGGTCGGTTCAACACTTCAGCTACACTACATCGATTCCACCTCTCGTTCCGTGTACTCCCTCCCAAAACGATGACTCGGTTTTGTGAAAGATAAAGATGTATCTAAACGTATAGCGTTAGGTAGATATATACATCTGTGACAAAATCGTATCACGAATTTTCGAATAAAAGTTGTACATCCCCTCTATAAATAGATGTCTAAATTTTGCGTAGATTTGGATGTATCTAGAAATTAAATAGTGTCTAGATATATCTAGATTTAGACAAATCTTAGACGTCTATTTATTTAAGTGTGTCTATGTCTCATCAACTGAAATTTTTCTTCAATTTCAGTCACCTCAGAAAAGTGCAACTTCAGTTCAAAAAATGTGCAGCCCGGATGAGTTGCACTTTTATAGTAGAAAAGTGCAATTACACTTTTCCGATAGAAAAGTGTAACCCAAGTGCATTTTAGTGGGTGATTGAGATTTAAGGAATTCTCAGTCGACTGTGGCATGGCAAAACTGTAGTACTTTACTATGTTTTCTAGAATGCTTGATCTTCTGGGAATATTTTTGTTTTACCTACTATGGTTGCAGGGTCGTTCTAGCGCCGCTGACCCGGTGCAGGTCATACGGGAACCTTGCCCAGCCGCACAACATCATCTACTACGAGCAGAGGGCGATGGCGGGTACGCTCCTCATTGCGGAGGCCAATGCCGTATCCGAGACCGCGCGGGGCTACCCACATGTGCCCGGCCTATGGAGAGGGGACCAGGTCGAGGCATGGAAGCCCGTGGTGGACGCGGTGCATGCCAAGGGAGCTGTCTTCTTCTGCCAAATATGGCACACGGGGCGCGTCTCACCAACAGGTGCGTGCCTAATTCATACGCCGCTAATATATATCTCCGCATCATTGAGTTCTTTGTGAATACGTTGAGATTTTAAGATTTGTATATATCATTCTTTCTATTTTTTTTTGCGTGTAGCCTGTTCAGCTGCTCCACACTAATATTCGCACATGGATTTCATATCTGGTGTTAAATTTGAAAGAGCCATATTTAAAACTAGTGTGGCTAGATTGGTGAAGAAGTGAAACGAATTATATCGAAGAAAACTTTCACCAATTTTTTAAAAACTGATTTAAAAAAAATGCAGTATTAATCTTATTTTGAAGTTCCCATGAACTTAAATATTCAAATGGTTCACAAACTTGTGGTCCAAACCTATGAAAGTTTTAAGTACACATAAATGAAAACTTTTTTTGACTGCCATCAGACTAACACACTAAGACTACTCATAGTGGGAGTAACTTCACTAGTAACTAAGTGTCCAACTCAGCAAATTTGCTTATGTGGCAGTGAGTTAATGAGGAGAGAGGAGGATGGAGTAACATAGCTAGTTACTGTAACATCACACTTCTCAAGATACAATGAGTCTATAAGCTAATTAATGAAGATATATATGATACTACTTTTATGTTACTAACCACTATGAAGGTAGTAACATAGAGTAGTAACATGTGCATGTTACTACTCTATGTTACTTTCCACTATGGCTAGTCAAACAAAATGCCTGCTGAAGTTCAAAGTCCTCGAAATTTAAAACTAATAAAGGCCCAACATTGCTTTTTTACTTGTACACTGTTTCTATGATTGAGTGTACACATAAATGAAATTTTTATTCACTGCCATCAGACCAACACTCCTACAAAACGCCTGCCAAAGTTCGTGGCCCAGGTCATGGAGTTGTAAGATTAATATTATCACGACATTAGCCATACTATCAACTGGAACATCCCTTACACATAATTTTTTTTTATCAACTTAATGATATAGATAGGGTTGGGTCAACACATATTCTCACGTGGATGAGAATGTCCTTCCATTAAAGAGATATTGTAAGTTATGAGATATAGAACGTCAAACATTCAAAATGAGAAAGATACAACATTAGTTGACACACTATCTATGGAAATATTCCTCACACTATAAATGACTCAGTGATACATACAATACTAAGACACCACAGATTCCAACTTAACATGTTTCATATTTAGTATTTACAGTGTGCCAATACTATTTTAGATCGAAGGACCTAAAATGTGTACACTTCATTCTTAAAAATTGTTGTCGCGGATTTGCTTTGTTCGTATGGTGGACATATTTGTGCTATTGTCAGTGTCTTTCTCTCATCCATAAAACTCAAGATAAGAGAACATGCCATTTCAACTGCACAGGAAATGAAGGACTCCTTGAGATTCTTTCTTTTGCATCACACAGATATATAATACATGTGACCAGGTGCTTAGAACCATTAACCTCGAGCACTGATATAACATCATGTAAAAACTATAGTTAAATTTACAGATACAATATCTCATTTACATGGGAGTTTCAATATATGGCATGATAATCATTCGAGAGAGAATTTTCAGAGCAGGTGCTTGGTGCGCACCCATCCAGAACGTCTATATTGCATCAAGATCCGTGCTAGCTCTTTTGTTTCCTCTCTCAAGCAACTTCTTATTTTTGTATCTTTCACTCCACACAATCTTTGAACTTGAAAATTTGCAGATCGCTTAAACATAACAACTAGAGTATGAGAAAAATATTTTGGATTTTTTATGGCATTGTGTATATATATATTTCAAGAATTTATTTTGAATTTTAAATAATTTTAAATTGTAAATTGAAAAAAAATCTGAACTATTTTTGTCCCATTCTATTTGTTATTTTAGAGTGACTTGCAAAAAGTCAAATCAATATATCACATAATTTGAGAGATATAAAAAAGAAAAAGTCAAAAAATGTGGGGTTTCCCTAATCATTTGCCCACAATATGTAGATTGGCAAAGTCTCTACTAACAATTGTTTTATTTACCAGAATATTTGTGATAATTGTAGAACAATTTTATTTATGGTCACATGATGGGAAATAATGTGGTTTCAATGGAACCATATTTTTATTTATAGAACACTTTCAGCTAACTACAGATGATCATCTTGTGTTAGTGGGTGAAAAGTGTTATCATTTAACCAATCTCTTGGCAATTGTGTGACAGAGTTCCAACCTAATGGGCAAGCCCCGATATCAAGCACGGATAAGCAACTCCCACCTCAACTCGTCGACGACGGCAGTATGCTTGAGTTCGCGGCCCCTCGAAGGCTGGAAATACACGAGATACCCAATATCGTCAACGACTTCCGGATTGCCGCTAGAAATGCAATCAGAGCCGGTAATCCCCCAATTAATGTCACACCTCACGCAGCACTATCACTGGTCCGTTGCATTGATCTGTTGCAAACATGTGCTAATCGTTTATGATTGAAGGATTTGACGGCGTGGAGATCCACGCAGGCAACGGGTACCTCATTGACCAGTTCCTGAAGAACGGCGTCAATGACCGCACCGACGCCTATGGCGGCAGCCTGGAGAACCGCTGCCGCTTCGCCGCCGAGGTCATCGCGGCCGTGTCCGCCGAGGTCGGCGCGGACCGCCTCGGCGTGCGGCTCTCCCCGTTCGCCCCCTTCGGCGACTATGTGGATTGCATCGACTCCGACCCGGAGGCGCTGGCGCTGCACGTGATAAGCATCATGAACGAGCTCGGTGTCCTCTACTGCCACGTGATCGAGCCGCGGATGTGCATCGTCGGCGAGATCGACGGCAAACTGATGATCCGGCAGCGTCTGCTGCCCTTCAGAAAGGCATTCAGGGGCACGTTCATGGTGAACGGAGGGTATGACAGGGAAGAAGGGGACAAGGCCGTCGCGGACGGCTACGCCGACCTGGTCGCGTACGGGCGGCACTTCCTGGCGAACCCCGACCTGCCGGAGAGGTTCAGGAAGAACGCGGCGCTGAACAAGTATGATCGTAGCACCTTTTACACCTCTGATCCTGTTGTTGGCTACACAGATTACCCTTTTCTTGATTAGCCTTAGCTCAGCTGGTTCAGGGATGGGTTGTCTGAATCCACCGCACGGATCAAGTGTTCGCAAAACATGAATTGGATATTTGGATTGGTTTGGTCTCGTTTGGGTTTTCACGTGCATGTGTATATAGTGTATAGTTGATACCATGTTAGCAGGGAGGGACCCAACCTGCCGAGGTCTTTTGACCAATACGGCTCGAATCTGGAGCTGGGAGTGTGGCAGCAGGGGCTCCTTCCTAAGGACCAGGGCAAGGAGCTCACGATGGGGGTGGAGCTGGGCCAGGGTGGGGCGGCGGCTGAGGAGTCGCTGATCTCGACGGAGGCCCGCTCGCAGGTGACCGACCCGCTGGCCTCTTGGGTGGCGGACAGCCAGTCGCCGGCTGGTCCTCCGGCCAAGGTGTCAAGGACGAGCGTGAGGGAGGTGGTGTCGGAGGTGCGGGTTCTGGGGGTGGTGGAGGACGTGGTGTCAATGCTGAGCGACGAGGTGGGGTCGCTGGTGCAGCCCGACCTGCGGTCGGTGGTTACCTTGGGTGCCCCCATCCCGCAGGCGAAGCGCACGCCGACGATCCCATACGCGAGGAAGAGGCGGGTGGCCGGGGGAACGGCTACTCGCAAGAGCTCGAGGTGCAAGGGGGTGACCGGGGCCATGCCAGTCTTGGAGAAGGCACAAAGGAGGGCTAGCGAGAAGAACCTCGAGATGGTCATCGACAACAACAAGGCTCAAGGGCTGCAGGGCACTGGGCAGACGCTCTAATAGCAATCTAAAACCCCTAAACTTTTAGAGGAGAATATTCGCTCCTCTAAATTTTAGCAGTTTCGATCTGATCCCTTATATCTAACTTCTTAAACTCAAATTCATCCCATTTTGAAACAAATTAACACATATTTGATTCAAGCTAGTACATAAACTTGATTAAACTACTAGATAAACTACAGTACCCAATCTAAATATCGCAAATTGTGCTTATGTTGTTCAAGCTAAATGTTTTGAAGTTTTACTAGTAATTTTACAAGATTAGGAAGATAGATGGTTTTCCATATTAAGAAACAATTGCTCCCTATAAGCATATAATTCAAACACGTTTTGAAGTTTTACTAGTAATTTTACGCGCGAGTTGCCTCATTTTAAGAAACAACTTTACGCGCGAGTTGCCTTGTTTCATTCAAACATGTTTTGGTTTTCCATGATTTCGGTTCGCCGGCTAAATTGTCTGCAGAATAGATCCCGAGCAGGGAGGCTTCCAAGTCAAAAGAAAAGAAAAAATGAGTAAGGAGGCTTGTAGCTAAATAAACTAGCAGGTGGCCCAATCGAGCATCGCAATTCGCAACCAGTGAGGGAGAACAGATAATGGCCTCATATGCATCGGGTTGGTCTTTACTGGATCGCCAGTTTTAAACAGAAGATTCGAAAGCCCAGCTTTAAATTAATAAAGCCATCAACCGATCAGGAGTTACAACAGGACACCACACCACGCACACCACGGCAAGAAAGATATAAGGGTACACACAGAACGAATTACAACACTGCACTAAGAGCGAGGACAAGCTTGCAGAAGTGCAGACCGCCGTTGTTCGACACCAAGGACACCCGCCGGAGGCACGGCGAGGCACTGCCCGGAGCAGAATTGTAGTATTGAATCCGAGGAGAACGGCCAGGACTCCGAGCACCAGAAGCACCAACCTGTTCTCATGCCGAAGAGGGCCCCTGCCCTCTCGCCTGGCTCGAAGGCGTCGAACCATCGAACATGAGAGAAGCTCACCCGAGAGCTGCATAGGTGTTGGGCTCCGGACCTGACGCCACCCTGGAGAAGACTACCTTGACGAAGATCACACCATACCGGCCACACAGCTGAGCACTTGGACATCCACCAGCAACGAGAAATCCGCGGGTAGCACCTGCAGAGGATGGGCAGACTGCCGTCGACACACGCATACGGGCTAGAGATCACCGCAGCTGCTCAAGGACCGACATTGCCCAAAGCTGCAACCTTCAGCGCCACCACCCTACCCAAGCCTCCCCAGGCGGCGTCTCCAAGAAGGTCACGGCGCAGCAGCGCGTCGCTGCCGCCCAATCAGAGATTTTGGACTTTCCTCCAGGAGGTGGGGAAAAGGTGAGCAGGAGCCAAGGCCAGCAGCTACTACCTCAGAACCGTCGTGAACCGTAGATCCATGCCGCAAACGCCCCCCGCCGCCTCCTCACATCCCGAGGAGTCGAGGACGCCGGACCGAGGCACCCACCACGATGCCCGCCGCAGGACATCAGGGGAGACGAAGCCAGCGCCCTCGCCGCTCGTCGACCAGACGCATCGGGGCCGCCCACCCGAGGCAGCTCAGATGAGGCCCAGACCTAGGCCCGCTGGCCCTGATCTGGGCCCGCCGCCGCCACCCATGGCCACGGGCACGCCGTCGCAGGGCCGCGCCAGCCAGCCAGAAGCCCCGCCGCCACTCCACCGGAGATGCGTCTTCACCACGCCGTGGTCAGGTCACCGCGCCGCCGCGCAGACGACGAGCACGTCGCCCCTGGCGACCGCGCCAGCCCGCGCCACCACAGCCACGCGGGGGAGAGAGAAGCCCCCCGCCGCCGGAGCCCCGGGCCTTTGCCCGGCGGCGCCCTCTAGCGACGGTGAGGGAGGGACGGGGGGAGGAGGGGCTGGAGGTTGGGGGAGACGAGCGTTTCGCCCTGTGCTCGCGGGAGCGGCAGGACGAAACGCTTCCACAACCGTCCGTCAGTGTGCAACCACTGGCTCGACAGTTCAGCTAAGCTAGTTGAGCAGGCTTGTGTTGGACTTGGAGCAGTCAAGCCACGAGGAAGGCCCATGACGCACGCGGCCTCAGAAGAAGACGCGAGCGACTATTTTGCCACGGGCGAGTTTAGCATGCAGGTAGGCACCACGTGCTGGCATGTACCGTGCACGCATATGCAACGTTGCGCCTTGTGGCTGCTGCACGTCGGTCTCCAGGCCACCACCGGCAAGCATAACGACGACGGCGTCGCCGTCCGGCCGGCACGAGAGATGGCTTCACGCAACCGTCATCCTCGGGTGACGTCCTCGACTGCTGGATCGAAGCTGACATACTTACCCCACGCCTGTCTTGGGTGGTGTCAGACCATGGCCCTGGGTCGCCAAACTTACATTTTTGCGTTTACAACCTTTTACAGTTTTGTTTGAGCAACACATCTGTTGAGTCAGTCAAAGGTACGTGGATCGTCTTACCCGTGATCTTGATTTACAAAACATCCAAACAGGTTGTAATTGTATGTTTCAGAAAAATTAAAGTAAATCATATGATATTTCGACAATTGCGTGTAAATGTTTCAAGAAAAATAGAAAATGAAACTTGCGTGGAAAAAAAAAAACTGGTGATTTTGCTATCGTTTTTGCTCAAGTTGCATAATTTGGCGCGTATAGCTCCACACATGTATGATTTGTTTCAAACTTCTTGATTTTCTAGTATTATATTTTTATGAAATTTACAGCTCAAGACGGATCCGGAGTTCCCCTGTCTTCCAAATTCTCTTTACCGAATTAATTCCAATTCCAAAGGTGTATAATAAGGAATAAGGATGTTAAGATTTTGTAGAATCCGTGAAGAAACATACAGGGTGTGTTTGGTAGATCGGGCCTCCTCAGATTTTCCCACCTCATCCCACTTTATTCCAACTTTTATTGTTTGGTAGGTCGGCTCGGCTCAGCTGGGCAGTGCCCACCTCATACGAAAATAGCCTCTCAGCCCTGCCCGGTAGAGAAGTGAAAATCGAGCTTCACACCTCGGCAGGGCTGACCTCGCCCGGAAAACCCCCGCGCCGCCTCGCACCTGGGAGCAAACCAACAGGGGTCAAACCGCCCGGCCCTCATTTCCCTCCCCAAGCGCTCTCTGTTTCCAACTCCAACTCCACGCCTGCGCCCCGGCCACCGCTTCCTCGACGCCGGCCAGCGCCGCCACTTCCTCGAGGACAAGCGCCGCCACGGCCACGGTGAGGGCCGGCTCCACCACAGCCGCAGACGAGCGCCTCCATGGCCACGGCGAGGGCCTGCGCCGCCGCTTCCTCGAGGGAGGCTCCGCCACGGCCGAGCTCCGCCGCCGGCGCCGCCGCGCTTCCTCGGGGAAAGCTCCGCCACGGCCGAGCGCCGCGGCCGAGCGCCTCCGCGACCGAGCGCCGCTAGCCGCCGCCGCCGTGCTTCCTCGAGGGATGCTCCGTCACGCCGAGCGCCGCCACGGCCGAGTTCCGCGACGAACGACGGACAACGGACGAGCGCCGCCATCGACGAGCGCCACCACGGCGGCGCGGTCAAGGCCGCCAGCGATGAGCTCCGGCGTGGGCGAGGGAGCTCCGGCCAGGGTTCCTCTTTAGGGACCCGATTGCTTTTTTTCCCTATTTACAGGGACCTTATTGGTTATTTTGTGTACATGTGGACTGGATCTCGTTTCATTTTTATATGCGACCGGTAGAAAAGGGGGTCTTTCGTCCAACCCTTTAGTACCGGTTTCCTTACGAACCGGTACTAAAGGGTGCATTAATAATACAGTTGCATTGCCACAGGACCTTTAATACCGGTTCGTGACAGGAACCGGTACTAAAGGTACCCTTTAGTACCGGTTCGTGTCACGAACCGGTACTAAAGGTGGGTTTACCCGGTTAGCCAAATTTTAGATTCTCAAAATTCCAAATCAAAATATGAAAGCAGGAAGATTTTAGGTTTTTTCCAAAACTTTAGAATTTTATATATTTTTTATTTTTAAAAAATTAAAATTAATAATTATAAGATTTTTTGAATCCCAGAATATTACTCATACTTTTAGCAAATTATAAGATTTTCAAATTTTCAGGTTTAAGGTTTGGCAAAAAAAACTAAATTTTTTAAAAATAAATAAAAATAATACAAATTAAAAAGTTAATTTTATTTATTTATTCAACATTATTATTACATCATTACTTTTGTTTATTAAAAAAATTATTTGCAATACAAATAATAAAGAAGTGTGACATTGACCAACATGTTAATAGGATTGATATGATAGTAGTATCAACAACATGCGCGCGAAGCACTTGGAAGTGGGACGGAAAGGAACCCGGAAGTTAAGCGTGCTAGTGTTGGAGTAGTGTGAGGATGGGTGACCGACCGGGAAGTTTGACCAAGGGTAAGTAATTGACTAGAGATTAAGTGTAGTTAGAGACTAACGGAAATATTAGAAATTGTGAAAAAAGGGAGTGAAAAATAATTAGAAGAAAAATGGATAAAAAAAATTAAACGAAATAGCCTTTTTGTGAAAAAAAAAATAAAAAAAAAGATCACCAGCCCCGCGGGGACCTTTAGTACCGGTTCGTAAGGAACCGGTACTAAAGGTGGGAGGCCTTTAGTGCCGGATAATTAGTACCGGTTCCAAAACCGGTACTAAAGACCCTTTGGAACCGGTACTAAAGGGGGGTTTTTCTACTAGTGAGTGGTCTTTGTGCAAATTTTAGACAACCTCAGCTATTCTTAGCACATACAACCTACCAAACAATAGATGCACTCAACATATCTCGGTTGGCCCGACCTACCAAACATACAAGAAAATCTATGTTCAACCATGTTAGGGTCAGCTTGTATGAAGGCAGATAGTTGTTCTCTGTTGGACCGGGCTACCAAACACACCCACAGTGAACTAACGAGAGATATTCGTGTATAGGCTGAACCCCTCCACCCCACGAAGAAAACACTATACCATAGGTGTTGTGTCTCCATTGTAGACTTATGTGTGAAACCTTCACCGTCCTCTCAATATTTTCTTCCTTCCTCCTACGCCACCATCCCTTCTCTTCTGCACCGTAATCAACCTTTTGCTACAGAGAATCGCATTACCCTCCTTTCTGTTTGTCGTTGCCGCCATCATTAAAATGGAGTGACGTCGCACCCGATCAAAAACTCTTCTAGTTCGCATCCCTAAGGTCGTGTTTGGGTGGTGATGTGATCAGAAGCGCATATGAGGAAGGGCAAAACACTTCTACCAGGAGACGGCCGTGGGGAGGAAATCAATGCAGAGGATGGCTTGCTTCATTTATCTGCCATTTTTCTCTGTAGCAGAACCAAAACTTAGTTTTTGTTATAACGTGATATATGCTGCGGGTCGCTAGTATTTCGGTAACTGTTGGGATGGCAATTGTTTCCCCAGCAAACTTTATCATGTAGGTTAGGAGATCTTGGTTTTTTACTTTCCATCTTTTTCGTTTTTTAGCTCTAAGCATTGTATGGCTTATTTTCTAAGAAATAGAGCTAGGGAGTGATCCCTGTCGATCTAAAATAAAGGTCGTGTTTGGTACTGGAGTTTTGGTGGATTTAGTGGAGACAATCCTCACCAAATCTCATATCCCCACTTGTTCCCAAAAACATGTTTGGTTCTAGTGTATTAGTAGTTTAATCCCCTTTTTTATTTTCCCAAAATTGTAATGTATTTTCCCTAATGCCCATTATAGTATCACTACCTAGTGGAATGGGGTTCTATAGTAATTTGAGAGAATTAGGTGAAGTATGTGTTTCACCAAATCCCTTAGGGATTATCTCCAGCACTCGCCACTAAAACTCTAGTACTAAACATGCCCTAAGAAAATGCATAATCCATCCTTCCACTACATGGCCACCTCGACACCAGGAAACCCTCCTCCCTCTTCTTCCTCCTCATGTTGTCGATAAAAAATGTATTATCCCATCATGCAAATGTTTGCTCAGAAGATCATATGGAAAAGGGATTTTGCTAAACTAGTTATTGTGCTTTATCATTTTTCTCAAAAATTCAAGAATGTTATAATAAGGTACACCATCTTGCTAGTGATTTTATGAATTAGGATGCCTAGAATAAATAAATACAAATTTGATAACCAAGCCACTTTGCTCTGAAAGGCGATTTCCTTCAAAATTCTTATGAATGAAAATTTGGTCTTTCTACACTTTAGTGGACTAAATTTTTGTGTTTAAGACGATACCCAAAATTTAACAATATAAACATATAAGAATCTCAAACCACTTAGGTATAGCAAAACCGATTCAAGCTCTACGAAGTGATTTTAAAAATTATTCTACCAGAAAAATGCACTAGATCGAAAAGCTGATACCAGAATATGAATACCTTCGAGGGTCTAAATGTATAGAGCTAAGGTATTTAGACCCGAACCTGCGTTTGAACTTTGAACAGAAGAGGAGATCGACAAGAAAGCCCAACTGCAGGATTCTCCAGCTCTCGTCCTTCAACTCCGACCGGTCTAGCTAGAGTGCGCCGCTGCGCCCGCATTATTCTATCACGCCAACCAATGAATCCTGCTCTTCTCTCGCCGCCGCTGATCACCACCTCCCCCTCGACGCTCCGCACCGTCTCGACGGCGCCGTCTTCCCGCTGGTGCCGCCCCGCCCGGCCGTTGGCCTCCTCTGGGTCTGGGTTCGCGAGAGACCGGCGCCGGAGCGGGAGTATGCGGGGACGCAGGGGCCTCAGGATATATGCCTATACGGCGGAAGCTGAACAAGGGAGATCGGAGGAGGACGCGGTGGACGACTTCTACTCTGTTCTTGGCGTCGTAAGCGTTCCCGAACAATATTTCCTAATTTTGCACGTCTATTGATATCTATATTTCAAATGGAAAACTTAGTGTGATCTAAGTTAGAAATCACTTGAATAACTCGCCTCGCAGTGGCAAATTCAAAGCTCTTACTTTCGTGTGACATGCTCAGACCATGGGGAAATGATTATTTTTTAAACCTGAAGTCTATATTCAGATAATATTTCTTATACTGACTAGCAAACATACCCGTGCGTTGCTACGGGAAAGAATATTATTTTCATAAAATAATTTAGATGAAAAATACTCTATATTATTTCTATTTTCATGCAACTCGAATATAGGAAAATGCTAGACCTGATAATTTGCATAGAAAACATGCATGTCCAATTGTGCATGCAACAACATCATCGAAAATAAATATTTCAAATAAGACTAACCTGCATATATACTGCATATATATACACGTCTCTCGTTCACCATGTTTATCGTGCATCCGCCTATTAAGTAGACTGGACTTAGAGCAACTCCGCCGCCGCCCGCACCAAAAGTCCGATGAACACACCAAATCAGCGCCATGTCTTCCCGTTGTGGCAACTTCGGGGTTGGGAGAGGGTGATGCGGAGGCTGGGCATCTGTAAGCAGGTGGAGCGGCGCAGGGTTGTCGCGCTCATCAAAGCGCACATAGCCAGGGAGAGGGAGGAGGCGCTCATCAAGCTCGAGCCGACGGACCTCATCGACCTCTCCTATAGGATTGATGTCGTCGCCACCCCAGCGCCACCAGGCCCTAAAGCTCCTGCCGAGGAAGCTCGATTTCGGTCTAGGTAACAGCCACGCTCCTCCGTAGCTTTTGGATCGCTGCATATGTGTGTTAATTAAGTTAATTAAGTCTGGATCGCTCGCGCCATACTATCTATGATTAAACTCGTGTTCTTGTTTGAATTTTGCCGCGAGTGCAAAACTTCAAAATTTCAGTTTCAGTTTTACCGTATTCGATCTACGCCAACGAGTTCGAACCAAGTTTAACTTCTTCGATCTGCGCCAACGAATTCGAACCTGCAAATTTTGTTTTCAGTCGCCTGTGCTCCGCTTTTTCAGTTTGCATGTTTACGTGATCCGTTAGAGTGGCTCTTACATGTTAACCTACATATGTAGACCATGTTTATCATGCATCCATCTATTAAGTAGACTGGACAAAATATTTAGTAATAACCAATAGTAGGTCTTCTATAAGCAGTCAGACATGATTTCTTTGTGCCTACGTGCATCAACAGTTTGTGCAAAATCGATAAGACGAATCCTGCTGCTATGCTACGTAAGTACGTATACCGTAAAAATAAAAGAAGTAGGAGACGGACATGAGCTTATCAGTAACTATCAGAAAGGTGAAGGACAAAATTGAGAAAGCACCAAAGAATAAGGTTCTTCTCCCGTGCACTTCAGAACGCCAGATATGTTAATTTGGGATCAAATTTGTTCAATTCCTGCCTAATCTTTTTCACCTACGGGAAGGGAGATGCAAAACAAAGGTCGTCTCCTCCGGCGAACGGCCTGTGAGAATATCCAGGATGACCCTGAAGTCGCGCTTGTCCTGCAAATCCATACCCACGCCGCCTCCTGGGATATGCCAATCTCTCTTTATGCGTCCGAATTTCCTCTTGCTCCTACATATAGACACCAACCAGAGGAGCTAACTTCTCCCCCGTCCGCAAGCGTGCGAGGCCCCTGCTGCTATTTCTCCAATGGCGATAGGTCTGGACCTCGTCCACAACAACTCGGGCCGGAGAGCCTGCGCGTTCACCAGGTCGTGTGGCCGGTATCCCACGACTCCTCCAGAAACATAGATTGCCCAGGCCAGCGCTTGCACGCCGGGACAGCTGCAGCGCGGGCCTGAATTCTAGCTAGATCTCGGCACTGGGATCTCACTGGCCGTGGCGTATTTTTCGAAAAGACAAACGACGCGCTATGTGGAGCAGGGAAGCAGGCAGCAACCTTGAGCGGCGTGGAGCTGAGGCCGGCACGGTGGGCAAGGGTGGTGTGGTCGGGGACGGAAGCCCGGGCGGCGCAGTGGAGGAAGGAACCACCAAAGGGCGACGCAGTCGATCTTTTTTTAAAATCTTTTTTGCCGACGACGCGAACCGTTATATGATTTTTGCGGTGGCAGGGTCTGTAAATTCGATAGAAAAGCATGGGTAATAAAAAACGGACGACGGAAACCCTTTTTGCTTTATTATTTGGTATATAGATTTGCATTGGGATAATGGATTTGTTGCTTATATGTATAACACATTAACTCCTGATTCTTGCACCACCAGATGCCAGATGCAACCACGGAGGAAATCAAGAAAGCCTACTACAGTTGCATGAAGACGTGCCACCCTGACCTCAGTGGAGACGACCCTGATGTGACGAACTTCTGCATGTTCGTCAACGAGGTTTACACGGTAGGGGAATTCAGTAATGTTTTGGTTTTTTTTTTTTGGATGCGAATACACATTTTTCCCTTGAATTTTCCTGGTTTTGCATTGGAATGGCCTCTGTTCACAAAGCTAACAAGAGGTGTGTTTTACTGAAGAGCAGGTTCTGACCGATCCGGTACAGCGTGCCGTGTATGATGAGCTCCATGGCTATGCAGCAACGGCCGCCAACCCTTTCTTTAATGACAGTGCGCCCAAGGATCACGTCTTTGTTGACGAGTTTACCTGTATAGGTAATGATATGTTGGTAACTGTTCCCTATGACCAGAAGTTTCTGTTTGGATCTGCCTCAGGGGGTCGGTGTATATTAATTTTATCTTCTTCATGTCGGTTCAGGATGCAAGATTTGTGCCAATGTGTGCCCCAATGTGTTTGAAATTGAGGAGGACTTTGGGAGGTCAAGAGTCTGCTCCCAGACAGGTAGCCCGGAGCTAATTCAGGATGCCATTGATAGTTGGTGAGAATACAAAGCCGACCATATCACTAGATGTTCAGAATTATTTGACTGAACGTGTTATAGACATTTCTTGATATAGTGCACATGCTAAGGTTGTTGAACTGAACTCACTCATATTTTCATTTCCAGCCCAGTTGACTGCATTCACTGGACTTCTGCTGCACAACTTTCACTCCTTGAAAATGAAATGCGAAGAATAGAAAGGGTAAATGTAAGCTATTTTCTTTCATATATATATATACTTTTACATCTAGCCTACCACAACTTTTTTGGTAATAAAAGGCTTTGATGTTGTTGTTGATATATTTGTACATCTCTGTGATCATATAAACCTTGCAATTTTTTAGGACCATGTAGTTCGCTTAGGTAGCAAAAGGTGTATTATTGTCAGAACTAAATAAAAGCATAAAACACAAATTTCCTGTATTTGTCAGATATATTATTTCAGTAAACTGCGATTTTTAGTATATTAATGGCGGTCTCTAATTTTGGGCAGGTTGGGCTGATGAATGCTGGGATGGGAGTTTCAGTCAACGTATTTAGAATGGTAATAGTCTCTTCATTCATGTAATTTTATTTGCTTATCTAATTTACTCTCAATGCATGCTCCCGAAGTTATAGATTCCTTCTCAATTTTAAGGGCTTCAGCTTACCATAGTACAGGCCTGTAGATATTGCATGCTTACTATGCTGTTATATTTATTTTTTATTAAGATATATTGTATTTGGCAGGCAAGCATACGTTGGGAAAAGAGACAAGCAAAAGTCTTGGTATAATTTCTTCCCCACAGTTCATCTTTATAATGTCATATGTCCTTTAGAATCTGATGATCATTTCCCTCTTTCATATATTGGACCAGAACTGAAAATGAGCCTGTAGTTTGGAAATGAAAACTACAACTATTTTTATTTATAGATGGGTCTATTTTTGCAGGAAAGAATCAGAACACGGATGATCAACCAGAAGAATTCAGACCCGAATAGCTCTTGGAGTGATATCTGGGGGTCCTCAACACGGTACCAAAGCAATGGTAATGCTACTATACATATCATACCATAGAAAATGTGCTTCTCCTTTTTCTGAAGATAAGAGTTGTCAAAAGACAATTTTGTGTTTTACAGTCAACTGGTTATTGATATTGCTAAATTTCATTTGATTATCTAACACTGTCAGATGAAGAAGCAGCAGAGAGAGCGAACAGAGCGGCGAGGGCAGCTAAGCGATGGAGACAATACTCAAGAGAAGGCACTGACAAGTCTCCGAGATACAAACTTCCAGAGGCGGTGGGCAAAGATGAGTAATAACAGAACAGAGGAACATTTAATTTATCCTGGTTCCTGTACATAGTTGGATCCCATTTCGTTACCTTTGTAGACTGACGGTGTGCAGTGATAGTTGATATGTAGTTTGCTATCTCTACCTGATTGGGCCCCTCAGGCCCCTCAAAGATCCTCATTTTTCATCTGTACATCGGTGGTCAGGATGTTAATGACTATAGTGTACGGAAACAGAGCTGTAAGCATTCAAAATGTGAAGGAAGCAGCATATACTTTGCATTGGTCATCGGCAACTGTAGATCCTAGAGAGCCATACTCTCTTGTGTGTATGTTTGTGCAGATGAATTCCGGGGCAAATTTCCTTTGGCAGCAGCCCGCCCGGTAACCTTGCCCAGCAAAGGAAACCTTGCACGGGTGTTGGATGGCGGCGGCATCTGCCAAAGGAAACCTTGCCCAGCAATTCAGCTGCACATCTTTCTCATCATACTACTAACTATGAGGAGCACAGAGGTTCATATGAGGAGCACAGAGGTTAGTGGCCAGAGGGCATGGTTCATTTATACCCGATGTTGTCCTGCAACCTGCATGACGAAAGGCAGAGCAATGCCTCTGAGGTAGTTACGCACGACCTTTTCATGCCCCTGCTGCAAAGACACAATGAGGATCAGACTGAGGATATACCTCAGGATAATGCCCGGTCTGGGCCTCATGAAAGGCTTAATACGGACCAGGAGAGTGCTCATTGCAAATTGGCAACGCATGCGTGAGTTTCCATGCTTATGTCGTCCATGCGGTCCAGACGTGAATGTAAAGAAGCTGCCTCTGATACCTGGTAAGAAATCTCGTTGGGTTATCTTCATCTGCTTCAATCGGTACAACACTACAACAATACTAGCCTCTATTTGTACCACCACGTAATTGCAGATTTCGTACAGAGTGAGCTGGATACTGGCCTGTCAAAAAGCAAAGCATCTATACCAGCTGCTTTGCAAGACATGCTCTGCAGAGTTATTCCCCTGAGACCACTGGCATAAACAGAGATCATACCAAGAATGGTGAGGGATACTAGTATAGGATATCCAAGAGCATGTTCTTTGAGGGTTCTTTAATAAGTTCCTCCATTTCGCGGAGACTCGTCCACGCTCTTCTTCGATTTGGTTGTTGTGATGCGCTCCTAGCATACGACCTAACCTCGGTGTCACATGTATCACCAAAAGAGTAATACAATCATGCTCCGATATTGGGTATGCGCATGTATCATCAAAAGAGTGATACAATCATGCTCTGATACGCCTCACTCTTCTCAAAATTTATAGAGAGATACAATCATGCTCTGATATTGGGTATGCACATGTATCACGAAAAGAGGGGTTTTTTCTCTCTCGAATAAAACATGTAGAATTTACATGCCATGTACGTGCGATCTCTGAAGTCACGCACAATACTGTGAAGTCAGATGTGTGGGAGTTGTCACGTAGGATTTATTTCGTGAGGTGCCGATAATAATTTCCTCATGTCTTGAACGCGTATGTCATTTACGTGTTCTTGTCAGTGGTATTTCTGAACTTTTTTTTTTGGTCGGTGGTATTTCTGAACTTGTTTGCTCTATAGCTTGTTTCTGGCTTGCTGTTTGAGTTTACTTAATTTAAAATCAGGCGTATTGCATTTCTTCCAAATAAAATAAACACCGAACCACAAAGCTGCAATTTTACGTTTCGGGAGTTCTTTGTCCAAACAACCTCTAAAATCTGAACTTGTTAGAAGTCATATTTTTGTTATCATATATAAGTCTTCCTTTCGCGGAACACTTTGCCTTTGTAGTGGATTACATGGTATTCTTGAGTGGTCATTTTGTCCAGATAAATGGAATCCGATGCAGCAAGCCATTGTTCGTCTTTATCAACATTTTTAGTTTAACTCTTTAAAGCCACCAATTGCTTATTCACTTTTAATGAGTGTAAAATTTGGTATCGTCCAAGCTATGTTGTATCTATCAATATATCTACCAAACAGTACTACATTTCTTCACTACCAAGTTATCGGGAAATTTAAGGTGAATATGTACTCTAGCCAATACTTCGGTAGACGTGTGACTCATAATTCTGTTAATTGTTCACTTGTTTTTGTTATGGATCTTTGTAATTTACAACACATATGTGGTTCGACCGTCTCTGGGTTTTCTTAATTTGAAATGTGGGGTAATCCAATTTTTGTGAACTAAACAAATAATGAACATTCATAGTTTGTTACCAAGATGTGGTGTTGCAATGATTTGGGGAATTCCATATCAGTCAAAATGTCTTTCCAATTTTAACTTAGAAGCTGCCTTTTCCTTTAAGCTTATGCATGTCATCCTCTTCGAGAACACTGTCATTTCAGTGGAGTACATGCCATTCTTCATTGGATATTTCTGGTTAGACAAATAGAACTAGATGGGTCATGTGGCTATTCAACGTGAAAAAACTACATCTCTTATCACAGTTCATTCTTCATCTTAATATTTTTTTAGCTTCTTAAAATAAGCATGGCGCATCTTAATTTATTATGAGTTCGTAACATTTTGCATTTACCAAACATATTTGTGGTCTTTGTTTATCTGTCTATCAACCAAACGTACGACTTTCCCTCTACGACCACACATGTCAGTTAAGGTTAATATCTACTCCGTACACTTTCATGGAATGATTAATTTCACACCTACTTGTCTGACATAATGTGCATTCTTTCCCTCTACATATGCTCGAGATCAAACACATACCATGCAATAAGTGACCCATGTAGTGAAACTAGCTGATGAATCCGCTTATCCGCATACTTTTTTCGTGTCGATGGTGTGTTGGATTTTGTCATCCCTTCCCGCCCAAGTTTCACATCTTTGAGCGAAATAAAAAATTTGAGGGAAATGTGATCATCCCTTCGGAATTAGCAACATTGAGGAAAAAAATATAAACTTCAGTGTTGTGCGAATCTACAAGTCGGGACTTTGATCTAACCAACGAGAAATCTCAATCTTGAGCATTATATCTCTTGTAGATTCCTTATTTCCCTCTCTTTGATTGATCATATGTGTTGTATCATGCCTTTGTCAAATCCTTCAGTTAAAATCGGATGAATATAAGATGACCTGTGATAAACAAGTTATCAGATGAAACCCGGTACTCACATGGGTAGCTACACACCCCTTCCCGAGCCAACATGTGTCCCTTCAGTCAAACCTTATTATCCACTCCCACCTCTTACTGTGTCCGTACTTAAGGGTGGATTAAGATTAGCGCTCCCCCTCCATCGAACTCCCCTCCCCCAAATCAAAAAACGGAAGAAGCGAGGTGGTGACCGGCTGATTCCCAAATCGAACTCGCCATACACCGTCGTTGTCAATTGGAGAGCAGCGGAGGCACGTCCGCGTCATCTATCTCGCGGCCGGTGGTAAGGCGCCTGGACGGGGTGGCAGCTTGGCGCTTGGGGCTCCATGACGAATAGGGGCGGAGTTGAACGATGATTGCCGGCGGTAAGCCGTCTAAGCTGGTCGCCGCCGCTGTGAGCTGCGCACAAACACGATGACTCTCCAACACGATTTCTGCATCGTTTCCGCGTCGAGCTCCGCCTCTCCGCATCGAGCGTGCAGGTCCCACGGTTCGCGCAGATCGAGAAGACGCCCTCCGTCACGAGCGGATTCGACCGTCGCTCTTCCTAATTCCCACCACCGCCGCTCCCCACTAGCCGCGCCGGCCTTCACTTAGCTTGAGCCGCTGCACCCGCCGCTGATTCCTTCTGACGCGGGCGCTCCGCTCGGCCCCCTGTCCCGCACCTGCTGCAGGTAGGGGCTCCGCTCCGCAGCAGGCTCCGCCAAGACGCGCTTGACGGCGGCGGCTCGGCTGATGCGCGCTCAGCGGTGGCCTCCTCTTAATTTCTCGTCGCCGGTGGCCTTCCCGCATCGAGTGCAGAAAGCTCCCTCGTGCTCCTCTGCGGCGGCAATTTGAGAGACCAGGCAGGCACCCTGTCGCACCCAGGCATCCAAGGAGGGGATTCATAGGGCGGGGGCGGCGTCGGCGCCGCTGCTGGTCGTCGGCGCCGCTGCTGGTCGTCGGCGCCGCTGCTGGTCGACGGCCGCCGCGCGAGGTTGGGAAATATGTGAGGAGACGCGGACGGAGGTAGGAGACATGTGACAGGTCGGGTCGTTCAGGTGTTTAGGTGGGGGATTTTCTCTCGCATTTTTTTTGTTTGGTTTAACCACAATGATTAGCCAATAGCTACAAAACACGGTCAACAGGCGAGGGTACCAGGACGGAATCTCAACGCAGATCCGATGGCAACCACCGCATGCGTAGCTACCCATGTGAGTACCAAATCCACTCTCAACAAGTTATTGCAGTACCAAGCGGACTAGTTGGAAGGTATTTCGTAAGTTATTTTTTCACTGAAAATTGGGACATTTGGATAACGGTTTAATAAACAGGTTTTTGTTAGCATCGTGATACATGAGACCAGATATGCTATTATAATTGCACAAGATTCATCCGGGAGTGATGGTTTGGCTCTTGGATGCATATGCTCCATTAATTTTTTAAATGCATCTTTGATACATTTTGAAATGTTAAAAAAGTTCAAATTAAAAGTTTGCGTGTGGATCTTCACATGTTATGTGCGCACAAAGTCTTTCCAAGAAAAATCGACTTGTAGTTTGGGTTGTGTAAAAAAGGTAAAATTATGTGCTAAAAAAAGGCTTCTTATGAGAGATGTTTTATTCTTTTTACGTTGACCATAAAAAATATCGGTATTTCGCGAAACTTTATTAACGTAAATAGATTATCGAGATGTACATGTGAAATTTTTTGTTGGAATGTTTCGACAGCTAGAAATATTTTTTTTGGGTGGAGGGAACATACGCACCCGAGAGCTGAATGGAATTTCTGTGATTCATCTTCTTTTACGGTTAAAGGGGAGTAGGAGTCTTGACAATAGCGTCCTACTTTTCCCTTCTGCCTCGCATCACCACCAAGTTGAAATGGTCGTGCCTGCTTTGCATTGAAATGGGGGTGTGTGGAATGGACCGATCGGGTGCAGCTTGGGGTGTAGGATGAGATCCAAGGGTACATGGCGACAGCGGGCAACACTTTGTTTGATGACAGTGCGCCCAAGGATCACATGTTCATTGATGAGCTTACCTGCATAGGTATTGGTGATTTTTTTTTATATATAGAAACAAAGGTTTTGTTTCCAATTTTTTCCGTTGAGATTTGTTGTATTTTGTCTTGGTCACGTCATTTCAGGATATAAAATCTGTGTGAAGCGTGCCCCAATTTCTTCGAAATTTAGGAGGACTTCCGGAGGTCAAGAATCTACTGCCAGATGGGTAACATAGAGATAATTCACGATGCTATTGATAGCGGGTGAGAATACAAAGGCCACCATAATGTTTATTTGATAGTTAGGAGCATATGTTATGTAAATTATGTCTGTCGCTATATTGAAGTGTTCTTGCAAAGCTGTTCAGATTTTGTGTTATTGAGTTTTTATTTTTGAGAAGGGGATGAACTCGGTCTCTGCATCAATAGATGCACACAACCTGCTTTTAATACTTAGTTCATTATTCAATATATTACATCTCAAAGATTATATAAGGTCGATATATGAATCAACCGTCAAAATTGATAGATATAATGGGACTAAATACGCTTCAATCTGCTTCTATGTTGCCAAACAGCTCGACCATAGGTATCTTGAACGACCGTCAACAGACGGTTGCATCTAGCAGCCATAAATTCCCGTTAGTTCGACATGAGTAGACTTTTTTTTTTTGAACACAGACATGAGTACACATGACTAGAGCTGGATCCAGTGAACACCCATATGAAAAACCTATAATTTTACTTCTTTGTATGATCTTGCAAACCTTTGGCAGTTTCTTAGGACCTTGTAGTTCATTTTCTAAGCAAAAAGGGTATTATTCACTGAAAGTGAGCTAGAAAAATGGATGTACAATCTAGCCACCCAAATTCAAGTCCCCGCGAATGTAGATTTAGATTTTTATTATTTTAAAAAAATCACTTTACGTAGGAGCTTCCCCTACCGTATTTCTTTTAGAAAAACTGTCCGAAATAAAGGTATACACAAGAAATTTAGTATATTTACCTGATTCCTTATTTCAGATTGTAATTGTTATTTTCAGCATATTAACTGTGGTTTCCAATTTTGGGCAGGTTAGGCTGATGAGTGCTGGGACGGGAGATGGTAAATAGTCTCTTCATTCGTGATTCTCTATGTATGCTCCCGGAATTATATAATTCATGTATGTCCATCTCAAACTTGAGGTGTTCAGGCTACTAGAGAGCAAATGCAATGCAGTTCTTTCAAGGACCTACAAAATAGATATTGTATAATTTTATACGCTTTAATGTACTTTGTAGTAAGGTATTTTCTATTTGGCAGGCAAGTGTACGTTGAGAAAAGAGACAAACAAAGGTCTACGTATAATCCCTTCCCTTTTATTCATCTTTATAATGACATGTACCCTTGAGAATTTCATGATAATTTTAACATGGACCATTACCTCGCAAAGAAACTAAAATAATATATATTTTGTTATAGTCATAGACGCACAGTCAATCTATCAAGGACCAAGCGATAACAGCATGATGATAACATCGACATTTGTTAACGCAGTTCCGCAAACATGCCAACTCTGAGGAGCATGACTACGGGTGATCCTCCTCATGATACCGCAACATTTGGCCGCCTTGGGCACCATCACGCAGCCAGATCCCCTTACGCTGTTGCTGCTATCAAGTCATCATATGTTACATTGTATGGCAACCTCTCACATTATATAGGATGTTCATGTTACATGAGTTTGACTTCAACACTACTCATACCTATCCACACATAATACAACTCAGAATCCTAACGTAACCTAACTTGTACATAAATATTTGACACATACAGAAACAGAAAAGAATCAGAGTATGGATGTTTAACCAGAAGAATTCAGACACAAGTAGCTCATGGAGTGATATCTAGGGCTCCCAAGCGCGGTTCCACAAGCAATAGTAATGCTACTACAGATAGCATGTTTGCATCTCTTGTGCTGAAGAAAATAAAGTTGTGAAAATAAATGTCTATATTTTACCCGTCAATTGATTATTGTATTTCTCAATCTGATTGCATTCTTCTAATACTGTTAGAGGAGGAAGCTTCGAAGAACGCGATTAGAGCGGCTAGAGGACACGTACAAACAAAAAAAATCAAACCAAAACAGGTAAATCTTGGCACTTTATTAAAAATTCCAGAACTAAAACTAAAAACTAAGTCTCTTGTTACAGCAAGACGACACAAAGAAAATCAAAAATAAAAACAACCGGGTTGCCTCCCGTAAAGCGTTTTGTTTATAGCCATGTAGCTAGGCTTACTTACTTGGTGTTTATGATAGACGAAACTCATGAGGGAGCTTGAACTTTGGTGTGTCCCTCTTCCTTGGGAAGTGTTCCATGCACAATACCAGGATCCCATGGTACTCTCAAGCCAATAAAAATAATAGAGAAGTTGAAACCTGGTAGAGAGAAAAACAAAACACAAAAGTAATAACAACGAAGTCTAACTTTGTTTCTATGGATTGGAAAAGTATATAAGTGAATAGAAATAAGTAGAAATTTTCCAATGCATATTATCATTATGTACTTGCAGCATATAATTAATAGTAACATAAAGAGGGTTCTCAACACCCCCTCTTTCATAATAGTTACAAGTAGTAGGAGTATATTCAACCATATAACCAAAAGAGTCTTCCAACTTAGGTAACTTAGACACATCATGAGGATCATTAATTTATTATGGAATTCATTAGCATGCTTCCCTCTTTCAAAATAGTTATTAAGATCAATAGTGTTTAATATCATGGCTGTAACAAATATTTGGAACTAGAGATAATTGCAAACCACCTAAGTATTTCTCAACATAAGCAAATCTCTCCTCTAAGGTGTAATTAGGAGAGTTCAAGAACAAGGTAGGACTCTCATAAGTAAGAGTACGATTACAAACATCAATTATCCTCAAATAAAGTAGTAACAACTTCTAAACATGGAGGATTATCAATAAGCATAGGAGCATCATCTAAAGCATTATCATATAGCATATTTAAGCAACACTCCTCATTATCATCAATAAGTTCACTAGTAGCATTACAAAGTAAAGGAGCATTATTAGTTTCATCATAATAGCGATTATCATATAGGACCATAGAATTTTCAGTTTCACACTCATTATAACATGGGTTCTCATAAATAACAAAAGATTTTTAAGTTTGAGTGCTACTATCATATGTTGATGGTGAAGTTGGGAGATTCAACTCTTCCCCAAGCTTAGGTTGGACCATATCCATTTTAATCTCTGCTTCACATACTTCCTCTTCCAAGCATATGCTTTCATCATCCATATCCTGCAAAATATTAGTACTTTCCATGGCAGCAATAATTCTTTCTTTAACATAAACATTATCATTAAATTCTTTGCAAAGTTGGAAAATATTAGAAATGTGTCCTTTCATCACACGAGCTTCGACTAGTTTCAAAACAAGTATCAATAAGAAAATTTATCGCATGGGTTGCAACATAAGCAATATATTTCTCAACTTGTTCTATATCAGGGCATGAAAATTTATTTTCACGATAACAGGCAATTATAGGATCACTATTATGTTTACATTGATAGTGAGAGTGTTTATAGTCTTTTCTAGTGCAGCAAGTTATATCATGTAATTCACAAAAATCAGTAGCCATATCATCGAGATGTTCAAGCAATTCAAGCATTCTATTTCCTTCTTTGGTTGATCGATATTCATAGTAGGCACCCATAGCTTTGACATAACCATTAGAGATAGGGTTTGCAGAAGTTTCCTCCATAGTTTAAAACACATATTAAAAGCAGTGATTTTATGGATTTTATGTTTTTCGTATGAAAAATGAAAGTAAAATGATACTAAACAATGCAAACCAGAATAACAAATGCAACACAAAATGCAAAACTGAAAAATAAAATAGCAAACCAATAATATAAATATGATATGCAAGATAATAACAAAAACAAAATAAAATGCTTTGAAGGTAAAGATGGATAAGATGATGCTCACGTAGGTGCAAACTCCCCAAGCTTAGGTGTTTACACAAGTTGGTGATGAAGTTGACTTTATTGTGAGATAACCTTCAACTAGTTCCCCGGCAATGACGCTAGAAAACGGTCTTGATGGGCGGGAGTGTATA
The DNA here is from genome assembly GCF_019359855.2 of Lolium perenne. Lineage (NCBI taxonomy): Eukaryota > Viridiplantae > Streptophyta > Magnoliopsida > Poales > Poaceae > Lolium > Lolium perenne. The sequence goes on along the minus strand of NC_067244.2, from coordinate 232,397,546 downwards.
AGCTTAGGTTGAGCTCCAAGTGTAGAGTTTGTAGATGTGGAAGACGTGTTTTCCCCATGAGGGTAATATCAAACTCTCGGGGAACTGTGTGTTAAGGGTTTATCTTCTTATCCTTCTCTTATGAGACCTGCAAAACAAAGCAAAATGTTTTGTGCCCTCAACCTCACCAAGTGGTTGTCAAGCACAAGGTGTGAGAAAAGATGTGAAAAGATAATAAATGCAAACAATAAATTAATATGAAATGATATGGATGGTAATGCAACGGTGCTAGAAAACAGTGTGGTGTGTGAAACTAGTGGGATAGATCTCTCTACTTGCACAACTCCTGAAAACAGCTTGATATGCAAATGATGGTAAATAAATATGCAAGGATGGTAGAAACAATAATGGATGGTATTGTTGGGTTTTATATTGTGAATGCAAGAAAATAAAAGTGTTTTTTGTTTTTAGATTTTGAAATGGCTGAAAATAAAAAATGTAAAGTGTTGGAAAGGTGTTTCTTATGATTAAAAATGGACTGGGGTTCATAGTTTCACAAATGCACTCTCTCTTTTATAAAGTGGTAGATAATGGAACACTAGAATTGACATAAATGATTGCAACATAAAGATTTCATGACAAGTTACTAGTTATATGGGAATCACGTCCTAACATAGAGATCTTTTGTGTATGAATCTCTCTTATACTCCACCAAGATGCGAACTAAATCCTAACACCCTAGTAATTAAGATAAATCAGAGTATATCATTAAGTTCTATGACATGAAGTTAAAATAAGAACATGCTAGATCTAGTCATGGAGAAGTGGCAAGATCACCCCACATTCCCGGTAGCATGGTATTCTCTTTATCCCTAGTGAGGTAACAAAGTAAGGTAAACACCCGAGTGGATCGCGGAATTTCTGTCACTTTCACCGCACTAGCCACCCCCGTTACTCCATCTAATGCATACGTTCCCCCTCACACACCCTCATACACAAGTTTGATCAGAACAAGTAAACAATAACAGGGTACATAATATGCATCTTCTTTCATAACTGAAATAAAACTATTGCAATCTCAAACATATATTAACTCATAAAAAGATCCACCACAAAGGTATTACATAGATAACCATAATCATCCTCAGCAGCTCATACGGTGCTAATTAATGAAGCTCAAAGAGAGGAGAGATACATAAGTTACTTCCACAAACCCATAGTCCAGGGGTGGACTACTCCCTCTTCATCATGGTGACGATGGTGGAGTCGTTGGAGGAGGTGGAGACCATGCCGGCAGCGCCCCGCCGAAGTTTTCCCCATCCAATCTGCAGCTCCAGGTCTCTGTTTTCGTCTTTCTGTGTTTCAGCGGAGCTCCCTTCCGAAAGGCATCGGGTGAGTATTTTTTACAGACGTTTTTAGGTCAAGACGGAGGCACGGAGATGAAAACGGATGGCGTCGGAGGCTCGAGGGCCAGGATCAGGCACCCCACGTGGCCAAGGAATCTGGCCAGGTGGGCCTACCCCTTTTGGTCGTCGGACTTCCTTTCTGGCACTTCCTTGGCTCGCACTCCTTCCTTCCAAAAACCGATCCTCATAAAATCTCAGATTATTTGGACGTCATTTGAGTCCCTAAAACATCAAAATATAGAAAAAAGATGTTTTCGCACGGTTAATTGCAGAAAAAGGGAAACTGTGAAATATCCCCAAAATCAATATAAAACAATGATATAACCCTTATATGATGCAAATATGACTGAAATATAAGTAATACAATGCAAAGTTCATGTATGCATTTTACATGCATCAACCGTCGTTGCCAAACAATGGCTGATTTTCAATTGATTAGCCCTCACAAGCCTCATCATATTGAGTCTCGTCATATTGACTGTAGTCGCCATCTTCCTCATCGGCGACGTCGTTGATAATCTCATGCAAGAGGGCCTTGCCATTGTTACACACATAGCAGTCATGATAAGCCTCGGTCAGGACCAACTAAGAACAAGTTGACAGGAGTGGTGGTAGCCTGAGATCTGACAGCTCCTCTCCGTCCTGCGCGCTTGTTGGACTCGGCCCGACACTCATCTGACGTGTAATCCCTAGTGGGCTTCTTCGCACTAGTGGAAAACGGGTCTTTAGCACCGGTTGATAAGGGCCATATGCACCGGATGGCCAACCGGTGCTAAGTATCCAGTGCTAACCGGGTAAACCCTGATGAATTCGGATGTAAATTTTTCCCACGATCATTTTGATATATTATACGATTTTTTCCGACCTCGTAGGCAAAAGTTAATGCCATTTTACCTTTTTCTAAACTTTTTATGCAAAAAAAATTCGAAATTAAAATTTGTTAATTTTCCCTAATAGTAGGTTGCATAAAATATAGGAATCTCAAAAGATTTTATTTTTTTGAATTTTCTATCATTTTCTTTTCTATTTTACAGAGTTAAAAAAGGTGATCCACGGGGGAGGGGGGTGGAGGTGCGTGGGGAGCAGAAAAACCTTTAGCACCGCTTGCTAAAGGGTTCGCGGCTGACGCCAACCCTTTAGCACCGGTTCGTGGCATGAACCAATGTTAAAGGTCCCACACGAACCGGTGCTAATGCCGCGGCTGGTCCACTGAACATCCAGACCGTACGAACCGGTGCTAATGAGCCCTTTAGCACCGGATCGTGCCAAATCCGGTGCTAATGCTCTTTGGAGCAAAAAAACTAAAGCCCTCCTTTCTACTAGTGTCGGCTTCCTGCTGGCGGCGGCTTGTCCTTCTCAGTCTGCGATCCCAATTCTGGCAAAGTGAAATGTGCCACGAGGTCGTCAAAATCGAGTCTTTGTACCTATCGGCAACCTCACTTTTGGGCATCTTCTTGCTCTTGTTCTATTCTCTAACAGTGATCGGGATGTTATCCCTAACCATAACTCCGCACTGATTTTTAAATATCGTTACGGCATTTTCGTGTGTCATCGGTTGGCCTTTAGGTGATATAGATGTAATTTTGTAGTGGTCATTTTTGCCCAATTTCTTTGCCGGGCCTCGTTTCTCCAACTTATCTTGGGAGGCCTAAGAGAATAAAAATTAATCAATTTATATACATATGTACATATAGAATTCCATTAATGCCTCTAGTGATTGTATACCTCACCATCACCGAAGCACTCGGCTTCTCCATCACCGGAGCCGTCGACTTCTCCATCACCGGAGCCGTGGTCTTCTCCATCACCGGAGCCATGGTCTTCTCCATCACTGAATCTGTGGTCTTCTTGGTCATCTTCTAGATTGGCGTCGCGGATTATGTTCTCAACTAGGTCTTCCTGTTCGAAGTCTCGATGGAATGGAGGATCCATTGTTTCTGCAAAATATTAAATCGATAAGTACATGTTCTCTAACCCATGGCCCCATAAACCCTACCCAAACCCTTACCCTAACCAAACCCTAACCCTAACCAAGGCGGCGTGGAGCAGGGAGAAGAGGGCGCGGCGCCAGGTTCGTGCATGATCACGTGAGTAACGACGAAAGAGGAGAGGGAGAGCGAGAGGGAGAGAAGAGGGGAGTTGCAGCGTCGGGTGTTCGCGAGAGGGAGAGAAGAGGGGAGTTGCGGCAGAGGAGGCTCGGGTGTTTGCGAGAGGTAGAGGAGAGGGGAGTTGCGGCGTCGGGGGTGTTCGCGAGAGGGAGAGAAGATGAGAGTTGCGGCAGAGGAGGCTCGGGTGTTCGCGAGAGGTAGAGGAGAGGGAAGTTGCGGCGTCGGGGGTGTTCGCGAGAGGGAGAGAAGAGGGGTGTTTGCGAGAGGGAGAGGGCCGGTGTCGGCGTCGGGTTCGTCGGTGGAGGGGCTAACTATATACTAACTAACTAACTAAATTACTAACTATATACTAACTAACTAAATAACTATGTACTAACTAATTAACTAACTAAATTACTAACTTAATGCATAAACAACATAAACCTAATTAATAAAAAACTAACTAACTAAAAAACTAACTAATTAAATACATAAAACTAACTTAATACATAAACTAAATTATTAACTAACTAAATACATAAAATCACATAAAATCCATAAAACAAAATTTAACAAGAAAAACTAACTTAATACATAAACTAAATTACTAACTTAATACATAAACTAATTTATTAACTAACTAACTAAAAAACTAACTAATTAAACAGATAAAACTAATTAACTAAAAAACTAAAAAATCAAATAAAGGGGCGAGTGCGAAGCCGCCGGTACTGCCACGCGCCGGTGGTTACCTGGGCGGCGCGGCGCCGGAGGAGCTGGAGGCGCGTGGCGGCGGCAGAGGCTTGAGGAGGAGCGCGACGACGGCTACCTGAGCGGCGCAGTGCCGGAGGAGCTCGAGGCGCGCGGCGGCGCGCGGTAGAGGAGCTCATGGAGGCGCGTGGCAGCGGCAGAGGAGGTCGCGGAGGCGCACGGCAGCGCCAGAGGAGCTCGAGACGGCGCGTGGCGGTGGCAGAGGAGTTCGAGGCGCGGCGGCGTCGGCGGCAGCGACGGCGTATTTGGGCAGCCTGGCGGCGTCTCTGTTAGGGTTTGGACTCCGGGTGTCGTGGGTTGTGGCTCGCCCCGCGAAGCCCGGAGCTTTTATACGCCACCACCTTTTGTCGCGGGTGGTGGCAGGACCCGCGACAAAAGGCCCCCTTTTGTCGCGGGTCGTGCCACCACCTGCGACAAAATGGGCTGATCCGTGGGACTTAGCATCCGATGGCTCCGGCCGTTTTAATCTAACGGCCTGGAGCCGTTGGATGAAAAAGGCCACGATTAGCGCCGTTTCTGTTTCTTTTCTACTTTGCACCGCCGCCGTGCCACACGTGTCGCTTCCCCGCGCCACGTGTCGCCGCCGCTTCCACGTGCCTCGCCCCGCCGCCGCCGGCGTGCGATGTGTAGACGCGGCTTACACGTGACATGCCCCGTGTGCGCTATATAAAGCGCCACGTGCACCCGCAACCACATGTCGCCGCCGCCTCCGCTCATTCTTCTCCGGGATGCCGCCGCGCCGTCGCGGGTCGTCCGGTTTCCGTGGCGTCCGAGCGCGTCCGAGTGGTAGGTTCTACACCGAGATACGCGCCGGTGGCTTCCGCCTCACCCTCAACACGTACAACACGCTGGAGCTGGCGGCACGCGCTTACGACGCGGCCGCTTGGCGATTTCGGCAGCCACGGCGCGACATGAACTTCCCGGATGTCGAATCGCTAGAGGAGGCAGAGTTCCTCGCGCCAGTGCCGTGCCTCGTCGACGACGAGGACCACCGCCAGGTGCAGCGCCGGATCGCCATTGCCGAGAACGATGAGGAGTTGATGTGCCAGTGGAGGGCGCAGTTCCCCAACGACGTCGACAACACCGATGCGTTCTTCGCTGACCTTAGGGCACAACGCAGGTCCAACAAGCGCCACCGTCGGGCCGTCGCCGAGTTCGAGCTCGACAACCCGAATACAACTTGGGCCGAAAACGACCCTCGGTGGGACGACATTTGAACGAAGACAACCTCCGACGACGAGTAGAGACTATACTAGTCATTTATCTATTTTAATTTTAATTTTAATAAAATTGTTGTCGGTTGTTTTAGTTTAAATTTAGTTTATAAAGTCGTTATCGGTTGTTTTAGTTCAATAAATTTGTTGTCGGTTGTTTTCAATAAAGTCGTTGTCGGTGGCTTCATCCTGATGATGAGAAAGATTCCCGCCACGACGCCGCGCAGGAAGAAAAGGGCGGGAAACAATGGGCGGGAATAAAAAAATTATTACGATTGAACTGGAATTAAAGTACAGAGCTCAACTGAAAATTAAGATACATGGCCATATTCGAATATTGGAGTCATTCAGTCATACTCGTGCCTAGCCCTATAAACGTCGCCTATGTAGTCGTCTTAGTCGCCGACGTCATCGTCGCTAGCATCGGGGTCGCGGTACTCGAACCTCGACGGGTGAGCACGCGTGGGCTGGGACTGAGGGTAGCGCAGGCGGGGGCCACGCTAGGCCATGACGCTCCGGAGAGTCCGACCGCACCACCACAGCCGACGGCCAGCCTCGTTGAAGTTCGAAGGAGTCGGGCCATCCTCCTCGTGCCTGGCAATCGCACTCTCACGCCGATTGATGAAGAAGCCGTCCCAAGTCAGGCTGTAGTCGAGATGCCACTGGGGATTCCTCCGCTGCTCTGGCGTGAGCTCGAAGTAGTAGTGGTTCGTGATGGCCATATGGCGCACCACACCGAGAGAGTGTCGGGGGGAAGACGCCGGGTAGGGCAAAAGACTGAGAAAGCTGGCTCAAGGCCGGCTGGCCCGCGGCAAAGGCCGGCTGAGGAGCAGCCGGCTGGAGCCATGGACGGCTGCCTTGGGAGCCGGCTGGTTCAAAATCCACGTTGGTCTGGCCATGGCTATCTGCGCCATGGCTGGGCCGGCTTCAACTTGTCATATCCAGCTTGGTTGAACTCTCCCCTGACCGTCTCGAAGTTGGTGAGACTTGCAGGAGAAGGAACTGGAAAGGTGATCCGGCTCCTAAAGTCCACGATGATCTCACCCTCCGTAAAGTGCGAGGCACTGTAGAGCAACAATGCCTCTCGCTCGACAGACCATCATGGCTCACGCCGCGCCGTATGGCTACAGGCCATCAATGGCGACAGGGACACTTCCTCTCCATACCGCTGACTTCGGCAGGCGGATGGGACGTGCCTCAACGCCTCAACGGCTCCTGACGTCAACACCTCGGGAAGGAGCAGAAGCCGAAGCCGGCCAGCCGGCCACTAGGTCATAGGGATTTTTTTGTATATTTGCCAGCGCCTATATAAGCTGCACTACCCCCTCTCGTGCGGGGGATCGATCAATCCTGACTCATTCTAGTCACGGAGCTGCCCTATGAGAGAGACCATCGTCTTCCTTAGCCTCCCAGGAGCAGCCGGATACAGCTCAAGGAGCACCATTGCACTGTGATACATCTTATACACTCATAGCAGGAGTAGAGGTGTTACCTCCACAGGAGGGCCTCGAACCTGGGTATGTTGCCGTGTCGCTCGTGCCCATACCCGCATCCGGATACCGCCGTAAGACCATAGTAGGAACCACTCTCTTTAGCCACCCTATGGCATATGCCGTGACGATAGCACGACATTTGGAGCCCACCGTGGGGCCTTCAGCGTCTGCGGCCGGTGTCTTCATCCGGACGGGTCTCACCATCACCACCGGCGAGCGAGTCGCTTCAGGCTTGATCTGGAGATTTAGCTCCCTCGACTGCATCAGCGACAACGCTGGCTGCTTCTGTTGACCACCAAAACCCACCGGCGAGCAGCGACGGGCAAAACGTAGAGCCGGGAGGCTCCCAGGACTGCTGGTGGGCCCTGGTCCCTCGGGCGATGACCCGCAATGCTCCGGCACGCACGTCCGATGCTGGTGCAAGGGCGTGCCACCTGACCTATACCTGGTCAGGAAGGTGATGGATTGCTTCGGCTAGTTTCCTGCATGGCATACACGTAAACATTAAATACGAGCCTCGATCGGCTCTCAGGTTATCCTGTGAATCGGCTCATGGAGCCGATCCACCCATGATTCGTATTGGATCTACGATAACATGGTGGTCCTACTTGATCAACACTAAGCTAAAACGATCTACGACGATTTAGGGTTTTCACCACATAACCGGAACGTCTTGCGCGTAATTGAGCCTAGAAGGTACGAAAGATGACGGAAAACCAACCCTAGAAAAGGCCTAAAAACCAACATGAAGTTGATCCTCGGAACATCCCTTCTAGGATCAGCAAACCGTACCTCACGCACTACTGGATCCTTCAACCCGTTTGCAAGGCCTAACCATATGGATATCAAACTAATCCTTGAAGAGCAAGGAACAACCGTAACAGATTGAATCTACCAAATAAAGACTAAGCAAGGTGCTGCCCTTACACCTAAGATAGATGTAAGGACAGCTAGATATCTAGGGATAGCATAACTAAGCAAATACATCAAGAAAGTATCGATGCTAACCCTAAAGTATCTACGATAACAGTGTTGCTCGCCATCAAAAAGGCTTCAGTACGAGCAACACATGAACAACGAATAAACAAGATACTGCCTAGATCGCAAGATGCGATCTAGGCAGCATAGCGCTTACCCGGAAGAAACCCTCGAAACAAGGGGTGGCGATGCACCTAGATTGGTTTGTTGTGAACGTGATCGTCCTCCTTTCTCAATAACCCTAGATACATATTTATAGTCCGTAGACTCTCTAACTTGGGAATAATCCCAACCGTGTACGAGCTAAACTCTATCTTTTAATTCTAACTGACACGTAACCTACTATAATTTACAGATACACGGGCAATCTAGCCAAACTCTTGCACGAGGCCGATTCATGAATATTTCCCGTGTATATTCTCCAAGCCCATCTCAATCATGGCCCACCTCCTGACTTGGTTAAAATCTGGTGATAACACATGCCCCCTGGTTTTGGCAATGATAATTCCAAAACCACTCTGTTTTTCTTTGTAGGGTCATGTCGTTGCAGAGCAGAACCGTCGCAGTATCCTTTCATCATGATGCCTTGCCTTCTCAACTTCTCTGCACGATTTGGCAGTTTTTTGGCACCACTTCCTCGGAAACCGCTGTAGCATTAAATCTCCACTATATACCCTTTATTTAACCACGCCGAACAGTTCGCCTCTTCATCCCCTTGCTTTGTACTAGCCATCGGCAAAAAACCCCCTTCCTCTGTAGCCATGTCTTCCTCTTCCTCCTCCTCCGCCTCGTCGGGTCTCTCTTTCCAGTCCTCCTCCTCCAGCGAGCCGATACCAGAACACGACCTGATGGCGCAATACGAGAAGGAGGCTCCCGAGCATTGGGACGATGAAGAGTGGGACTTCACCGTCAGGGTGAACGACGACCTACCCCTGGTCGCCGTCGGGTCAGATGACGACCTATCCCTGGCTTATGAACTTGCCAAAGGAACTTAGCTTGGCATCGGCAAACTATTCCTTGGAGAGGTCTATCGATCTCTCCAACTGATGTCTGTCAAACTGTTCTCCCAAAAGACAGTTAAAACAGGAGGCCCCTGGTGGTTTATTCAGCTATGGGCTCAGCTGTACTTCCAAAACCAGATCCCAAACTCTCCACCTTTGGCCACTTGCACCTTCCCAGATGCTAATGGGAAGCAGATCCGATGCACTAGCTACGGCCAAGCTCTATATAGCCTTCCAGGCAGCAAACTGATCCCTAAGGAAGCATCAGAGTGGTTCAGGATTTTCTTCCAAGGCCTGGACAATCCCCTGTTCTTTCCTTACACCGAATCTGGAAATTTTGAAAATCCAGTCTCCTTCAGGCTAGACAGCTTTGCCGATGACCCTAGCACTCGGCACTTATATTCCATTATGATCCGTCCCTGCTTCCTTCCAGTTGGCATGAGCACCTCTAACAGGATCATCAAACCTGGTTATGAGTCTTACCAGCCGGTCATAGTAGCCCGGCAGTTTGGTCTTGGGCAGGTGTCTCCACACTTCTTCCTTCACCACTTGACAGAAAGTAGAGCCGAGTTGCCTGATGTCCTCACCGGCCAAAGGTGTTACTCCTTCTTTGATGCTCTAGCAATTCCAATCCCTCACAACCTCCATTTCATCTCGTCAACCGATGGCTTTGAGACCTGGTGGTCAATGTGGAAGACCCACGCCTTCAGGAGAGCTCTAGGACCATTGCTGAAGCAACTTGATGCTGAATATGATATCCCTGCAGAACAGGTACCACTACTCACAAATTTCTTGCAGTGGCTCATAATGATTGTTTGTAACCTGGCTCTGTTTCCTTGCAGCAACAAGATGGTCCAGAACCTGTACATGAGGATGGCTCCTCCTTCAAGTTCCTTCCCCCGGCTCCAGTGGTTCTCTTCTGCAAGAGCTCACCACCCTTGAAGAAGGTTGTGATGCAGAGTCAGCCGATTCCGCCAAAATCGGCTCCTAAGAGCACAGCATCTTCTGGGCCAGCTGCCCCCCGAGCCTCAATCAAGGCGAGAAAAGCAGTAAGGAAAGTAGCTGCCAGGAAGACCTTGAAGCGCCAAAACCCTATTCCCGCTCAAGAAAGTTTGCACGTAAGCTGATTCATGCCTTGGTTAATTTCATCTATCCTTCCAGGTTTCTGCAACATGCTTGTATTTCTTTCACAGGCCTCTACTGAAGAAAACTCTAGCAAGGACACACAGTCCAGTCGAGAGAATTCGAGCTCGGGAAACTCTGGGAAAACCACCACGCAGAGCCAGCCAGACTTGCCGCCGTCGGCTTCCAAGAAAAGGTCAGCTCCTGAACCTGCTTCCTCCCAAGCTCCAATCAAAACAGGGCTACGCACAAAGAGCCGATGCGTCAAGAGAGCTCGCAAAGAACCGCAAGCTTCTTCACCAAGCCAGGAGGTTTCAAATGTAATTATTCCCCCTGGCTCATATTTCATACCAACCCATCGTTACTCGCATCGGCTAACCACTTCCTTCGTAGACTGATGACACCTCTAGTGGGGACGTCGAGGAGGTACTGATGCCATCCGCCACCCTGGATCTAGCAACCTCAAAGATCGTGGCTGACAAGGTGGCCAACCAAGCCAAGCCCACAGAAAAGCCGATCACCACAACATCGGCTGTCCCTCCGGTCTTAGGAGAGGTACACTCCATTCCCTTGGCTCTACCATTTTCTTTTGCTGCATATTGATGCTGTTCTTGTTTGTCTGTCAGGGTTATGACCTCTCAAGCTTGCTGACGTTTGACCCTGAGTCCATCGAACCAGCTACTTCCAGGGCCAGTGAAGAGCCAGGACCCAGCACTACCCATGGAAAACTCCAGCGTCTCGGGGCTTTGCTCTCCTCTTCAATTGAGACATTGATTGAAAACCCCGAGGAAGTAAAGGGCATTCTTGAAGACATTCAGCCCCATCTCCCGGTGACAGTGCAGGTGAAACTCTGGCCAGTTGTGACTCTGTCAGCCTTCAGGTCAAGGGTGAAGTTGGCTCGTCAGAGAATTGACCTTCGCCACGCCCAGCTCCCATTGAAAGCCGATATTGCAGACAAGTGTCAACGGCTTAATGAGAGAAAGGCTGCCTTGGACACCAAAACTGACACTTCTGTCAGCAGTACCGAACTTGAGACCCTGCACAAGGAACTGGAGAACCTTGAAGAGAGGGTCAGGGTAACCAAACAGCTTATCCAAGATAAGGAAGCTCTTATTGCCCGCTCCCGGGAGGAAGCAGAAGGCCTCAAAGCTGAACTGAAGACTGATCTGGCCGAAATACGCGCCCTGAACAGCCAGCTGGTGATAGGCAAGGACGAGGATGATGAGGCCGAGATCGCCGAGGTGGATCGTGTCCGTGCTGACGCCCTCCATTCCCTTAGTGTATTCCTTCAGTAGAGCCTCTCTTTGTAATCTGATAACTGCTGATAACTGCTCAATCGAGCTTGTTCCTCTAGAGTCGATGGCTATGCATCGGCTTTTTTATTCTGAAGTCGATGTCTGTGCATTTTTTTTACTGGCCGATTTTTTATGCATCGGCCCCCATATTTCACTGTCCATGTATGCTCCGTTTAGGTGCCCCCCGAGCCGAATCTTTCAAGTAATTGAAGATATCGGCTCTCCAGTCATCCTGTCTGTATGGCTTGATGAACCCGGCATCCAACACTTTCTTGATTTCTTCTAGAATATCGGCCTTCATCTGATGTGTACGTTGCTGGAACGGCCGAAATCCTTTCTTGAGAGGGAGCCGATGCTCAATTATGCTCCTATTCAACAGAGCTATCATCCGGCTCCTCAGATGCGGATCTAACTTTTTGCTGATAAAAGTTGGTCGTGGCTTATCCCCAGGACCAATGTCAACCTCTTCTAGCTCATCAGCCGATGTAAACCCATACCCTAGCTTTCCGTCACCTGTTAGATCGATGCTCAACACAGGCAAAACGTATGGCGAGGATAATATGGGACGATTGCTGGAATCGGCCCCCATTTTGATTGCATTGCTCAATGAAGGTTTACATCTTGTTCGTGCTCTACTATATCTACCTGACATGCTTGAGTTGAGATCATTGCTTCTTATTTTTTGGGGCCGATCGCAGGGATCGGCCTTGTCACGTACGTCCATAGACTTTGCTCTTGCTACACTGTCAGGCCGGTGGATAAGACCAGCCTCACCCCGTTTTTTGTCACTTCGATGCGCTCACAGCCGTCCAAACTGACTCCAGAGAGTGGCTCTTGGTCTACCGCGTCCCAAATGTTCACGCCAGCCGTTGAGATTTCGGTTGAGTCATCTGCATGGACGACCTCCACTTCATCTCCATCCCACTGTATCAAGCATTGGTGCATTGTGGACGGAATGCAGCAGTTGGCGTGAATCCAATCCCTCCCTAGCAGGACAGCGTAGGTGCTTTTGCTGTCGACGATGAAGAATGACGTGGGAATTGTTTTTTGGCCTACAGTCAGATCCACGCTCAGAACGCCTTGCGCTTTTGATGCTTGGCCGTTGAAGTCGCTCAATGTGACGTTAGTTTTGATCAGATCCGCGCTAGAGCGTCCCAGGCGACGTAGCATGGAGTATGGCATTATATTTACTGCCGCTCCCGTGTCAACCAGCATCTTGTTGACAGGCTGCCCGTTGATATAACCTTTCAAGTACAGGGCCTTCAGGTGTCTGTAGCTCCTTTCTCGCGGCTTTTCAAAGATAACTGGCCATGGGCCGCAGTCAAGTTGTGTTACACATGCCTCTTCTGGTCTTGGAGCACAAAACTCCGACGGAAGTATGAACACCATGTTTGTGCCAGCCGATGCCTTATCATCGGCTTTCTTTGGTTTGGGGCGCCATTCTTTCTTCTGTGGACGGCCCTCCTCGTCCAAAGTTTGCTGAATTTTCGCGGCCAGATCGGGCCGCGCCTTCCTCAGCGTGTGCAGGTATAACCTCTCGGCTTCCTCCAAGCTACATAGCCGCTGAACCCTGCGCTTTTGAGAGTGACTGAGTCCATCAGGGCACCACCTTGGCCGGTGGTATCTATCTTCTTCTTCTTCTTCTTCTTCTTCTAACTCCTCGAGATCTTCCACTCGAGAGGACTCAGCTTGTTTGTTCCGAGATGGGAGAGGCCCTAGACGTTTGAACACTGACACGTCTCCTGCGTCCTTCTTCTTTGGTCTACATTCTGGGCAGCTTTCGATTGTAGGCAATCGGCTCATTCCTGAATTCCAGCAGTGTTTAAAGAAAGGACAATCCCAGTGTCGGTCCATGTCTTCTTGCTCCCTTGACCTTCCCTTAGCGCGGTGCTCATATCCTTCGTCGTATTGATCATACCGACGATACTTTCTGTCGTTGTCGTTAGGCCGACAATCTCTTTCATCAGCTGTGTCATACCGCCGGCGTTGGTCATACTGACGCTCATATTTGTTAAGAAGGTGCTCAGAGAGTGGTCGTTGGTACCGCACGCTTCTCACTTGTTCCTCGGTGACGTACCGTTTGTCATCATATCGGGGCCGGTCGCGTGAACCGGCCTCCTCCTTGTCCTTGCCACGAGAACGACTGCTCTCTTCTTTGTCCTTGCTAAGGTGGTATACAAGCCCTGCCATGTTAATACTGAACGAGAGATTTGGCTGGCGTCTCACGAGATGATTGCACTCCACCATGTTGACGGCAGGGAACGGTTGTGTGTCCACTTTCATGGCATACTGGCTGAAAATCAGACGGCCTTGTTCTATCGCCATTTGGATCTGCTGACGCAACACTTTGCAGTCGCTGGTGGTATGGGTGAACGAATGATGCCACTTGCATTATGGCCTTCCGTTCATCTCTTGCACCGTAGGGATTCTATGGCCTTAGGGTAACTTTAGCTGCTTCTCCTTAAGCAAAAGATCGAAAATCTGCTCAGCTTTGCTCACGTCGAAGTCAAACCCTTTTGCAGGACCTTGTGGTTTAACCCACTTGCAGGACACGGGGTTTGCCCCCCGAGCCCATTCAGCCACGGCTACTACCTGGTCTTCTGCAGAGTCTTCATCCTCTTCTGTCTCAACTAGGCTTACCGCACGTTTGAATTTGTCCTGGTACAATTCAGGGTGGCGCTGTTCATACAATGAAAGTTTCTGAACCATATGCGCCAGTGAAGTGTACTCCGCTTGGGAGGCCATGTCCTTGATCGGCGACGCGAGGCCCAACACTGCCAGATCGACTGCTTCCTTCTCATTCAAATGAGCCGAATAACATCGGTTCCTCATGTTCCTGAAGCGCTGAATGTATTCTGACACTGTTTCTCCGCGCCTCTGCCGCACTTGTGCCAGATCGGCAATGCCAGCCTCGGAAGCTTCTGAGTGATATTGCACGTGGAACTGCTCTTCCATCTGCTTCCACGTCCGGATTGAATCTGGTGGCAGCGAGGTGTACCATCCAAAAGCTGATCCCGTGAGAGACTGCGCAAAAAACCTTACGCGTAGCGGGTCTGATGCTGAGATCATGCCCAACTGTGCCAAATATCGGCTCACATGCTAAATTGAACTAGAGCCTTCTGAGCCACTAAACTTTGAGAACTCAGGGAGCCGATACTTGGGCGGTAGTGGAATCAAATCATACTCGTTGGGGTACGGCTTGGAATAGCCGATTGCCCCCCTTTTCGGCACCATGCCGAACTGATCTCTCAAGATTGCACTGATTTGGTCCACTGTAGGAGCTGCAGGGGCTGAACTTTGCTGATTCGTTGCGGTGGCATATTTAGCCAGCCACGCCTGTTTATCGGCGTCTACTCCAGAAACCCCTCCTGCTGTTCCAGAAATTCCTCCTATGGCTCCAGAAATTCCTCCTGCTGTAATCTGGTTCGTGCGCGCCAAGTTGTTGCAGTCTGGCACATACATGCACGTGTATCCATGCGGGATTTCCTTAGGTGGTTCCAGCACGAACTGGTAATCAGCAGGATCGCCTCCAATCTTGTAGACGACGAACGCCGGTGAACCCGGCGGTTCTGGAGCTGCTAGCGAGAACGGCAACTGCGGTCCGGTGTGGAATGGTATCTCTCCTTGGTGAGTCCCTAGGGTAGGTCCTGACGGAGAGTACTGATGCTTCATGATTTCTTGGACCACGCGAAGCGCAACGCGCTCGAAAGCGTTCACCAGGCTCTCAGAATGACGGTGTAGCGAGTGAGCTACCATGTAATTAATTTCCTGGCGCGGAGCTCTGGTGCGTTCTTCTGAAGAAGTAGACAGATCCACTTCATCGAGAGCGCCTTCAGCTGAGAACCCTTTCGACCTAATGCCGTGTGAGCGGGTCCTCTGGAAAGAGCCGACGAGGTCGGCTTCGAAGAGAGCTTTAATCTCGTCATACTTCTTCTTGTACTCCTCAGTCAGATCTTCGTACGTGACTGGGTCTTCCGCCATCTCTGATGCAGATGTTGATGCAGTTGGTGTAGAAGAATGTCCCACCGGGCGTGCCAGAATGTGTTGACCACCAAAACCCACCGGCGAGCAGCGACGGGCAACACGTAGAGCCGGGAGGCTCCCAGGACTGCTGGTGGGCCCTGGTCCCTCGGCCGACGGCCCGCAATGCTCCGGCACGCACGTCCGATGCTGGTGCAAGGGCGTGCCACCTGACCTATACCTGGTCAGGAAGGTGATGGATTGCTTCGGCTAGTTTCCTGCATGGCATACACGTAAACATTAAATACGAGCCTCGATCGGCTCTCAGGTTATCCTGTGAATCGGCTCATGGAGCCGATCCACCCATGATTCGTATTGGATCTACGATAACATGGTGGTCCTGCTTGATCAACACTAAGCTAAAACGATCTACGACGATTTAGGGTTTTCACCACATAACCGGAACGTCTTGCGCGTAATTGAGCCTGGCAGGTACGAAAGATGACGGAAAACCAACCCTAGAAAAGGCCTAAAAACCAACATGAAGTTGATCCTCGGAACATCCCTTCTAGGATCAGCAAACCGTACCTCACGCACTACTGGATCCTTCAACCCGTTTGCAAGGCCTAACCATATGGATATCAAACTAATCCTTGAAGAGCAAGGAACAACCGTAACAGATCGAATCTACCAAATAAAGACTAAGCAAGGTGCTGCCCTTACACCTAAGATAGATGTAAGGACAGCTAGATATCTAGGGATAGCATAACTAAGCAAATACATCAAGAAAGTACCGATGCTAACCCTAAAGTATCTACGATAACGGTGTTGCTCGCCATCAAAAAGGCTTCAGTACGAGCAACACATGAACAACGAATAAACAAGATACTGCCTAGATCGCAAGATGCGATCTAGGCAGCATAGCGCTTACCCGGAGGAAACCCTCGAAACAAGGGGTGGCGATGCGCCTAGATTGGTTTGTTGTGAACGTGATCGTCCTCCTTTCTCAATAACCCTAGATACATATTTATAGTCCGTAGACTCTCTAACTTGGGAATAATCCCAACCGTGTACGAGCTAAACTCTATCTTTTAATTCTAACCGACACGTAACCTACTATAATTTACAGATACACGGGCAATCTAGCCCAAACTCTTGCACGAGGCCGATTCATGAATATTTCCCGTGTATATTCTCCAAGCCCATCTCAATCACGGCCCACCTCCTGACTTGGTTAAAATCTGGTGATAACAGCTTCGCCGACAGGCCCTTCCCTGTCGGCGGCAGCGTCATCACCTTCGGCGGCCACGACGTCTACGTCGCCACCGTCGCACCTCCGCGCTATCCGCGCTAGATCCTGCGCTGCGCAAGCCCTCCTCCTGAAGCCAGCGCCAGAAACACCACCGCCAGCCCCTGCATCATGCACGAGGTCATGGCAGCCGACGACAACGCCGGCGATAAGTCCACGCGCATCCACGGCCCTCAGCTGGAGCGCACCGCCGCGGCCAGCGCATCCGGCTCGGGCCCAAAGGAGCCCGCGCCACCATCCCGGCTAGACGAAGTCCGGGTAAAGCTGAGCTCTCCGCTTACAACAGGCGGCGACCCCTCCACCATCGAGGCGGATTTGGAGGCGCACCGCCAGCTCCTCCTCAGGCAAGCCGAAGAGCTGGCCACTGCCAAGCGCCAGTGGGAGATCACCCAGCACGAGTACAACCGCGCCCACGGCCTCACACCAGCCGGCGACAACCCCAGCCGAGCCGGCCAGATCTGCCGGAGAGGAGGCGGCTTAGCCGCCGAAATCGACCGCGACGGCGCGGAAGCGCCGGCTCCGTCCACGGAGCTGCCTCTCTACAACACCCCCGACAAGAACATGCTTGCGGCTGAGGCCGCCGCGGAAGAGCTGCACCGCCTCGAAGGCGAAGAGTTACACCGCCAGACGAGGCGGGTGACTGAACTGCTGCACGCCGCCACCGAGCAGGCGAAAAACCCCAGGTACACCCATGCTCCCAGAGCTTCTCACGCTCGTGGTGCCGCAGGCAACGCCAGGGACAGTGCAAGGGACACGGCCGAGTCCGCCTCCCCAGCACCAAGCCGGCACCGCGACTCCCGGGCCACACACGCAAGCTCTAGCCGGACGAGCCGCCCGTCGAGCGGCCACAGCGGCCGCAGCTGGCCTCCACCAAGCCAGAACCAGGAGCAAGACTCCGAGCAGGCGGCACAAAGGCGCCCGCACCGGCCGGCCCCAGAAGCAAGCGGCCACCGCCAGCCGGCACATTCCCGACTGGGCTCGCGCATCGAGCCGGCAGACGCCAGAGATCGCCTCGACCGGCTGGTCAAATCCCGCATCGCGGAAGAAGAAGGGCCAGCCGGCCCAAAGTGCTTCGGGTCGCGGATCCTGAACGAGCCCATGGTAGACGGCTTTCAGCTCCCGCGCGACACCCCCAAGTACGACGGCACCGCCAAGCCGGAGGACTGGCTGCTGGACTACTCCACGGCAGTCGGCATCGCCAAGGGCAACAAGCGCTGGACCGTGCACTACTCACCCCTGATGCTGCTCGGCTCCGCCCGCACCTGGCTCAACAACCTGCTAGCCGACAGCATAAACGGCTGGCTGGACTTCGAAGAGGCCTTCGTCAGCAACTTCACCGGCACCTACCGCCGGCCGGGTCGCCCCCAGCAGCTGGAAATGTGCAAGCAGGGCCCGGACGAGATGGACCGCGCGTACCTGACGCGCTGGTGCGAGATGTGCAACTCTTGCGAGGGTGTGCACGAGATCCAAGCCATCAGCTTCTTCATGGGAGGCTGTCGGCCCAACACCATGTTGTGGCACAAGCTGCGCCGCAGCGAGCCCAAAACGATGGCCGCCTTGATGGCCATTGCAGACAAGTAGGCGCTGGCTGAGGAAGCCGGCAATGCTCCGGCTGAAGCTTTGCTGGCTCCGTCCAGGCGGGACAACCACAAGCCGGCCGAGCACAAGCCGGCCGAGGGCGCCTCTCATGGCATCCGGCGGGATAACTACCGCGGCAAGCGGCACAGCGACCAGCCGGACCGCCGGTAGGGTTCCGCCCATGTGGCAGCCGTGTCGGACCATGCTGCAGCTGGCGGCAGCCGGCGCCAGAAGCAGGACCGGCCTGGAAGCCGAAGTTCACCTTCGAGAAGATGCTCGACTCACTGTGCAAGTACCACAGCGGCAAGAACCCGTCCAACCACACCACCCGCGACTGCCACTTCATGAAGCGGCTGACAAGCGGCGAACCGCTCCCACCTCCACCCCCGCCTCCACCAGCCGGCGGGCCGAGTGGCCAAGCCGGCGCAGAGAACGCCAACCTCGAGCACCACGAGGCTAACCAAGTGCAGCATGGCCGATACCTGGCCGAGGATGCCACCTACATCATCTTCACCTCCGAGCCCGAAGACAAGACGAGCCAGCAGAGCCGTTCCCTCGAGGTCAACGCGGTCATACCGCCGGTCCCCCAGTACCTAAACTGGTCAGAGCATGCCATCAAGTTTGATCACCGTGACACACCGGCTGTCCTGCAGAAGCCGGGCAGCTACGCCATGGTCCTTGACCCCACCATCGGCATAACCCGGCACAGTGTGCGCTTCTCGCGCGTCCTCGTCAACGGGGGCAGCAACATCAACATTCTCTACCGCGACACCGCCCGCAAGCTGGGCATCCAGAAGGCCGAGTTGCGCCCCACCCCCACCATCTTCCATGGCATCATGCCAGGCCACTGCTGCCAGCCGATCGGCCGGATCACACTGGAGGTGATGTTCGGGAAGCCGAACCACTTCCGCACCGAGAGGATCGAGTTCGAGGTGGTGGACCTCGTCTGCCCCTACCACGCGCTCTTGGGCCGTCCGGCCCTGACCAAGTTCATGGCGGTACCCCACTATGGGTACCTGAAGATGAAGCTGCCTAGCCCAAAAGGGGTCATCACCGTCGCCGGCGACTATCGCCGCTCCATGGAGTGCGCCACGCAGAGCTCCAAGATGGCCCAGACGCTGGTCATCGCCACCGAGAAGCAGCTCATCCACGACGCTGTCGCCTTGGCCAAGGCCGCGCAGTCAGACATACCGGCTATAGGCAACCCGGCTGGGACGACTCACTTCCGGCCGGCCAACAATACCAAGAAGATCCTGCTCGACACGGCGCAACCGGACAAGTACGTCACCATCGGTGCCGGCTTGAGCAGCAAATAGGAAAGCGAGCTCACCAGCTTCCTCCGTGAGAATCGGGACATCTTCGCATGGTCTCCAAGGGACATGCTGGGTGTGCCGAGGGAGTTGGCCGAGCACCACCTCCATGTCAGGCAAGAGGCCAAGCAGGTGAAGAAACCCCTTCGCCGCTTCGCCGAAGAAAGAAGGAAGGCCATCGGTGAAGAAATCGCCCGGCTCATGGCAGCCGGCTTCATCATGGAAGTGCTGCACCCGGACTGGCTAGCAAACCTAGTCCTGGTTTTGAAGAAGAACGGCTCCTGGCGCATGTGTATCGACTACACCAGCCTGAACAATGCGTGCCTGAAGGACCCCTTCCCCCTGCCGCGCATAGATCAAGTCATAGATTCGACTGCCGGCTGTGAACTATTGTCTTTTTAGACGCCTACTCAGGCTACCACCAGATTCCTTTGAATCCGGATGATCAAATAAAGACTTCGTTCATTACCCCGTACGGGGCTTATTGCTACACGACTATGCCATTCGGCTTGAAAAATGCAGGCGCCACCTACCAAAGGTGCATGCAAAAATTCTTACAAGATCAAATCGGCAGAAATGTTCACGCATACGTGGACGATGTCGTTGTGAAAACCAAGGAGACGCGTACCCTCCTTGACGATCTGAGAGAGACCTTCACCAATCTGCGAAGATTTCGGATGAAGATCAACCCGGCCAAGTGCACGTTCGGCATGCCATCCGCCCAACTCCTGGGCTACCTCGTCTCTCAGCGAGGAATTGAAGCCAACCCGGAGAAGATCAGTTCCCTGGAGAAGATGGAACTGCCGCAGTGCCTCAAGGACTTCCAGAAGTTCACAGGTTGCCTGGCCTCCTTGAGCCACTTCGTTAGCCGGCTGGGAGAGAAGGCACTGCCCCTGTACCAATTGCTCAAAAAGTCGGACAAATTCGTCTGGTCACCGCAGGCGGATGAAGCCTTCTGTGACTTAAAAGCGTGTGCTCTCAACCGCACCCGTCCTGGCATCGCCGGCTTCAATGGAGCCGATGCTATTATACATCGCAGCCACCAACCGAGTGGTTAGCGTTGTCCTGGTGGTGGAGCGCAAGGAACCCGGCAAGGAGCAGCCGGTTCAGCACCCAGTCTATTACCTCAGTGATGTGCTTTCCCAGTTGAAGCAAAACTACCCCCACTACCAGAAGGTCACCTACGACGTGTACATGGCAGCCAAGAAGCTCAAGCACTACTTCCAAGAGCACCCCATCAAGGTTGTGGCCACAACACCCTTGGCGGAGATCATTGGCAGCAAAGACGCCAACGGCCGGATTGCCAACTGGGTCCTGGAGCTGGCTGCCCATACCATCCTCTATGAGCCACGAACGGAAATCAAGTCGCAGATCCTTGCGGACTTCTTCGTCGACTGGGCCGAGATGCAATACCTGCCGCCTGTGCCTCACTCCACACGCTGGAAGCTGCACTTCGACGGCTCCAAGATGCGCAACGACTTGGGATCCGGCATCGTCATCACCTCTCCCAAGGGGGACCGGCTGGACTATGTCCTGCAGATCCACTTCGCCGCATCCAACAATGTGGCGGAGTACGAGGCGCTCATTCATGGGCTCAAGCTGGCCAAGGAGATAGGCGTGCGTCGCATTCTTTGCTTCGGCGACTCCGACTTGGTCATACAACAAGCATCTGGCGACTGGGACGCGAAGGACGCCAACATGGCCTCATACCGCTTCCACGTCCAACAACTATCTGGCTTCTTTGATGGTTGTGAATTCCATCATGTGCCGCAAGCAAACAATGAGGCGGCTGACGCACTATCCAAGATAGGCTCAACCCGACAAGCAATCCCACCAGGCGTTGCCCTGGCACATTTTCAGAAGCTGTCCATCATACCGTCACCGGACTCGGATTCCATATTCGTGCCGGCTGACCCGGGGGCTTCTCAGTCAAACCCGGGGGCTCCATTGCCCAAGTCGGGGGCTTTTCAGCCGAACCCACCGGCTTCACAGCCGAACCCGGGGGCTTCTCAGTCCAACCCGGGGGCTTCTCAGCCGAACCCGCTGGCTTCACAGCCGAACCCGGCAACCACGCAGTCGAACCCGGAAGCTCCGAAGATGGAGGCTCTTATGGTCAGCGTATTTAAAATAAAATGCGTACCGTCATGGGCACAAGAATTCCTCTCCTACCTCTCCGATGGTGTGCTGCCCAATGACAGGGTTCAAGCCAGGCAGATTGAGAGAAGGGCCAAGGCCTATACCATCATCAACCACTAGCTGTACAAGTGCAGCGTAAGTGGGGTGCTCCAGCGGTGTGTCGAGCCGGCTGAAGGGATTGAACTCCTACGGGAAATCCATCAGGGAGAGTGCGGCCACCACGCCTCCTCCAGAGCCATAGTAGGCAAAGCCTTCCGGCACGGTTTTTACTGGTCGACTACGCTCAGAGACGCAGAAGAACTGTTGGAGATATGCCCAAGAGGCAAAAATAAAGTGGTTATTATATATCTTTGTGTTTATGATAAATGTTTATATACCATGCTATAATTGTATTAACCGAAACATTGATACATGTGTGTTATGTAAACAACAAGGAGAGTCCCTAGTAAACCTCTTATATAACTAGCTTGTTGATTAATAGATGATCATAGTTTCGTGATCATGAACATTGGATGTTATTAATAACAAGGTTATATCATTATGAGAATGATGTAATGGACACATGCAATTAAGCGTAGCATTAGATCACATCATTAAGTTCATTTGCTATAAGCTTTCGATACATAGTTACCTAGTCCTTTCGACCATGAGATCATGTAAATCACTTATACCGGAAAGGTACTTTGATTACATCAAACGCCACTGCGTAAATTGGTGGTTATAAAGGTGGGATTAAGTATCCAGAAAGTATGAGTTGAGGCATATGGATCAACAGTGGGATTTGTCCATCCCGATGACGGATAGATATACTCTGGGCCCTCTCGGTGGAATGTCGTCTAATTAGCTTGCAAGCATATGAATAGTTCATAAGAGACCACATACCATAGTACGAGTAAAGAGTACTTGTCAGGAGACGAGGTTGAACAAGGTATAGAGATACCGATGTTCAAACCTCGGACAAGTAAAATATCGTATGACAAAGGGAATCGGTATCGTATGTGAATGGTTCATTCGATCACTAAATCATCGTTGAATATGTGGGAGCCATTATGGATCTCCAGATCCCGCTATTGGTTATTGGACGGAGAGAGAGATCTCAACCATGTCCACATAGTTCGCGAACCGTAGGGTGACACACTTAAGGTTTGATGTCGTTTAAGTAGATATGGAATATGGAATGGAGTTCGAAGTTTTGTTCGGAGTCTCGGATGGGATCCAGGACATCACGAGGAGTTCCGGAATGGTCCGGAGAATAAGATTCATATATAGGAAGTCATTTTATAAGTTTGAAAATGATCCGGTGCATTTATGGAAGGTTCTAGAAGGTTCTAGAAAAATCCGGAAGAAATCAATATGTAAGGCGGAGTCCCGGAGGGACTCCACCTAGCATGGCCGGCCAACCCTAAGGGGGTGGAGTCCCAGGTGGACTCCACCAAGGTGGCCGGCCACCACCCTCTAAGGAAAGGTGGGAATCCCACCTTGAGTGGGAATCCCACCTTGGGTAGGTTTCCCTACACACGGAAGATTTTGGGTTGGGGTCTTATTCGAAGACTTGTAGACCAACTCTTGGGGGTTCCACCTATATAATGAGGAGCAAGGGGAGGGGGACGGCCATTCCAAGCCCTAGTTGGCCGCACCCCATAGTGGCCGGCGCCCCCCTCTCCCAAACCCTAGCCGCCCCTCCTCCACCACCTCTCCTGCATACGCTTAGCGAAGCTCCGCCGGAGATCTCCATCGACACCGCCACCACGCCGTCGTGCTGCCGGGATTCCAAGGAGGATCTACTACTTCCGCTGCCCGCTGGAACGGGGAGAAGGACGTCGTCTTCATCAACACCGAATGTGTGACCGAGTACGGAGGTGCTGCCCGATTGTGGCATGATACGCGTACAGCACGCGTCCGTTGGGAACCCCAAGAGGAAGGTGTGATGCGTACAGCGGCAAGTTTTCCCTCAGTAAGAAACCAAGGTTTATCGAACCAGTAGGAGCCAAGAAGCACGTTGAAGGTTGATGGCGACGAGATGTAGTGCGGCGCAACACCAGGGATTCCGGCGCCAACGTGGAACCTGCACAACACAACCAAAGTACTTTGCCCCAACGAAACAGTGAGGTTGTCAATCTCACCGGCTTGCTGTAACAAAGGATTAGATGTATAGTGTGGATGATGATTGTTTGCAGAAAACAGTAGAACAAGTATTGCAGTAGATTGTATTCGATGTAAAAGAATGGACCGGGGTCCACAGTTCACTAGAGGTGTCTCTCCCATAAGATAAATAACATGTTGGGTGAACAAATTACAGTTGGGCAATTGACAAATAGAGAGGGCATGACCATGCACATACATGATATGATGAGTATTGTGAGATTTAATTGGGCATTACGACAAAGTACATAGACCGCTATCCAGCATGCATCTATGCCTAAAATGTCCACCTTCAGGTTATCATCCGAACCCCTTCCAGTATTAAGTTGAAAACAACAGACAATTGCATTAAGTATGGTGCGTAATGTAATCAATAACTACATCCTCGGACATAGCATCAATGTTTTATCCCTAGTGGCAACAGCACATCCATAACCTTAGAGGTTTCTCTCACTCCCCCAGATTCACGGAGACATGAACCCACTATCGAGCATAAATACTCCCTCTTGGAGTTACTAGCAAAAACTTGGCCAGAGCCTCTACTAATAACGGAGAGCATGCAAGATCATAAACAACACATAGATTGATAATCAACATAACATAGTATTCTCTATCCATCGGATCCAAACAAACACAACATATAGCATTACAGATAGATGATCTTGATCATGTTAGGCAGCTCACAAGATCCGACAATGAAGCATAATGAGGAGAAGACAACCATCTAGCTACTGCTATGGACCCATAGTCCAGGGGTGAACTACTCACTCATCACTCCGGAGGCGACCATGGCGGTGTAGAGTCCTCCGGGAGATGAATCCCCTCTCCGGCAGGGTGCCGGAGGCGATCTCCTGAATCCCCCGAGATGGGATTGGCGGCGGCGGCGTCTCTGGAAGGTTTTCCGTATCGTGGCTCTCGGTACTGGGGGTTTCGCGACGAAGACTATATGTAGGCGGAAGAGCAGGTCAGGGGGCCACACGAGGGGCCCAGACGCCAGGGTCGCGCGGCCAAGACCTGGGCCGCGCCGCCCTATTGTCTGGCCACCTCGTGGCCCCACTTCGTCTCCTCTTTGGTCTTCTGGAAGCTTCGTGGCAAAATAGGCCCCTGGGCGTTGATTTCGTCCCATTCCGAGAATATTTCCTTACTAGGATTTCTGAAACCAAAAACAGCAGAAAACAGCAACTGGCTCTTCAGCATCTCGTTAATAGGTTAGTGCCGGAAAATGCATAAATATGACATAAAGCATGCATAAAACATGTAGATATCATCAATAATGTGGCATTGGAACATAAGAAATTATCGATACGTCGGAGACGTATCAGCATCCCCAAGCTTAGTTTCTGCTCGTCCCGAGCAGGTAAACGATAACAAAGATAATTTCTGGAGTGACATGCCATCATAACCTTGATCATACTATTGTAAGCATATGTAATGAATGCAGCGATCAAAACAATGTAAATGACATGAGTAAACAAATGAATCATATAGCAAAGACTTTTCATGAATAGTACTTCAAGACAAGCATCAATAAGTCTTGCATAAGAGTTAACTCATAAAGCAATAATTCAAAGTAGAGGTATTGAAGCAACACAAAGGAAGATGAAGTTTCAGCGGTTGCTTTCAACTTGTAACATGTGTATCTCATGGATATTGTCAATGTAAAGTAATATAACAAGTGCAATATGCAAGTATGTAGGAATCAATGCACAGTTCACACAAGTGTTTGCTTCTTGAGATGGAGAGAAATAGGTGAACTGACTCAACAATAAAAGTAGAAGAAAGGTCCTTCAAAGAGGAAAGCATCGATTGCTATATTTGTGCTAGAGCTTTGATTTTGAAAACAAGAAACAATTTTGTCAACGGTAGTAATAAAGCATATGTGTCATGTAAATTATATCTTACAAGTTGCAAGCCTCATGCATAGTATACTAATAGTGCCCGTTGATACGTCTCCGACGTATTGATAATTTCTTATGTTTCATGCCACATTATTGATGATATCTACATGTTTTATGCATACTTTATGTCATATTTATGCATTTTCCGGCACTAACCTATTAACGAGATGCCGAAGAGCCAGTTGCTGTTTTCTGCTGTTTTTGGTTTCAGAAATCCTAGTAAGGAAATATTCTCGGAATTGGACGAAATCAACGCCCAGGGGCCTATTTTCACACGAAGCTTCCAGAAGACCGAAGAGAAGACGAAGTGGGGCCACGAGGCGGCGCCACAGTAGGGCAGCGCGGCCCAAGCCCTGGCCGCACCACCCTAGCGTGTGGGCCCCTCGTGACTCTCCCGACTCTGCCCTTCCACCTACAAATAGCCTTCGTCGCGAAACCCCCAGTACCGAGAGCCACGATATCGAAAACCTTCCAGAGACGCCGCCGCCACCAATCCCATCTCGGGGGATTCAGGAGATCGCCTCCGGCACCTTGCCGGAGAGGGGATTCATCTCCCGGAGGACTCTACACCGCCATGGTCGCCTCCGGAGTGATGAGTGAGTAGTTCACCCCTGGACTATGGGTCCATAGCAGTAGCTAGATGGTTGTCTTCTCCTCATTATGCTTCATTGTCGGATCTTGTGAGCTGCCTAACATGATCAAGATCATCTATCTGTAATGCTATATGTTGTGTTTGTTGGGATCCGATGGATAGAGAATACTATGTTATGTTGATTATCAATCTATGTGTTGTTTATGATCTTGCATGCTCTCCATTACTAGTAGATGCTTTGGCCAAGTTTTTACTCTTAACTCCAAGAGGGAGTATTTATGCTCGATAGTGGGTTCATGTCTCCGTGAATCTGGGGGAGTGACAGAAACCTCTAAGGTTATGGATGTACTGTTGCCACTAGGGATAAAACATTGATGCTATGTCCGAGGATGTAGTTATTGATTACATTACGCACCATACTTAATGCAATTGTCTGTTGTTTTCAACTTAATACTGGAAGGGGTTCGGATGATAACCTGAAGGTGGACTTTTTAGGCATAGATGCATGCTGGATAGCGGTCTATGTACTTTGTCGTAATGCCTAATTAAATCTCACAATACTCATCATATCATGTATGTGCATGGTCATGCCCTCTCTATTTGTCAATTGCCCAACTGTAATTTGTTCACCCAACATGCTATTTATCTTATGGGAGAGACACCTCTAGTGAACTGTGGACCCCGGTCCATTCTTTACATCTGAAATACAATCTACTGCAATTGTTCTACTGTTCTCTGCAAACAATCATCATCCACACTATACATCTAATCCTTTGTTACAGCAAGCCGGTGAGATTGACAACCTCACTGTTTCGTTGGGGCAAAGTACTTTGGTTGTGTTGTGCAGGTTCCACGTTGGCGCCGGAATCCCTGGTGTTGCGCCGCACTACATCTCGCCGCCATCAACCTTCAACGTGCTTCTTGGCTCCTACTGGTTCGATAAACCTTGGTTTCATACTGAGGGAAAACTTGCCGCTGTACGCATCACACATTCCTCTTGGGGTTCCCAACGGACGCGTGCTGTACGCGTATCAAGCTCTTTTTCTAGCGCCGTTGCCGGGGAGATCAAGACACGCTGCAAGGGGAGTCTCCACATCGCAATCTCTTTACTTTGTTTTTGTCTTGCTTTACTTTATTTACTACTTTGTTTGCTGCACTAAATCAAAATACAAAAAAAATTAGTTGCTAGTTTTACTTTATTTGCTATCTTGTTTGCTATATTAAAAACACAAAAAAATTAGTTACTTGCATTTACTTTATCTAGTTTGCTTTATTTACTGTTGCTAAAATGGGTACTCCTGAAAATACTAAGTTGTGTGACTTCACAACCACAAATAATAATGATTTCTTATGCACACCTATTGCTCCACCTGCTACTACAGCAGAATTCTTTGAAATTAAACCTGCTTTACTAAATCTTGTTATGCGAGAGCAATTTTCTGGTGTTAGTTCTGATGATGCTGCTGCCCATCTCAATAATTTTGTTGAATTATGTGAAATGCAAAAGTATAAAGATGTAGATGGTGACATTATTAAATTAAATTTTTTCCCTTTCTCATTAAGAGGAAGAGCTAAAGATTGGTTGCTATCTCTGCCTAAGAATAGTATTGATTCATGGACTAAATGCAAGGATGCTTTTATTGGTAGATATTATCCCCCTGCTAAAATTATATCTTTGAGGAGTAGCATAATGAATTTTAAACAATTGGATAATGAGCATGTTACACAAGCTTGGGAAAGAATGAAATCTTTGGTTAAAAATTGCCCAACCCATGGACTGACTACTTGGATGATCATCCAAACCTTTTATGCAGGACTGAATTTTTCTTCACGGAACCTATTGGATTCAGCTGCTGGAGGTACCTTTATATCCATCACTCTTGGTGAAGCAACAAAGCTTCTTGATAATATGATGATTAATTACTCTGAATGGCACACGGAAAGAGCTCCACAAGGTAAGAATGTAAATTCTGTCGAAGAAACCTCTTCCTTGAGTGATAAGATTGATGCTATTATGTCTATGCTTGTGAATGATAGGACTAATGTTGATCCTAATAATGTTCCGTTAGCTTCTTTGGTTGCTCAAGAAGAACATGTTGATGTAAACTTCATTAAAAATAATAATTTCAACAACAATGCTAACCGGAATAATTCTAGTAAAAACTATAGGCCATATCCTTATAATAATGGCAACGGCTATGGTAATTCTTATGGGAATTCTTACAACATAATAGGAACACACCCCCTGGACTTGAAGCCATGCTTAAAGAATTTATTAGTACACAAACTGCTTTTAACAAATCTGTTGAAGAAAAGCTTGGGAAAATTGATATACTTGCTTCTAAAGTCGATAGTCTTGCTGCTGATGTTGATCTCTTGAAATCAAAAGTTATGCCTAATGAAAATCATAATCATAAAATTGTTACTACAGCAAATGCCATCCAAGTTAGAATTAATGAGAATATAAGATTGATGGCCGAATTGCGTGCTAGGTGGGAGAAAGAAGAAAATGAAAAAGAAGATAATATAGCTAAAGTTTGGACTATTACCACCACTAGCAATGCTAATGCTACACATGTTGCTGCACCTCCTACTAATAATGGTAAAAGAATTGGTGTTAGCAATGTTTCCACTTCAAATGCAAAGCGCGAAAAGCTGCCTAAAACTGCTGAAACTGCCTGTGATAAAACTGCTGAAATTTTTTCCAACATCGGGGATGATGATCCCATTACTTTAGATTATAATGGTTTAAATTTTGATGATTGCCACATCTCTGAAGTTATAAAGTTCTTACAAAAACTTGCTAAGAGTCCTAATGCTAGTGCTATAAATTTGGCTTTCACGAAACATATTACAAATGCTCTCATAAAAGCTAGAGAAGAGAAACTAGAACGCGAAGCTTCTATTCCTAGGAAGCTAGAGGATGGTTGGGAGCCCATCATTAAGATGAAGGTTAATGACTTTGATTGTAATGCTTTATGTGATCTTGGTGCAAGTATTTCTGTTATGCCTAAGAAAATATATAATATGCTTGACTTGCCACCATTGAAAAATTGTTATTTGGATGTTAATCTTGCTGATCATTCTACAAAGAAACCTTTGGGGAGAGTTGATAATGTTCGCATTACCGTTAACAATAACCTTGTCCCCGTTGATTTTGTTGTCTTGGATATTGAATGCAATGCATCTTGTCCTATTATATTGGGAGGACCTTTTCTTCGAACTGTTGGTGCTATCATTGATATGAAGGAAGGTAATATTAAATATCAATTTCCCCTCAAGAAAGGTATGGAACACTTCCCTAGAAAGAGAATGAAGTTACCTTTTGATTCTATTATTAGAACAAATTATGATGTTGATACTTCGTCTCTTGATAATACTTGATATACACTTTCTGCGCCTAGCTGAAAGGCGTTAAAGAAAAGCGCTTATGGGAGACAACCCATGTTTTTACTACAGTACCTTTATTTTATATTTGAGTCTTGGAAGTTGTTTAATACTGTAGCAACCTCTCCTTATCTTAGTTTTGTGCATTGTTATGCCAAGTAAAGTCGTTGATAGTAAGGTTCATACTAGATTTGGATTACTGCGCAGAAACAGATTTCTTTGCTGTCACAAATCTGGGTAAAATTCTCTGTAGGTAACTCAGAAAATTATGCCAATTTACGTGAGTGATCCTCAGATATGTACGCAACTTTCATTCAATTTGAGCATTTTCATTTGAGCAAGTCTGGTGCCTCAATAAAATTCGTCTTTACGAACTGTTCTGTTTTGACAGATTCTGCCTTTTATTTCGCATTGCCTGTTTTGCTATGCTTGATGGATTTTTCGATTCCATTGACTTTCAGTAGCTTTGTGCAATGTACAGAAGTGTTAAGAATGATTATGTCACCTCTGAACATGTATATTTTGATTGTGCACTAACCCTCTAATGAGTTGTTTTGAGTTTGGTGTGGAGGAAGTTTTCAAGGATCAAGAGAGGGAGATGATACAACATGATCAAGGAGAGTGAAAGCTCTAAGCTTGGGGATGCCCCGGTGGTTCACCCCTGCATATATCAAGAAGACTCAAGCGTCTAAGCTTGGGGATGCCCAAGGCATCCCCTTCTTCATCGACAACATTATCAGGTTCCTCTAGTGAAACTATATTTTTATTCCATCACATCTTATGTACTTTGCTTGGAGCGTCGGTTTGTTTTTGTTTTTGTTTTGTTTGAATAAAATGGATCCTAGCATTCATTGTGTGGGAGAGAGACACGCTCCGCTGTTGCATATGGACAAGTATGTCCTTAGGCTTTACTCATAGTATTCATGGCGAAGTTTCTTCTTCGTTAAATTGTTATATGGTTGGAATTGGAAAATGATACATGTAGTAATTGCTATAATGTCTTGGATAATGTGATACTTGGCAATTGTTGTGCTCATGTTTAAGCTCTTGCATCATATACTTTGCACCTATTAATGAAGAAATACATAGAGCATGCTAAAATTTGGTTTGCATAATTGGTCTCTCTAAGGTCTAGATAATTTCTCGTATTGAGTTTGAACAACAAGGAAGACGGTGTAGAGTCTTATAATGTTTACAATATGTCTTTTATGTGAGTTTTGCTGCACCGGTTCATCCTTGTGTTTGTTTCAAATAACCTTGCTAGCCTAAACCTTGTATCGAGAGGGAATACTTCTCATGCATCCAAAATCCTTGAGCCAACCACTATGCCATTTGTGTCCACCATACCTACCTACTACATGGTATTTCTCCGCCATTCCAAAGTAAATTGCTTGAGTGCTACCTTTAAATTTCTATCCTCTACCTTTACAATATATAGCTCATGGGACAAATAGCCTAAAAACTATTGTGGTATTGAATATGTACTTATGCACTTTATCTCTTATTAAGTTGCTTGTTGTGCGATAACCATGTTCCTGGGGACGCCATCAACTACTCTTTGTTTAATATTATGTGAGTTGCTATGAATGTTCATCTTGTCTGAAGTAAGGGAGATTTACCACTAAAATGGTTAGAGCATTAAATAATGTTAGAGAAGAACATTGGGCCGCTAACTAAAGCCATGATCCATGGTGGATGTTTCAGTTTTGGACAAATATCCTCAATATCATATGAGAAAATTAATTGTTGCTATATGCTTATGCATATAAGAGGAGTCCATTATCTGTTGTCTATGTTGTCCCGGTATGGATGTCTAAGTTGAGAATAATCAATAGCAAGAAATCCGATGCGAGCTTTCTCCTTAGACCTTTGTACATGCGGCATAGAGGTACCCCTTTGTGACACTTGGTTAAAACATGTGCATTGCGATGATAATCCAGGTAATCCGAGCTAATTAGGACAAGGTGCTGGCACTATTAGTATACTATGCATGAGGCTTGCAACTTGTAAGATATAATTTACATAACACATATGTTTTATTACTACCGTTGACAAAATTGTTTCTTGTATTCAAAATCAAAGCTCTAGCACAAATATAGCAATCGTTGCTTTCCTCTTTGAAGGACCTTGATACGTCTCCGACGTATCGATAATTTCTTATGTTCCATGCCACATTATTGATGATATCTACATGTTTTATGCACACTTTATGTCATATTCATGCATTTTCTGGAACTAACCTATTAACAAGATGCCGAAGTGCCAGTTGCTGTTTTCTGCTGTTTTTGGTTTCAAAAATCCTAGTAAGGAAATATTCTCGGAATTGGACGAAATCAACGCCCAGGGTCCTATTTTGCCACGAAGCTTCCAGAAGACCGAAGAGTCAACGAAGTGGGGCCACGAGGTGGCCAAACCATAGGGCGGCGTGGCCCAAGCCCTGGCCGCGCCACCCTGTCATCTGGGCCCCTCGTGACGCCCCTTGACCTGCCCTTCCGCCTACAAATAGCCTTCGTCGCGAAACCCCCAGTACCGAGAGCCACGATACGGAAAACCTTCCAGAGACGCCGCCGCCGCCAATCCCATCTCGGGGGATTCAGGAGATCGCCTCCGGCACCCTGCCGGAGAGGGCAATCATCTCCCTGAGGACTCTACGCCGCCATGGTCGCCTCCGGAGTGATGTGTGAGTAGTCTACCCCTGGACTATGGGTCCATAGCAGTAGCTAGATGGTTGTCTTCTCCCCATTGTGCTTAATTGTCGGGTCTTGTGAGCTGCCTAACATGATCAAGATCATCTATCTGCAATTCTATATGTTGCGTTTGTTGGGATCCGATGAATAGAGAATACTTGTTATGTTGATTATCAAAGTTATGTCTATGTGTTGTTTATGATCTTGCATGCTCTCCGTTACTAGTAGATGCTCTGGCCAAGTAGATGCTTGTAACTCCAAGAGGGAGTATTTATGCTCGATAGTGGGTTCATGTCTCCGTGAATCTGGAGAAGTGACAGAAATCTCTAAGATTATGGATGTGCTGTTGCCACTAGGGATAAAACATTGATGCTATGTCCGAGGATGTAGTTATTGATTACATTACGCGCAATACTTAATGCAATTGTCTGTTGTTAGCAACTTAATACTGGAGAGGGTTCGGATGATAACCTGAAGGTGGACTTTTTAGGCATAGATGCATGCTGGATAGCGGTCTATGTACTTTGTCGTAATGCCCAATTAAATCTCACAATACTCATCATAATATGTATGTGCATGGTCATGCCCTCTTTATTTGTCAATTGCCCAACTGTAATTTGTTCACCCAACATGCTGTTTATCTTATGGGAGAGACACCTCTAGTGAACTGTGGACCCCGGTCCAATTCTCTATACTGAAATACAATCTACTGCAATACTGTTCTACTGTTTTCTGCAAACAATCATCTTCCACACTATACATCTAATCCTTTGTTACAGCAAGCCGGTGAGATTGACAACCTCACTGTTTCGTTGGGGCAAAGTACTTTGGTTGTGTTGTGCAGGTTCCACGTTGGCGCCGGAATCCCTGGTGTTGCGCCGCACTACATCCCGCCGCCATCAACCTTCAACGTGCTTCTTGGCTCCTACTGGTTCGATAAACCTTGGTTTCATACTGAGGGAAAACTTTCCGCTGTACACATCACACCTTCCTCTTGGGGTTCCCAACGGACGCGTCTTTGTCTGGCGTATCAAGCTCTTTTTCCGGCGCCGTTGCCGGGAGATCAAGACACGCTGCAAGGGGAGTCTCCACTTCCCAATCTCTTTACTTTGTTTTTGTCTTGCTTAGTTTTATTTACTACTTTGTTTGCTGCACTAAATCAAAATACAAAAAAATTAGTTGCTAGTTTTACTTTGTTTGCTATCTTGTTTGCTATATCAAAAATACAAAAAAATTAGTTACTTGCATTTACTTTATCTAGTTTGCTTTATTTACTACTGCTAAAATGGCCACCCCTGAAAATACTAAGTTGTGTGACTTCACAACCACAAATAATAATGATTTCTTATGCACACCTATTGCTCCACCTGCTACTACAGCATAATTCTTTGAAATTAAACCTGCTTTATTGAATCTTGCTATGCGAGAGCAATTTTCTGGTGTTAGTTCTGATGATGCCGCTGCCCATCTTAATAATTTTGTTGAACTATGTGAAATGCAAAAGTATAAGGATGTAGATGGTGACATTATAAAATTAAAATTGTTCCCTTTCTCATTAAGAGGAAGAGCTAAAGATTGGTTGCTATCTCTGCCTAAGAATAGTATTGATTCATGGACTAAATGCAAGGATGCTTTTATTGGTAGATATTATCCCCCTGCTAAAATTATATCTTTGAGGAGTAGCATAATGAATTTTAAACAATTAGATACTGACCATGTTGCTCAAGCTTGGGAAAGAATGAAATCTTTGGTTAAAAATTGCCAAACCCATGGACTGACTACTTGGATGATCATCCAAACCTTTTATGCAGGACTGAATTTTTCTTCGCGGAACCTATTGGATTCAGCTGCTGGAGGTACCTTTATGTTCATCACTTTTGGTGAAGCAACAAAGCTTCTTGATAATATGATGATCAATTACTCTGAATGGCACACGGAAAGAGCTCCACAAGGTAAGAAGGTAAATTCTGTCGAAGAAACCTCTTCCTTGAGTGATAAGATTGATGCTATTATGTCTATGCTTGTGAATGATAGGACTAATGTTGATCCTAATAATGTTCCGTTAGCTTCATTGGTTGCACAAGAAGAACATGTTGATGTAAACTTCATTAAAAATAATAATTTCAACAACAATGCTTATCGGAACAATTCTAGTAATAACTATAGGCCATATCCTTATAATAATGGCAACGGCTATGGTAATTCTTATGGGAATTCTTACAACAATAATAGGAATTCACCCCCTGGACTTGAAGCTATGCTTAAAGAATTTATTAGTACACAAACTGCCTTTAACAAATCTGTTGAAGAAAAGCTTGGGAAAATTGATATACTTGCTTCTAAAGTCGATAGTCTTGCTGCTGATGTTGATCTTTTGAAATCGAAAGTTATGCCTAGTAGGGATATTGAAAATAAAAATTTTACTACAGCAAATGCCATCAAAGTTAGAATTAATGAGAATATAAGATTAATGGCTGAATTGCGTGCTAGGTGGGATAGAGAAGAAAATGAAAAACTAGCTAAAGAGAAGAATGTAGCTAAAGTTTGGACTATTACCACGACTAGTAATGCTAATGCTACACATGTTGCTGCACCTCCTACTATTAATAATAAAAGAATTGGTGTTAGCAATGTTTCCACTTCTAATGCAAAGCGCGAGAAACTGCCTGAAATTGCTAAAACTGCTGAAACTGCCTGTGATAAAACTGCTGAAATTTTTTCCAACATTGGGGATGATGATCCCATTGCTTTAGATTATAATGGTTTGAATTTTGATGATTGCCACATCTCTGAAGTTATAAAGTTCTTACAAAAACTTGCTAAAAGTCCTAATGCTAGTGCTATAAATTTGGCTTTCACGCAACATATTACAAATGCTCTCATAAAAGCTAGAGAAGAGAAACTAGAGCGCGAAGCCTCTATTCCTAGAAAGCTAGAGGATGGTTGGGAGCCCATCATTAAGATGAAGGTTAAAGATTTTGATTGTAATGCCTTATGTGATCTTGGTGCAAGTATTTCTGTTATGCCTAAGAAAATTTATAATATGCTTGACTTGCCACCGCTGAAAAATTGTTATTTGGATGTTAATCTTGCTGATCATTCTACAAAGAAACCTTTGGGGAAAGTTGATAATGTTCGCATTACCGTTAACAATAACCTTGTCCCCGTTGATTTTGTTGTCTTGGATATTGAATGCAATGCATCTTGTCCCATTATATTGGGAAGACCTTTTCTTCGAACTGTTGGTGCTATCATTGATATGAAGGAAGGTAATATAAAATATCAATTTCCTCTCAAGAAAGGTATGGAACACTTCCCTAGAAAGAGAATGAAGTTACCTTTTGATTCTATTATTAGAACAAATTATGATGTTGACACTTCGTCTCTTGATAATACTTGATACACACTTTCTGCGCCTAGCTGAAAGGCGTTAAAGAAAAGCGCTTATGGGAGACAACCCATGGTTTTTACTACAGTACTTTGTTTTTATTTTGTGTCTTGGAAGTTGTTTACTACTGTAGCAACCTCTCCTTATCTTAGTTTAGTGTTTTGTTGTGCCAACTAAAGTCGTTGATAGTAAAGTTCATACTAGATTTGGATTACTGCGCAGAAACAGATTTCTTTGCTGTCACGAATCTGGGCTGTTTTCTCTGTAGGTAACTCAGAAAATTATGCCAATTTACGTGAGTGATCCTCAGATATGTACGCAACTTTCATTCAATTTGAGCATTTTCATTTGAGCAAGTCCTGTGCCTCGATAAAATTTGTCAATACGAACTGTTCTGTTTTGACAGATTCTGCCTTTTATTTCGCATTGCCTCTTTTGCTATGTTGGATGAATTTCTTTGATCCATTAATGTCCAGTAGCTTTATGCAATGTCCAGAAGTGTTAAGAATGATTGTGTCTCCTCTGAACATGTTAATTTTTATTGTCCACTAATCCTCTAATGAGTTGTTCTAAGTTTGGTGTGGAGGAAGTTTTCAAGGATCAAGAGAGGGAGATGATACAACATGATCAAGGAGAGTGAAAGCTCTAAGCTTGGGGATGCCCCGGTGGTTCACCCCTGGATATTCTAAGAAGACTCAAGCGTCTAAGCTTGGGGGATGCCCAAGGCATCCCCTTCTTCATCGACAACATTATCAGGTTCCTCCCCTGAAACTATATTTTTATTCCATCACATCTTATGTGCTTTTCTTGGAGCGTCGGTTTGTTTTTGTTTTTTGTTTTGTTTGAATAAAACGGATCCTAGCATTCACTTTGTGGGAGAGAGACACGCTCCGCTGTATCATATGGACAAGTATGTCCTTAGGCTCTACTCATAGTATTCATGGCGAAGTTTCTTCTTCGTTAAATTGTTATATGGTTGGAATTGGAAAATGATACATGTAGTAAATTGCTAAAATGTCTTGGATAATGTGATACTTGGCAATTGTTGTGCTCATGTTTAAGCTCTTGCATCATATACTTTGCACCCATTAATGAAGAAATACATAGAGCATGCTAAAATTTGGTTTGCATATTTGGTCTCTCTAAGGTCTAGATAATTTCTAGTATTGAGTTTGAACAACAAGGAAGACGGTGTAGAGTCTTATAATGTTTACAATATGTCTTTTATGTGAGTTTTGCTGCACCGGTTCATCCTTGTGTTTGTTTCAAATAACCTTGCAAGCCTAAACCTTGTATCGAGAGGGATTACTTCTCATGCATCCAAAATCCTTGAGCCAACCACTATGCCATTTGTGTCCACCATACCTACCTACTACATGGTATTTCTCCGCCATTCCAAAGTAAATTGCTTGAGTGCTACCTTTAAATTTCCATTCTTCACCTTTACAATATATAGCTCATGGGACAAATAGCTTAAAAACTATTGTGGTATTGAATATGTACTTATGCACTTTATCTCTTATTAAGTTGCTTGTTGTGCGATAACCATGTTTCTGGGGACGCCATCAACTATTCTTTGTTGAATATCATGTGAGTTGCTATGCATGTTCGTCTTGTCTGAAGTAAGAGAGATCTACCACCTTATGGTTAAGCATGCATATTGTTAGAGAAGAACATTGGGCCGCTAACTAAAGCCATGATCCATGGTGGAAGTTTCAGTTTTGGACAATATCCTCAATCTCATATGAGAAAATTATTAATTGTTGGTACATGCTTATGCATAAAAGAGGAGTCCATTATCTGTTGTCTATGTTGTCCCGGTATGGATGTCTAAGTTGAGAATAATCAATAGCGAGAAATCCAATGCGAGCTTTCTCCTTAGACCTTTGTACAGGCGGCATAGAGGTACCCCTTTGTGACACTTGGTTAAAACATGTGCATTGCGATGATCCGGTAGTCCAAGCTAATTAGGACAAGGTGCGGGCACTATTAGTATTCTATGCATGAGGCTTGCAACTTGTAAGATATAATTTACATGATACATATGCTTTATTACTACCGTTGACAAAATTGTTTCATGTTTTCAAAATCAAAGCTCTAGCACAAATATAGCAATCAATGCTTTTCCTCTATGGAGGACCATTCTTTTACTTTTATGTTGAGTCAGTTCACCTATTTCTCTCCACCTCAAGAAGCAAACACTTGTGTGAACTGTGCATTGATTCCTACATACTTGCATATTGCACTTATTATATTACTCTATGTTGACAATATCCATGAGATATACATGTTACAAGTTGAAAGCAACCGCTGAAACTTAATCTTCCTTTGTGTTGCTTCAATGCTTTTACTATGAATTATTGCTTTATGAGTTAACTCTCATGCAAGACTTATTGATGCTTGTCTTGAAGTACTATTCATGAAAAGTCTTTGCTATATGATTCACTTGTTTACTCATGTCATATACATTGTTTTGATCGCTGCATTCACTACATATGCTTTACAAATAGTATGATCAAGGTTATGATGGCATGTCACTCCAGAAATTATCTTTGTTATCGTTTTACCTGCTCGGGACGAGCAGAACTAAGCTTGGGGATGCTGATACGTCTCCGACGTATCGATAATTTCTTATGTTCCATGCCACATTATTGATGATATCTACATGTTTTATGCACACTTTATGTCATATTCGTGCATTTTCTGGAACTAACCTATTAACAAGATGCCGAAGTGCCAGTTGCTGTTTTTTGCTGTTTTTGGTTTCAGAAATCCTAGTAAGGAAATATTCTCGGAATTGGACGAAATCAACGCCCAGGGTCCTATTTTGCCACGAAGCTTCCAGAAGACCGAAGAGTCAACGAAGTGGGGCCACGAGGTGGCCAAACCACAGGGCGGCGCGGCCCAAGCCCTGGCCGCGCCACCCTGTCATCTGGGCCCCTCGTGACGCCCCTTGACCTGCCCTTCCGCCTACAAATAGCCTTCGTCGCGAAACCCCCAGTACCGAGAGCCACGATACGGAAAACCTTCCAGAGACGCCGCCGCCAATCCCATCTCGGGGGATTCAGGAGATCGCCTCCGGCACCCTGCCGGAGAGGGGAATCATCTCCCAGAGGACTCTACGCCGCCATGGTCGCCTCCGGAGTGATGTGTGAGTAGTCTACCCCTGGACTATGGGTCCATAGCAGTAGCTAGATGGTTGTCTTCTCCCCATTGTGCTTAATTGTCGGGTCTTGTGAGCTGCCTAACATGATCAAGATCATCTATCTGTAATTCTATATGTTGCGTTTGTTGGGATCCGATGAATAGAGAATACTTGTTATGTTGATTATCAAAGTTATGTCTATGTGTTGTTTATGATCTTGCATGCTCTCCGTTACTAGTAGATGCTCTGGCCAAGTAGATGCTTGTAACTCCAAGAGGGAGTATTTATGCTCGATAGTGGGTTCATGTCTCCGTGAATCTGGAGAAGTGACAGAAATCTCTAAGATTATGGATGTGCTGTTGCCACTAGGGATAAAACATTGATGCTATGTCCGAGGATGTAGTTATTGATTACATTACGCGCAATACTTAATGCAATTGTCTGTTGTTAGCAACTTAATACTGGAGGGGTT
Organism: Lolium perenne; assembly: GCF_019359855.2. Lineage (NCBI taxonomy): Eukaryota > Viridiplantae > Streptophyta > Magnoliopsida > Poales > Poaceae > Lolium > Lolium perenne. Next base: position 232,358,196 of record NC_067244.2, on the reverse strand, counting down.
CGGATGATAACCTGAAGGTGGACTTTTTAGGCATAGATGCATGCTGGATAGCGGTCTATGTACATTGTCGTAATGCCCAATTAAATCTCACAATACTCATCATAATATGTATGTGCATGGTCATGCCCTCTTTATTTGTCAATTGCCCAACTGTAATTTGTTCACCCAACATGATGTTTATCTTATGGGAGAGACACCTCTAGTGAACTGTGGACACCGGTCCAATTCTCTATACTGAAATACAATCTACTGCAATACTGTTCTACTGTTTTCTGCAAACAATCATCTTCCACACTATACATCTAATCCTTTGTTACAGCATGCCGGTGAGATTGACAACCTCACTGTTTCGTTGGGGCAAAGTACTTTGGTTGTGTTGTGCAGGTTCCACGTTGGCGCCGGAATCCCTGGTGTTGCGCCGCACTACATCCCGCCGCCATCAACCTTCAACGTGCTTCTTGGCTCCTACTGGTTCGATAAACCTTGGTATCATACTGAGGGAAAACTTGCCGCTGTACGCATCACACCTTCCTCTTGGGGTTCCCAATGGACGCGTGCTGTACGCCTATCAGACCTTTCTTCTACTTTTATGTTGAGTCAGTTCACCTATCTCTCTCCATCTCAAGAAGCAAACACTTGTGTGAACTGTGCATTGATTCCTACATACTTGCATATTGCACTTGTTATATTACTTTACATTGACAAATATCCATGAGATACACATGTTACAAGTTGAAAGCAACCGCTGAAACTTCATCTTCCTTTGTGTTGCTTCAATACCTCTACTTTGAATTATTGCTTTATGAGTTAACTCTTATGCAAGACTTATTGATGTTTGTCTTGAAGTACTATTCATGAAAAGTCTTTGCTATATGATTCATTTGTTTACTCATGTCATTTACATTGTTTGGATCGCTGCATTTATTACATATGCTTACAATAGTATGATCAAGGTTATGATGGCATGTCACTCCAGAAATTATCTTTGTTATCGTTTACCTGCTCGGGACGAGCAGAAACTAAGCTTGGGGATGCTGATACGTCTCCGACGTATCGATAATTTCTTATGTTCCATGCCACATTATTGATGATATCTACATGTTTTATGCATACTTTATGTCATATTTATGCATTTTCCGGCACTAACCTATTAACGAGATGCCGAAGAGCCAGTTGCTGTTTTCTGCTATTTTTGGTTTCAGAAATCCTAGTAAGGAAATATTCTCGGAATTGGACGAAATCAACGCCCAGGGTCCTATTTTCACACGAAGCTTCCAGAAGACCGAAGAGAAGACGAAGTGGGACCACGAGGCGGCGCCACAGTAGGGCGGCGCGGCCCAAGCCCTGGCCGCGCCACCCTAGCGTGTGGGCCCCTCGTGACTCTCCTGACTCTGCCCTTCCGCCTACAAATAGCCTTCGTCGCGAAACCCCCAGTACCGAGAGCCACGATACGGAAAACCTTCCAGAGACGCCGCCGCCACCAATCCCATCTCGGGGGATTCAGGAGATCGCCTCCGGCACCCTGCCGGAGAGGGGATTCATCTCCCGGAGGACTCTACACCGCCATGGTCGCCTCCGGAGTGATGAGTGAGTAGTTCACCCCTGGACTATGGGTCCATAGCAGTAGCTAGATGGTTGTCTTCTCCTCATTGTGCTTCATTGTCGGATCTTGTGAGTTGCCTAACATGATCAAGATCATCTATCTGTAATGCTATATGTTGTGTTTGTTGGGATCCGATGGATAGAGAATACTATGTTATGTTGATTATCAATCTATGTGTTGTTTATGATCTTGCATGCTCTCCATTACTAGTAGATGCTTTGGCCAAGTTTTTACTCTTAACTCCAAGAGGGAGTATTTATGCTCGATAGTGGGTTCATGTCTCCGTGAATCTGGGGGAGTGACAGAAACCTCTAAGGTTATGGATGTACTGTTGCCACTAGGGATAAAACATTGATGCTATGTCCGAGGATGTAGTTATTGATTACATTACGTACCATACTTAATGCAATTGTCTGTTGTTTTCAACTTAATACTGGAAGGGGTTCGGATGATAACCTGAAGGTGGACTTTTTAGGCATAGATGCATGCTGGATAGCGGTCTATGTACTTTGTCGTAATGCCCAATTAAATCTCACAATACTCATCATATCATGTATGTGCATGGTCATGCCCTCTCTATTTGTCAATTGCCCAACTGTAATTTGTTCACCCAACATGCTATTTATCTTATGGGAGAGACACCTCTAGTGAACTGTGGACCCCGGTCCATTCTTTACATCTGAAATACAATCTACTGCAATTGGTCTACTGTTCTCTGCAAACAATCATCATCCACACTATACATCTAATCCTTTGTTACAGCAAGCCGGTGAGATTGACAACCTCACTGTTTCGTTGGGGCAAAGTACTTTGGTTGTGTTGTGCAGGTTCCACGTTGGCACCGGAATCCCTGGTGTTGCGCCGCACTACATCTCGCCGCCATCAACCTTCAACGTGCTTCTTGGCTCCTACTGGTTCGATAAACCTTGGTTTCATACTGAGGGAAAACTTGCCGCTGTACGCATCACACCTTCCTCTTGGGGTTCCCAACGGACGCGTGCTGTACGCGTATCACCCGCACCTTGTCCTAATTAGCTCGGATTACCTGGATTATCATCGCAATGCATATGTTTTAACCAAGTGTCACAAAGGGGTACCTCTATGCCGCCTGTACAAAGGTCTAAGGAGAAAGCTCGCATTGGATTTCTCGCTATTGATTATTCTCAACTTAGACATCCATACCAGGACAACATAGACAACAGATAATGGACTCCTCTTTTATGCATAAGCATTCAACAATTATTAATTTTCTCATATGAGATTGAGGATATTTGTCAAAACTGAAACTTCCACCATGGATCATGGCTTTAGTTAGCGGCCCAATGTTCTTCTCTAACATTATGCAATGCTCTAACCATTTTAGTGGTAAATCTCCCTTACTTCAGACAAGACGAACATGCATAGCAACTCACATGATATTCAACAAAGAGTAGTTGATGGCGTCCCTAGGAACATGGTTATCGCACAACAAGCAACTTAATAAGAGATAAAGTGCATAAGTACATATTCAATACCACAATAGTTTTTAGGCTATTTGTCCCATGAGCTATATATTGTAAAGGTAGAGGATAGAAATTTTGAAGGTAGCACTCAAGCAATTTACTTTGGAATGGCGGAGAAATACCATGTAGTAGGTAGGTATGGTGGACACAAATGGCATAGTGGTTGGCTCAAGGATTTTGGATGCATGAGAAGTATTCCCTCTCGATACAAGGTTTAGGCTAGCAAGGCTATTTGAAACAAACACAAGGATGAACCGGTGCAGCAAAACTCACATAAAAGACATATTGTAAACATTATAAGACTCTACACCATCTTCCTTGTTGTTCAAACTCAATACTAGAAATTATCTAGACCTTAGAGAGACCAATTATGCAAACCAAATTTTAGCATGCTCTATGTATTTCTTCATTAATAGGTGCAAAGTATATGATGCAAGAGCTTAAACATGAGCACAACAATTGCCAAGTATCACATTATCCAAGACATTATAGCAATTACTACATGTATCATTTTCCAATTCCAACCATATAACAATTTAACGAAGAAGAAACTTCGCCATGAATACTATGAGTAAAGCCTAAGGACATATTTGTCCATATGCAATAGTGGAGCATGTCTCTCTCCCACACAATGAATGCTAGGATCCATTTTATTCAAACAAAACAAAAACAAAAACAAACCGACGCTCCAAGCAAAGTACATAAGATGTGATGGAATAAAAATATAGTTTCACTAGAGGAACCTGATAATGTTGTCGATGAAGAAGGGGATGCCTTGGGCATCCCCAAGCTTAGACGCTTGAGTCTTCTTGATATATGCAGGGGTGAACCACCGGGGCATCCCCAACCTTAGGGCTTTCACTCTCCTTGATCATGTTGTATCATCTCCCTCTCTTGATCCTTGAAAACTTCCTCCACACCAAACTCAAAACAACTCATTAGAGGGTTAGTGCACAATCAAAATTTACATGTTCAGAGGTGACATAATCATTCTTAACACTTCTGGACATTGCACAAAGCTACTGAAAGTCAATGGAATCGAAAAATCCATCAAGCATAGCAAAACAGGCAATGCGAAATAAAAGGCAGAATCTGTCAAAACAGAACAGTTCGTAAAGACGAATTTTATTGAGGCACCAGACTTTCTCAAATGAAAATGCTCAAATTGAATGAAAGTTGAGTACATATCTGAGGATCACTCACGTAAATTGGCATAATTTTCTGAGTTACCTACAGAGAATTAGGCCCAGATTCGTGACAGAAAATAAATCTGTTTCTGCGCAGTAACCCAAATCTAGTATGAACCTTACTATCAACGACTTTACTTGGCACAACAATGCACAAAACTAAGATAAGGAGAGGTTGCTACAGTAGTAACAACTTCCAAGACTCAAATATAAAATAAAGGTACTGTAGTAAAAACATGGGTTGTCTCCCATAAGCGCTTTTCTTTAACGCCTTTCAGCTAGGCGCAGAAAGTGTATATCAAGTATTGTGAAGAGCCGAAGTGTCAACATCATAATTTGTTCTAATAATAGAATCAAAAGGTAACTTCATTCTCTTTCTAGGGAAGTGTTCCATACCTTTCTTGAGAGGAAATTGATATTTAATATTACCTTCTTTCATGTCAATAATAGCACCAACAGTTCGAAGAAAAGGTCTTCCCAATATAATGGGACAAGATGCATTGCATTCAATATCCAAGACAACAAAATCAACGGGGACAAGGTTATTGTTAACGGTAATGCGAACATTATCAACTCTCCCCAAAGGTTTCTTTGTAGAATGATCAGCAAGATTAACATCCAAATAACAATTTTTCAATGGTGGCAAGTCAAGCATATTATAGATTTTCTTAGGCATAACGGAAATACTTGCACCAAGATCACATAAAGCATTACAATCGAAGTCATTGACCTTCATCTTAATGATAGGCTCCCAACCATCCTCTAGCTTCCTAGGAATAGAAGCTTCGCGTTCTAGTTTCTCTTCTCTAGCTTTTATGAGAGCGTTTGTAATATGTTTCGTGAAAGCCAAGTTTATAGCACTAGCATTAGGACTCTTAGCAAGTTTTTGTAAGAACTTTATAACTTCAGAGATATGACAATTATCAAAATCCAAACCATTATAATCTAAAGCAATGGGATCATCATCCCCAATGTTGGAAAAAATTTCAGCAGTTTTATCACAGGCAGTTTCAGCAGTTTTAGCAGTTTTTCAGGCAATTTTTCGCGCTTTGCATTAGAAGTGGAAACATTGCCAACACAAATTCTTTTACCATTATTAGTAGGAGGTGCAGCAACATGTGTAGCATTAGCATTGCTAGTGGTGGTAATAGTCCAAACTTTAGCTATATTATCTTCTTTTTCATTTTCTTCTTTCTCCCACCTAGCACGCAATTCGGCCATCAATCTTATATTCTCATTAATTCTAACTTGGATGGCATTTGCTGTAGTAACAATTTTATTATTATGATTTTCATGAGGCATAACTTTCGATTTCAAAAGATCAACATCAGCAGCAAGACTATCGACTTTAGAAGCAAGTATATCAATTTTCCCAAGCTTTTCTTCAACAGATTTGTTAAAAGCAGTTTGTGTACTAATAAATTCTTTAAGCATGGCTTCAAGTCCAGGGGTGAATTCCTATTATTTTTGTAAGAATTCCCATAAGAATTACCATAGCCGTTGCCATTATTATAAGGATATGGCCTATAGTTGTTACTAGAATTGTTCCGGTAAGCGTTGTTGTTGAAATTATTATTTTTAATGTAGTTTACATCAACATGTTCTTCTTGAGCAACCAATGAAGCTAATGGAACATTATTAGGATCAATATTTGTCCTATCAATCACAAGCATAGTGTGGTGACCCGGCATACCACTGCATGGTGTAGTATGCAAGTCTGATATAACACCAATGAAACACCGTTCCACTCGTATTATATCGCTCAGAGTGGTACAACAGAAACATATGCGGGTCCAAGGCATGTCTATAGAATTACAACACAGACTCTTTACAAAAGATCCACACAGCCTCCTACTTTACAATGAGGTAAAACTGCAAATAAACTCCAGAAGAACGACTCGTGATCTAATCTTATCACAGACTCTATTTAAAGAGTATTTGACTAGCTTAAGAGGCTATGACTAGATTCTAGCTAAATAGGAGCTAGGTTTAGGAAGCTAGTTCCCTTCTACTACTTAATTTAGGGTTTCTCCATGGTAGTTGTAGTGTTTGACCCTTCCGGCAGGTTCCTGTCCCCTTGAAGTATTTGTAGACTCCTCGGTCTTCGAGTTGCATGGTAGATCCTCCTTCGATGCCTCCATATCTAAGCAGGGGATTTAAGAGTGGGATGAGTACGAGCGTACTCAACAAGTTCATTATAGGAAAGAGGTGTTTAATGCACTAGCTACAGCATTAGACCATAAAGTCTAATACCAATGCAAGTTTTCATAACCATTTCTTCAAAAGGTTGCTTTTATTCAGAAGAACTATGTCCGTCAGCCTTCACTGGTTTACTAGAACTTCATGGAGCTCCTTTCCGGCCGCGTTCGCAGTTCCATATCCCGGAACAGGGAGTGACAGGTCATGGTTCTTTACACTCTGCAGAGGTGTGTTGCTTTACCCATAAGAGATCTTAACCTTGGTGCCAACCGAGTCTATAGTTCTCGTCCACACTTCCTTTGGTGTGAGGCCCGGTATAAGGTCATAGCCAATCATATTCCTCCGCTACCTCATACACCCACCCGTTGATGCAAACTCCGACCCTGGGTCCTCGCCGGTGCTCTTATACCAATTAAGGACGGCCCCCGACCACGACAACAGTTCAGGTCTCTACCATGAACTCCTTCGCCGGCAGCTGCAACCCATCATAGACCGCAATTACCGTGGGGACTTCATCAGGACCCCCACCCTACCACTTGTCCTCTCTTGGATCAAGGGTACCACTTGTCCTCTCTTGGATCAAGGGTCTACGGTAAAGCGCATCCGTTGATGTACAAGAGGTGGAAATACAATTGACTATTCCGTCCCACTCCAGATCTTATGGTTAACACGGGTATTACGGCACAAGAATCACTGGCGACATTTGTTGTTTAATCCTAGATGGATATAAACCCTTGCAATGGAACCTCCACCATATCAACACAATCCATGGTTCCATTGCCCACCACATAGTCATATTCATAGTTATGAAAGTAGTGGTTTTGGTTTTTATGCAATAGTGATAACCATAGTACTTTGCAAGTAATTTGATAGAAATACTCAAATGACATGAGCAAGTGATGAACTTGCCTTTCTTGGCTGCAAGATTATGCAGACAAGGTCTTCGATACGCAATAACTCCAAATTCTGAAATAGCATCATCGTCCGGTAAGGACGATGTTTAAAAGATTGGCAAGGATGCAATAATGCATAAGTATGAGATGCAATCGCTCTAAACGTGACCTAACCCCGATGATTTAGGATTAGTGAGTTGAAATGATTTGTTTAGGGTGTGTTGCACTTTTAGAGTGGTTCTCATACAAAGTTCTTATTCAAGTGTGGTTACATGGTATCATAAACAGGTGCTGCAATGTATCATAATAATAACACTAATAGCACACAACAATAACATTGAGTATAAACCTAATATGTAATGAATGGTGGTTGGTTTTAGCACTATATGGCATGGTTAATGGTTAATTATCATATACTTCAAAAGAATAACTTTTGAAGAACATACTTCTTAACTAATAAGAAGTATCTCAATTTGAATTGGGTGGTTTAGGGTTTGCTATTGGATCTACTAAGTAAGGAATAGTTAGTTCCTATATAGGATGATGCATAATTCTTTAGTGCTTGCAGGGTTTAGTGGAGCATGATTAATGGTGCAGAGTATTAGGCATGGTTGCTATTAGAGTTCATCACAATGATGTGATTCTAAGCATGGATAAATAAGGATGATGGTTTTGGTAATAAGAGCTAGGGTTTAGTCTTGGTTAATCCTACTTGATCAACCTGGTTGGATAGGTATACATACATGGAATACTAAATTATTGATAATAGGGCTCCTACATTTCATGTGGCATGGCAAGTATTTAATTGTTAATTATGGTTCTATGAATCAAAAGAAAAGTATCATGATCACATTTTCTAAGCTAGGGTTTAGGTTTAGAAGTAAATTAGGTTTCACATAAGATAATAGAGTTAGGGTTTTAAATAGGACTTAGGGTTTATGATTCTCATGAAATTATGAAGTTGTGATTTCATAATGGAACTAAGTTTTCCTATTTGTGATATAATGCCTAAAACAATAATTGGTAACGGAGTTAAAGTGATTAATTACTTTGAAATAAAATGATAATAGATTTAACATTATATTATGCCAAAAGGCTTAATAAAAATATGATAATACTATTAGGGTTTAGGGTTTTGAATTAATAATTGAAGTAATGATTAGTTAGGATTGTCATATGGTTAAATACAATCATCAATATTTATTTGTTGTTTTATATGGCATTTCAATGCAAAGTAATATTTTCTTTATGTGAAGAATAGAAACAAGAAATTATATTTTTAATATTTAGGTTTAATAGTTTAAGATTTAAAATTAGCCTTTTTAAAATTTAGAGGAAACTCTAAATTATTTTTCCTTTAGTTTCAAAGTATTTGTTATATATTATTATAGGGGTAATTTTCTGTTACTCACTTTTATTTATTGGTTGTTATTTAACTAAATTTTAAATGATAAAATTTCATAGGGAAAGGAAATAAATAAAAAAAATATGGATCAAATGGCCCAATGGTTTGGCCCAAACCTGGCCCAGACCAACTTGGTCCGACCGACTCAACCTGGTCGAGCCAGGCGAGACCCGGACCCGACCCCTCTCTCTTCCTCCTCCCTCTCACTCGCACGCACTCGACCCCTCCACCCTCCTTTCTCGCGACCACCAAGCTCTGCCGCGCCGCCGATTTCTTCTGGCCACCTCCGGCCCTCCCCAGTGCCGGCGGGATGGGGTTCTGGACCGCCTCGCTGTGCTCTACCTCTCCGTCCAGATCGATTTGATTTTCCTGGTCTTAATCAGCCACCCCCAAACCTGAGAACCCTAGCTGCTGCCCAGCGCCGCTCCGGCCATTGTTGGCCGCATCCGACACTGCCACACGCTGGAGCTGTTCCGCCACCATCACGTCCTTCTACTCCACCAAATTCCCCTCGCCGAGACTCCTCTTACACCGAGGTTCGTGCCCCTCAGACCAACCCTAGCCGCCTCCTATTCCGGCAGTCGCCAGCCGATTCCGGCACCGTCTCCCACTAGCGTGATGCCTCCACGGTATCCACCACCGGTGCCCGCTGCTTCGACACCGCCCGGCGCTCTCGTGCGACCCTGTCCACGGCTACGCCTAGCAGCGAGCCGTGGTTGTCCTCCGACGCTCCCCCATCTGCGCCCCATGTACGAGCTCCTTCTACTCCCCTTTCTGGCGCAAGTTGGACGGCAGCTGTGGCTGCAACCCCGGGCGCCCCTCCTGGCTCGACATGGTCTGCTCCAGGTGCTGTGGTGGTGCCTTACGGCTGCTGCTGCCTGTGTTGCTGATGAACTGGTGGTGTTTCACTGCTGGGTTTGACGTGGTGGATGTACTGGTGGGGCGGTGTGACGATGTGGTGACTATTTCCTCCTCGACGCCGGCTGGACGGTGCCGCGGACGCAACCCCGGCGTCGCCTACCTTGCTACCTCCTGTACTGCACGGTGAGCTAAACCCTTCCCTAGTCTGCCTATGATCATCTATTGTGGTGCTCATGTGCTGTAACGATATTACTTAATTCTCTATTGTCTTGATGTTGTGCTGGGGCTAAATAAATCATGCCCCGGGTAGTGGAGGTAAGATTCATTGTTCTCTGTGAATTGTGGCCTGATCTAGTAATGCTTTGTCACTGCCATGTGCTATGGGTGTTGCTTTGGTTAGTGAAGCTTTGGATTTACTGATATATATGTACTAGACTTGCTATGGTGTCTCTGTTGAGATGATTAACTATTCTGGCATGTGTGTGATCTGCTGTGACTTAATACTGACGAAACTGAACCTGGATAGTTCAGTCAACTGTAATAATTCAGTTGTACCCATGTGTAGCTTATTACTGAATATGGGAATGTGAGAGACATTTAGATTTGCTTGCAGATTGATGCTTTGTTTGGTGACTTGCTTATGAGCCTGTATACTTATTTTTGGTGGCTTTACTACTGGCTATATATATATTTATATATATATGATCCATTGATCTCCAGGAATTAATCCAGGAACAAGTTGATGTTACTGTTTGCTATCTATCTGTGATGCCCCTGTTTGGATGAGTGATTCATCCAGGCATATACACTGATGGTGTTGCTTTTACTGAAAGGATGCATTCTATATTTACTTGATACTTGGTTAGGCAATTTGCTTGATGGCTTGCTGGGTTAGCTTGTATGCTAGCCTCTGATTGTTGCTATGGTGCTACTTGGTTGGCCTGAGTAATTTCCTGGACCCCAAGTAGACCACTGTAGATGATGAATTTATTGGTGAAAGATGTGTTGTGTAAAACCTATAAGAACAGATGCTGTTACTTGATTCTTGGGCCCTGCCTGTGATGCAAAGCCTGAGGCTCAGATTTGTATTAAGAACAGATACTATGGCATAGCTCTTATTTCTCTGTGATGATCAGGCATAGCATATCTATGCAGACTGAGAGAATCACCTCTCACAATTTAAACTGATGATTTATAGTTTGAGATTTGCCAATGTTATTACTTGCAAAATATTTCCGTGTGCCATCTGCTTAGGTTTAATCCACTCTGTGGTACCTCCTGGGAGTGTGCACAGAAGAAATATCCGTTTAGCGAGATTGGTGCTGTTGGTAGATTATGTAGAGTGATGTATTAGGCGAAGATCATAACCATGATCAGATGATGTTAAAATTTCCCAAACAAACTCCTGTTGATGCTTGAACTAATCTTCAAGCACCAATATGACTTGAAACAGATCCTTGTGATCTATGCAAATAAACATATGAACTATTTGGGTAAAGTGGGATTTAGTTCTTTGACAACCTGTTGATGTAGAGTAATTGGATCTTCTGGACTGTTGATAGGCCCTGCTTCTTGTGGATAACCTCCACTTCCTCGCTGCTCGCTTCTTCCTATGAATGATCTCAGTGGTTTATCTAGTGGATTTGTTCTTGCTGATGGTTGGTGAGAGTAGTCGATGGATTAACCATCTTGTGCTAGCTAAGCAGCTGGTTGCTGCAAGAGACACCACTTTTATATGGTGCCCAAGAGCTGTGCTTGGCCGACAGCTATGTGCATGCATGTGTGTGTGAGCTGCTTGCATGTGGGACCCTCCTGGTTCAAGTTTCCCTGTGAAGATCTTTGTAGCTGTGGATCAGCTCAACTGAGTCGGCCTTATCTTGAGTTGGGATTTATTCTTGATATTGCCAAGTGTTAAATTGACCCTGCCCATGATGCATGAGCCTGAGGCCAAAATGGAAGATAAGAACAAATACTACAAATCTGGCTCCCAAACCATCTACTCAATGATGAGTTTAGCATAGCAATACTATGCCAAAACCTGAGAGTAATCACTAACCAAAAATTATCTCTCTTCTATTTGTTTTGTTTCTCTTATTGCAGGAAAAGAAAGATATTGGAAGATTGGGAAGATCAAGATTTAGTATAGGAATTCTTTTTTTATTCTTTTGTAATCTTTCTATATTTCTATTTATGTGACTTGTAAATAGTGGAGTAATGGTATTTGTAATAAAGTTTAAATCATTTGTTCATTTGAATTATCAAATGTGTGTACTTTTACCTATAATATTTATATACTTGTTTAAATTTCAAATTCCAATTCAAATTCTTATTTGAATTTCTGTTTTCCATATTTGAATTTGAATTCAAATTGTTTCCCCCAAAACACATGAGTTCAGAAAGGTCATGTCGAGATTTATCGCACCCACATCGTAGACTAACTCAATTCCACCGATGTAAGAGAAACCTCGACCCCTTTGGAGGTTTTAAACAAAAGCGCGAAAATTCCCCGGATTTTCTATGCATGAATGCAATGCACACATCTGTTTCCTTCTTTTTGTAACCCCCAATCCTGGGATATTACAGTCTCTCCCCCTTAAACTAAACTTCGTCCTCGAAGTTTGAACTCTCTCACGTTTCCGGAGTGTGGATCTGACTTATGCAGACTATGACTTCTTTCGAACTCCGTGGTGATCTCACCAGATATAATTGGATATATCCCTTGTCCAGATTCTTCCTGGAATCCGTTAGGTTTTGTCTTACTTGAGCTTTCATACTTCTGAGTAAATATTACTCACTTTCTCAAGTTATAGTCTACTTCTTACTTCCTCGAGGTATAAACCTCGGCTTCTGGTCTGACATCCTTCTGAAAGTAGTGTTCGATAATCTTATGAAAATAAGATCGAACTTTCTCTCAGTTCAGACCTTCACCAACTATCTTGCTCAAAGTATTGATTCATATGGGATCCAACTGATCCCCCGCTCTCCCCCTTAAGGATGTCCTAATGGTTGCTAAGCTCATCTTCCCCAACCATCTAGCTCCTTGGTTAGACTATATGTCTTTTCCTTGGCTTTCTATTGTACTTTTCTAGGGTATCCTATTTGGATTGGTTGTGTACCCACATGGCTGTGAATACCAGTACGATATATTAGTTGGTTATGCAACGATGGTTGTTCCAACATTACATAGGACAAGTGTGTTCCCATGAAAGCTTGTGCAATTTAAAGATATTATTCTGCAACTAATATTGTGCTAAATGAAGAAGTTGTTTCAACATACTGATTGAGTCAAAATAAGTATGGTCAAAGTCCTATGCATCCGTCCTTGTGCTCCATCCACTTCCTTGTTCGAACTTCTTAGATGATGAGCTCCCCCGGTGATTTGAAAATTGGTTCATTGCTTCATTTGATCTTCGTACCAGATATGGATCCGGGCATTCTGATTTCATATGACCTAGTTGTCCACATCCAAAACAGGTAATATCCTGTTGCGTGCAATCTTTGGCATAGTGACCTTTTCTTGCACAGTTATGACATCGAACTTGACTATAAAATGGTGTGATTGTCTCATCTCTAGTTTGGAAATTCATCTCTGACTGAGTTTGTTGTATCTGAATTGGTTGTGGTTCCAACCTTGCCTTCCGTTTTCTTTCATTCTGCACTTCTTCATAATCATTCTCCAAAGTAATTGCAGTATCCACTAGCTCGTGGAACCTTGTGCATTTAGTTAGATTCAACTGCATTTTCAGGAATGGATTCATCCCTTTTAAGAACCTTTTTATCCTTTTCTCCTCTGTGTTCACATCCTCTGCTGCATAACGTGATAAACGATCAAACTCTACTAGATATTTCCATACCGACAAGTCATTCTGCTTCAAGGTCTCGAACTCTCTTCTCTTTAGTTCCATGATACTTTCAGGAACCTGGGCTTCTCGGAACTTCTTCTTAAACTCGTCCCACGTGAAAACATGTTCCGTAGGTTGAATTAGAGTCACGTTATCCCACCATGAAGCTGCTAGTCCTGATAGTAGATAGGTGGCATATCTAACCTTCTCTTCATCATTACACCGAACTGTATTTAATTTCCGCTCAGTGTCCCTCAACCAATCATCCGCATCCATAGGTTCTGGTGCGGTAGCAAAAGTCAGTGGATTGGTTTGTAGGAATTCCGTAAGACTCACTCCTTTTGGCCCTCCATTTCTGATACCTCCATTATTCTCATGTATCAAACGACTGAAAAACTCATTTTGTTATGCTAAGTTTGCTGCTCTATCCTCAGCCATCCTTTCCATGTGCTCAAAGAATTCTTGCCCAAGCAGTAAAGGGGTTGATGTTGATGATCTAGTGACGGATAATGCCTCTTCCATCCGCTTAGCTTCTCTTTCCTGACCTTCTTTTGCCTCCCTCTCTTCATGAGTCGTTACTATTTCCTCAGTTGGTTGGTAACTCGTCTCTCCCTCACGCGATCCCATTTACCCTCTAGACCTGTAACATCAAGAAAGAACTCAATGATGCAACATGCATTTGCACACCAAGGTCAAACTTCATGCACAGATCTAGTCAATCAATGAAAATCCAATAAAATCCAAGAAGATTCAGCTTTGTGCTTATAATACACATCATCATAGGCCTGAATAAAATAGTTGAGTAAGACATCTCTAAACATCAGGCTCTGATGTGTAGTATATAACACCACATAAGATAGGTTTAAATCGTGATACTTAGCACGAATATATGGAAGTCTACTATTTGTCTCAACCTTTACCTTAATTGCACAATTGCAATAAGATAACTTGAAACAAGGTGGTCTAGAATAGTTAAGGTTAACCTAATTTTCTTTAGAATTACTAACTTAGCTTTCATTATGTTGAGGACTACTTCATATGGTATATCTAGATTCTAGCATAGTTATTCTAAACACATAACTATTGGACTATAGCTCCTATACTTCCAAGTGTTTCTATTTATAAAACTATGGTCATGATGTGCTTGGCACACTTCTTATTGTTTTGGAACACAATTCTTGCACTATTTGTTTAGCACTTAGCTTCTTATTGTACTCCTCCTAAATACTTTAGATGTTCTACTTCATCACATAATGACTCTCAAGTGAATCATATATGATTAGCAACTCTACCATGTAGGTAGATATATATTATTCCTATCACTCTTCCTTATCTCCCATGATTGACTCATCATGGTCTATACTGCCTCATATCAGTTGTTTTTATCACTTACTATCAATGGTTTCACATATCTAGATAATTTCACTTACTCATTACTTATCTGGGTCTACATCTTTTATTAGGATATCTTAATTAACTTCATCACTTGATATAACTCCTATTACAGTTCTGGATAACTCTTACTTAACCATAACCTATGTTGGTACACATCTTCCAATAGGATATCTTCCTTATGGTTGTATCCTCTCTTTGGACTACCATGTATTGTATACCAACTGTGATCTACTCATATATTGTTTTAGGGACTTAATGGTGTGCTCTATATTTAGCTAACTAACTTAAGGAAGAAACATTGACTTAAGTGTGTCAGGATCATTCTCAAGTGAATATCCATCTCAAGTCATAACAAGTATTTGGTTTACCTAGGACAACTCCCTATAGACACTACCAATCCTATAGGTCTCCTTTAAAGGGTTTTAATCCTAGGGTCAAAGCATTTGCTCTGATACCAACTGTGGTGACCCGGCATACCACTGCATGGTGTAGTATGCAAGTCTGATATAACACCAATGAAACACCGTTCCACTCGTATTATATCGCTCAGAGTGGTACAACAGAAACATATGCGGGTCCAAGGCATGTCTATAGAATTACAACACAGACTCTTTACAAAAGATCCACACAGCCTCCTACTTTACAATGAGGTAAAACTGCAAATAAACTCCAGAAGAACGACTCGTGATCTAATCTTATCACGGACTCTATTTAAAGAGTATTTGACTAGCTTAAGAGGCTATGACTAGATTCTAGCTAAATAGGAGCTAGGTTTAGGAAGCTAGTTCCCTTCTACTACTTAATTTAGTGTTTCTCCATGGTAGTTGTAGTGTTTCACCCTTCCGGCAGGTTCCTGTCCCCTTGAAGTATTTGTAGACTCCTCGGTCTTCGAGTTGCATGGTAGATCCTCCTTCGATGCCTCCATATCTAAGCAGGGGATTTAAGAGTGGGATGAGTACGAGCGTACTCAACAAGTTCATTATAGGAAAGAGGTGTTTAATGCACTAGCTACAGCATTAGACCATAAAGTCTAATACCAATGCAAGTTTTCATAACCATTTCTTCAAAAGGTTGCTTTTATTCAGAAGAACTATGTCCGTCAGCCTTCACCGGTTTACTAGAACTTCATGGAGCTCCTTTCCGGCCGCGTTCGCAGTTCCATATCCCGGAACAGGGAGTGACAGGTCACAGTTCTTTACACTCTGCAGAGGTGTGTTGCTTTACCCATAAGAGATCTTAACCTTGGTGCCAACCGAGTCTATAGTTCTCGTCCACACTTCCTTTGGTGTGAGGCCCGGTATAAGGTCATAGCCAATCATATTCCTCCGCTACCTCATACACCCACCCGTTGATGCAAACTCCGACCCTGGGTCCTCGCCGGTGCTCTTATACCAATTAAGGACGGCCCCCGACCACGACAACAGTTCAGGTCTCTACCATGAACTCCTTCGCAAGTCGCAACCCATCATAGACCGCAATTACCGTGGGGACTTCATCAGGACCCCCACCCTACCACTTGTCCTCTCTTGGATCAAGGGTACCACTTGTCCTCTCTTGGATCAAGGGTCTACGGTAAAGCGCATCCGTTGATGTACAAGAGGTGGAAATACAATTGACTATTCCGTCCCACTCCAGATCTTATGGTTAACACGGGTATTACGGCACAAGAATCACTGGCGACATTTGTTGTTTAATCCTAGATGGATATAAACCCTTGCAATGGAACCTCCACCATATCAACACAATCCATGGTTCCATTGCCCACCACATAGTCATATTCATAGTTATGAAAGTAGTGGTTTTGGTTTTTATGCAATAGTGATAACCATAGTACTTTGCAAGTAATTTGATAGAAATACTCAAATGACATGAGCAAGTGATGAACTTGCCTTTCTTGGCTGCAAGATTATGCGAGACAAGGTCTTGGATACGCAATAACTACAAAGTCTGAAATAGCATCATCGTCCGGTAAGGATGATGTTTAAAAGATTGTCAAGGATGCAATAATGCATAAGTATGAGATGCAATCGCTCTAAGCGTGACCTAACACCGATGATTTATGATTAGTGAGTTGAAATGATTTGTTTAGGGTGTGTTGCACTTTTAGAGTGGTTCTCATACAAAGTTCTTATTCAAGTGTGGTTACATGGTATCATAAACAGGTGCTGCAATGTATCATAATAATAACACTAATAGCACACAACAATAACATTGAGTATAAACCTAATATGTAATGAATGGTGGTTGGTTTTAGCACTATATGGCATGGTTAATGGTTAATTATCATATACTTCAAAAGAATAACTTTTGAAGAACATACTTCTTAACTAATAAGAAGTATCTCAATTTGAATTGGGTGGTTTAGGGTTTGCTATTGGATCTACTAAGTAAGGAATAGTTAGTTCCTATATAGGATGATGCATAATTCTTTAGTGCTTGCAGGGTTTAGTGGAGCATGATTAATGGTGCAGAGTATTAGGCATGGTTGCTATTAGAGTTCATCACAATGATGTGATTCTAAGCATGGATAAATAAGGATGATGGTTTTGGTAATAAGAGCTAGGGTTTAGTCTTGGTTAATCCTACTTGATCAACCTGGTTGGATAGGTATACATACATGGAATACTAAATTATTGATAATAGGGCTCCTACATTTCATGTGGCATGGCAAGTATTTAATTGTTAATTATGGTTCTATGAATCAAAAAGAAAAGTATCATGATCACATTTTCTAAGCTAGGTTTAGGTTTAGAAGTAAATTAGGTTTCACATAAGATAATAGAGTTAGGGTTTTAAATAGGACTTAGGGTTTATGATTCTCATGAAATTATGAAGTTGTGATTTCATAATGGAACTAAGTTTTCCTATTTGTGATATAATGCCTAAAACAATAATTGGTAACGGAGTTAAAGTGATTAATTACTTTGAAATAAAATGATAATAGATTTAACATTATATTATGCCAAAAGGCTTAATAAAAATATGATAATACTATTAGGGTTTAGGGTTTTGAATTAATAATTGAAGTAATGATTAGTTAGGATTGTCATATGGTTAAATACAATCATCAATATTTATTTGTTGTTTTATATGGCATTTCAATGCAAAGTAATATTTTCTTTATGTGAAGAATAGAAACAAGAAATTATATTTTTAATATTTAGGTTTAATAGTTTAAGATTTAAAATTAGCCTTTTTAAAATTTAGAGGAAACTCTAAATTATTTTTCCTTTAGTTTCAAAGTATTTGTTATATATTATTATAGGGGTAATTTTCTGTTACTCACTTTTATTTATTGGTTGTTATTTAACTAAATTTTAAATGATAAAATTTCATAGGGAAAGGAAATAAATAAAAAAAATATGGATCAAATGGCCCAATGGTTTGGCCCAAACCTGGCCCAGACCAACTTGGTCCGACCGACTCAACCTGGTCGAGCCAAAGTAGACCCGGACCCGACCCCTCTCTCTTCCTCCTCCCTCTCACTCGCACGCACTCGACCCCTCCACCCTCCTTTCTCGCGACCACCAAGCTCTGCCGCGCCGCCGATTTCTTCTGGCCACCTCCGGCCCTCCCCAGTGCCGGCGGGATGGGGTTCTGGACCGCCTCGCCGTGCTCTACCTCTCCGTCCAGATCGATTTGATTTTCCTGGTCTTAATCAGCCGCCCCCAAACCTGAGAACCCTAGCTGCTGCCCAGCGCCGCTCCGGCCATTGTTGGCCGCATCCGACACTGCCACACGCTGGAGCTGTTCCGCCACCATCACGTCCTTCTACTCCACCAAATTCCCCTCGCCGAGACTCCTCTTACACCGAGGTTCATGCCCCTCAGACCAACCCTAGCCGCCTCCTATTCCGGCAGTCGCCAGCCGATTCCGGCACCGTCTCCCACTGGCGTGACGCCTCCACGGTATCCACCACCGGTGCCCGCTGCTTCGACACCGCCCGGCGCTCTCGTGCGACCCTGTCCACGGCTACGCCTAGCAGCGAGCCGTGGTTGTCCTCCGACGCTCCCCCACCTGCGCCCCATGTACGAGCTCCTTCTACTCCCCTTTCTGGCACAAGTTGGACGACAGCTGTGGCTGCAACCCCGGGCGCCCCTCCTGGCTCGACATGGTCTGCTCCAGTCTTTGTGGTGGTGCCTTACGACCGCTGCCTGTGTTGCTGATGAACTGGTGGTGTTTCACTGCTGGGTTTGACGTGGTGGATGTACTGGTGGGGCGGTGTGACGATGTGGTGACTACTTCCTCCTCGACGCCGGCTGGACGGTGCCGCGGACGCAACCCCGGCGTCGCCTACCTTGCTACCTCCTGTACTGCACGGTGAGCTAAACCCTTCCCCAGTCTGCCTATGATCATCTATTGTTGTGCTCATGTGCTGTAACGATATTACTTAATTCTCTATTGTCTTGATGTTGTGCTGGGGCTAAATAAATCATGCCCCGGGTAGTGGAGGTAAGATTCATTGTTCTCTGTGAATTGTGGCCTGATCTAGTAATGCTTTGTCACTGCCATGTGCTATGGGTGTTGCTTTGGTTAGTGAAGCTTTGGATTTACTGATATATATGTACCAGACTTGCTATGGTGTCTCTGTTGAGATGATTAACTATTCTGGCATGTGTGTGATCTTTGTGACTTAATATCGACTAAACTGAACCTGGATAGTTCAGTCAACTGTAATAATTCAGTTGTACCCATGTGTAGCTTATTACTGAATATGGGAATGTGAGAGACATTTAGATTTGCTTGCAGATTGATGCTTTGTTTGGTGACTTGCTTATGAGCCTGTATACTTATTTTTGGTGGCTTTACTACTGGCTATATATATATTTATATATATATGATCCATTGATCTCCAGGAATTAATCCAGGAACAAGTTGATGTTACTGTTTGCTATCTATCTGTGATGCCCCTGTTTGGATGAGTGATTCATCCAGGCATATACACTGATGGTGTTGCTTTTACTGAAAGGATGCATTCTATATTTACTTGATGCTTTGGTTAGGCAATTTGCTTGATGGCTTGCTGGGTTAGCTTGTATGCTAGCCTCTGATTGTTGCTATGGTGCTACTTGGTTGGCCTGAGTAATTTCCTGGACCCCAAGTAGACCATTGTAGATGATGAATTTATTGGTGAAAGATGTGTTGTGTAAAACCTATAAGAACAGATGCTGCTACTTGATTCTTGGGCCCTGCCTGTGATGCAAAGGCTGAGGCTCAGATTTGTATTAAGAACAGATACTATGGCATAGCTCTTATTTCTCTGTGATGATCAGGCATAGCATATCTATGCAGACTGAGAGAATCACCTCTCACAATTTAAACTGATGATTTATAGTTTGAGATTTGCCAATGTTATTACTTGCAAAATCTTTCCATGTGCCATCTGCTTAGGTTTAATCCACTCTGTGGTACCTCCTGGGAGTGTGCACAGAAGAAATATCCGTTTAGCGAGATTGGTGCTGTTGGTAGATTATGTAGAGTGATGTATTAGGCGAAGATCATAACCATGATCAGATGATGTTAAAATTTCCCAAACAAACTCCTGTTGATGCTTGAACTAATCTTCAAGCACCAATATGACTTGAAACAGATCCTTGTGATCTATGCAAATAAACATATGAACTATTTGGGTAAAGTGGGATTTAGTTCTTTGACAACCTGTTGATGTAGAGTAATTGGATCTTCTGGACTGTTGATAGGCCCTGCTTCTTGTGGATAACCTCCACTTCCTCGCTGCTTCTGCTTCTTCCTATGAATGATCTCAGTGGTTTATCTAGTGGATTTGTTCTTGCTGATGGTTGGTGAGAGTAGTCGATGGATTAACCATCTTGTGCTAGCTAAGCAGCTGGTTGCTGCAAGAGACACCACTTTTATATGGTGCCCAAGAGCTGTGCTTGGCCGACAGCTATGTGCATGCATGTGTGTGTGAGCTGCTTGCATGTGGGACCCTCCTGGTTCAAGTTTCCCTGTGAAGATCTTTGTAGCTGTGGATCAGCTCAACTGAGTCGGCCTTATCTTGAGTTGGGATTTATTCTTGATATTGCCAAGTGTTAAATTGACCCTGCCCATGATGCATGAGCCTGAGGCCAAAATGGAAGATAAGAACAAATACTACAAATCTGGCTCCCAAACCATCTACTCAATGATGAGTTTAGCATAGCAATACTATGCCAAAACCTGAGAGTAATCACTAACCAAAAATTATCTCTCTTCTATTTGTTTTGTTTCTCTTATTGCAGGAAAAGAAATATATTGGAAGATTGGGAAGATCAAGATTTAGTATAGGAATTCTTTTTTTATTCTTTTGTAATCTTTCTATATTTCTATTTATGTGACTTGTAAATAGTGGAGTAATGGTATTTGTAATAAAGTTTAAATCATTTGTTCATTTGAATTATCAAATGTGTGTACTTTTACCTATAATATTTATATACTTGTTTAAATTTCAAATTCCAATTCAAATTCTTATTTGAATTTCTGTTTTCCATATTTGAATTTGAATTCAAATTGTTTCCCCCAAAACACATGAGTTCAGAAAGGTCATGTCGAGATTTATCGCACCCACATCGTAGACTAACTCAATTCCACCGATGTAAGAGAAACCTCGACCCCTTTGGAGGTTTTAAACAAAAGCGCGAAAATTCCCCGGATTTTCTATGCATGAATGCAATGCACACATCTGTTTCCTTCTTTTTGTAACCCCCAATCCTGGGATATTACACATAGACATAATAGCATCAATCTTATCATTCAAGGAAGAGGTTTCTTCGACAGAATTTACCTTCTTACCTTGTGGAGCTCTTTCCGTGTGCCATTCAGAGTAATTAATCATCATATTATCAAGAAGCTTTGTTGCTTCACCAAGAGTGATGGACATAAAAGTACCTCCAGCAGCTGAATCCAATAGGTTCCGCAAAGAAAAATTCAGTCCTGCATAAAAGGTTTGGATGATCATCCAAGTAGTCAGTCCATGGGTTGGGCAATTTTTAACCAAAGATTTCATTCTTTCCCATGCTTGTGCAACATGCTCAGTATCCAATTGTTTAAAATTCATTATGCTACTCCTCAAAGATATAATTTTAGCAGGGGGATAATATCTACCAATAAAAGCATCCTTGCATTTAGTCCATGAATCAATACTATTCTTAGGCAGAGATAGCAACCAATCTTTAGCTCTTCCTCTTAATGAGAAAGGGAACAATTTTAATTTTATAATGTCACCATCTACATCCTTATACTTTTGCATTTCACATAGTTCAACAAAATTATTAAGATGGGCAGCGGCATCATCAGAACTAACACCAGAAAATTGCTCTCGCATAGCAAGATTCAATAAAGCAGGTTTAATTTCAAAGAATTATGCTGTAGTAGCAGGTGGAGCAATAGGTGTGCATAAGAAATCATTATTATTTGTGGTTGTGAAGTCACACAACTTAGTATTTTCAGGGGTGGCCATTTTAGCAGTAGTAAATAAAGCAAACTAGATAAAGTAAATGCAAGTAACTAATTTTTTTGTATTTTTGATATAGCAAACAAGATAGCAAACAAAGTAAAACTAGCAACTAATTTTTTTGTATTTTGATTTAGTGCAGCAAACAAAGTAGTAAATAAAACTAAGCAAGACAAAAACAAAGTAAAGAGATTGGGAAGTGGAGACTCCCCTTGCAGCGTGTCTTGATCTCCCCGGCAACGGCGCCAGAAAAAGAGCTTGATACGCGTACAGCACGCGTCCGTTGGTAACCCCAAGAGGAAGGTGTGATGTGTATAGCGGAAAGTTTTCCCTCAGTATGAAACCAAGGTTTATCGAACTAGTAGGAGCCAAGAAGCACGTTGAAGGTTGATGGCGACGAGATGTAGTGCGGCGCAACACCAGGGATTCCGGCGCCAACGTGGAACCTGCACAACACAACCAAAGTACTTTGCCCCAACGAAACAGTGAGGTTGTGAATCTCACCGGCTTGTTGTAACAAAGGATTAGATGTATAGTGTGGATGATGATTGTTTGCAGAAAACAGTAGAACAAGTATTGCAGTAGATTGTATTCGATGTAAAAGAATGGACCGGGGTCCACAGTTCACTAGAGGTGTCTCTCCCATAAGATAAATAGCATGTTGGGTGAACAAATTACAGTTGGGCAATTGACAAATAGAGAGGGCATGACCATGCACATACATGATATGATGAGTATTGTGAGATTTAATTGGGCATTACGACAAAGTACATAGACCGCTATCCAGCATGCATCTATGCCTAAAAAGTCCACCTTCAGGTTATCATCCGAACCCCTTCCAGTATTAAGTTGCAAACAACAGACAATTGCATTAAGTATGGTGCGTAATGTAATCAATAACTACATCCTCAGACATAGCATCAATGTTTTATCCCTAGTGGCAACAGCACATCCATAACCTTAGAGGTTTCTCTCACTCCCCCAGATTCACGGAGACATGAACCCACTATCGAGCAGAAATACTCCCTCTTGGAGTTACTAGCAAAAACTTGGCCAGAGCCTCTACTAATAACGGAGAGCATGCAAGATCATAAACAACACATAGATTGATAATCAACATAACATAGTATTCTCTATCCATCGGATCCCAACAAACACAACATATAGCATTAGAGATAGATGATCTTGATCATGTTAGGCAGCTCACAAGATTCGACAATGAAGCATAATGAGGAGAAGACAACCATCTAGCTACTGCTATGGACCCATAGTCCAGGGGTGAACTACTCACTCATCACTCTGGAGGCGACCATGGCGGTGTAGAGTCCTCCGGGAGATGAATCCCCTCTCCGGCAGGGTGCCGGAGGCGATCTCCTGAATCCCCCGAGATGGGATTGGCGGCGGCGGCGTCTCTGGAAGGTTTTCTGTATCGTGGCTCTCAGTACTGGGGGTCTCGCGAAGAAGACTATATGTAGGCGAAAGGGCAGGTCAGGGGGCCACACGAGGGGCCCAGACGCCAGGGCCGCGCGGCCAAGACCTGGGCCGCGCCGCCCTAGTGTCTGGCCACCTCGTGGCCCCACTTCGTCTCCTCTTCGGTCTTCTGGAAGCTTCGTGGCAAAATAGGCCCCTGGGCGTTGATTTCGTCCAATTCCGAGAATATTTCCTTACTAGGATTTATGAAACCAAAAACAGCAGAAAACAGCAATTGGCTCTTCGGTCTCGTTAATAGGTTAGTGCCGGAAAATGCATAAATATGACATAAAGTATGCATAAAACATGTAGATATCATCAATAATGTGGCATGGAACATAAGAAATTATCGATACATCGGAGACGTATCATGGCACCATCAAGATCTTCTACGCGCTTTTGAAAGCGGCAAGTGATCATCTTCTGCAACAACGAGATATAATCTTGTAGGCTTTGGAAATCTTCAAGGGTTAGTATCGTTCACCCCCTCGTTGCTACCGTCTTCTAGATTGCATCTTGGCTTGGATTGCGTTCTCGCGGTAGGAAATTTTTTGTTTTCTATGCTACAAATCCCATCAGTGGTATCAGAGCCGTGTCTATGCATAGATTGGTTGCACGAGTAGAACACAATTGTTTTGTGGGCGTTGATGCTTTTTTGTATTTAGTTTGAGTACTTTGCATCTTTGTGGCATAGTGGGATGAAGCGGCTCGGGCTAACTTTACATGACCGCGTTCATGAGATTTGCTCCATGCTCGACATGCAACTTGTATTGCATAAGTGGCTTTGCGGGTGTCTGTCTCTCCTACTATAGTGAAGATTCAATTTACTCTTCTATTGACAACACTAGTATCACCGTTGTGGTTCATGTTCGTAGGTAGATTGGATCTTACTCGAAAACCCTAAACCACGTAAAATATGCAAACCAAATTAGAGACGTCTAACTTGTTTTTGCAGGGTTTGGTGATGTGATATGGCCATAATGTGATGATGAATATGTATGCGATGATCATTATTGTATTGTGGCAACCGACAGGAGCCTTATGGTTGTCTTTAAATTTCATGTTGAGTAGTATTTCAAAGAAGTTGTAATAGTTGCTACATGAGAGAACAATCATGACGACGGCGCCATTGACCTTGACGCTACGCCGACGATGATGGAGATCATGCACATTGATGATGGAGATCATGTCCGTGCTTTGGAGATGAAGATCAAAGGCGCAAAGACAAAGGGGCCATATCATATCACATATGAATTGCATGTGATGTCAATCCTTTTATGCATCTTATTTTGCTTCGATCATGACGGTAGCATTATAAGATGATCCCTCTCACTAAAATATCAAGATAATAAAGTGTTCATTCCTAGTAGCACCGTTGCCAAGACTTGTTGTTTCGAAGCATCTCGTGATGATCGGTGTGATAGATTCAACATGTGCATACAAAAGGTGCAAGCCAGATTTGCACATGCGGATACTAAGGTTACCTTGACGAGACTAGCATGTAGAGACATGGTCTCGGAACACGGGATACCGAAAGGTAGAGCATGAATCATATGATTGATATGATGAACACTTTGAGTGTTCGCCATTGAAGTTACATCTTGTATCGTGATGATCGGGCTTGGTGTAGTGGATTTGGTTCGTGTGATCACTAAGACAATCCGAGGGATATTGTTTTGAGTGGGAGTTCACCTAGATTTTTAATTTTGTTGAATCAAAATTTGAACTCAATTTGTCATAAACTTAGTCTAAAACTATTGCAAATATATGTTGTAGATCATGGCGTCCCCATCAATCAATTTTAACCAGTTCCTAGAGAAAGAAAAGCTTAAGAGCAACGGTAGCAACTTCACCGACTGGTTCTGTCATGTGAGGATTTTCCTCGCTGGTGGAAATCTGCAATATGTGCTTGATGCACCGCTAGGTGACCCTCCTGCAGAAACTGAAACCGATGAAGTAAAGAATGTTTACGCGACTCGGAAAACTCGGTACTCTCAAGTTCAGTGTGCCATCCTATGCAGTCTGGAAGCCAATCTTCAAAAACGTTTTGAGCACCACGATCCACATGAGTTGGTCAATGAGCTGAAAGCTATCTTTAAAACTCATGCGGCCGTAGAATGCTATGAAGCATCGAAACACTTCTTCAGTTGGATGATGGAAGAAGGCAGCTCCGTTAGTGAGCACATGCTCGCCATGACCGGGCATGCGAAGAAACTCAGTGACTTGGGAATAGTGATTCCTAACAGACTGGGGATTAATCGTGTCCTTCAATCACTGCCACCTAGTTACAAGAACTTTGTGATGAACTACAATATGCAGAACATGAACAAAGAGTTACCTGAACTCTTCGCCATGCTGAAATCTGCTGAGATTGAGATAAAGAAAGAGCACCAAGTGTTGATGGTCAACAAGACCACCAGTTTCAAGAAACAAGGCAAGTCTAAAGGAAAATTCAAGAAGGGCAGCAAGAAAGCTGTCGCGCCTCCTGTGAAACCTAAGACTGGCCCTAAGCCTGATGCTGAGTGCTATTACTGCAAGGAGAAGGGACACTGGAAGCGTAATTGCTCCAAGTATTTGGCTGATCTGAAGAGCGGCCTTGTCAAGAAGAAGAAAGGTATATCTGATATACATGTTATAGATGTTTATCTTACTGGTTCTCGTACTAGTACCTGGGTATTTGATACTGGTTCGGTTGCTCATATTTGTAACTCGAAATAGGAACTACGGAATAAACGAAGACTATTGAGGGATGAAGTGACGATGCGCGTTGGAAATGGATCCAAGGTCGATGTGATCGCTGTCGGCACGCTCCCTCTACATCTACCTTCGGGATTAGTTTAAACCTCAATAATTGTTATTTTGTGCCTGCGTTGAGCATGAATATTATATATGGATCTTGTTTAATGCAAGACGGTTATTCATTCAAGTCTGAGAATAATGGTTGTTCTATTTTTATGAATAATATCTTTTATGGTCACGCACCTAAGAAGAATGGTTTATTTCTATTAAATCTCGATAGTAGTGATACACATGTTCATAACATTGATGCTAAGCGAATTAAATTGAATGATAATTCTACTTATATGTGGCACTGTCGTCTTGGTCATATTGGAGTGAAACGCATGAAGAAACTCCATTCCGATGGATTACTTGAATCACTTGACTTTGAGTCACTTGATAGATGCGAAGCATGTCTAATGGGAAAAATGACTAAGACTCCATTCTCTGGTATTATGGAGCGACCTACAGACTTATTGGAAATCATACATACCGATGTGTGCGGACCAATGAGTGTAGCCTCGCGCGGTGGTTATCGGTATGTTCTAACCTTCACAGATGATCTGAGTAGATATGGGTATATCTATTTCATGAAACATAAATCCGAAACTTTCGAGAAGTTTAAGTAATTCCAAAGTGAAGTAGAAAATCAACGTAACAAGAAGATTAAATTTCTACGATCTGATCGTGGAGGGGAATATCTGAGTTATGAGTTTAGCATGCATTTAAAGAAATGCGGAATACTTTCATAATTGACACCGCCGAGAACACCACAACGAAATGGTGTGTCCGAACATCGTAATCGAACTCTCTTAGATATGGTTCGTTCTATGATGTCTCTTACTGATTTGCCGTTATCATTTTGGAGTTATGCATTAGAGACAACTGCATTCACTTTAAATAGGGCACCATCTAAATCCGTTGAAACGACACCGTATGAATTATGGTTTAATAAGAAACCTAAGCTGTCGTTCCTTAAAGTTTGGGGTTGCGAAGCCTATGTAAAAAAGTTACAACCGGACAAGCTAGAACCCAAAGCGGAGAAATGCGTCTTCATAGGATACCCTAAGGAAACTATAGGGTATACTTTCTATCACAGATCCGAAGGCAAAATATTTGTTGCTAAGAACGGAACCTTTCTTGAGAAAGAATTTCTCACTAAAGAAGTGACTGGAAGAAAAGTAGAACTCGACGAGATTACTGAATCTTCTCTCGTTGATCAGAGTAGCGCAGTATCGGAAGATGTTCCTGTGCCGCCTGCACCGGTAACAGACGAAACTAATGATAATGATCATGAAACTTCGAGCGAGATAGATATTGAACCTCACAGATCGACAAGGGAACGTGCCACTCCTGATTGGTATGATCCTTGTCTAAATGTCATGATTGTGGACAACAATGATGAAGACCCTGCGACGTATGAAGAAGCGATGATGAGCCCAGATTCGAACAAATGGCAAGAAGCCATGAAATCCGAAATGGGATCCATTTATGATTACAAAGTGTGGACTTTGGTAGACTTACCTGATAGCCGCAAGGCTGTTGAGCATAAATGGATCTTCAAGAGAAAAACAGATGCTGATGGTAATATTACTGTCTATAAAGCTCGACTTGTCGCAAAGGGTTTCCGACAAATTCAAGGTGTTGACTACGATGAGACTTTCTCACCTGTATCGAAGCTAAAGTCTGTGAGGATTTTGTTAGCAATAGCTGCATTTTTCGATTATGAGATTTGGCAGATGGATGTCAAAACGGCGTTCCTTAATGGAGACATTGAGGAAGAGTTGTATATGGTACAACCCAAAGGTTTCGTCGATCCTAAAAATGCTGACAAGGTGTGCAAACTTCAGCGTTCAATTTATGGACTGAAGCAAGCATCCAGAAGTTGGAACCGGCGTTTTGATAAGGTGATCAAAGACTTCGGGTTTATACAGTGCCATGGAGAGGCATGTATTTACAAGAAAGTGAGTGGGAGCTCTGTAGCATTCCTGGTATTATATGTAGATGACATATTATTAATTGGGAATGATATAGAACTATTAAGCAGGGTAAAAGGTTATTTGAATAAATGTTTTTCAATGAAGGACCTTGGTGAAGCAGCATACATATTAGGCATCAAGATTTATAGAGATAGATCAAGACGCCTATTAGCGCTCTCACAGAGTACATACCTGTACAAGATTCTAAAGAAGTTTAGAATGGATGAAAGTAAGAAAGGATTCTTACCGATGTTGCCAGGTAAGGTCTTGACTAAGACTCAAGGTCCAGCTACGGCACAAGAAAGAGAGAGGATGAATCAGATCCCCTATGCCTCGGCAGTAGGCTCTATCATGTATGTCATGCTATGTACTAGACCGGATATAGCACATGCAGTTAGTTTGACTAGCAGATATCAAAGTGATCCAGGAATGGAACACTGGACAGCGGTCAAGAATATCCTGAAGTACTTGAAAAGAACTAAGGATATGTTTCTTTATTATGGAGGTGACCAAGAGCTCGCTGTAACCAGTTACACCGATGCAAGTTGGAACACTGATCCTGATGACTCTAAGTCTCAATCTGGGTACGTGTTTATATTGAATGGTGCTGCAGTAAGCTGGTGTAGCTCGAAGCAGTGCACGGTGGCGAAGTCTTCAATAGAATCGGAGTACATAGCGGCTTCAGAGGCTTCATCGGAAGCGGTATGGAAGAAGAGGTTCATTGTAGAGCTTGGTGTGGTTCCTAGTGCATTGGACCCACTAGTCATATATTGTGACAACATGGGTGCCATCGCCAATGCACAAGAACCAAGGTCACACAAGAAGCTGAGGCATATCAAGCTGCGTTTTCATTCGATTCACGAGTACATCGAAGATGGAGAAGTAAAGATTTGCAAAGTACACACTGATCTGAATGTAGCAGATCCATTGACTAAAGCTCTCCCTAGGGCAAAGCATGACCAACACCAGAAAGCCATGGGTGTTAGGTACCTTACAATGTAATCTGGATTATTGACTCTACTGCAAGTGGGAGACTGTTGGAGATATGCCCAAGAGGCAATAATAAAGTGGTTATTGTATATCTTTGCGTTTATGATAAATGTTTATATACCATGCTATAATTGTATTAGCCGAAACACTGATACATGTGTGTTATGTAAACAACAAGGAGAGTCCCTAGTAAACCTCTTATAGAACTAGCTTGTTAATCAATAGATGATCATAGTTTCGTGATCATGAACATTGGATGTTATTAATAACAAGGTTATATCATTATGAGAGTGATGTAATGGACACACCCAATTAAGCGTAGCATTAGATCACATCATTAAGTTCATTTGCTATAAGCTTTCGATACATAGTTACCTAGTCCGTTCGACCATGAGATCATGTAAATCACTTATACCGGAAAGGTACTTTGATTACATCAAATGCCACTGCGTAAATGGGTGGTTATAAAGGTGAGATTAAGTATCCAGAAAGTATGAGTTGAGGCATATGGATCAACAGTGGGATTTGTCCATCCCGATGACGGATAGATATACTCTGGGCCCTCTCGGTGGAATGTCGTCTAATTAGCTTGCAAGCATATGAATAGTTCATAAGAGACCACATACCACGGTACGAGTAAAGAGTACTTGTTAGGAGACGAGGTTGAACAAGGTATAGAGATACCGATGATCAATCCTCGGACAAGTAAAATATCGTGTGACAAAGGGAATCGGTATCGTATGTGAATGGTTCATTCGATCACTAAATCATCGTCTAATATGTGGGAGCCATTATGGATCTCCAGATCCTGCTATTGGTTATTGGACGGAGAGAGAGATCTCAACCAAGTCCACATAGTTCGCGAACCGTAGGGTGACACACTTAAGGTTTGATGTCGTTTAAGTAGATATGGAATATGTAATGGAGTTCAAAGTTTTGTTCGGAGTCTCGGATGGGATCCAGGACATCACGAGGAGTTCCGAACTGGTCCGGAGAATAAGATTCTTATATAGGAAGTCATTTTATAAGTTTGAATATGATCCGGTGCATTTATGGAAGGTTCTAGAAGGTTCTAGAAAAGTCCGGAAGAAATCAATATGGAAGGCGGAGTCCCGGAGGGACTCCACCTAGCATGGCCGGCCAACCCTAAGGGGGTGGAGTCCCAGGTGGACTCCACCAAGGTGGCCGGCCACCCCGCTCCAAGGAAAGGTGGGAATCCCACCTTGAGTGGGAATCCCACCTTGAGTGGGAATCCCACCTTGGGTAGGTTTCCCTACACATGGAAAGTTTTGGGTTGGGGTCTTATTCGAAGACTTGTAGACCAACTCTTGGGGGGTCCACCTATATAATGAGAAGCAAGGGGAGGGGGCCGGCCACACCAAGCCCTAGTTGGCCGCACCCCATAGTGGTCGGCGCCCCCCTCTCCCAAACCCTAGCCGCCCCTCCTCCACCACCTCTCCCGCATACGCTTAGCGAAGCTCCGCCGGAGATCTCCATCGACACCGCCACCACGCCGTCGTGTTGCCGGGATTCTAAGAAGGATCTACTACTTCCGCTGCCCGCTGGAACAGGGAGAAGGACGTCGTCTTCATCAACACCGAACGTCTGACCGAGTACGGAGGTTCTGCCCGATTGTGGCACCGTCAAGATCTTCTACGCGCTTTTGAAAGCGGAAAGTGATCATCTTCTGCAACAACGAGATCTAATCTTGTAGGCTTTGGAAATCTTCAAGGGTTAGTCTCGTTCACCCCCTTGTTGCTACCGTCTTCTAGATTGCATCTTGGCTTGGATTGCGTTCTCGCGGTAGGAATTTTTTAATTTTCTATGCTACGAATCCCATCAAGAACTGGTGAAGAAATGCAATGGTTGTCAGCGCTTCGCCAAGAAAAGGCACTCGCCGGCTTCCGCCTTGAAAATCATCCCCATCACTTGGCCATTTGCCGTATGGGGATTGGATATGGTGGGCCCGTTCAGAACTGCCCGAGGCGGCATGACGCACCTCTTGGTAATGATTGAAAAATTCGCCAAGTGGATCGAGGCCAAGCTGATCAAGAAGTTGGACGGCCCCACAGCCGTCACATTCCTCAAGGAAATCATCGTGAGGTACGACTACCCCCACAGCATCATCACCGACAACGGCAGCAACTTCGCCCAAGGCATCTTCTCTCGTTATTGTGAGGAAATGGGGATCTGAATGGACCTAGCGTCCGTGGCGCATCCAGAGTCCAACGGGCAAGTGGAGAATTCCAACGGATTGATCCTAGCCGGCATCCGGCCCCGGCTGGTGGAGCCGCTCGAGCGAGCAGCCTGCTTCTGGATTGAAGAACTTCCTCATGTACTGTGGAGCCTGCGTACCACGCCAAACCGCTCTGTCGCCTCACACCATTCTTCCTTGTATACGGGGCCGAAGCCGTCCTGCCGACTAACATCGAGCAAGACGCGCCAAGGATCAAGTTGTACACAGAAGATGAAGCTAAAGAGGCTCGTGAAGATGGAGTCGACTTGGTCGAAGAGGCATGGCTGCTGGCCGTGTCCAGATCCACCATATACCAGCAAAGCCTCCGACGCTATCACAGCCGGAAGGTCCAGCCCTTAGCATTCCGAGAAGGAGACCTAGTGCTCCGGCTGATCCAACGGACAGCCGGACAGCATAAACTATCATCCCCATGGGAGGGTCCCTTCATCGTGAGCAAGGCGGTAGGCAATGATTCCTACTATCTCATAGATGCCCAAGAGGCTAAGAAAAACAAGTCGAACAAAACTGACGAGGAGACTAAATGTCCCTGGAATGTCAACTTGCTTCGCCCATTTTATACTTGAGAGAAGGAATGTATGTATCCCTTGAACTCCTTTTGTAATTTGTGCTAGTGAAAAAGCAAACGCCAAGAGCGTCGATTTCAACAAGTTTTTCGCGTACTCTACTGCTTTCGCCGATTGGCTTGCACCCTCTCACGCGGCCGGCTCCCGATCCGGCCACAGACTGCAACCCGGCTGTCCGGCTGGCGGGAGTAGATGCTTAAGGAACCGGCACGCGAAAGACAGCTAAGGGAAAGAGTGAAAGCAAATTGATCCTTGTACAACTTTTCATAAAAGTGCCAGATTGCCGAACTCGGTTCGTTCGGCTGAAATACTATCGGTCTCACCCAGCGGCACGTTCTTGATCCGGCGACGGACCGCAAGTCGG
This sequence comes from Lolium perenne, assembly GCF_019359855.2. Classification (NCBI taxonomy): domain Eukaryota; kingdom Viridiplantae; phylum Streptophyta; class Magnoliopsida; order Poales; family Poaceae; genus Lolium; species Lolium perenne. The sequence continues at coordinate 232,325,458 of NC_067244.2, read as the reverse complement.
ACGTACGATCGGAAAGGACAAAGCCAAAGAGTGGGACAGATGGGAAAAAGCGAACGAACCGGAAGAAAACAAGCCGGCACACAAGTGATTAACAAACACATTAAAGTGTAACTGCATAAAAGGATAATAATATTGTCTTACATATGCACCCGGCATCCCGGGGATTTAACGAACTGTCTTGGCAAAAGCACCTATATAAACAGGAAAAGCTAAGCGCCGGCTGGCGGAGGACCAGCCGGAGGAGCATCTGACGAGCCGGCCGCCGGGTCCGCCTCTGGCACATCTGGCGCATCCGTCTCCTCACCCTCAGACTCCTCATCCGAGTCCTCAGGCAGAGTCGGATCCACGATGAAGATGCCCTTGTCGACGAAGTCGGCGATGGCGCAGGCGCGGGCAAGCCGGGCGGTTTTATTTTCTGCCGGAAGCTTGTTCTCCACGTCGGCACGCCGGTACTCCAGCTGGTCGAGGCTAACCTCGTTGTACCAAGAGAGCACGAAGGACAGCGCCATGTCGGCTCCGGCACGCGCGGCCGAATCCTTCCAGTCGAGGAAGCGGTCAGGCGCCTTCTCAAGCCACTTGATCAGGTTGGCGAGCTCACGCGGCAACGTCTCTGTTGGCCAGAGCATCCGGAACAGCTCCTCGGCCGCCTTCCTGAGCTCCCAGCCCAGCATGGTGATCGGCTCGACGCGGGCGGCCATAGACGCCAAGTAGTCCTCCATGGAGAAGCAGTCGGAGCTTTGCTCGCCGGTAGCTTGTCTCCGGGCATCCCTCGCCTTGCCGGCCGCCTCTAGCGCCGCCGCCTGTGCCTCCGGGAAAGCCACTGCAAAAGGAGAAAAACATGTCAGAAAAATGTAAAATCTCGAAGTTTAAAAGAAGACTGGCGGCAGCCGCCAAGAAATGCCGCCTGCCCCTGACGTCTACGGGTGCTTCTATTCTTGTAGATAGTGTTGGGCCTCCAAGAGCAGAGGTTTGTAGAATAGCAGCAAGTTTCCCTTAAGTGGATCACCCAAGGTTTATCGAACTCAGGGAGGAAGAGGTCAAAGATATCCCTCTCATGCAACCCTGCAACCACAAAGCAAGAAGTCTCTTGTGTCCCCAACACACCTAATACACTTGTCAGATGTATAGGTGCACTAGTTCGGCGAAGACATAGTGAAATACAGGTGGTATGAATATATGAGCAGCAGTAATAGCACCAGAAAATAGCTTGATGCTACAACTGGCGTGTGGTTGATGGTGGTAATATTGCAGGCAGTACAGATGCAGTAGAATAGTAAACAAGCAGCGATTGCAGTATATAGGAACAAGGCCTAGGGATTATACTTTCACTAGTGGACACTCTCAACATTGATCACATAACAGAATAAATAGATATATGCTATACTCTACACTCTCTTGTTGGATGATGAACACCACTAATTGCGTAGGATTACACGAACCCTCAATGTCGGAGTTAACAAGCTCCACAATATTCGATATTCATATTTAAATAACCTTAGAGTGCATGATAGATCATTGCAATTACACCAAGTACTAACATAGCATGCACACTGTCACCATCACACTATGAAGGAGGCATAGATCACATCAATACTATCATAGCAATAGTTAACTTCATAATCTACAAGAGATCATAATCATAACCTACGCCAAGTACTACACGATGCACACACTGTCACCATTACACCGTGCAGGAGGAATAGACTACTTTAATAACATCACTAGAGTGATACAAAACTCATATGAATCTCAATCATGTAAGGCAGCTCATGAGATCATTGTATTGAAGTACATAGGAGAGAGATTAACCACATAGCTACTGGTACAGCCCCTTAGCCTCGATGGAGAACTACTCCCTCCTCATGGGAGACAGCAGCGGTGATGAAGATGGCGGTGGTGTCGATGGAGAAGCCTTCCGGGGGCACTTCCCCGTCCCGGCGACGTGCCGGAACAGAGACTCCTGTCCCTGATACGTCTCCGACGTATCGATAATTTCTTATGTTCCATGCCACATTATTGATGTTATCTACATGTTTTATGCACACTTTATGTCATATTCGTGCATTTTCTGGAACTAACCTATTAACAAGATGCCGAAGTGCCAGTTCCTGTTTTCTGCTGTTTTTGGTTTCAGAAATCCTAGTAACGAAATATTCTCGGAATCGGACGAAATCAACGCCCAGGTTCCTATTTTTCCCGGAACCATCCAGAACACCCGAGAGCCGCCAGAGGGGAGCCCTGGGGGCCCCACACCACACCCTGGCGCGGCCAGAGGGGGGGCCGCGCCGCCCTATGGTGTGGGCCCCCCAGAAGCCCTCCTGCGCCGCCTCTTCGCCTATATAAAGCCTCCGTCGCGAAAACCCTGAGGCGTTCGACGAAAACCACAGAAACCTTCCAGAGCCGCCGCCATCGCGAGGCCAAGATCTGGGGGACAGGAGTCTCTGTTCCGGCACCCTGCCGGAACGGGGAAGTGCCCCCGGAAGGCTTCTCCATCGACACCGCTGCCATCTCCACCGCCATCTTCATCACCGCTGCTGCTTCCATGAGGAGGGAGTAGTTCTCCATCGAGGCTCGGGGCTGTACCGGTAGCTATGTGGTTAATCTCTCTCCATGTACTTCAATACAATGATCTCATGAGCTGCTTTACATGATTGAGATTCATATGAGTTTTGTATCACTACTATCTATGTGCTACTCTAGCAAAGTTATTAAAGTAGTTCTATTCCTCCTGCACGTGTGTAAAGGTGACAGTGTGTGCACCTTGTTAGTACTTGGTTTATGCTATGATCATGATCTCTTGTAGATTGCGAAGTTAACTATTGCTATGATAATATTGATGTGATCTATTCCTCCTACATATGCATGAAGGTGACAGTGTGCATGCTATGTTAGTACTTGGTTTAGTCTTTTGATCTATCTTACACTATAAGGTTACTTAAATATGAACAAATTGTGGAGCTTGTTAACTCCGGCATTGAGGGTTCGTGTAATCCTACGCAATGCGTTCATCATCCAACAAAAGTGTAGAGTATGCATTTATCTATTCTGTTATGTGATCAATGTTGAGAGTGTCCACTAGTGAAAGTCTAATCCCTAGGCCTTGTTCCTAAATACTGCTGCGTTACTATCGTTTGTTTATCGTTTTCTAGCAGTTACTCGCTGCAATACTACCACCATCAACTACACGCCAAAACCTTAGTTATTTTCTGGCACCGTTGCTACTGCTCATATATATTCATACCACCTGTATTTCACTATCTCTTCGCCGAACTAGTGCACCTATTTGGTGTGTTGGGGACACAAGAGACTTCTTGCTTTGTGGTTGCAGGGTTGCATGAGAGGGATATCTTTGACCTCTTCCTCCCGAGTTCGATAAACCTTGGGTGATCCACTTAAGGAAAACTTGCTGCTGTTCTACAAACCTCTCGCTCTTGGAGGCCCAACACCGCTCTCTGAGGAAAGGAGGGGGAACGTAGACATCAAGCACTTTTCTCGGGCGCTGCGTTGCGGGAGGAAAGGTAAAAGGCACTCATACTTCGGTTCCAGTAAAGTACTTTTACGGCGCCATTGTGTTTGTGCTCGAAGCTATTTCCTTTAGATCCTGCAATTGCATCTTTTTGTTTCTTGTTTACACTAGTAAGGCATAATGGACAACATCTGTGAGCTTTTTATTCTATTTCCTGAGTCAAGACATGAATGGTTTAATGCAAAAATTAAAAAACCCATGGAACATGTTAGCATGAATACTTTGAACACCATTGTTGCTAATGATATGGAAAATTCTAAGCTTGGGGAAGCTGGTTTTGATGAGCATGATATTTTTAGTCCCCCAAGCATTGAGGAGAAAATTTACTTTGATGATACTTTGCCTCCTATTTATGATGATTATAATGATAGTGGTCTTTTGGTGCCACCTACTATGGAGAGTAAATTTTGTTGTGATTATACTATGCCTCCTACACTTGATGAGAATAATAATGATAGCTACTTTGTTGAATTTGCTCCCACTACAACTAATAAAATTGATTATGCCTATGTGGAGAGTAATAATTTTATGCATGAGACTCATGATAAGAATGCTTTATATGATAGTTATATTGTTGAGTTTGCTAATGTTGCTACTGAAAGTTATTATGAGAGAGGAAAATATGGTTGTAGAAATTTTCATGTTACTAAAATACCTCTCTATGTGCTGAAATTTTTGAAGCTACACTTGTTTTATCTTCCTATGCTTGTTACTTTGCTATTCATGAACTTGTTTACTTACAAGATTCCTATGCATAGGAAGCATGTTAGACTTAAATGTGTTTTGGATTTGCTTCTTGATGCTCTCTTTTGCTTCAAATACTCTTTCTTGCGAGTGCATCATTAAAACTGCTGAGCCCATCTTAATGGCTATAAAGAAAGAACTTCTTGGGAGATAACCCATGTGTTATTTTGCTACAGTACTTTGTTTTATATTTGTGTCTTGGAAGTTGTTTACTACTGTAGCAACCTCTCCTTATCTTAGTTTTGTGTTTTGTTGTGCCAAGTAAAGCCGTTGATAGAAAAGTAAGTACTAGATTTGGATTACTGCGCAGTTCCAGATTTCTTTGCTGTCACGAATCTGGGTCCACCTCCCTGTAGGTAGCTCAGAAAATTAAGCCAATTTACGTGCATGATCCTCAGATATGTACGCAACTTTCATTCAATTTGAGCATTTTCATTTGAGCAAGTCTGGTGCCATTTTAAAATTCGTCAATACGAACTGTTCTGTTTTGACAGATTCTGCCTTTTATTTCGCATTGCCTCTTTTGCTATGTTGGATGAATTTCTTTGATCCATTAATGTCCAGTAGCTTTATGCAATGTCCAGAAGTGTTAAGAATGATTGTGTCACCTCTGAATATGTTAATTTTTATTGTGCACTAACCCTCTAATGAGTTGTTTCGAGTTTGGTGTGGAGGAAGTTTTCAAGGATCAAGAGAGGAGTATGATGCAACATGATCAAGGAGAGTGAAAGCTCTAAGCTTGGGGATGCCCCGGTGGTTCACCCCTGCATATATCAAGAAGACTCAAGCGTCTAAGCTTGGGGATGCCCAAGGCATCCCCTTCTTTATCGACAACATTATCAGGTTCCTCCCCTGAAACTATATTTTTATTCCATCACATCTTATGTGCTTTGCTTGGAGCGTCGGTTTGCTTTTGTTTTTGTTTGTGTTTGAATAAATTGGATTACATCATGCTTGTGTGGGAGAGAGACACGCTCCGCTGGTTCGTATGAACACATGTGTTCTTAGCTTTTAAATTTTCATGGCGAAGTTTCTTCTTCGTTAAATTGTTATATGGTTGGAATTGGAAAATGATACATGTAGTAAATTGCTATAATGTCTTGGATAATGTGATACTTGGCAATTGTTGTGCTCATGTTTAAGCTCTTGCATCATATACTTTGCACCCATTAATGAAGAAATACATAGAGCTTGTTAAAATTTGGGTTTGCATGAGTGGTTTCTCTAGAGTCTAGATATTTTCTAGTAAGATGTTTGAACAACAAGGAAGACGATGTATAGTTTTATAATGCTTGTAATATGTCTTTTATGTGAGTTTTGCTGTACTAGTTCGTGCTTGTGTTTGCTTCAAACAACCTTGCTAGCCTAAACCTTGTATCGAGAGGGAATACTTCTCATGCATCCAAATCCTTGAGCCAAACAACACTATGCCATTTGTGTCCACCATACCTACCTACTACATGGTATTTTCCGCCATTCCAAAGTAGATTGCTTGAGTGCTACCTTTAAAATTCCATCATTCACCTTTGCAATATATAGCTCATGGGACAAATAGCTTAAAAACTATTGTGGTATTGAATATGTAATTATGCACTTTATCTCTTATTAAGTTGCTTGTTGTGCGATAACCATGTTCACTGGGGACGCCATCAACTATTCATTGTTGAATTTCATGTGAGTTGCTATGCATATCCGTCTTGTCTGAAGTAAGAGAGATCTACCACCCTATGGTTAAGCATGCATATTGTTAGAGAAGAACATTGGGCCGCTAACTAAAGCCATGATCCATGGTGGAAGTTTCAGTTTTGGACATATATCCTCAATCTCATATGAGAAAATTATTAATTGTTGTTACATGCTTATGCATAAAAGAGGAGTCCATTATCTATTGTCTATGTTGTCCCGGTATGGATGTCTAAGTTGAGAATAATCAATAGCGAGAAATCCAATGCGAGCTTTCTCCTTAGACCTTTGTACAGGCGGCATAGAGGTACCCCTTTGTGACACTTGGTTAAAACATGTGCATTGTGATGATCCGGTAGCCCAAGCTAATTAGGACAAGGTGCGGGCACTATTAGTATACTATGCATGAGGCTTGCAACTTGTAAGATATAATTTACATGATACATATGCTTTATTACTACCGTTGACAAAATTGTTTCATGTTTTCAAAATAAAAGCTCTAGCACAAATATAGCAATCGATGCTTTCCTCTTTGAAGGACCATTCTTTTACTTTCAATGTTGAGTCAGTTCACCTATTTCTCTCCACCTCAAGAAGCAAACACTTGTGTGAACTGTGCATTGATTCCTACATACTTGCATATTGCACTTGCTATATTACTCTATGTTGACAATATCCATGAGATATACATGTTATAAGTTGAAAGCAACCGCTGAAACTTAATCTTCTTTTGTGTTGCTTCAATGCCTTTACTTTGAATTATTGCTTTATGAGTAACTCTTATGCAAGACTTATTGATGCTTGTCTTGAAGTGCTATTCATGAAAAGTCTTTGCTTTATGATTCAGTTGTTTACTCATGTCATTACCATTGTTTTGATCGCTGCATTCACTACATATGCTTTACAAATAGTATGATCAAGTTTATGATGGCATGTCACTCCAGAAATTATCTGTGTTATCGTTTTACCTGCTGGGACGAGCAGAACTAAGCAGGGATGCGATACGTCTCCGACGTATCGATAATTTCTTATGTTCCATGCCACATTATTGATGTTATCTACATGTTTTATGCACACTTTATGTCATATTCGTGCATTTTCTGGAACTAACCTATTAACAAGATGCCGAAGTGCCAGTTCCTGTTTTCTGCTGTTTTTGGTTTCAGAAATCCTAGTAACGAAATATTCTCGGAATCGGACGAAATCAATGCCCGGAGTTCCTATTTTTCCCGGAACCATCCAGAACACCCGAGAGCCGCGGAGGGGAGCCACAGGGGCCCCACACCACACTGCGCGGCCAGAGGGGGCCGCGCCGCCCTATGGTGTGGGCCCCCGGTCCCTCCTGCGCCGCCTCTTCGCCTATATAAAGCCTCCGTCGCGAAAACCCCTGAGGCGTTCGACGAAACCACAGAAACCTTCCAGAGCCGCCGCCATCGCGAGGCCAAGATCCGGGGACAGAGTCTCTGTTCCGGCACCCTGCCGGAACGGGGAAGTGCCCGGAAGGCTTCTCCATCGACACCGCTGCCATCTCCACCGCCATCTTCATCACCGCTGCTGCTTCCATGAGGAGGGAGTAGTTCTCCATCGAGGCTCGGGGCTGTACCGGTAGCTATGTGGTTAATCTCTCTCCATGTACTTCAATACAATGATCTCATGAGCTGCTTTACATGATTGAGATTCATATGAGTTTTGTATCACTACTATCTATGTGCTACTCTAGCAAAGTTATTAAAGTAGTTCTATTCCTCCTGCACGTGTGTAAAGGTGACAGTGTGTGCACCGTGTTAGTACTTGGTTTAAGCTATGATCATGATCTCTTGTAGATTGCGAAGTTAACTATTGCTATGATAATATTGATGTGATCTATTCCTCCTACATATGCATGAAGGTGACAGTGTGCATGCTATGTTAGTACTTGGTTTAGTCTTTTGATCTATCTTACACTATAAGGTTACTTAAATATGAACAAATTGTGGAGCTTGTTAACTCCGGCATTGAGGGTTCGTGTAATCCTACGCAATGCGTTCATCATCCAACAAAAGTGTAGAGTATGCATTTATCTATTCTGTTATGTGATCAATGTTGAGAGTGTCCACTAGTGAAAGTCTAATCCCTAGGCCTTGTTCCTAAATACTGCTTTAACGTTACTACTTGCTTGCATTTCTTTGTTTCTTTGCGTTACCTCTTGCTGCAATACTACCACCATCAACTACACGCCAGCAAGCTATTTTCTGGCACCGTTGCTACTGCTCATATATATTCATACCACCTGTATTTCACTATCTCTTCGCCGAACTAGTGCACCTATTTGGTGTGTTGGGGACACAAGAGACTTCTTGCTTTGTGGTTGCAGGGTTGCATGAGAGGGATATCTTTGACCTCTTCCTCCCTGAGTTCGATAAACCTTGGGTGATCCACTTAAGGGAAAACTTGCTGCTGTTCTACAAACCTCTGCTCTTGGAGGCCCAACACTGTCTACAGGAAAGGAGGGGGAACGTAGACATCAGTCCCCCAGATCTTGGCTTCGCGATGGCGGCGGCTCTGGATGGTTTCTCGTACCGTTGCTTTTCCGTATCGAGGATTTAGGTCAAGGACCTTTATATAGGCGAAGAGGCGGAGTCGGAAGGTTGACGAGGCGGCGACACAGTAGGGGGCGCGGCCCACCCCCTGGCCGCGCCGGCCTGTCATCTGGGGCCCACAGGGCCCTCCTCTAGTGGCTCTTGGGTGTTCTGGAAGCTTCGTGGGATTCTAAGATGCTGGGCGTTGATTTCGTCCAATTCCGAGAATATTTCCTTACTAGGATTTCTGAAACCAAAAACAGCATAAAACAGCAACTGGCCCTTCGGCATCTCGTCAATAGGTTAGTTCCGGAAAACGCATAAAAACGATATAAAGTGTGAACAAAACATGTAGGTATTGTCATAAAACAAGCATGGAACATAAGAAATTATCGATACGTCGGAGACGTATCAGCATCCCCAAGCTTAGTTCCTACTCGTCCCCGAGTAGGTAAACGATAACAAAGATAATTTCTGAAGTGACATGCTACCAACATAATCTTAATCATACTATTGTAAAGCATATGAGATGAATGCAGCGATTCAAAGCAATGGTAAAGACAATGATTAAACAACTAAATCATATAGCAAAGACTTTTCATGAATAGTACTTTCAAGACAAGCATGAATAAGTCTTGCATAAGAGTTAACTCATAAAGCAATAAATTCATAGTAGAAGCATTGAAGCAACACAAAGGAAGATTAAGTTTCAGCGGTTGCTTTCAACTTGTAACATGTATATCTCATGGATAGTTGTCAATGCAAAGTAATATAACAAGTGAAATATGCAAGTATGTAGGAATCAATGCACAGTTAACACAAGTGTTTGCTTCTTGAGATGGGAGGAAATAGGTGAACTGACTCAACATAAAAGTAAAAGAAAAGCCCTTCGCAGAGGGAAGCATTGATTGCTATATTTGTGCTAGAGCTTTGGTTTTGAAAAAAAGAAACAATTTTGTCAACGGTAGTAATAAAGCATATGCACCATGTAAATTATGTCCTACAAGTTGCAAGCCTCATGCATAGTATACTAATAGTGCCCGCACCTTGTCCTAATTAGCTTGGATTACCTGGATTATCCCCGCAATACATATGTTTTAACCAAGTGTCACAAAGGGGTACCTCTATGCCGCCTGTACAAAGGTCTAAGGAGAAAGCTCGCATTGGATTTCTCGCTTTTGATTATTCTCAACTTAGACATCCATACCGGGAAAACATAGACAACAGATAATGGACTCCTCTTTGATGCATAAGCGTTTAACAACAATTAATTTTCTCATATGAGATTGAGGATATTTGTCCAAAACTGAAACTTCCACCATGGATCATGGCTTTAGTTAGCGGCCCAATGTTCTTCTCTAACAATATGCATGCTCAAACCATTCAACTCATGGTAAATCGCCCTTACTTCAGACAAGACGAACATGCATAGCAACTCACATGATATTCAACAAAGAGTAGTTGATGGCGTCCCCAGGAACATGGTTATCGCTCAACAAGCAACTTATAAGAAATAAAATGCATAAGTACATATTCAATACCACAATAGTCTTTAGGCTATTTGTCCCATGAGCTATATATTGCAAAGATGAAGAATGGAAATTTTAAAGGTAGCACTCAAGCAATTTACTTTGGAATGGCGGAGACATACCATGTAGTAGGTAGGTATGGTGGACACAAATGGCATAGTGTTTGGCTCAAGGATTTTGGATGCATGAGAAGTATTCCCTCTCGATACAAGTTTTAGGCTAGCAAGGTTATTTGAAACAAACACAAGTATGAACTAGTACAGCTAAACTTACATAAAAACATATTGCAAGCATTACAAGACTCTACACTGTCTTCCTTGTTGTTCAAACACTTTACTAGAAAATATCTAGACCTTAGAGAGACCAATCATGCAAACCAAATTTTAACAAGCTCTATGTATTTCTTCACTAATAGGTGCAAAGTATATGATGCAAGAGCTTAATCATGAGCACAACAATTTCCAAGTATCAAGTTATTCAAGACATCATACCAATTACCACATGCAACATTTCCCGTTTCCAACCATATAACAATTAACGAAGCAGTTTCAACCTTCGCCATGAAAATTAAAAGCTAAGAACACATGTGTTCATATGAACCAGCGGAGCGTATCTCTCTCCCACACAAGCATGCATTTATTCAAACAAAAACAAAAATAGAAACAAACAGACGCTCCAAGTAAAGTACATAAGATGTGATGGAATAAAAATATAGTTTCAAGAGAAGTGACCTGATAATTTTGTTGATGAAGAAGGGGATGCCTTGGGCATCCCCAAGCTTAGACGCTTGAGTCTTCTTGAAATATGCAGGGGTGAACCACCGGGGTATCCCCAAGCTTAGAGCTTTCACTCTCCTTGATCACCTTGTATCATCCTCCTCTCTTGACCCTTGAAAACTTCCTCCACACCAAACTCGAAACGAACTCATTTGAGGGTTAGTGCATAATCAAAATTCACATGTTCAGAGGTGACACAATCATTCTTAACACTTCTGGACATTGCTCAAAGCTACTGAAAGTTAATGGAACAAAGAAATCCATCCTACACAGCAAAAGAGGCAATGCGAAATAAAAGGCAGAATCTGGCAAAACAGAACAGTCCGTAAAGACGAATTTTATTGAGGCACCAGACTTGCTCAAATGAAAATGCTCAAATTGAATGAAAGTTGCGTACATATCTGAGGATCACTCACATAAATTGGCATAATTTTCTGAGTTACCTACAGAGAATTAGGCCCAGATTCGTGACAGCAAGAAATCTGTTTCTGCGCAGTAATCCAAATCTAGTATGAACCTTACTATCAAAGACTTTACTTGGCACAACAATGCAACAAAACTAAGATAAGGAGAGGTTGCTACAGTAGTAACAACTTCCAAGACACAAATATAAAATAAAGTTGCTGTAGTAAAATAAACACATGGGTTATCTCCCAAGAAGTTCTTCCTTTATAGCCATTAAGATGGGCTCAGCAGTTTTAATGATGCACTCGCAAGAAATAGTATTTGAAGCAAAAGAGAGCATCAAGAAGCAAATTCAAAACACATTTAAGTCTAACATGCTTCCTATGAAAAGGAATCTTGTAAATAAACAAGTTCATGAAGAGTAAAGTAACAAGCATAGGAAGATAGAACAAGTGTAGCTTCAAAAATTTCAGCACATAGAGAGGTGTTTTAGTAACATGAAAATTTCTACAACCATATTTTCCTCTCTCATAATAATATCCAGTAGCATCATGAGCAAACTCAACAATATAACTATCAAATGAAACATTCTTATCATGAGCTATATGCATAAAATTATTACTCTCCACATAAGCATAATCAATTTTATTAGTTGTAGTGGGAGCAAATTCAACAAAGTAGCTGTCATTATTATTCTCATCATCAAATATAGGAGGCATATTGTAATCATAATCAAATTTATCCTCCATAACAGGCGGCACCAAAAGACTACGATCGTTATAATCATCATAAATAGGAGGCAAAGTATCATCAAAGAAAATTTTCTCCTCAATGCTTGGGGGACTAAAAAGATCATGCTCATCAAAACCAGCTTCCCCAAGCTTAGAATTTTCCATATCATTAGCAACAATGGTATTCAAAGTGTTCATACTAATATGTTCCATGGGTTTTTAAATTTTCGCATCAAACCATCCATGTCTTAACTCAGGAAAAAGAATAAAAAGCTCCATGTTGCCTTCCATTATGCCTTACTAGTGTAAAACAAGAAACAAAAAGATGCAATTGCAGGATCTAAAGGAAATAGCTTCGAGTACTTACAACGGCGGAAAATAGCTTAGTAGCCGAGATCCGGAGTGTGAGTACCTTTTACCTTTCCTCCCCGGCAACGGCGCCAGAAAAGTGCTTGATGTCTACGGGTGCTTCTATTCTTGTAGACAGTGTTGGGCCTCCAATAGCAGAGGTTTGTAGAACAGCAGCAAGTTTCCCTTAAGTGGATCACCCAAGGTTTATCGAACTCAGGGAGGAAGAGGTCAAAGATATCCCTCTCATGCAACCCTGCAACCACAAAGCAAGAAGTCTCTTGTGTCCCCAACACACCTAATACACTTGTCAGATGTATAGGTGCACTAGTTCGGCGAAGAGATAGTGAAATACAGGTGGTATGAATATATGAGCAGCAGTAAAAGCACCAGAAAATAGCTTGATGCTACAACTGGCGTGTGGTTGATGGTGGTAATATTGCAGGCAGTACAAATGCAGTAGAACAGTAAACAAGCAGCGATTGCAGTATTTAGGAACAAGGCCTAGGGATTATACTTTCACTAGTGGACACTCTCAACATTGATCACATAACATAATAAATAGATATATGCTATACTCTACACTCTCTTGTTGGATGATGAACACCACTAATTGTGTAGGATTACATGAACCCTCAATGTCGGAGTTAACAAGCTCCACAATATTCGATATTCATATTTAAATAACCTTAGAGTGCATGATAGATCATTGCAATTACACCAAGTACTAACATAGCATGCACACTGTCACCATCACACTATGAAGGAGGCATAGATCACATCAATACTATCATAGCAATAGTTAACTTCATAATCTACAAGAGATCATAATCATAACCTACGCCAAGTACTACACGATGCACACACTGTCACCATTACACCGTGCAGGAGGAATAGACTACTTTAATAACATCACTAGAGTAGCACATAGATGAATTGTGATACAAAACTCATATGAATCTCAATCATGTAAGGCAGCTCATGAGATCATTGTATTGAAGAACATAGGAGAGAGATTAACCACATAGCTATTGGTATAGCCCCTTAGCCTCGATGGAGAACTACTCCCTCCTCATGGGAGACAGCAGCGGTGATGAAGATGGCGGTGGTGTCGATGGAGAAGCCTTCCGGGGGCACTTCCCCGTCCCGGCGGCATGCCGGAACAGAGACTCCTGTCCCCCAGATCTTGGCTTCGCGATGGCGGCGGCTCTGGATGGTTTCTCGTACCGTGGCTTTTCCGTATCGAGGATTTAGGTCAAGGACCTTTATATAGGCGAAGAGGCGAAGTCGGAAGGTCGACGAGGCGGCAACACAGTAGGGGGGCGCGGCCCACCCCCTGGCCGCGCCGGCCTGTCATCTGGGGCCCACTGGGCCCTCCTCTAGTGGCTCTCGGGTGTTCTGGAAGCTTCGTGGGATTCTAAGATGCTGGGCGTTGATTTCGTCCAATTCCGAGAATATTTCCTTACTAGGATTTCTGAAACCAAAAACAGCATAAAACAGCAACTGGCCCTTCGGCATCTCGTCAATAGGTTAGTTCCGGAAAACGCATAAAAACGATATAAAGTGTGAACAAAACATGTAGGTATTGTCATAAAACAAGCATGGAACATAAGAAATTATCGATACGTCGGAGACGTATCAGCCCCCAGCCTGAAGATGGAGGTCGTTGAAAAAACAGTAGACTGGCGGCAGCCGGCAAGAAATGCCGCCTGCCCCCAGGCTGAAGATGGAGATCGTCGAAAAAACAGTAGACTAGCGGTAGCCGGCAAGAAATGCCGCCTGCCCCCAGCCTGAAGATGGAGATCGTCGAAAAAAACAGTAGACTGGTGGCAGCCGGCAAGAAATGTCGCCTGCCCCCAGCCTGACAATGGAGATCATCGAAGCAAGAAGACTGGCGGCAGCCAGCGACAAACGCAATCTGCCCCCAGCCTAAAGATGGAGATATCGAAAGCTTGAGTGTTTTCGGCCGCCGGCTGCCAACCTAAGCCGGCAGCCGACAGCCGAAAGCCGGCAAAGGGAAAGAAGAGAAAGAAAAAAGACATGGACTCACCCGCCAAGCCGCGGTCGAGCGCACTGATCTCTGACACCCACTGCTTGGCGGTGGCCGACAGCTCTTCGGACTTGGAGGTCACCTCTTTGGGAAGCGCCAGGCGCTACTGCTCCACCTCCTCCAGCCGCTTGCTGAGATTCGCCACCTCCTCCCGCCCAACTTTCTTCGTGGCTTCGAGCTCGATGACGTGGTTGGCTTCAAGCCGGCGCAGCCGCGCCAGCTCTCCCGCAGTCTCCTGCGCCTTAGTGGCAGCATCCCGAACCGCCTGCTCTCTCTCAGCACATTGGGCGCGGGCGGCCCGAAGATCTTCCTCTAGCAGAGGGACCCGGGCGGCAACAGCTGCAAGTCGGCGAAAGAAGCCATCAGCCAGACAAAAATTGGAGAAAAAGAAACAAAATCAAAATCAAAAAAGGAAAAAGTCTCACCCTTGGCGGCCTCCAGCTCGCGGGCCATGTCAGCTCGCTCGGTCTTGGCCTTGTGGTAGCCGGCCACAAGCCGGTTATACAGGGCGGTCCGCCTGTCCGACACCGTCTGAGGAGAAGAAGAAGATTAGCATTTAAACGAAACCCGGACCGGCTCCAAGCAGCCGGCCCATGCCTCGGAGGGCTACCAGGATAATACCAAAATTGCAAAAAATAGCACAGATATGAACTAACCTTGTCGGCCGCCTCCAGCCGTGCCAGGCGGATTTCGGTCTCGGTGGCTTGCTTCTTGGTGAAGGCGAGGAAGCCGGAGAAGAACATCTCCACAGGCGCTATGCCCGGGCGGCCCTCTCGGCTGGTCACCTCACAGGCGTCCGCCTTGTGCCAGTCCTTCTCCATGGCGCCGACGGAGCCAAGGCTAGAGTTGGAGGCGGGTACCACGTTCAATGACGAGGCGGCCTTGGAGACATGGAGACCCTGGGGCGCCTACGCTGGGCCCTTCGCCATCACCAGTGCCCTGGCATCAGCATCAGACGGGCGCGCCGGCTCCTGCCCCGCCGGCTCATCTCTCGCCGGCTCCGAAGATGGAGGCGGCGCAGTCGAAAGCGTTGGCCCGGTGGGGGCGGTAGACTCGGGCGTAGGCGGCGCTTCGTCCGAACTTGCGTCCAAGACAACAACGTCGGGTGCGGCCCCGCCGGCTCCGGCTGCGCCAGGCGCACCCCTACCGGCTCCGGCCGCAGGTCCTATAAGCCGGGCGCGGCGTGGGAAAAGGTCGTCCACCAATGGCTGGCCGGCACGACGAGCCGCCTCGGTGCGGGAACTGGAGCCGGGGGCACCTGAAGAAGGTGCAGCTGAAGAATCCACCCCCGAAGTAGGCGGCACGACGACAGTCGGCATGCGCGGACGCGGCTGAGGCTGCGGAGTCGACTCCCTCCTCTGCCGATGAGGCAGCGACACAACACTCGAGGCCGGGGCTGAGCCGGCGCCGTAGGAAAACTTGATTGGGGCCCTAGGAGGCCAAACAAGAAAGAGATAAGCAAAAAAAGGAAAGAAAAGGAATCAAACAACAAGAGCAAGAAACTCACCCGGCTGCTTCCGGAACCTTCCTGGGCCCAGCCCGGTGCACCTTTTTCGCCTTCGCCTACGCTTGGGCGGTGGTCCGCTCGTTGGGCCGCTTCCGCCCCTTGGGCGCAGACGAGGAAGTCGCCGAGGTAGAAGGCGGCCTCACCGACACCGGCACCGCATGGATCGGCAATGATGCAGACGACGCCTGTTCCTCCTCCTGCTCCTCCTCCTGCTGTTGCGGAGAAGGCGGCGGGTTGTACCCCCCTTGGGCGGCTTGCTGAGCCGCCTCCGGACTTTCGTCATCACCGGCTTGGTCAGCCGGATCCTCGTGATCCGGCGTCCACTCCTTGTGCTCCAGGTCACCGTCCTCAACCAGCTGACGGTCGAAAAGCTGCAGACAAACGAGAAAACAACAAGATAAGAAGTCGGCCATGCAGCCGCAAGCCGGTATCCGGCCAAAAGAAGAAAACTTACCGCAGGCGGCAGCTCCTGCCGGCTGTGGGGCTCTAACCCCCAGTTCCAAGTATCGGGGAACTTCGCCTAAGAGACAAAGTTCACCCGCGAGGCGATCTGCGCCTTGGTCAGCTCCACCTTAGACGTCCGGGTCGGATCAAACCAGTCGGACATGTGGCAGATCTTGTGGCTGCGGGACTGTAGCGGCAGCACCCGGCGGGAGGCGTAGCAGCAGAGGAGGTCGGCTGCGCACAGCCGGCCCTGGGTGGTACACTCCGTAAGGAGGTCCCAGAGCAGGTTCACTTCCGCATCCGGGTTCGCCGACTTGACGTTGGCGCCCCAGTGGAGCCGGCCGACTGGTGGAGCCGGGTCGTATTCCGGCAGGTTGATCCGGTCGAACGCCGGGTTGTCATTCTTCACGTAGAAGAACGACATCTACCACTTCTTCACC